>NC_090266.1:567599329-568331829 GCF_040414725.1 Anabrus simplex
GCCGGGTTCGAACCCCACTGTCGGCAGCCCTTAAGATGGCTTCCAATTTTAACACCAGATAAATGCTGGGACTGTAACTTAATGCGACTTAGTGCGACGTAAAGCCCCTAGCAAAAAAAAAATTCATTATAAACATTTTGAAATATTTTGTGTATTACAGCTGAACTGAGATTCACAACTCTCAGTGAATGTCGACGGGGGATGGCGCGTCAACAGAATAATTACAAGCACTACTTGTTTCCATCAGACACTTCGTCGAGGCAGAATTAATTAACAGAATGCTTTCCTCGAATTGGCGCCCGCTGCTTGGATGCGCTCCAACTCACGCTCCACCATGATCCATCACTTACTGCCTTATCGGACTTCATCTAGTCGACCACTGCACGCCGACAATCTGGACCCGGCTTTTTGCTTCGATACTCAAACACTTGGACTTAGACTGTTCTATTTGCAATTGAGAAAGAGTAGGTTTAGGTAATGTTAAAGTGCTGATGACGAGCACATTTCTTGCATGCAAAAACCAAATTGCAGTAGAAGAAGGTAATCTGCACAAAAACTAAACGGGGTAAAGGACAAAGGAGCTGAGTAGCGTTACACCAAGGCGTAAACTGCTCTATACTAGACGTTGGATCCCTGAGTAATGGAAGTAAATTTCTTGAGGATCACTCTAGTACGAAATAATAATAATAATAATAATAATAATAATAATAATAATAATAATAATAATAATAATAATAATATCGGACTTCCGGAGATTTCGGTGAAAGAAAAGGTGGAAAGGGTCCCCAGCACGAGGAATTTGAACAGAAGTACATATGTATGATTAATGAAAAGCTCCAAAATAGAAAATCAGCTGCTTACACATATTGATCAAAATAGTGTGTTTGTAACGATGAGGAAAGTGCGAACGTATTGGTCAACTTTTTTCTTACAATTTGAGATAAGTCTTTGTTTTGCTAGTGGCTTTACGTCGCACCGACACAGATAGGTTTTATGGTGACGATAGGATTGGAAAGACCTAGGTGTTGGAAGGGAGCGGTCGTGGCCTTAATTAAGATACAGCCCCAGCATTTGCCTGGTGTGGAAATGGGAAACCACGGAAAACCATCTTCAGGGCTGCCGTCAGTGGGATTCGAACCCACTATCTCCCGGATGCTCTAACCGCACGGCTAATTCGCCCGTTGAGATAAGTCTTATGGCGACGCTGGAATAGGAAAGGGCTAGTAGTTGGAAGGAACCGTGCATGGTCTTAGTTAAGGTACATCACCAATATTTGCCTGGCGTTAAAATGGGAAACCTCAGGAAACCACCTTCAGGGCTGCCGACAGTGGGGTACAAATCTACTATACCCCGACTGCAAGCTCAAAACTGCAGGGGCAACTCGCTCGGTCCTCTTTATCGTGTGATGAATCGAGTGCAGTTTGAAACGAGAAAAGAACACGTAATGAAAATGGCTGCGAACACGAGTGGGAGTAGATAGAGAGATGAATCAAATGAAGCAAAGCAACTTCCTGAATATAAGAAGAAATTATGATAAGATTTTTAAATATTCGAGAATGGCTAAGTCGAACAACAGGGAAGCATTTCTAAACTTAGCAAAGCGAATTGTAAAGTATGAGAAGAAATCATGTGGAGATTTAGCAAATGATCATGAAAGGCAGGGAAATATTTAGGACTGCTTAAGAAATTTAGATTAGAAAGCAGAAGACAAATTAATAGTGTTTTGCGTATCACAGGTGAACTCGTTGGTAATTGGGGGCGTGTCAAACTTTTTCAAACGTTCTAGATTGAAAATGAATTTTTCTCTTAAAATCCGGAACTACTGAGTTCAATGGAACGAGAACAATTCAGGACCGTTTTTTCAAATAATGTTTTCTGCAAATATTCCAGGTGGCTCACGGACGCCGTACTTTCTACTTATAAACGTCCCGCATGTATAAGTGATGTGTGGGGTGTCTACCCACTGATTTTAACAGCGGAACTACTGCCAGCGGGCAGGTTACGTCAGAATATGAAGAGATAAGAAACAGCGTCACACTCGCAACATGTTACTCAGCTCTGCCGGTCGAATGCACCCCTTGCATTAGTAAACATCGTTTTCGACCGCATAGTTTTAGGCTGGTGTATGCTACAGCCGCACTATATTTGCTGTGTGCATATCGGCAGTAGCTAGTATGATCAGCAGCGGTGAATACACAGACATTATTTTAATCTGGACAATCTGGTCGGAATGCGACAGAAGCTTCAAACAGACGTATACTTCTTCATTCGATTTTTAGTGTATGCATAATGCTGTGGCAGAGTGAATACCTTACCCCTTCATGCCCTTTACCATATTGTGATAGGGCACCTGGGCGACTGCCCTAAATGCAGATCAGTATTGATTTTATTGTATTCTTTTAATGAACATGGATAAATCAAATAACCTACAACAACAAATAAAGGAGATGACAAAGCTAACTGAAAATCGAATACTGACCCAGCAGGTGGCTGTGTGGATTGAGTCATGCAGCTATCAGCTTGCTTTCGGGAGACAGTGGATTCGAAACCCACTGTCGGCAGCCCTGGAGATGGTTTTCCGTGATTTCCCATCTTCACACCAGGCATGTTCTGGGGCTGTACCTCAATTAAGTCCGCGGTCGCCTCCTTCCCACTACGAGCCCATTCCTATCCCATCGTCGCCATAAGACCAACCTGTGTGGTGCGACGTAAAATAGATTGCAAAAAAAAAGAAGAAAAATTCGAATAAATATTGAAGAATTATTTTTTGAGTTTGAAAAGGAACTGGCCCTATTAAATTCCAGGATTGAAGCTTACGCATAGTAGCCGAATTCTTGGAAGTGTGTTTTAAAGATCTTCAGTCCAGAATTCGAAGAAAAACCCTGGGCGAATATAATGTTCTAGGTGTTTTTTGCACTACTTTTACTGCTCAATGCAGAAATGTGTAATACTGGTGAAAATTCTATATCAGTTAAATTTGTACCATTGCTCCTTTGTATGCTATATTAATGAATTATACTGTAGCTCAGATGGATTGGGTAAATTGAAGATCAGATTAATTCTGATAGACCAGAATGTTTATTTAGAAAAATCTGAAATATTACTGACACAAAGTTTTTCATCATTTTATAAGAGAATACTTAATATTTATTAAAGTTTTCTGTTTACACCTACATTATTTACTACAAGTTACTCTTATTACTGGTACCGTGCCTAAATTTATTTTAAAACAAAGCAGAATTTTTACAGAAATAATTTAATACTAAATAATATACATTTTTTGTTAATTGGAATAGTTAAATACATTTCGTTACAAGAATTAGATAGCGGGCAACCAATATGAAACTGCCAATAAGTAATGTATGTATGTACGTATGTATGTATGTCCACACCTTGTCCCGTTCCTCTACGGGTCGGATATGGAGTGAGATGAATCTTCGCGGCGAGTTTTACGACTGGATGAACTTCCTGACGTCAAACTCATTAGAGGGGTTAATGAGTCAGTTACTGATGGTTAACTAAAATAATTTGTCTTGGAGTCAAAAAACAAGATGTTCAAAATTACGGATAATTGTAAAATAGTTATTATGAGAAACAAAGTAACGGCTATGGCATGACGTACCTCAGTGTGGGAAGCAATTTTTCTTCCGCTGGGAAACAATTGTTTAGACCTGTGTCGTTTAACGTTATATCTTATTTTATGTAGACAAGCAATTAGTAATACGACGATTTGGGCAAGCGATGATAATTGAAAATTTCGCTGTAGACCTCACTCAGCTCGTTAACCGATATGTAATATAATCCTCTAGTCAGTCGAAAACCAGGCGTAAGGTATTTTCGCATTTAACTAACACTTCGGCTTTTCAGTTTTCACAGAGTAACAAGGAGAAGAAGTTCATCATAGGACACCATTCTCTCTCTAGTGACTATTCCCTGGTGAGAATTGAGCAATTAATCACAAGTTGAGCCACCGATCACCCGGTACTTAAAGCCTGTGGCAACTAATGGCTCAAAAAGTGGAAACCCCACCTGAGAGGGACTGCAAAACTGTGTTCCCAGGAAAGTTGTAAATTAAATTATCGTCACTCGGAAAGTAAAATCGAACTCATGATCCCCTCAGGACGACGTAATTCCTGCAGGTAGAGGTTCCAACAATGAAATTATGAACCGATTTATTAAAAACTAAGTTATATAGGTATTTTAGAAACATATTTCACTTCGTCATCCATGCAAACAACTGAAAAATTAAAATCTATCCTATCACAACACCAAGATGAAATGTGTAAACCTGTACTTCCCTCATTATCCACCTCATTCGAAAGCTAAAATATCCTTTAATATGAAGATCATGTGTAAGCCTGAACTTGAGCTGTGCTCATCACTCATCAATATTACTACTCCTAAGCGTTTTCATTGCTCCCCTGAAGGGGGAGGCGGGCCGCTTAGACGGTGACGCCGTCTCTCAGGCCGGGAGATTTGTTACGGTGAAGGAGATTTGCGGAGAATGTGAGGGGGTAGGAGGCCGTGGCCTATACTACGAACTGTCCCGGCATTCGCCTTAGTTCAGGAGAATGGAAAACCACGGAAAACCATTCTCATGACAGCCGACGGGTGGGACCAGGCGTGAAGTCCGGCACTGTGCCCCAGGCCCGTCTCCCAAATGCAGAGGCGTAGAGCCACGGGAGAGCCGTGGCCAACTTTCCTCTGCTCAGTTGGCCGGTCAGAGTACAGAGCATATGGGACAACAACCCACTCTGCACCCCCGACCCCTCACTATTGGCATGGTCAGAATCTTCTACGCCACTGGTGCATTCATCCAATATCACTAACACATCTTACAAGAAGCACTGTCAACACACAACTTTGATGGCCCTTGTTTTGCCATAGTTACAAATTCAAAACGATTTTCGTACAACAATAAAGAATGTTGCACTTAACCGACGTTGTGAGCTCCAACGGACAACTCTAGTTGTATAGTTAGTACAACGGGCACATTCCGATGTTATCGCAACAGCTCCCTGGATGTACCTGAGTAGTTTGCGTAGTTCGCAGTTCTCTTCCACCCTTGTCCAACGTAATAAAAATTGTAGAAGGTATTTAGTAAGTTCTAATAATGGATTGAACTTCAGAACAGGGCTTACGAAAGATATTAAACAAGCGAGTGCGTACTTCGCAGTGAGCTGGTGCATACTGATGACAGTTAAATGAATAGGTGTTTTCGTTCCCATATCTCTAGCATAGTCCTTAGTTGAGTTACATTTAGCTTCGCTTCCATTATCGCTTTTGTTGCTTATTTAGACTTACATAATTCAGAAACTATCGTAAAACCAAAAGAAAAAAAAGATAACTCTTCAGCGACTTATAGGGAGACGTGTCGTCAAAAACACTCACGACGTAAACAACCACTGGGCAGAGTATAGGATGTTTTACAGCAAGAAAACATACGAATCACCTTAATATAAAATATAATTAGTGTTGAATACGGTATGACCGAGATCAATAGCTGCAGTCGCTTAATTGCGGCCAGTGTCCAGTATTCGAGAGATAATGGGTAGAAATCCCACTTTCGGCAGCCCTGAAGATGGTTTTCCGTGGTTTCCCATTTTCACACAAGGCAAATGCTGGGGCTATACATTAATTAATGCCACGGCCGCTTCCTTCCCACTCCTAGCTCCTTCCTGTCCCACCGTCGCCAAAAGACCTATCTGTGTCGGTGCGACGTAAAGCCACTAACAAGAAAAAGACAGTATGACTTACGACTGCCGTCGCTAAAATCCATCCATCTCTTCCATTTCACTGAAACTACCGCTCGATGATTAACTGTTACTTTCCTGACAGTCGGAATATCGTTTCTGAGAAAGAAGGTATGGACTTCCCTATGAATACCACTTGGAATTACATCAGAGTATTGTGGTACACGAGTTCCCTTCCTTTTGTACGCCGGTCGACCTTTCACTGGAGACTTGGTTTTTCAGTGGAGTTTAAATTTCGCTTGAACCATGTAAATATTACACGGAGAAACGCCGGTCACGTGTGCGGATTTCCCACCGCTTCTTGCAACGTCCACTCCAGATTTTAAACCGGTAAGCTACTTTACACCTTCAAAATTATTTGCTTTGAATTCCTACTTAATTTCTCTCCACGTTTACTGGTTTTAAAGTATTTTAAATGTAACTCAAGTACTACAGTAGCAAGACCCAGATGTTCCTCATAGATGACAGCCATTGTGAATACAGAGTAGGCTTCTGCCAGTACTGCCAACAGTTCTCTTCGACCTTTCTACAAACGTCGTAAAAACTGTGCAGAGTAATTAGTAAGTTATAATAATGGAATGAACTTCAGAACAGGGCTTACAAAAGATATTAAACGACTTCGATAGCTGAAGTTGCTTAAGTGCGGCCAGTATCCAGTATTCGTAAGATAGTGGGTTCGAACTCCATTGTCGGCAGGCCTGAAAATGGTTTACGTTGGTTGGTTTCCCACTTTCACACCAGGCAAATGTTGGGACTGTACCTTAACTAAGGCCACAGCTGCTTTCTTCCCACTCCTAGCCCTTTCCTATCCCATCGTCGCAGTAAGACGTAACTGTGTCGGTGCGACGTACATCAAATTGTAAAAAATAGATATAGGGCAATTACGTATCATGCCATGAAAATAACTTTATATTTTGCTATAAATACCAGTAGTAACAATAACCATTCGCAGCCATCGACGTATGGAATGTAAGAGTTGGCAAAGAACCCGATTAGTATACAACTTATGCAATATTATCTACATTTTTTACAAAAAATGGTCAAATCAGTTCCCAAGAATATTTAACTTAACTGAAGGAAGATCCCGGCAAAAAAGCAACAAACTTAGGAACGACTTACCACCTTGGAAGCCTCTTCACTGACCTACAGCCTGGCTAACATCAACCGAAATGCTTAGGACTGGAGTTGCCTTCGAGGATAGTATACATCCTCATGGCCTCGAACAGGTATTGTCACATATTTGAGATTTAGAGCCTCCCTTGACTGTTTCGTTCAGAGTCTGGCTGTGGCCATTTGCGGAAATGAGAAATGAGTGGTCACTTGTACACTACGTAAGAAAATTCCCCAAAGAACGCATTACTGGAATGCCTCCTTGATCCGTGCGTTTATAACATATGTTACCTTTTCCACATGTCCCGTCCACGACCTCAGAGGGACTGATATGAGAAAATACCTGTGTGTAAAAAACAATTACAGTTTTCGAAGTGCCGAAACAATTTCGACTGATCTACCACATACAAGTCAATAACGCCTCCTTGTTTTCCTATAATTATACTGCCTCCCATGGTATCACTATTTCATAAGATTTGTGCACGTTCGGCATGTTGAAGAGAGCTGCAATTGAAATATTTTCAAACTTGTATCGTAGGATATCTGAATACTGATTATGGCCATAGAGTATTCCGCCTTTCTTGGCAGAAAAAATGAAGAAATACACTGCTGTGCAAAATTTAAGGATGAGATGGAGAAAGCAACATAACATATCAACTACTCAGTGTCCAACTCGTTGGCTGAACGGTCAGTGTACTGGCCTTCGGTTCAGAGGGTCCCGGGTTCGATTCACGGCTGGGTCGGGGATTTTAACCTTAATTGGTTAATTCCAGCGGCACGGGGGCTGGGTGTATGTGTTGTCTTCGTCATCATTTCATCCTCATCATGACGCGCAGGTCGCCTCCTGGCGACAAATAGAAAGACGTGCACCTGGCGAGCCGAACCCGTCCTGGGATATCCCGCCACTAAAAGCCATACGACATTTCATTTTCAACTACTCAGTGGAAATGAATGAATGTTCGATAACATATTGCTGGAGGTCCTCCACACGAGCACAGATATCCGCCGAGAGATTAGCGCAACTATAGTGCCAAATAGGCCTGGCCTCACAAACCGGGACAGTTGAAGGAACGGGACAAGACAATGTGATCCAGCAGCCAGCTATTACGGTGCACTGTGGTGGTGTTATTTATCACAATATCGCCCGGAGACAATATTTTGGATGACTTCGCACGGGGAAGAATAGTCGTGAAATTAGAAGAAGAACGAAGTGCGAGGAGTGTAGCCCAGGAGTTTGGTATTTCTCACAGCATTTTTTCACGTGCGTTGAGAGCATTCCGAGCAACAGGCACTGCTGCACGAAGCAGAGGAGGGCGTCGATCACGGTCAACTACAGCAGCAGATGGCCGCTACATAGTGCAACAGGCAAGAAGAGTCTCACTTCTAAGAGCGGGTGCATTTGCAATATTTAACAGGACTGCAAGGCACCTAGTCTCACGCTCCACATTAGCACGGCGACTGCATAGGTGAGGTCTGTTTGCCAGACGACAATTAGGTCGTGTTCCGTCGACACCCGCACATCGGCGGTATCATTTGCAATGGTGCCAAGACCATCACGTCTGGACCAGCGGGCAGTGGGGTCACGTGCTCTTCTCAGATGAGATCAGTTTCACTATCAGTAGTGACTCTAGAAGTACTCTCATCCGGCGACAGGTGGGAACACGTAATGCACCTAGCAACATTGTCAATCATGATCATATGATAAATTTGGTGGTCCAAATATTATGGTGTGGGGAGGCATAATATTGCATGTGCGTACCCACCTCCAAATATTTGAACGTGCTACACTCTCCGGTCAACGTTATTGTGACAGTGTACTCATATCCCATGTGCGTCTTTTCAAGGGGTGCATTTGGCCCTGACTTCATTTTTTATGGATGACGATGCACGGCAGCATCGAGCAGCGCAGGTGGATGACCTCTTGGAACGAAAGGATTTTCCGCGAATGGGCTGGCCTGACCGTTCTCCCGACTTAAATCCCACCATGCACTTGTTGGACATGTTTGTCAGACGTATTACAGGACGTCCATATGCACCAATGACCATCCAGCAGTTTTCAACCGCGCTGGTGGAGGAATTGAA
This sequence comes from Anabrus simplex, assembly GCF_040414725.1. NCBI lineage: Eukaryota > Metazoa > Arthropoda > Insecta > Orthoptera > Tettigoniidae > Anabrus > Anabrus simplex. The sequence continues at coordinate 567,608,275 of NC_090266.1, forward strand.
CACCCTACCACAATAAAACCTTACCAGTCTTATGGCCCGCATGGGAACACGTTGCAGAGAGTGCTTCGCTATCCGAGGTGATCACACACCATTTTAAGAACCATGTCCATTCTTGTCCGCCTCTGTGGTGTAGTGGTTAGCGTGATTAGCTGCCACCCCCGGAGGCCCGGGTTCGATTCCCGGCTCTGCCACGAAATTTGAAAAGTGGTATGAGGGCTGAAACGGGGTCCACTCAGCCTCGGGAGGTCAACTGAGTAGAGGTGGGTTCGATTCCCACCTCAGCCATCCTGGAAGTGGTTTTCCGTGGTTTCCCACTTCTCCCCCAGGCGAATGCCACGGCCGCTTCCTTCCCTCTTCCTTGCCTATCCCTTCCAATCTTCCCATCCCTCCACAAGGCCCCTGTTCAGCATAGCAGGTGAGGCCGCCTGGGCGAGGTACTGGTCATACTCCCCAGTTGTATCCCCGACCAAGAGCCTGAAGCTCCAGGACACTGCCCGTGAGGCGGTAGAGGTGGGATCCCTCGCTGTGTGTCCGAGGGAAAAGCCGACCTTGGAGGGTAAACAGATGATGATGATGATGATGATGATGATGATGATGTCCATTCTTTTGTGATGTTCAGGGAACCATCATGATTCGCAGTGACTTACGTGTAATTTATTGTCTCTGTATAAAGGTATAATTCCTGTTGGTCTCATCGCTTATTCCTTTCAGTTGCCTACCGTACCATAGTGTAGCAGTTATTCCTATGTATGGTTCAAGTTTCATCGAGCTATGTTACTTGGCAGTGACACAGTGTGCGAGAGTTACTTTCGTCCTCAAGTTTTGCACAGCAGTGTATTATCAGTTTCAACTCTTGCTATTTCGTGATGGATTCAGTAATTTTTCAGTTGTCTCTTTGCACAGACTACAGTAATATTTACCTTCCATCGGAGACCCAGTCTAACTTATGGCTGTGAGATTGTGGAAGTTGCTGAGACATGGATGGTGCTGGTTAATAGCCTAACATACGAAACATGACTCGTGCATCTAGATATTACGAAGGGTTCTGCTCGGAGTGTCTGTTGTGCTGCAAAATCCCGCAATAACCCTGCAAGGACACCAGGAAATCAGTAGCACACTTCCTCACTCCTCATCATGCTTCAAACGCCTCCTTATGAAGAGCCATCAGATTTCATGGTTTTCATGTAACAGCATAAACTTGTGTGGTGCTATTTATGAATCCGTCTAACCTCCGAGCAGAAGTCATAACAGATAGTACATATTCTAAGTATGGACAGTGATTGTGAACTCATTTAGAACATCGTGTTGAATAAGGTCTTCCTCAAGTATACTATGATATTAGATTTCAAATTTCAAACGTTGATGGAATGGAGTGTTATGTATCTAATTATTTCCCCAATAACTTTTATATCAATGTACTCTTGGGAAAAACTTATTACAAATCATTACTTAATATTAATATTCCAATGTTATCTAAACGCACGTACATGAAATTTGAATTTAATGCATTTGACTGTAGGCTTATCATAAGCCACCGCACCGTCATGCTGAACGTCCGTCGTCTTGTCCTTTCATATACATCGGTGTTTATTTTATAAACTCTCAGTGTACTTGGATATGAGGGGCTGCCTGGCCGAGGCGGTAAAGGCGTGCTTGGTTCCCCCGGAAGGACGTGGGTTCGAATCCCCGTCAGGAAGTCGTAAAATTTAAGAAACGAGATTTCCACTTGCTGAGGTGCATATGGCCCTGAGGTTCACTCAGCCTACACCAAAAATGAGTACCAGGTTAATTCCTGGGGGCAAAGCCGGCCGGGTGTATAGCTAACCACTCTACCCCATCACGTGCCGAAGTTACGATTAGTGGAAGCCTTTACCTTCCACCCTTCCAAGGGCCTTCATGGACCGTACGGAGATGATTTTGACTTTGCTTTGTACTTGGATATGTCAGTGCTAATTATACTTAAAGAAATTACTTTTTTAACCAATGGTTTTCAATAATTTTTCTCATAAAAAAGATCTCATTGATATAAATCTAGAGAACGAAGATATACGCCTATTAGGTCTCGCTGAACTTATCCAGTGTCAGGATGATTATATTTGTTCAGGAATTTTCTGGCTATTCTCTTAAACCTTTGTGGTAAAGCATGATAAATAAAACACTAATGACGTGTATCATTAATTAAGTAGGATGTTTTCAAATCATACATACATCTGATTTCTGAAGACAATTACAGAAGATTAATCCTGTACTATCTAACGATAAAGATTGGGCTATTATTATTGTCACCACGTACTGTAGATGTGCATTGATACTCAACAGGTTTAGCTTTTGCTCAATAAATGAGATTATACTTAGTCTACTGGTGTTAGTTAAAAGATTTAATGACCCAATCTTTATAGGTAGACCAGAGGAGACTTTATTTAATTTACTTTTATACTATTTATTAAATCTCGATCAAACTTCATATCTAGAGTTTACTCATTCAGGACCAGGATTTTATATGCTTACCATTTAAAAATCACCGAACAGACTGCGGGTTTATAGGAAGACCAGAAGATGCTTTTTTCAATTCCCTCGGCGGGCTGAGTGGCTCAAACTGTTGCGGCGCTGGCCTTGTGAACCAATATTGGCAGGTTCGATCCTGGCTCAGCCCGATATTATTTAAAGGTGATAAAATACGTCACCCTCCTGTCGGTAGATTTACTGGCACGTAAAACAACTCCTGCGGGGCTAAATTCCGGCAACTCGGGGTCCCTTAAAACCGTAAATGTAGTTAGTGGGACTTAATGCCTAAATCATTATTAAATATTCTCTTACATTATTGATTATACTTTGACCAAACTCCATACTGAGGGTCCACTTATCCAGGAGCAGGTTTCGAGATGCATATTATTTAAAAACCACTCAAGAGACTGGGAATTTACAGAAAGACCAGATGGGATTTTTTTTCAAATTTATCTTACACTATTGATTATACCTTGACTAAACTTCATGTTTAGAGTATACTCAACCAGGAGCAGGGTCTAATACGCATATTGTTTAAAATTACTGAACAGAGTGGGCGTTTATAGGAAGACCAGAGATTTTTTTTTAAATGTTCTATGACACTATTGACTATATCTCTACAAAACTTCATATTTAGAATCTAATCATCCAGGAGCAGGTTTAGATATGCATACCATTTAAAAATCACACAATATAATGAGCGTTTGTAAGAATAAAGGAGGGTTTTTAATGATTTTTACACTATTGATTATATCTCGACCAAAATACATATTTCGAACCTAATAATCCAGGACCACGTTTTGATATGCATATAATTTAAAAATCACTTTTTAGACTGGGGGTTTATTGGAAGAAAACATAACGTTCATTTTTCAATTTCCTCTTACGCTATTGATTATACGTAAAGTCTGTGGACTATATGTGAAACGCCCCTTCATTTTGAGTAATATTTGTTGTGTACATAATTCCGCTTACTCTTAAAATGACAGAGAAAAATGCTATTTACTACGGGCTTCATGCTGTGCAGCCAGTGACGGACACCCTCGCACACCTACAGTTACTTGAAGGATCCATGACAGGAGTAAATCAGTTGATGCATAATATTTCTCTCGGCATGAAAATTAACCCTACTAATGTATCTGAACACCGTGGAAACATGAGATAGAACCTTTCCTTTGGTGTCTGTCTGTATATTCCTAAAAGAGGAAAACTTGTGGACTTATTACAAACAAACTATTTATTTGGAATCTACTCACTCCGGGTTGTGTTATCAGATGCATATGATGGCATGATAACAGCACAGAGTTGGTGTTTATAGGAATATTATTCTCAGATATTTTCGTTGACATTAAGTCTATCAAAAGACTGTATATAACAAATGTTTAAGAATATGTTATTTTCGTTACTTTATGCCACGTACGCATTTATCCTACGACGCATAGTAACGCAGATGGTTACGACAAATTGGATTTCTTCCAAGGCTTGTGGGGCATGTTGTGCATATCACTTCAGGGTGGGTAACGGGAAAATCCAAAGAGCCATTTTACTCTTTTCGGTAGGGCAGATATTAAGAGAGGTATCATCAACATGAGAGCACCGAGCAAGTGGTAAGAGAAACAATATGCAACCTGCGAACCACGGAGAATTTCGCACAACTTCGGACCAGGAACTGTACCGCACAATAAATTCAGAAATCGTTCTCATTCTCTCTCAAATTTGTTCAGTTTCATCATATTTTCGTTACTGCCCCGGGCTGTCGTAGGAGGATATCATTTTAACATGTCTCATGAAACGTGTGAATAGATTCATGTTACTTAGCATACATTCTTGAAGGAAACCTGTAATCCACCGCAAATTACCGTGCGAAGAACAGGTACAAATGATAGTTTAGGATAAATGTCAACAATAATTAATGAGAAAGAAAACAATAACTAACACAGTGTGATTCCATACATCCCGAACTCCCAAACTTCAGATGGAAAAAGTAATCATGTGATTCCGCCATTACTTCAAATATAGAGCATACTTCTGAACTACAGGTAGTTAATCAATATTAATTAACCATATTTGCATAGCGAATACAATAACCAAGTATTTCATGGACTTTCTCAATGGGCACATTCCATATTTCTGTTATTGCTAGTGGCTTTGGTAATGTTTAGGACTTTCATCAGCATGCGTGTAGAAATAATATGAACTCTTAGTAACGGTCTACGAATTACGGGCTACTTCGTCCAACATGAACACATAGAAATCTTTTGTCTCACACGATGCAAATTAAATGACTAAAATGTTTTAAATTGTGCGACATCATTATGATCCTCGATAATGGTTAATGTTACACAGTCATTGACAAACTTCATCACAAAGAACGCTACATAGTCTGTTAGATTAATCAGGTATATAATGTACGATCCAGATGAAATATTTGTGATGCACATACTTTGAATATGTCAACCTACCATTAAGGAATCGCGTGCGGTACATCGACATATATTCGCGTCAGCTCATCGAGAGTTTACGATAGGCTTATTATATTAGGAGCCAGGAAATATTTCTTCACAGTCCCCAGTTAGAAGTCAAGCTAGTAAACAACGTTGGAAAAGTGTTACATCTTCCCTTCGTAGTATATTTTAATTAGAAAAGCAATGTCAATATTATATTTAATCAAGGAGAGTCCTCACAGACGAGGATTTTGAATCCCTTGTAACATCCTGGCTTAGAGAAATCCATCATAACAACTCTGAGCTGTAGTCACAAACCTTGTTATTCGCAAAAATAAACGTAAAATTTCTTTAGAATTATTATTTCATATTCGTCTTCTTCCCTGGCCAATTCCAATCACACGGGGTCGCACGACGTGTGATTAAGACCTATTTTACGCCCAAATTGATTCACTATTGCGTTCCTCCATGGTGATTGGTGATGTGATATAGTATGTGTAAATGGATCTTTGTGCTAAAAGGAACACAAACAGCCAGTGTCCCAGTCGGGGGAGTTCGTTGACCGTGGTTAAAATCTCCGGACCGTCTGAGAATTGAAACCTGTGCCCTATAAACCGAAGTTTTAGGAGCAGGACTGAAACTTATTTTCATCAAGTCAAGAAAGGCACAGTTTTCAGACTGACCCCTCGAGTCGGCCATTGGAAGTCCAACACTCACTATTACTTCATCTGTATGGAAGTCATTCGAATATGAAGTCCAACAGCACAACGAGAAGCATGCCGCAACTTCTGATGCAGTTGTGGAGGTTCACAGGTATATGGGGCTTCTGCCTTGTTCCGTGGAACATCTGGACTACTGGAAAAGGAACGAAGGACGGTACCCAGGTCTGTCGCTAGCGGCAAGATGGTATCTCAACGCGGCTACGTCTCTACCAGCAGAAATAATCTGGACATGACTGATACCAAATAGAAAAGAAACGGACTCCCTCGGAGTAGAGCAGACAACCTTCTTTTGAACATTAATGACTTGTAAGGTTTTTTCCCCTCAATTTTACATTTATTAATATGTTTGACCTCAGTGTTACCCTTATTGTTTCTACATATTTTCTTTCGTCCGGCAAGTTGCGTTTCACACTCAAAATATGTTCTAATGGGAGTGCTTTGTGTTATAGTGATTTAACATCAAGTCTATCATCCCACCTGGTTCTGCGAACGTATAGATAAGCACTTGGCATTTAAAGTAAAAAAACTTAAGTATACGCCTCTGACCTCAGGGTAGGGTGTAATAGTGTCGAGGGTAGTAAAACAATGTGTTCCTGCAACGGAAATTATTAATCGCACACATATAAATCATGTTACCGCAATGTTGTATTGAGAAAGTGTTATGACACGCCACCTTTGTACTGTACATTCTAATGATGTTCTGTAGGCAGTTTGAATATTCTGGGGAGGCATTTGAAATGAATAATCGCGCATACACAGATTTTATCGGTCTCCAAATTACAAATACAATGTGAAGGGATTGTATGCACAAAAGACACAGTAGTGTGCAGTAAACACAGGAGGAAAATGTACTGCCAAGCACAATAAACTTACGCAGATTTCTTGAGTTTTCTGTGCGGTAATTAGAGCAGGATCCTAAGCCGCGACGAGCACAAAAGCCTGAGAATTGTTCGAAATCTTTCGAGAACTGAAGTCATCTGTTCGAACAGCTCGAGCACTAGTAGCAATTGAAATTTAATAAAGGTGGAGCAAAGCTAATTCAGTGACCTTATAATTGTGATCAACGGTATCCTGCAAAAGAGAAGTAAGGTCCAGGACAAAACTACTTTTACAACGGTATGTTTCTAGATCGACTTTACTATACATACATTAAAGGAGCGTGAATGTTTGCTGGAAAAAGAATGTGGTAATACATACAAGAGGATACTCAGAATGAAGAGATAATAATCATTTTATTTGCTTTACGTCACCCTAACTACATTCACGGTTTTTGGAGACGCCAAGATGCCCGGATTTAGTCCCGCAGGAGTTCTTTTACGTGCCAGTAAATCTACCGACACGAGACTGACGTATTTGAAAACCTTTAAATACCACCGGACTGAGCTAGGATTGAACGTGCCAAGTTGTGGTCATAAGGCAAGCGCCTCAACCGTCTGAGCCACTCAGCCCGGCGAGTGAAGAGATATAGGTGGTTTAAACTCCCACTAATACACTCAAGGCATTTGAGGACGCATGGATGGGAAAGAGCCATGACTGGGAAGATTGACGCATGTTAGGTATGCGTGTATAACAGAAAATAATTTCTCATATGTTATTGGCTATGTTATGCATTTAGGTTTGAAAATGTGTATGTAGCTCGTGCAATATAAGTTAGGTTATGTTTATCATTAGCAAGTAATCTTTCATGTGCTCCAAGTTGTTCAGATGAACTTATAGTTGTAGATGTGTTAATGTAAGTGAACTATGGAACTTTGATATACCAAGGAAGACTGCATAGTATTGTAAGTCTTTCTAGATATTCTTAGGTTATACGCTGTAATGACGAACTTGTTTCAAACGAATTCTGCAATAACTTACCAAGGAATTCTGGATGTTATTCGTAGGAACTTCCAGGTATGTTGTATTAATAATAACAACTACAGTAATAATATTGTTATTGGCTTAACATCCCACGAACTACGTTTTAGAATATCTGAGATGCCGAGCTACTGGCATTTAGTCCCTCAGGTGTTCTTTTATGTGCCGGTAAATTCACCGACACGAGGCTGATGTTTTTAGTACCTTCAAGTACCAGCGGTTTGAGCCAGAATCTAACCTGCCAAGTTGGGATCAGAAGGCCAGTGTCTCAACCATCTGAGCCATTCAGTCCGGCTCTTGTATTAATATTATATTTTGAGAAACCAGACAAATCCAGAATAATAGCTGGCGTGTATAAATATAGTGTTGAAATCATTTAGTACTAGTTCAGGGAGTTCAGTTGCACAGTTCATGTAATGGTATTATAGCGAGTTGTCGTATTACATCTGTATCGAAACCACTCGGCGGACCAATAGTCAATTTAGAACTTATGTGCACATATTTCCATGTGTTATTATATTGTATGTGTGTTTATTGAATATATATTTAGGGTGTCTGAAAATAAGTTACGGAAAATTTATGGACATATCAAACACAATAAAGTAGGAGAAAATCCGGCATCCATTTTTCCTAAACCGTTTGGTAAATCGCGAAGGGTAACGGTTGCATATACTTTATGTCCTGTGACGTGGTGCACTGAATATGCAACAGAAAGTTAGCAGCCAAGAGTACTAATATTAGCATTCAAAGTTCCCAAGAAAAATGCAAGGTGTATGCAGAAATGACCAGAAACTTTACTCGTGGACGGAGTGGAGACATGAGCACGATGCTGAGGATCGCACGGTATTCATTGTTTACATGTGCTGTGCAGTTGGCAAGCAATGCAGTAGAGTGCATTGCGTGACTCTCAACACATGTAGGGCAGGGGGGTGGACAAGCAAAATATCGGGTAGGCGACATTTAAAGCATCATTTCCTGTAATTTTTCGCGCTTGTGCCACGCACCGGGCGAAACGCATTTGGAAAAGGAGTCAAAATACACTGACTGACAGTGACAATGCAACACCAAAGAGGAGTGGTTCGAAAGGGATGAAAGTTGGGGAAAAAACAGAGACGGTACGGACGAATAATTGATGTTTATTTCAAACCGATATGCAGGTTACACAATGCGCACGGCATCGACTCAGTAGGATGTATGACAACCGCGAGCGGCGATGCACGCAGAAACACGTCGAGGTACAGAGTCAATAAGAGTGCGGATGGTGTCCTGAGGGATGGTTCTCCATTCTCTGTCAACCATTTGCCACAGTTGGTCGTCCGTACGAGGCTGGGGCAGAGTTTGCAAACGGCGTCCAATGAGATCCCACACGTGTTCGATTGGTGAGAGATCCGTAGAGTACGCTGGCCACGGAAGCATCTGTACACCTCGTAGAGCCTGTTGGGAGATGCGAGCAGTGTGTGGGCGGGCATTATCCTGCTGAAACGGAGCATTGGGCAGCCCCTGAATGTACGAGAGTGCCACCGGCCGCAGCACATGCTGCACGTAGCGGTGGGCATTTAACGTGCCTTGAATACGCACTAGAGGTGACGTGGAATCATACGCAATAGCGCCCCAAACCATGATGCCGCGTTGTCTAGCGGTAGGGCGCTCCACAGTTACTGCCGGATTTGACTTTTCTCCACGCCGACGCCACACTCGTCTGCGGTGACTATCACTGACAGAACAGAAGCGTGACTCATCGGAGAACACGACGTTCCTTCCGCCATTCCCTCATCCAAGTCGCTCTAGCCCGGCACCATGCCAGGCGTGCACGTCTATGCTGTGGAGTCAATGGTAGTCTTCTGAGCGGACGCCGGGAGTGCAGGCCTCCTTCAACCAATCGACGGGAAATTGTTCTGGTCGATATTGGAACAGCCAGGGTGTCTTGCACATGCTGAAGAATGGCGGTTGACGTGGCGTGCGGGGCTGCCACCGCTTGGCGGCGGATGCGCCGATCCTCGCGTGCTGACGTCACTCGGGCTGCGCCTGGACCCCTCGCATGTGCCACATGTCCCTGCGCCAACCATCTTCGCCACAGGCGCTGCACCGTGGACACATCCCTATGGGTATCGGCTGCGATTTGACCAACCTGCCCTTCTCAGCCCGATCACCATACCCCTCGTAAAGTCGTCTGTCTGCTGGAAATGCCTCCGTTGACGGCGGCCTGGCATTCTTAGCTATACACGTGTCCTGTGGCACACGACAACACGTTCTACAATGACTTTCGGCTGAGAAATCACGGTACGAAGAGGGCCATTCGCCAACGCAGTGTCCCATTTACCGTTCGCTACGTGCGCAGCACAGCGGCGCATTTCACATCATGAGCATACCTCTGTGACGTCAGTCTACCCTGCAATTGGCATAAAGTTCTGACCACTCCTTCTTGGTGTTGCATTTGCTCTGTCAGTCAGTGTATTAATGTTGAACATTCCCAGTATGCACCATGGATAAATATTTAACAGATATCAATTACCCTACCACTCAATATATCTCCTCAGATACCTAAGGGTTATATAGTCGAGCTGTATAGGCCCGGCCAGTTACGTCAGGAAATCTAAGTAATATAATGAATGTGTTTGGCATTAATAGCGTTGTATATTTCTGATTAACACCTACAAGAGCACGATAATAACTACGTTGAAGTTAGCTTTATTAGCCGATATCTTAGGATATTCTGTTCTAAACTTAGCCTTTCATACTTGACAATACCACAGGATGTGCTTGCAATGTTTACTTTTATTACATAACTTACGTTCCTTTGGTATGTCATTTCAGTTATCAGTTTTCAGTTTGGCGAAATTTGACATGTAAGTAATGTACTGTGTTTAGCGATATACCTTGTAAAAAAAATGCATTGTGCTCATCAAAAAGCAGAAGGAATGTTACTGCTAGGATTTAAGTTGTGTACGCCAGTCAATTCAGGATACCTTAGCGCATGATAATTAGAAGAAGACACCATATTTTCCCGGCATGATGATCAGACACTGCTCCGTGATACGCCGCCATTACTACCAAGGTTACATGCAAGCGAGTGACGCGTAGTGTGCTACAGAAGCGCACCGCCCGAGTTAAGCAAGCGAGCTTCGCGCTGCACAGGCTGACATAGCAGTTGCTCACGACTGGATTTACACTCTTTGTCGATTTTCTGCTAAGCTAGAGATAGGCTAGAGATCGAGTTTTGTTTCAGAAAACTACGCCCTCTTACAATTTCCGCTGGGCTGATTGGCTCAGAAGATTTAGGCGCTGGCCTTCTGACCCCAACTTGGCAGGTTCGATCCCGGCTCAGTCCAGTGGTATTTGAAGGTGCTAAAATACGTCCGCCTCGAGGCGGTAGATCTACTGGCGCGTAAAAGAACTCATGCGGGACTAAATCCTGGCAACTCGGCGTCTCCGAAAACCGTAAAGGTACTTAGTGGGACGTAAATCCAATAATAATATTATTATTATAATTTTCGCAATTTATTTTCGGACATGCTGTACCTATATGTAAGTAATCATCGATAGTAGAGGGTCTTTGTTACTACATCGTTGAATCTACGTTAAATAGGCGACCGTGACAGGGCAACTGTGTACCAACGTAAAGTGTGATAGTCGTGTTGAGAAATTTGAGGAATCACAAATTCGTGATGATGTGAGAGTAGACGTTTCTAATTTGAGAGCTCAATTCTGTTCGAAGATCGATGCATTATTGTGGCTGATTTCTATTCGTCATGACTTTTTGTTATTATAGATTACAGTTTGATATTCTGCCGAATGTTAATTGCTTTGTCCAAATTCAACAAGGTGGGAGTGTCACTGTGTTGGTTAATAATTATGAGGTTCCAGTAACAGAAATTAAATGCTTGTCAGAAGATGATAAAATCTCAAATTTTTTTCAGCTAAGTGAGCAGTTGTTAATTTGCACAGATGTCACGGATAACGAAATTAGGGTACGAAGTACATTCACAGAATGATTGGTATTGGTTTTCAAACGATATATTCTGAATGAGCAAAAATGTTTACCAATCTTACATTGTTCAGAAAAATGTTAGCACAGTTTACGATAAAGAATTACTTCAAAAATCTATTATATCCTGAATGTATGCCAAACAGTCATTCGTTGCTGCTTATAATTACTTTCGAGAGAGTATAACAGTAAATTTTGCTCATTCAAGTACCTGGATATATTTCCTCCATTTTTAGAAATTTCTTGTAATTCTGAGCGACAAAACGAAAACATTCCTTCTCCGAGAAACAAAAAATGTATCTGTTATTGATTAATATGTGATTCCTAGTCGGAATGAAATTACGTGAGTACTTGCTTTGCAGATACTGAAGGATATTTTTTGGGTAGAGATATGTATAACCCTTCAGAAGAAGCATTTATGGTGCATTCTATTTTCGAATCATTTGAGGAAGACTTACCTCTCACTACTGTTACATCATTGTCAGGATACATTTTACCAGAGCAGTCAATGAAATAAATACAAGTTTTTCATTATGATGGGCTAGAAATCATATGCATTATTTGTGATAACAATATAGCGAATAAGTGCATGTTTAGTACATTACTGTATGTCGGAAGTTTGAAGGTGAGAGTAGAGTGCGTATTTTTCGAAACTGGCTAAAGCAGAAAGATACAGACACATACTTTTATATGTCTACATTTTGATGAAAGGGAATTAATTTACTAAGTTAAATAATTTGATATATTGTAACTGTGATGTAGTCGTCTAACAACTAATGCGTATTAGTTTTTTGCATATTTTATGTGCAAGTTATTTAATATTTGTAAAGGTCAGCCGCCTTAAACCAATCAGGATAGTACAGGTAATAATCTATTTCACTATAACAATTGGAAGAAACGTCCCGACTCGTATTTGAATTGCATTAATGGGCATGAAGAATTTTTTTTTTTCGTATCCAGGTTTTATTCTACCAAAAATATTCAATTTTTGAGTGTGGAAACTTTTTGCAGCCAGACCCAAACTGCAATCCAAAAATCGATCCTCAGTTTTATATTCCTTTCAATGAAGGTAATACATATGCATTTGAAAACAATATCATGAGATTTATGACGCGTGTAACATTTTGAATGCCTGGAAAAGTGAATCAGAGGGAAAAGCTATTTTTTAAAATAATGCACAAGATATCAGCTTAACAAAGACAATAGAACTGTCCTTCAGCATAGGTGACACCCTCCTTCTTCTGTATTTCACCTTCCGTCGACATGCATTTCGCTTCTTCATTTATGACCGCAGACTTTCATACTTCCTGCGACTGGTACATCCTTCAAGTCCTTGTGCTGTGACATGTAATGGACTCACCTAATCACCTATATCTACGAGAAATGCAAATACACCACACACATTACGTTCATCTTCTCATGTACTCACGTTGGCTGTTGATAGCCAACTAACTGCTTTCTATTGTCAGCAGATACCCCGATGACGTTACGCTGCACAGCTGTTTCAACTGGCGCATGTTCTCGTAATATTTAAAATTCTTCCAGAAAGTGCTGGTCCATCCTCCCTTCATTTCTCCCCCCTCCACACTATCCTATATAACCCCGCCTTCCCTCATATCCAACTGAGATGGACTTCAAACCTGTGTAGAGTCTGGAACGAGTAGTGTTTTTATTCTTCCTTATGGAGCGATGTACGTAATTGTGCTTCTTTCTGCTCCGGTAACATGCACTTAGATCTGAGGTATGACTGACATTTCTGTTTACCGGTATATCTTAAAATCTGGCAAATGAGAATATCTATTTACTTTATGGCTATGGGGGGCATGCCATTTCAAAGCAAAAACTTATACTTCTTCACCGGTCCACGCATGATGAATAAGGCTTCAAGCTTTCTGACGTGGATGCTTTGTTTCCATTGCCTTCGTATCAGCTTCGTCTGTAAGGATGAACTATGTTTTGATCCATACACTTGGTTTCTCGTTCTGCACCATTTAAGGTTAAATTAGACTGCCGTTGAACAGCCATATCTGATAACTGGAACTTTCGATAACCTTGTTGATATTGCTAATATTTATTCCCACTTGCAGATAGACATTCTGCGGATGCGCTTTTCTGTTCATGTTCTTTCATTCTTGAAATGTAGATATGCTTTGTGTGTAACCAACGAACTTCATTTTTGAAGTGTTCTATGGATATTTCCGGTAGTAAAGTTTTTCTTTCGCTTGATGTTTAAAATCATGCAAAATGTTGTGGCTGTTTTCCAGGTTAGTACCTTGCTTTTAAGCAGGTATCTATCTCTGTTATCCTCCCCGCTTTTCCTTGTGTTTTTCTTTTCTCTCTTATTTGTCCTTTCGATATAAAGTATGTGCGATGGTTGGGAAACATAAATATTGGTAATGATGAGTAAATTGCTTGTAAATTTGTAAATTTTGGTATGGATCTTTTTAAATAGATTTTGTTGTCAAAGCTGTCGGTGCTCTTTTCTCTTACCTTGGCAATCATGTTTCCGAGCCTAACCCCAATTCCTAAGCTCAACGCTTACTCATTGTGATCCTTATTTGATTCCGACTTTGATTTCTAACTTTATTCTTGGTACTCCTAGTTATTGTTTCCACCGCATTGTTTCTTTATTTCTATTTGACTTCTCATCGGAGTGTACCTTACTATTTTCATTAATATTATTACCACGACCTCCAACTCCCCCTCATTACAATATGGTAACAGAGCATTACAAATATTAGATCCTGAAGTTTGCCTTATTCTTGATTTCAATTCCCTTCTTGCACTACACCCCATGTCGAATTCTGCTACAGCATTACAAACAGCAATTTCAAGTGTCTTCCGTGAAATAGAAACTTATTTAGGGTACTTCCTGCATATATAAGACCACGGAGATGACGTTCAATTCCAAGATTGATGATTCATTGTCTATAGATGATAAAGAGATAGAACAAGTAGACTCCTTCTTATAACTCGGGAGTATGGTTACTACGACTGGAGGAGCTGAAGAAGACATTAAGAGTCGTGTCAGGAAAGCAAATGGTGGTTTTATTCAATTGTATCCTATATGGAGAAACAAGAACATTTCTAGAAAAACTATGCTACGACCTTTTGACACAAATGCTAATTCATTTCTGCTTTACAGCTGTGAAGCGTGTAAAGTTACCCAGAAGACGACTAAACAACTGCAAGTCTTCGTCAATCGCTGTCTAAGACGCATCATCAAGAAGAGATGGCAGGATGTGATTTCAAATGAAGATCTATTGGAAGAAACAAATCAGCAGCCAATTGAAATGCAGATAAGGGAGAGAAAATGGCATTGGGTAGGACATACTTTAAGGAAGCCCGCTGGAGCCATTGAAAAACAGCGCTCGACTGGAAGCCCCAAAACGCTAGAAAGCTCAGACGTCCGAAGAAGACTTGGAAAAAGACGATCGAAGGGAAATGTTTAGCAGTGGAAAAAAATTGGAAGGAAGTGAAGAGGTTAGCCAACAATAGGAACAGATAGAAGTGTTCCACGGAAGCTCTATGATCCAGAAGGAGCAACGGGAACTTCCTGCAGATAACGGAATGCAGAGACTCGTTCTGATATTGAGTAGCACCGCGGATGTATCTGGAGAGAAGCTCATCCGTTGCCAGCCTTTTATAAACAGGCATATTATTTACAACTAAAAGGTCTGAAAGCTTCACATCCATTTTTTCATGGCTCCGTGGTGTTTCACTGCTGCGATACTTCGATTGTAAAAGTACAAAGTCTCAGAACCTTCAGGACACTTGCAGTGCTGGGACTGACTGTCAGTTGACATATAATAGCACAGAGTGGCATACACTGATTTATTCAAACCTGAAATTTTAGATATGTTCTTCAGTAATGCATTCCTATAAAAATTTGTTTGTTTCGTTATCGTGGCATAAGTAAGCTCACATGTACGACCACAAAGTTGCACACCTTTCAGCTTCCAAGTCTGTACCATCTGTCGCAAGCCTGTTCCCATAATCTTTGCTACATGGTTGACACATTCCTCCTTATTTAGTACTTTACTGGTACAGCTACCGTACACGCGTTTAGAGACCAAATGATTAAAGGTTTGGGAATCATCACCGTACAGGATGGTGGTGTATCGCATCTGGTAATTTGCGAATGAAGGTTTCCAAAAAGCTTTAGCTGCACACATTTCCATTGCAGCAGTACTAGCTTCATGGCAGGCATACCATACATGAAATTCTGAGGAGTCAGCGCCAAGTTCAGTAGTGCCAATGACACACATAGTACAGTACGTGGAGAGTATTTCATAGTCTACAACCAACCCTGTTAAGAAATCTATCACTATTCCAATAAAATATGCAGATGTGTGTCCCCTCTTGTGCCATGTACCAACATAGGATACAGAAATGTCTCTAAGAGTGTTACTTTCTGTATTACCATCAACTGTTCTATACGCTTTTCTTACAATAAGCCTTGACTGGGACAGACAATCTTTTCAATAATTTAGCTTCACCTTCTAAACTTTCCATATGCTTGGTGAATATCTTAAAATTAAGAACTGGCATTCCCATTGCAGGAAAGAACTTTTGCATACACCTATGTCCTAACCCTAAGCTTTGAAAGGCATCCACACTCTTCCTATTCACATCAAAAGGGGGCCTTTGGGATTTAGAGTCACTTTTAACTCGATGACATGAATAAGTTTGGATTGGAGAGAATCCACATCTAGTACTCTTCACTCATAGTTTATATGCTAGAACATGTCTTTCCCTTACTTGAATTATTAATGTTGTTTCTCCACATTCATTGCAATTTCAATTCTTTATCAGTTGCTCCAATGTACTTGAGTGAATCAAAATATACTCACTACTTGGTGGGTGTATAATTGGCCTAGTTTCATGAGCATCTTTCGAAATAAAGCTAACTTGTTAGCACACTCGGAATTATTGTTACTTTCTTGTTCTGAGCTCTGGGATATACCGGGTGCTACATTATGTCGGCTTTCAACTACATTTTCATTACGAGTATCACCAAGCTCATAACCTGTGTTGCCAGCTGATTTCCACCGAGCAGCCGATAATCACACAGAAATGTCTTGTCTTCTCTTAATTTTGGATTTTGGCTTATGCCACCGAGAACTTTATGTATTAATTTCACTAAAGAACAGCACCAAACCATGGTAGAAAACAATCACACACCCCAATACAATCAAACTGGGAAACAACTGGTTTGTAAACAAGCAGGATTTGCACAAGGCCAGTACGGTACGGAAATAGTAATACAATAATATTGAAACTAATAAATAATAAGTAATCAGTGTCTTCGAAAATAGGTATAAAAATTATACTCAGTGCATTATGTAAGATTACAACACCACCTGTAATTTTCATTCAGTTTTTAACCATTCGTAGTTCTTATATAGTTTACGTAGTGAAAGTGCCTACTTCCTCCACTAGAAAGCAACACAATGCAGACCGATAGATGAAGGAGGCCTTTTAAATTATTACTATGAAACGAAATGGAAAAATCTGCTTGAATACACTATTAATGTGCACTGATACTGAGACCAAAGAAAGTGGGCGTTCAAAGGACTGCAGGCTTTACAAAAACCGATATTTTTCATATGTTTTGCAAAAATTTCAGTCCCAGTCGAAGCAGATAACCTGGGAAGTAAGTTTGGTCAGTGCATAAAACCTAACGGGTGTAATTACTGTGTCACCACCCTGCAAGTCCTATGGTAAAGTTATTCACAGCTGTCATAGTTTTAAATATTCATTGTAATTTACGTAAGTGAAATAATGTAACATTTGCATTGATTGCATCTGTATTCTTGATAATGTAATCGATGATGATGATGATGGTGATGATGATGATGATGATGCTTGTTGTTTAAATGGGCCTAACATCTAGGTCATCGGTTCCGAGCATGTGATCAACGGTATAATTGTACTAAGGCTTTATGCGCTCAGTTTCCGATGTTTTTAGTTTGGCAATGATATACGAATTAACTGGGATGCGTATGTCAAACGAAAGAATTGTAAGGAACCAGAATTATCCGGAATCATAGTCAATAGTAGTTCAGGGAGTTTCTTCGTTCAGTTCATGTTATGTTATCGTAGTGAATTGTCCTAGTACAGTTGTATCGATTCCACTCGATGGATTAATCGAGGTTGGGCGGACAGGCTGTCCGGTATTTCTATTAAATCACACAATTCTTCTTCGTATTATTATTAAAGCGTCTTTACTGTGGCGAAGTTAGGGCTCCCGGCCCCTTCTGTCACTTAACCACTTCATGTATATACAATCTAATTTTTACATAAAATTTAAACTTATGAAATCTTTACAACCTAAAGTATAACTAAAGCAACTAAATTATCACTAACTAAACTAACTAAAGTGAGTAAAGTATAACTAAAGTACAAACATGAACACATTGCAATAAACAACCATATTCACTCTCATTCATGCATCCCATTCACACTCAAGAAAGACTGGACGTGCTTATAAGATGACGCTGGCAAAGGATTTTAAATTTTGTCTCCGATTTAGCTTCCCTGATGTCAATGGGGTGTTCATTCCACCAGCTTGTGGCGGTGATCGTGAACGATCCGTTGTAGGTTGCGGTTCGATGCACAGGAATTTCTAGTGTACAGCCTGATCGGGTATTGAACAGGTATAGGGAACTAAGGTAGCGAAATCTGGTGGATAGGTAAGGAGGAGTGTTTTCAGAAAGCACTTGATACACCAAAGTAGTTGCGTGGAGTCTACGTCTGCCATTCAGTTGTAACCAAGATAATTGTCTATAGTATGTGGATACGTGGGGATATGGTCGTATGTCGAATGTATACCTGATGCATGCATTTTGGGCACGTTGCAGTCTCATGCCTTGCTCGTTATTGGTATCAATGAAAACTATATCATAGTATTGGAGAATTGGAAACAAAAGTGATTGAATGAGCTTTATTTTCAGGGACCAAGGAAATATATTTTTAAACCGCTTCAGAGGATGACGGCTTTGATATATATTTTGGCACACTTTCGTCATATGTTGCGACTAGTTCAATGTTTCGCTTATAGCCACACCAAGATTCATAACTGTTTCACAATATGGAATAATGGTAATTTTTAGTGCTACAGGAGGAATTTCGTATTGCTTTAAGACATGTAAGTTTTTCGAAGTACCAATGATTATTGCTTGCGTTTTAAGAGAATTAATTTTGAGATTCTTACTCAATGCAAAATTACTTATGAGACTTAAATCTGCATTACCTTTTTCTACAGCACTCTGAATTTTATAAGTTCTTGAGTGGTAGTAGATCTGCATATCATCAGCATAAAGATGATACTTGCAATGTGTAATCGATTTGGCAACATCGTGTAAGTAATTTGCAAACAGCAATGGTCCAAGTACAGACCCTTGGGGGACATCGATGGGTTTGTTAAGCCACTCAGATTTGCTATTATTTACTTTGACACACTGACGGCGATTTTTGAGGTACGAACTGAAAAAAATTATTGCCGTCTTGCTGAAATTTAATGAATCCAATTTTGAAAGTAGCAGTTGAGGAACAACAGTATCAAAAGCACTAGAAAAATCAAGTAGAACCAGTACAGTCACTTGTCGAGTGTCCATTACGTGTCGGATATCATCAGTTACTTTCAGTAGGGCAGTCGTTGTGGTGTGTCCTTTCTTGAAACCAGATTGGTAAGGGTCAAGCAGTGAGTACTTAGTCAAGTAAGTGAGGACTTGTTCGTGTACCATGCGTTCTAGTACTTTGGAAAGCGGTGGGAGAATGGATATAGGGTGATAATCTGATGGCAAACTAGGAGAATTCTTAGAAATGGGAATGACGATACCGTGCTGCTTCCACACAGTTTGGAATACTCCCTGTACGATGCAATGATTAAATATATGCGTCTGAATAGGTAATATGGCACCAACAATATTTTTTATGAAAGATAATGGTATGTCGTCATTACCCGGAGCATCTGACTTGAGGGGGTAAATTACACGCTTCACTTCGTTCGCAACAACTTTTTTGAATGTGAATTTTACTTCATTTACTCGGGAATGAGCATTTATGGCGTTAATATCATCATCATTTCCTTCCTTCCCTTAACATACTTCGTTATTTTGTTAAAAAAAGTCATACTTTACTGTGAGGATTCAGTTAATGAAATTTTAGAGCTGTTTCAGTCTGTTGGTCTCTAACACTTATAAATATATAACATAAGTTACCTTTCATTAACACACAATTGAACAATGACATATTTCGTTTTTGAAAGAACATAATCATTTTCTATCAAATCAAGCTTTTTATATTGATGAACATTGTTTAAAAATGTAGAATCATGTATGTTTAAATACTGTTAGTACTCCTTACGGGGACACGGAACGAAAAAAAACGGAAATTTTTTTTATATTAGTATTTTGAATTTTGTATCTGTGACCATTCCCCTTTCCAATGGTGTATAAATTTTGGTAATCCTCCTGCTGTATTTTTAATTAATTCTTTTATAATATGATGCATAGGGTCCAGGCTCCCGCAAGGCAGGTAATTTGACATTTAGACTGATGGAAGCAGTATTTTTTATATATATGCCAATAGAGAGGTAGATTTAAGTAGACGAGGGAAATATATTGCTGTAGAATTTCACTGTTGGCAGCATTGTCATGGATTTGGTTGTTGACTGTCATTTGTTTGCTTGGTTTATGATTTATGTGATTAAATGGTGTGTGTTTCTGTTTACTCCGGTGTTCTTACTGTATTTGATGATCCAGTATGCCTCTTGTAAATACTAGAGTGTTCAAAAAGCGTGTTCATTCAAAGAAGAAGGCCAGAGTTGGAGAGAACTTTGTTGCTGACCGTTTAATAACCAGTCCTTCTACTAGTAATGTTCTGTGGTATGTCATGAACTGATGACAAGCTCCAGCATGGACTGTGTCCACGGGGAGAAGACAGCTGATGTTAGTTCAACAGAGGAATAGAATCAGGAGAAACTTACAGTCATCCTCACAGTCTGCCATATGATATTATGGAGGAAATACAATCTATTTTCAGGGATCTGTCATACATTAACCTTTTTAAAAAATGCTTCCCTGGTCGCGCACAATATACTAATGAATGTGTAAATAGCATTATATGGAGCCGTTTGCAAAAAGCTGTGTTTGAGTCAATAAGGATACTTCATTTTGGTGTATATGATGATGTGGCATCATTTAACCAGGGAAATAATCACAAAATGTGAAGGGCTTTAAAGACTGGGGCTGGGCATTGGCTCTCATACCCGTGACGCCATGCTGCAACTCGACTTGGAAAGACTGAGATATGCTGAAATTGCTGTTAAAACCTTGCACCAGAAGGCCATACAAGTCAGAAGAGCTAGTAAGAAAAGCCTAGAGGCTGAAATGGAAGAGGATAAAGATAATCCAAGCTATGGAGCAGGCATGCACTAAAGCTGTGACTTTAAAGTCCATTTCCTGAAAGTAATTGTTTTTAATACATAAGGAACATTTTCTCAGGTTGTGTGAGATATAGAGGATTCAGACTTTCAGAGTTACTTTATAATGTTGTTGTGCACATGCTGAAAGAATTATTATTGTTGTAGGTCGGATATTAAGTATTTTATTAGAGTAAAAAGTGGCAAAAATTGCCAAAATTTGTAACTTCAAAATAATAATTCAAACATCAGAAAGTATTTCATATTACTCAAAACCAGTTATTTCAGTACCAAGCCAAGATATGTAGGTACATGCTGTGCAATTTTCAAATTGATAGCTGTAATATGTACCTTTGTGAAGCATGATTTAACATTGTAAGCATAGGGCGTTCCGTGTCCCCTTAATACTTGAAAGTTAGAAGTGCTCCAGTAATACCGGTATGCCCTCTGCTTGCTATTTCAACAAAGAGTGCGAGGTGGTGTTATTCTCTGCCTGAAGCCAGCTGTCTAGCTAGTCGGTAACTTTGCCTTACGTCACGCTCCGTCTGATCTGAACTGCTACTTTGAATTACAATTTTAGCTTTATTACTGCAGTTACTTTTATTGCGGTATGTTAAATTTTTTGAAAATGATATAGGGGTTGTTTAATGAGTAATTAATGGGCTGGTTAGCTGACCGGTAGTTTTCCGTAACGTCGTTTTCCGGTGCAGATTTCGGTGCCGTGAACGCCATTCGTGAAAAAGTATTTGTAGTCTTATAGTTATTATCGAAATTGAAGTTTATTATTATTGTTATTATCACTGTAATAGGTAGTAAATGTAAGTTAATGATTGTGATGGATTAATTAGAGAGTATCTTGTAAGACATTATTTTTGTGGTGAATAATAACCTACTAAAACTTCTAGAGCGGCTAAGACACTGCTTAAACGCAGATAAAATACTACAGATGGGAATATTATAAAGCAATTTTCAGACAGAATAACCTCCTTTTGGTTACATTAAGCGCTAATGCAAAATGTGTGAAATTAGTAAATGAAAATGTTGGGGGTTGCGGTAGGGGTAGGGGAGATTTTTAAATTTGCACAAGACTGAGGCTATATACAATTATTGTTTCATAATGAATTTTCCTCTCTTCTTAGAATAGTAAGATCATTCAGTATATAGTGGTTGTATATAATACAAATTACGTCCATCACAGTTGCCTTTACTTATTTATTGGTATTTATTAATTAATTATTTAATTACTTTATTTTTTTTTATTTGTTTGTTTGTTTGTTTGCTTGTTTGTTAGTTTGTTTGAATGTATGTATGTTTGTTTACATCTTTTTGTAACAAAGTAAGGTGTGCAAGGGAGGAAATTAACTCTATATTTCTTGAAAGAAATATATTTTCCTTTCTCACAATTTACTATTATTATTATTATTATTATTATTATTATTATTATTATTATTATTATTATTATTATTATTATTATTATTAATTATAAATTATTCATCGTCACCGCCACTAAAGACCGCGAGAATTCAACAGTTTGTTTTCTTGCAAGCTCACCAGCTTTTCATCGTTTCGTTGTGTGCTTTCTTCGATGCGTCGGAATGGGCATGCTTCAGGCGAGTTGGAACTTCTTCATGGTGAACCTATCTAAGTTTTTGTCTGAGTGGTGCCTGGAGTTGAATGTCTGTTTCTGAGATTCCATACTTTAGAAGATCTTTATCGATCTCCATTAACCAAGGAGAAATGGTTTTGAGACTTCAGAAGTAGGATATCAAGCGTTTACAGATTCTTTCAGTTGACAATCTGAAGAGAGAAGCGTAAAATTTTATCCTTCTTTTCGGGATTACGCTTGATATCTTTTCATCGTGGGTGTATAGTTTTAAGTCTCCGAAGTCTGTAACCACAATCTTTGACACTGGGACCGAGAATTTTTCGGACAATCCACCTGTCCTTAATTGCCAATTTTTCAAGCAGGCTATGCGTTCGAAATGTTAATCATTCTCCTGCATATCATCGCCGTCGGGACAAAACCTCCAATGTGAAATATTTTGGCTTAGAACTTTGGCCGGAA
Organism: Anabrus simplex; assembly: GCF_040414725.1. Classification (NCBI taxonomy): domain Eukaryota; kingdom Metazoa; phylum Arthropoda; class Insecta; order Orthoptera; family Tettigoniidae; genus Anabrus; species Anabrus simplex. Next base: position 567,631,280 of record NC_090266.1, read on the forward strand.
AGGTTCTGTCTTCTAGGGTGCAATATTGTGTGAATATAGTCAAGGCATTCTCGCTCTTCATAATATATGTGCTGCGTGTAAGTATATCTCCCAAAATAATATCACATGCCGGTAGGAGGTTTTTGTCCCGGCAGCGACGGTATGTTGACTGAGGTCTAATTAAGGTTTGATAATGTTGAATTTTTGCATTTCGAGAAGCGGACTGTTGGTTATATACGTTTTGAGTGAGTAGGAAAGCTGTTCCAAACTTGTTGACACGTGTTAAGACGGCGAACCTCTCAGAACTATTGGATTCAACGAATTCACGAAGGTACTTGAAATTTTCTACATTCAAGATTCTATCATGGGTAAGCAGAAAAGATGGTGGAGCATGTATGATGTTAGAAATAAAGTGGGTTTTGGTATATGAGATTCTGAGGCCAACTGCGCATTTTTGCAGGTTATTTGATTTGTTGAGTAGCTAGTTCAGGAGAGGAAGTACGGAGAGCGAAGTCATCTGAAAAAGCAAGGCAGTCAATATTGATACCATTACGCGTTCGGCCCATTTTAACTCTATTAGGGATTCCTTTAGACCGAAAAACATCTCTCCTCTCCCGGACGACCCTCTCGAGAGCAAAGTTTAAAAGTAGTGGTGATAGCCCATCTCCCTGCCGAACACCTGTTTGGATTTGAAAGGATTCAGAAATCTCTTATCGAATTTAACTTTGGAAGGCGTACCAGTGAGTGTATATTATTCTTCTTCTTTTTTTCTTTCGAATGGGCCACCAGAGGACCACGTGCCAATTTCAATTCCTTCTTCTCTGTTCTTTCCTTTTCTTCCAGTACGCTTTCATCTGTTCACTATGTTTCTTCCTTCTGTCTTCAGACCACTTTGAAGCAGTCTTTTTTACTTTCCTACCTTGGAATCCTTCTATTTTCAATACTTTTTCCCGAAAGCCTTCTCTATTATTTATTTCTTCTGTTGTTATATTGTTTTTTTCTAAATCCTTTCTTATTTCATTGACCCAGCTTGTCGTTGATTTCTTACCCCACAAATATCTGAAAATCTTACTGGTTAATCTACTATCTTGCATTCCATATAAATTTCCAAAAAACATAAGTCTCCTTTTCCTCATTACATCTGATATATTTTCTATTTTTTGATATATTTCAGCAATACTTCGTAATTTCCAACCTTCTGCTGTTTTTGTGGGCCTAATATTTTCCTCATGATTCGCCTTTCTAGTATTTCTAGTTTATCTAAATTATAGTTTAATGCCAGACACTCGCTTGCATATAGGCATTCTGGCTTCACTACTGCGTTGTAATGCCTTATTTTTGCATTTTTGGATAGGCATCTTTTATTGTAAATATCTTTGGTGACACCATAAGCTCTCTCCATTTTATGTACCCTCTCCTCTACTGCAGATTTCTCTAAACCATTTCCTTGGATTATTTCCCCTAGATATTTGATTTTTTTTTTTACCCTCTCTATTTGGCCAATATCTGTTTTCAGAAATTTTGGTGCATCCCAAATATTTGTTAAAAATTTTGTTTTTTCTGCAGAAATTCTTAAGCCAGTTCTGCTGGCGATTCTTTCCAAGACATTTACTTGGGTTATAGCAGATTATTATTATTATTATTATTTTCTGCTAGTTGCTTTACGTCGCACCGACACAGATAGGGACAGGAACGGGCTAGGAGTGGGAAGGAAGCGGCCGTGGCCTTAATTAAGGCACAGCCCCAGCATTTGCCTGGTGTGAAAATGGGAAACCACGGAAAACCATTTTCAGGGCTGCCGACAGTGGGATTCGAAACTATTATTATTATTATTATTATTATTATTACTATTATTATTTCAGAGGAAAATGAACAAATTTTGGAATATTATTTATGGTAGGTAGCACAGTAATACCTATAACTCTGTTCTATTTAACAGGCATCAATTTGTTTAGCGATGTGCACTTAACATTATTAGGTTTCTGGTAGTGTTAATAGCAAACATAATAATTATAGTGTAACCAGTAGCTTGGAATATTTTACTGCCATATGAATGATTCCCGCACTGACATTCAGTAGGATAATTCACATGTTACGTATCTACCGTAAATGGAGTGTTGGGGAAAGAGAACTTTTCATTCTGTCCAGCCAATGGCATCAGTGCCGGGCTGAGTGGCTCAGACGGTTGAGGCGCTGGCCTTCTGAACTCAACTTGGCAGGTTCGATCCTGGCTCGGTCCGGTGGTATTAGAAGGTGCTCAAATACGAAATCCTCGTGTCAGTAGATTTGCTGGCACGTAAAAGAACTCCTGAAGGACTAAATTCCGGCACCTCGGCCTCTCCGAAAACCTTAAAAGTAGTTGGTGGGGCGTAAAGCAAATAACAATATTTGTACTTGAATACATCTGTATTATTTATTACATGTAACAAGCTTTAACAGCTTCATTTCTATTAATAAAAATAATAATAATAATCCCGTATTGACGACATATCAAGTAGTAAATATTTAAGATAAACTATTAAATACAATTTATAATTTATTATATGTAGTACATGTTTCGACCCCTAAGGGACATCATCAGCTATAATAAATTAACATTAATAAATCAGAATACACAATTGAAATTATTGAAATTGGCAAGACACAATAAAAAACATTGATGTATGGTACGACATTTAAAATGCAATGTTAGCAAATTTTGTTAAAATTATAAGTCATATGATCGATTAAAACAGTTGAATTTTCCGGTAAACTCTTGATGTTCTTGGGGATAACAGTTGTGCTTTACAAAATCGTAGATGATCACTGTTGTGAATAGCACTCTTTCTTGATGAAAGATTGTTGGACCTTTGATACGCATTTCATAAATAGTATATACACTGACTGAGCAAATGTCATGGGGTAGCGGAGCACTGATGCGTATGTGTGCTGTCCGCGCACAACACGCCCCGTGTACCACCGGCAGTTGTATAGGAGACCTTGTGAGCAGTGGCTGTGCATGTGACAGGTGTAACATGGAACGTCGTCGTGAGCTGACGCCGTTCGAACGGGATATGGTGGTCGGTGCCCGACGGATGGGAAGTGCGATTTCGTAAGTGGTGCGGGAATTCGGCTTCACACGATCAACCGCGTCCAGGGTGTATCGTGAATGGCTGAATGCGGGTGTCACCATCCACAACAGAAGAACGACCGGGCGTCCAGCCACCCTCGATGACCGTTGTAAAGCTCTTTGTAGTAATGAATATTTTTATTTTTCCTTATTAGTGGTCCCGATGTGCAGAGAAGGACTCACTTCTACTGAGGTAAGTGTGTATCTGATTCAAAGCAAGTACTCAGTACTGACATTTGTACACTGTAAATATAAGTAGCAGAGCATTAGCTGGTTGATGGAAAAGGCCACAACATTTATTTACATAATCTGTCATAATGCCAGCCAAGAGTATCGCGCAATGAAATTCCTGCTGCATGGGCTCTGCACCGTCTTGCTGTAATACGTCTAATAGTCCCTGTCTATTAGTTAATTAGAGCCGGGCTGAGTGGCTCAGAAGGTCGAGGCGCTGGCCTTCTGACCCCAACTCGGGAGTTTCAATCCTAGGCTTCGTCCGGTGGTATTTGAAGGTGCTCAAATACGTCAGCCTCGTATCGGTAGATTTACTGGACTTAAAAGAACTCCTGCGGAGCTAAATTCCGGCATCTCAGTATAAAATTAGTTGGACGTAAAGCCATTATTATTATTATTATTATTATTATTATTATTATTATTATTATTATTATTATTATTATTATTATTATTTGTATCAATTTAGGAAGGCTCGGCTTGTGCCGGTAACGTAATGGGCTGACTCGGCCTAAGCAAGGAGTCACCCTCCTGATTATGAAACTACAGGTACATATATGTACAAATATTTACAACAGAAATAATTACAACATGTACATTTATGCAATAAATACAAACAACTTCCGACTTCTTATGTCCCCGTTTTGGGAATCTGTTCTTCTGTATTACTGGAACTGCGGCCTGGAACTTCATGCTGTTTGGCGTGAGTCAGAGGAAATGTCGTTCCTAGGAACTTTCTCACAATGTGGCAAGTGCTCAGGAGGGTGGCTTTCTGTAATTCTACGTATGTGTGATGATGCAGGTTTAATGCGGCCAGAGAGCTGTGCAAGCATTTTGGAATAACACCGGTACATGATATTACTATTGGAACTGTGGTGACTGATTCTAGTTTCCACAGGCGTTGTTTTTCTATTGCCAGTTCTGTGTATTTTGATATCTTTGTGGCTATTGTTGTTTGCAGATTGGAGGTATTTGGACAATCAATTTCTGTAAGGGATGCGGATCTTTTCGATTTATCGATTAGAAAAATATCTGGCCTATTGTTGCTGAGCGTGACATCGGTTATGACTTCTTGGTCCCATAGTAGTTTATACGAAGAGTTTTCGAGAATGGGTGGAGGTGTATATTTCCAATATGCAGTTGATGACTGAAGAAATCCACATTTTACAGAAAGTTTCAGGTGAATGATTTTTGCTACCTGATCATGTCGGTGCTTATAATCGGTGTTGGCCAAGTGTGGGCAACCCGAGATGACGTGCTGAATGCTCTCTGTAGTTCTGGAACAGCGGCGGCAGTTGTCTGAGACAACTGTTGGATCCTTCATGATAAATCTACGGTAGTTCCGTGTAGCAATTACTTGATCTTGGATGGCCAGAACAAATCCTTCTGTTTCTGGGAAAAGACCGGAGTAGGTCAGCCAAGCGTGTGACGCAGGTTTATTATTATTATTATTATTATTATTATTATTATTATTATTATTATTATTATTATTATTATTATTATTGATAAGTCGGTACTTAACACACTTCTATCACACCAGCTTCACATTAATAGTTTGGAACTTCATGAAATTAATTCTCTATTGTTCAGTACATACCGATGTTATTAATAAATAGCTCATGAGAATAGAACCATTATTTATCACTAAACGATTTAATTGTGGGTTTAGTCTGTCCTCATTTGAGGACCAAAATAACACAACCGAAAACAAATTCAAGTAACCCATATTTCTCTGAGTGTTTGTCGCACCGGTAACTCACAATTTTCTCAATGTACCCGTGAAGGTTGAGTAAGTTAGTGGCTGATGTTGGTGATAACTCAATCTTTTCAATGTGACTGTCCGACTCGTTGGCTGAATGGTCAGCCTACTGGCCTTCGGTTCAGAGGGTCCCGGGTTCGATTCCCGGCCAGGTCGGGGATTTTAACCTTCATTGGTTAATTCCAATGGCCCGGGTCTGGGTGTTTGTGCTGTCTCCAACATCCCTGCAACTCACACACCACACATAACACTGTCCTCCACCACAATAACACGCAGTTACCTACACATGGCAGATGCCGCCCACTCTCAACGGAGGGTCTGCCCTACAAGGGCTGCACTCGGCTAGAAATAGCCACACGAAATTATTAAAAGTGTGACTAACGTAATAGAATAAGGGAATCACTAACTGTTTCGTGTTGAGACTCTTCATAACTTTTCAGTTTGTTCCCTGTTTATGAGTATTAACCAATGAAAAATTATCAGTGAAATTTCCTTCATAACTTGGTGTCTTATTTCCTTAATGATGAACCACAATAAATTAATACTTGTTTTTATCAAATCTGTGACCCATTGTTCGAAAGCAAACAGGCATGCACGCACTGGAGAGGTAAACGTAATTAAATTGCCGAATTACTGAATGTGTGTGCCTTATGTGAAGAGATCCAAGTATTCGCTGGGGGCTCGCTCCACCTAGGAAGAATTCCCGAGAGAACAGCTGCAAATTCAAAGGCTAGTAGGTAAGCACTCTCAAGAAATGTACAACCGTTTCCGTTCAAGGTTATTCTTCGAGAATTTCATGATCTGTACGAAAATGCTCGAATGATAATTTGCTTCTTCCTTTTATACTTTTACGAACCATTGTTGACAGTTTGCCGTCTTGAATACAGCTCGCACTAAATCATACACTATGATGCGAATGAGATGCTTAAAGTACCATTTCGGCTAAGATGACTAATGACGGATATATGCGTTCTTGTGCCTGAATAGACTCGTGTGACAAACTTCGGAACGGGAAACCACGGAAAACCATCTTCAGAGCTGCCGACAGTTGAGTTCGAACCCACTCTTCCCCGAATGAAAGCTGCTAGCCACGCAGCCACTTGTTCGTAAGGGAGATGTGTAACGTTTTTTTGCTTTACAGTCCAATTCATTACTTCGAGTATATTTTAGTGGCTTTTAAATTAAATACATGAATATACGAAATCTCTATCGTTTGGCATACACGAAGCACTTTTTTGTTCTAGGAATAAGGATTCCACGATAACGGTAGCGTAAATCAATAGACACACAAATTATGTATTTCAGCCAATCATATAAATAATTTTGAAAGAGAAAATCATACAATATATTAATTAGTGAATAAACCAATCAATGTGGAAATCAATTTACTCTTGAACTGAGAGATCAATGGAGTGAACCAAAGTTTCATTTATCTGTTATTCAATTGATTATTAAAAATATCAACCAATTGATTAATATTTCAATCATTCTGTTATCGTTCCATTTATGTAATGTTGTGAGGAATTTCAAACAATATTTATCATTGTATGGAGCTTGCGTGTATTTCATTAGCTGTGTCGCGTGACATGAAACTGCGGCGCGAACACGTTCTGTGGCCGGAATAAAAAAGCACCAACAGTGGTCGCAATTTAAACATAACAATTTGTTTCATTCCTCGTTACAAACTGTGTGCATTCCGCGTTCATTGAAATGGGCTGCAGTGTTCAATATCTCAACAAGGAATATAACTAAAAATGACAAATAATCTTCTTCCTTAATTCAGCGTAAAAGGGAGTAACGGAGTACGATATTGAAAGAAAAGTTCGACAACTTAGAATTCACTTCTGTTAAGTATGAAGTACACATCAGGGTGACGTTTAAGGTAGCCTTTTCATCTCCAACATTACTGATATTCATGTTTCTGCCTCATGTTCGTCCGGTATACAACATAGGTGTTGGGGAAAACAATAAAAGTCATATATTAATAACTTATTTTGCTAAACACAGTGATATGGTTTCGCATCTCCGCCGGTAATATACGGCAGACGTTGGTGTAAAGAGTGCTCCATTAATATCTATTAGGAAACTTCTCGGCCTACATTTGGCAGATTAGAGGGCGAGTACTTCTATCTCTACACGACAGGGATACGGAAACGAAACAGCGGGTGATATCACGGGCGGTGGTGGTCGGGTAGGATTCATGTCGCTGAGCACTCCCCTAACACACAGTCCACTTGTAAACCTCCGGGAGAATATTTATTAAGTACATAAAGAATTACTGGCAAAACTTTTACTTATCCCCAAGTGAAACGAAGTCGTCATTATACGGGTACTTAATAACCTTTCAAGTGTTAAAATTATGTACATTTCAGCACAATAATGTTGTAGAAGATTTCTTGAGTGCTTTCCTAAATAGTTTTTATATTTAGGTATTCTGTCTTTAGTGAAAAGGATGTATTCGTAAGGTCAGTAAATGTGCCTTCCATAGAATAATTTCTTCCATGAAACTTAATATATGATGTCGCCCAGTAATGCTTCGTTCGTTAAATGTCAGTCCATGACGTCACGTGTAACTCCTCGCCTTATCTAGTCAAGTGTCAAGTGCATACCTTTAATATTTTGTATGTTCCCGTGGCCTTCGTGTTGACTTACTTGACCCGCTTACTTGACTCAGAATCGATTACCAACTCACCTACAAATTTACAACTGGTAGCACAGAGGCATAGGGTACACTATTGAGACGAGAGGTGGGTTAAGAATCCCATTCTTGAACATTTCAAGAAACCGATATCACTTATGTCGCTATTCATACTTCAGTTTTCGTTACCGTAGAGTAGAGTCTCTGACCGAAGGGGGCAAGAAAATGATATATACGATCGGGCTTCTTTCAGTGTCCATTTTCTAATATAGTTTTATCTTGAAAGATGCAATAATTGAATGAGTTATGTTCAAGACGGTCGCAGTTCGAATCCCGTGCAATGGATGTGTGACTTGGAAATTAAATTAGATTTTGACATCCACAGTCACTGAAACTGCAAGCTTGTAGAAGTTTTGTGTTATTTCAAACTTTATGAAGTATCAGACAAATGTTACAATTTATTCAGATTGCCTAGGCAAAGAATCCAAGAATAATGACGGACAGTATTCTTCACGCTGACAATGTAGTTCCTCGTGGTCTGCAGGTCTTCGACCTTAGCAATGGTCATTTGGTGCGGATTTGTTTCTTTATGGTAATGAGTGTAACCTATGGATGGACCCAAAGCATGAAGTTAATTTAGTTACTGGAATCTTCCAACGCCACGTTTGTCCTTCCTAACCAAATCAAGCAGAGACGGAGATACCAGAATTCCACTCGTGCTAATGAACTGGAGTGCTACGTAACTTCTGGGCCATGGCCGTGTTCTTCCTCATCCTCGTGCCCGATTAGCAGCCTGAAAGTACTGGCAATTTTGCCACAAATGTTTTCAGATAAACATATATATTTTATAGTTTGGTTTATTTTACCGTTCACGGGATTCAAGACCAACATAACCTGTTAATGATTTGTTCGCCTACGGAAAAAATTCGCGTCTGCATCACGAGTAAAAGGTTAGTAACGGATTATTCGTAATTCAAACCCTCTTGATATAGTGAAACTGTACAGTGTCCTGTACACCTCATTGACAACATCTGCATCTTTCCATCCCATTAAAATCACTTAAGAAATCGCGTTATTTGTAGCATGTTGGGCAAAGGAACATCGCCGGGACTCGATCGGCGTGTGGTCACAACCGGACCCGAAAAACGTAGCCCGGCAAACAATGGTAAGGTGTGGCTGAGACCGAGCCCCGCGATAAAAGGGCTCTAAATTGTAAGACAGAGTAGGAGATAAGACGCGATGCAACGACGGTGTAATACGCCCAGAGGTGGGGCCTATTTTACAGGGTTCCACACTAACGAAGACACTTTCTGAATTCCCTGCATGTTTCACGTGTGCCAACGTTGAAATTTGGCGCGCAAAATTATCTAATAATTTGATCCAGACATAGGAAAAATATGTGAGGCACATCAATGATTAGAGTTGAATTTTCTGTGTGTCCCAGATTGAAAATATGGAATACTTTATTCACGGGGCGAATTGAGGTCATCAAATGTCCAGCTGTAATGTACTTCTAATACGTGTGAATATAGCGCGACTCCCAAGCCGGGAATTGCCCCCAAAATTAGGTCCTCTCTCTCAAAAGGACGCGATTGATCAAGTTAACTGTGGGAGGGCCGATCGAATTGCGATCACATTTGGGTAGCGTGAAAGAAGGAATCGAGGTCTGCAATACGCACCTATAAAATGTCTCCAACTCCAGTTATTAACGGAGCTGATTTCCTTAATTAGGCGTAAAGGTGTCTCCCGCCCCAAAACCAGCGAGGTGACAATATAACGCCTGCCCTGATCCACGCTGAGCATAGTCTATTGACGACTTAAAAAGACGAAGTGAGTGCCTGTCGCGACCGTAAACTTTTAACCATGTGAACTGTGTGATAGAAAGTTTAACGAAAGCCAATCAGCCTAGGCATGCGTCTCCGTGCTGTGCCTAAATTAAGTAGGCCGCTAGAAACATTTATATAAATGAATAAGGGGAGTCGGCTATGAAAACTGCCGGCATAAATTAGTACGCGTTATGAGTAAATTAGTGGTATCCAATTCGAAGCAGTAACATTCGGAGGTAGAATAGCGTCTATAGGGACAATCCGCTATTCGGCTATTCGCAGTAAGGGTTTCTAAATCCTTAGGAGTCACCCTACTCATTGAGTTAATGCGTGCCTCCCTTGATTATAGTTACCTGCCTACAGAAGGGAAACTCCTGTGTAAATTCTGTGTACTCGTATGTGTCATTGTAGACAAAAAGAACGTGTGACGAGTGCTGGACCTGATACCGGTGGGATTACTTCAAGGTTAAAGCAGTTAAACGAGCAGGCCAGCATGACGTACTGTCGAAGACCAAGTTCGAAGGCTGATAGTCTCGTCTACAGCGCCGAGAGTATGGGCGAGTGGAACTCTACCATGGGTTTCCCGTGGGAAGAGAAGCGACCACCAAACAGATGAGTTGATGTTATTTCATTTCCTAGCATGATGAAGTATAAACGGAGTGATAGAATGTAGGATTTCCTTTTCTTAATATATAAATGCTGTAAATAATGTATGTCTTAATATATAATTTGAGTCTTCTTTTGTTATGTTAACGCAAACGGACAAACCATGTATTTCTGATAAGTCCTTCGTGAAGAGTAGTTTATTGTTAGTAATTAATAATATCCTAGGAAGTATGAGAAAAAAGGATAGAACAGCATTTAGAGTTCCCCTAAGGTGGGTTGGAAACAACAGTGAGTGATGAATGAGGGATACCATGTCCAAGAAATTGATATTAATTTTCAATATGGTTGTCGTAGAGAACAGACAGAGAGCTCACGGGTCATTTAGACAATACATGCTTAGCTGATACGTACTATGAAGGCATGAGCATAAAGTGTGAAGAGTTCTGACTGAGAGAGGTACAAAATTTAGTTATTTAGGTAAATTATGTTAGGGACAATGTGTAAATTTCCCTTGATTGTGATTTTTTACCCGAACCGATCTGGATTGTTCTTTCTTGTGCGAAATCGGTGTGAAGTGCTGTGGTATCTGGTGCTTGAAAGAGTTTACGGTTAGCGAAGAGAAATATGAAAGATTGGGAGAGGATAATGATAGCCCTATAACCATGGAACCATTATACGCGATATGAGAAGTAATGAGAAGGCCGAACGCCCAAAATAGTCTACGATGAGAGGTGAAATGAGGAATTCAAATATTATATTGCCCCAATGTAATCGACGTAAACGAAGAGAGAATAGAGCATAATTGAATAACATTGCTTGGTATTCAGGGTCGTGGCCCACGGCAGCCAGTATATACGATGGACCTACTGCAGTACAATAGAAGAGAAAACTTTCCTTTCGTTATCTCTTCCCTAAGTGCAGAGCGACTGCAATGTATTGAAGTTAAAAGTCATGGACCCTTGGATTTCACTCTGTGGGTTTACGATTCGATAGGTCGGTTTAAGAACACTTGTGTTAAATGATAATATAATGGAAATTTAGATGATAGTTGATATATATAAATTCCCCGCCCAAGCGTACAGGTGTACAAGGCAACTGATAACTAGGGATTTTCAGATATGTATCTTTCAGTCAGAAGGAGTGCGGTTTGAACCCAAGCCAGAGTGAGCCGGCCTGCGCAAGCTTGCATTAAGCTTTTGCCGGGGGCAGAAGAAAGTGGTATCCATATTTTTCTTAAAGGAATGGCCCCATCTAAACATAAAGTGCACAAATAATTTTTTCAGTGTATTGTGCTATTGCCTTGAGTTCAAACAGAACTGCTGTGAATCATTGCCGGTCTTGGTGTCAGTCTACGGGAAGTCCGAGGAGTTTAGCTCAGTGTTGCTTGAATTTTATGTTATGTAAATATTTGTTTCATGTATTAACTATGTAGCTTAGGGACTGGTTAATTAAGTGCTAAGAATAGAATAGAGGAGAATCGGGTAATATGGAATACCATAATATCTTGCCTGTAAGGTACTCCTCTCAGGTGGAAACTCGTCGAATTACGGTAAATGTTCTCATGATGCTTTGTATTCAGTTTCGACATGCTCGTGAGTGAGGTTAGTGCGTGGAGCAAGAATATTTGTTTTTCATATTTGAAAAGCTTTTGCAGGTAATTCTTTTAAAGCTTGTATTAATTACCAAAATTGAGTTTAGTCCTGGGAAATCCAATGTTACATATTGTACAAGAGTTGCTTATATTGCTACACCAGTGTAACTTCCTTGTTGTGCGAAGTTTATGGCATGACGAATCCTTTAATTCAAACATTGTGTGTCGGGATATATGGAATACTGTTTTAGTTTCAACGTAAAATGACGTTTAAAATTAATTAAAATTAATTTCATTAATCTTGGTATATTATAACATTTAATTACCTATAGATCTCTGTTTCTGCATCTGTGACTTTTGTCACTGAATGAACAAGTGGCTATAAAAATAAAACTCTGAATAATTAGTGTATACAGATTATCATTTAAGTTAATTACCAATTTTATTCTTTCGATTTTTTAAAATTTCTGTACGTCCACCTGTAAGAACGTTCCTTAAATATAACTGAAAGAATTTATTGAAGCTGTATTTTAATTTACATATTATTTACCCTACTATTCCATATTAGCCGACTATTCCGTATTACCCATCAAGTGCAACTTTTTGAAAGAAATAATTTTGACGTGAAGACAATAAAAATGTACAATTTAAAAATATAGAGAATCTTGGCTAATTATTTGAATTTTCAAACCATATTAATTTATATTTCATAACTGATTTCGGAAAGAAGTTATACTGCCAGAAGTAAATGGAATTCCATATTATACGACTCTCCTCTATATTATGTATAGGACATCTTCTCAAATTACATAGTTGTGATCGACCGAAAGAAAGTTAATTAAGGATAAAAATTTAGATGATGTTTAATTGCCGGGCTTCGATTATACTTCATTGTCAAATTACGCTTGTGCTGAGTGAGATCAGTGAACGCCCTTCAGGCTAGTCAATTTCATATCCGTACTTTTCTTTTTTTTACCTCCGTGTGTGATTTTATTTTAATAGTGTTCTTTGTTTCCTTGTGTCATAATTCATGAATAAATTGATACTCATTACCCAAGACATTACTCTTGTCATTTCTAGCAGTAATAAGCAATATCCAGTGTTACGGAGATATCCGTGGTAGGTAGAGGTGAAAGAAGGTGCGGGTGTGAATGGGTTTCAAGCTACGAAATTATAGTGCATGTAAAATTAATTTAAAATTTAACAAGGTTATATTTTCTTTTCAAAAACAAAGCAATAACAGACATGGCAGGTACAATGTAGCAAAACAAGGGGAGTTACAATATTTACAGGTTTTGGGCTTCACGCCCTGACTTCAGCGATCAGCTCAGTTTTATCACAAACACAAGTTTTAACAGAGGGGCAGAAAACCCCATTCATCCCTAGGAGCCCCTGACAGAAAAGCCTCCACAAGGCATATGACACTCCATTTTCAAAAGAGCGATCCGCTCTCAAAATTTAAGCCTCTCAAAGGCCACACCAAACTCTACCTTCAAGCTGTCCTCTAAGGACGTATTCACAGGGGTAAAATACCCAACCTACTGAGGTCTATTACATGAAAAGAAGATTGATTACATGACCTCTAAAATAACAATTTGAGAGGAGGCGAATTTGCACTCCTAATACACTTTGTTTTTAAAACCTAATCTGGCTCTGGGCCGCTAACGCAAGGGCTAATCCCATACTACAGAGGTGACTTAGAGAAGAACACTTTACATTACATAAACGAAGAATAGTTTGAGAAAGTAAGTTCACCTCAAAACAAATGTGAGTGGGAGTTCGAGAGGGTTAGCACTCTCTATCCCAATATGTAGCTTTACAAGAAAAAGATGAAAAGAGTAATTACATTTTAGGAAAAGGTTACATGATGGAAATGCTTCGAACCCGCCGCGAGTGTTAAACTGCCGACCTAGCAAGAAAAGAAGTTATTAATAGGCCATTACCTGGTGTTGAACGGCTGAAGAAGAAAGAGGCGCTTCCCGCCTCCTGCTATGTACTTAATACACTGAAACATGGAGCAGAAGTGGCCCGGAGACCCCAAAATCAGCAGTTTATATCCTCTCGCGGAAGATTCTAGGCGTTAGGGGAAAGAAAACACCCTCCCACAAAATTTTTATTGGATAGGACCCCGCAACAGATACAAGTTGGGGGAAGATACACCAGATTGGTCAGAAATTACTAAAAGAAATTCGGGATTGGCTAGATCCAAAATAAGGGGAAAAAGAGGGGTATACAGCCAACTTAAACCATGACAGAAAGAAATTTAACAAAGAACAAACTCTTGAAATAAAAATTTCTCCAACAAAATAGTTCTTTGATTTCGCACTAGGTTGCACTATTGTAATTCTTCAGTAGTGTCCTCTAGAAGAGAAAGTTCACACTTCTTACTTCAAGCGAAACAAAGACACATCAAAAATGACACAGTTCACAAACTCAAAAATTTCCAAGTGGTGACATCTTCTGAGAAAGTAGAGAATTAATAGAATAGATAGTGTTCAACCTTCCTCCAGAAGAGGAGTTTCAACTGGCGCAACTTTTAAATAAACGGTGTAGAGGTGTACCGCCCGGTACAGACCTCCCCCCCCAAAAGTTCCTCCAGGGGTGACACATGAAATCAGTTTGAAACAAAGTCCAAGTAATGATGTTGATACGAAGATAGATAGCAGAAGCATTTACAAGATTTCTTAATTCAGTTTCAAAATATTGTTGTTGCAGGTGAATGAAAGTCTTTATGTTTGTAGAATTTGAATTTCTGAAGATAAACTTTTAATACTTGAAAGTGATGAAAACTTTGGCAATGTCCACCAATTATTGTTGTTGAATTCCCGAGTGTAGTTATTGCTTATGGTGACTGTCCATGTAGTTGATGTAGATTGAGTCGAATGGCCGGACCGGCCGTTGCAGCTTGCGTCCAACGGAGGCCGCTCGGACCCCTCAAGTACCCTGAGATACCGCTCGCCCGCACTATGAGGGGAGCAGAGGTGTTGAAGTACGCCGCGCCCGCGGTGAACAGATACAGGCTGCGGGCATGTAGCAGGTCGTGCGCCGCACATCAGCCTTGGCCGGGAGGAGAGTTCCGGCTCGCCGTGCACATGTCGTCCTCGCTGGAGAGGAGGGGGCCCATCCCCCTCCCCAGTCGCTGCACGGCGCTGCGCGGCTGCGGGGGCGCTGAAACATTAAAGCTAGGCGGCAGAATTGTGTTGGACAATCATCTTCTTTGAGGGTACAGGCTTGTGGAGAGGTTGAGGGGCCAGCGGCGTGTAGATATCCATGGCATTTACTATTATGAAGCCACAGTGTAAGGTGGAGCAGGAGACGGGAGCGTGGTAATGGCCGTGGCAAGAACAGGATGGCAGTTTAACGGGTCGGGGCAGGTTTTACATAAGGCTTACATCTAAAACCGCAATATTACAGAAGGGGCAGAATGCCTTAAAAGTGAAACTCAAAAAAAAAAATATAACCTTCATATCCTTTCAAAATACTATGAAGCAAGTTAACACAGAAATTACACCGGTTTCACCTGGGACAGGTGAACTCTAAATATCCTCTCGGTGGCTGGATTACTTAGCAATAAGGTAACCGGCGTAAGAAAATCGAGAATGATACAAGGCCCATGAAATCTGGGGGCAAGCTTGCCCGCGGGAACAAAATTTTTAACCATAACCTGGTCACCTACCTTCAAAGTGGTGGGTCTCCGTCCACGATCATACCTTTCCCTAACCTTTTCATGAGACACTTTAAGATTGGCTTTAGCCTTCTTCCAAAGATCTTTAATGTTATCCGGATCTATTGTCTCGGGTAGAATGTCATTCAAAGACCAGAGGTTAGAGAGCGGCGAGTTGGGAACAAACTTGAACATCAAGGAAGCTGGAGTAAACTTGTGTGATTCATGAACCGCCGAATTCAAAGCAAAAGCTAACCAATGCAGGGACGTGTCCCACCTAGAATGATCTTCATGATGATAGGCAATAAGTGCGGACCTGAGATTACGGTTAACCCGTTCAGCCAGAGATGGTTGAGGGTAATAAGCAGATGTAGTTACATGAGAGATGGACAAGTCAAAACAGAATTTACGAAACAGATTTGATGTAAAAGCTTTAGCATTATCAGATACAATGTATTGGCACGGACCAAAAGAAGCAAAAATAGAATTTAGGCAAGTAATGGTGGACTGAGCGGTAGCCAGCTTAGTCGGAAATAACCAAGAAAATCTAGTAAAGCCATCTACGCACACAAAGATGAACTTGTTAGCATTACCCTTTGACTGGGGGAAGGGTCCTACATAATCGATATACAGGCGTTCCATGGGGCGCGACGCTTGATGCGAAGACAAAAGGCCTACCTTGGTGGACATGGTGGGTTTACTAAGCAAACAAGATTTACAAGCTTTTACAAGTTCACGGATTTCGCCGTCCATACCTTTCCATATGAACATTTCACGAATCTTTTCACGAGTTTTAAAGATTCCAAGATGCCCCCCCAATGGGGTCTCATGATAGTATTTGAAGATCATAGGTACAAGAACCGCTGGAACAACAACTTTCATCAACTTATCATGCCTCGAAGGGCAACATAGAACACCATTCCTCAGAACATAAGGGACAGCATGTTCCCCAGAAGAAAGGGTTTCCATTATAGGAGCCAGCGTCGGATCTTCACGTTGGTATTTCTCAATATCCCTAAAAAGCATGGGAGCATCTGTTAAGATGGCATTAACACCAGATAGTATGGACTCGGAAGGTGATGAACTATCGACCGGTTCGTGGGTCTCTACGTCGTTATGAAACATACGGCTGAGTCCATCGGCAACAACATTTTCAGTACCTCTGATATGTCGTACATCGAATTGGAAGGCAGAAATACGGATGGCCCAACGGGCTATACGACCTGTACGACGCGGCCTACCTAAGACCCAGCTTAAGGCTTGATTATCTGTCTCCAGATCGAATTTGACGTGTTCCAGATAGAGACGGAACTTTTCTAAGGCGAATAAGACTGCCAAACCTTCAAGCTCATATATGGAGTACTTTGCTTCTTGAGCTGACAATGTCCTAGACGCATAGGCGATGGGACGCCTCCCTAGTTCAGTCTCTTGAAGAAGGACTGCAGCTACAGCTGACGACGACGCGTCCGTTTGGACGATGAATTTCTTCGAGAAATCAGGCATAGCAAGTACAGGGGCATTACAGAGAGCTAATTTAAGATCTTCGAAAGCGGCTTGTTGAGAAGGTCCCCACTCGAATTTGATGCCTTTCCTACGAAGAAGGTTTAAGGGCGCCGCTCTATTAGCGAAGTTAGGAATAAACTTCCTGAAGAAATTCACCATACCAATGAATCTAGCGATACCTTTGATGTCCTTAGGAGGTTTAAAATCACGGATGGCCTGTGTTCTAGAATGATCGACTGCTACTCCATCGGGTGACACAATATGCCCTAGGAATGACATAGAGGGCTTAGCAAAGGCAACCTTGGACAACTTAACAGTTAAACCAGCCTTACGAAGGCGATTCAGAACTTCTCGCAGATGATCTAGATGTTCTTCAAAAGTCTCGGAAAATACGACGACATCATCCAAGTAGTGATATAAGTACTCAAATTTGATTTCGGAGAAGACCCTATCTAGTAGCCTAGTGAGCACAGCTGCCCCCGTGGGGAGCCCGAAAGGCACGCGGTTGTATTCGTATAAATTCCAGTCCGTGGCAAACGCTGTAAGATGTTTAGACTCTTCGGCAAGGGGAATTTGATTATAGGCCTGATTCAAGTCCAAGATGGTGAAGAACTTGGCCTTACGAAACCATGAAAAGCAAGAATGAAGGTCGGGAAGGGGCACAGATTGCAACACCACCTTCCGATTGAGAGCCCTGTAATCAATGACAGGTCTGAAGCCTCCTTGGGGTTTCGGGACTAGAAAAATAGGCGAAGAATACGCTGACTTAGAGGGCCTAATAATACCATCCTTCAACATCTGATCGATGATTTCTTTTAGAGCCTTCATTTTAGGTGGAGATAGCCTATAAGGTGGAAAACGGACAGGAATCGAATCCGTGACCTCAATTTTGTATTCAATAAGGTCAGTAACACCAAGAGTATCAGAGAACACCTCGGGAAACGACTGACACAATTTGCGAATACTATCAGCCTGCTCCTCAGGTAGATGTCTAAGGTCTAACAACATCTCATCCTGGGTAGGCGAAATAGATGAACATGATGCAGAATTACACTTTAATAGAGGGATTTTACAATTAGAGGCAAATTTGAATGTGCACGACTTACTCTGAAGATCGAGCACAAGACCCGTGTGAGACATGAAGTCCGCTCCCAGTATGATGGGGCAAGACAAATGCTTGGCCACAAACAATTTGATTTTCCATGTAAATTTAAAAACACGAATTTTGACATGTAAGGAACCTAGAATTTCTAATGGAGATGAATTAGCCGAAACATATTTAACAGGAGATGAGTCATAGTCAGGGAGTTTACAAACAGATTTCAATTTAGAATACCAATCAGCCGAAATAATGGAACAAACACTGCCTGAATCTAAGAGAGCTGTTATAGGCTCGTTATTTAACTCAATCTTAAGAAAAGGAACAGGTGCGGGGGTATCCGCCGCAATCCTAAGACACTCTTTAGGGCATTCAAAAGATGAATTTGAAGGCTGGTCGTTCTCTGCATTTACAACCTGTTTACTAGGGGCTGAGTCTCGGGAAGATGGATTAGTCGGCTCAGCCGACGCCACTAGTCACTTTTTATTATTGGCATAGCTGGGATTTGCACCAGAAGTTGAGCAGGAGGGGGTGCTATTTGAGTTTGGGCAATTCTTGGCGATATGTGAGAAGGCCCCACACTTAAAACAGCCTTGTGATGACCCTGCTCCATTCCTTGTCCCACTTGACTTGATCAGAGGACACTTATTCCGCAGATGGTCAGGCGACCCGCAAGCATAACATTTACGGGGATTGACTGGTCGGCGAGGTGGAGGCCGAGTGTTACTAAAGGAAGGCGGGGGTTCTTTCGCCACACGCAAGGAATCGGCATACCTAACTCCTTCCGCAGAGACGGCTAATGCTTCCAGTTCAGAGAAGGTTTGCGGGCACGCCGCGAAACACAAATATGACCTGTAGGGTGGTGAAATCCCTTCGACAATAGCCTGCACAATCTGATCTTCAGGAAAGTGCAGAGCAAACACCCTAGTGTAGAATTTGATATCTTGTATGAAATCAGCCAAGTTTTCATCCAAGCGCTGTACACGGTAATAGTACTTCTGAATCAGGGAGGACCTGGCCCTAGCCGGGATGAAGTTAGCTAGCAAATGGGCATGGAAATCCTCAATAGATGATTGCTCGGCAATGGCTCTTACGATTTTATCAGAGAGAATACCAATAGCATACGGATAGATAATTTGCAAAATTTGACATGGCGAAAGAGAAAACACAAGGGCATGATCCTGAAATTCCACTAAAAATCTTAAAAATGAAATAACTTCACTAGTGGTGTTGACAGAAAACTTAGAGATACCTCTTAGCAACATTGCCAATGGATGAGGCAAGCTGCTAAACCCAGGTGACATAGTAGGTAAAGGTTTCAATGGCAAAGAAGTTAATTCAGAACGGATGTTACCCAATGACGCACGGCGTTCAGATTCGTTGTTCGATGGGGCAGAGATAGTTTGAGCAGCCACGGTTATCCTATTGACTTCTCCCTGAGGAGGCACTTCATCACTACCTACATTCACTGTGGCGGGTTGATCAGTTTTGGGAGGAACTTCGCCGGTTAGCAATTGAGTGACCTTATTAGACAATTCAGAAATAGTTTCAAGGAGCGTATTAGCGTCCTTCCTCTGAACGTCATTCACCTTTAGAGACAACAGATCATTAACTCTATTTGCAAAGTGATACAGCCTGCCTTGCACACGCTTAATTTGATTAGGAGACGGATCGTTTTCATCAAAAAAGCTAACTACTGATGCTAGCCCAGTAATATTTTCGACGATCGTGGAAAGAGAGTCATCAATTTCTTTCTCTCCCAAATTGGGGATGGAAATGGGCAAATCAAGGGACTCTCTAAGCTTGTTAGTATCTATTGCAACCGTGCCTCCAGATTGAACGTTTCTGATAGTTAACTCGTATATCAACTCCTCTTTGCGCAAATAGTTAAGGAGGAGAACATCGCGAGGGCCGGGCATGATGACAGAACAATTTTGAAAAACTCAAAAAATTCCAGCAACTGAGAAAATTGTTAGAGTTCGAATCAAAGCGATGTTTAGCCGTCAAAAGGGGCTAAATTGAGACCCATTCAACCACGCTCTGCTACCACTTGTTACGGAGATATCCGTGGTAGGTAGAGGTGAAAGAAGGTGCGGGTGTGAATGGGTTTCAAGCTACGAAATTATAGTGCATGTAAAATTAATTTAAAATTTAACAAGGTTATATTTTCTTTTCAAAAACAAAGCAATAACAGACATGGCAGGTACAATGTAGCAAAACAAGGGGAGTTACAATATTTACAGGTTTTGGGCTTCACGCCCTGACTTCAGCGATCAGCTCAGTTTTATCACAAACACAAGTTTTAACAGAGGGGCAGAAAACCCCATTCATCCCTAGGAGCCCCTGACAGAAAAGCCTCCACAAGGCATATGACACTCCATTTTCAAAAGAGCGATCCGCTCTCAAAATTTAAGCCTCTCAAAGGCCACACCAAACTCTACCTTCAAGCTGTCCTCTAAGGACGTATTCACAGGGGTAAAATACCCAACCTACTGAGGTCTATTACATGAAAAGAAGATTGATTACATGACCTCTAAAATAACAATTTGAGAGGAGGCGAATTTGCACTCCTAATACACTTTGTTTTTAAAACCTAATCTGGCTCTGGGCCGCTAACGCAAGGGCTAATCCCATACTACAGAGGTGACTTAGAGAAGAACACTTTACATTACATAAACGAAGAATAGTTTGAGAAAGTAAGTTCACCTCAAAACAAATGTGAGTGGGAGTTCGAGAGGGTTAGCACTCTCTATCCCAATATGTAGCTTTACAAGAAAAAGATGAAAAGAGTAATTACATTTTAGGAAAAGGTTACATGATGGAAATGCTTCGAACCCGCCGCGAGTGTTAAACTGCCGACCTAGCAAGAAAAGAAGTTATTAATAGGCCATTACCTGGTGTTGAACGGCTGAAGAAGAAAGAGGCGCTTCCCGCCTCCTGCTATGTACTTAATACACTGAAACATGGAGCAGAAGTGGCCCGGAGACCCCAAAATCAGCAGTTTATATCCTCTCGCGGAAGATTCTAGGCGTTAGGGGAAAGAAAACACCCTCCCACAAAATTTTTATTGGATAGGACCCCGCAACAGATACAAGTTGGGGGAAGATACACCAGATTGGTCAGAAATTACTAAAAGAAATTCGGGATTGGCTAGATCCAAAATAAGGGGAAAAAGAGGGGTATACAGCCAACTTAAACCATGACAGAAAGAAATTTAACAAAGAACAAACTCTTGAAATAAAAATTTCTCCAACAAAATAGTTCTTTGATTTCGCACTAGGTTGCACTATTGTAATTCTTCAGTAGTGTCCTCTAGAAGAGAAAGTTCACACTTCTTACTTCAAGCGAAACAAAGACACATCAAAAATGACACAGTTCACAAACTCAAAAATTTCCAAGTGGTGACATCTTCTGAGAAAGTAGAGAATTAATAGAATAGATAAAGTTCAACCTTCCTCCAGAAGAGGAGTTTCAACTGGCGCAACTTTTAAATAAACGGTGTAGAGGTGTACCGCCCGGTACATCCAGTAAACAGATGAACCCAGAAATCCTACTTTCACATTAGATACGACTCCATCTTAAGTATTTTTCTTAGTTACCTTATTTTAGAACCTTACCACACGCCAAGTGCTCGAGTATGCCGAGGCTAGCACAGAAAGTAGGAGGAGGGCGGTTCGAAGCCCGTGTTAGCAATTTAGGCCGCTCTTCTATATAGTCTCATTCGTGGTTGTTCGTCAGGTTACGGTGACGCATTATTATGCATGGGTCTCCCATCGAAGCCTTGTAATAGAGATTGCTACCTGTCACTTTCTTCCTGACCTGTATGTGACCATGTGCGATATTTTGTATTTACCATGAATATGTTCATGAAATATAACAGTAAATAGTACTCGAAACTTTTAAATACTTTCAATTAAATTGTTGATAAAATGTATACCTACAGCCCTTGATGGCGTGTTAAATTAAACGACATTGCTTGCATTATAAAACTCTGTTCAGTCAGTTGGTTATAATGAGAAGTTGATAATTATATTGTGTTAATTTCACACACTACCGCCAGAAAAATCGTATCCAATATACACCGTTTGTAAATATTACTTACAGTATATGGTTGTTTACACACATCGTTTCAAGTGTTGGCTTGAGACCCACGTTTGTATGCAGAAAATGTATCCCTGTGACAGAAGCCAACCGCACCTACCATTGACCAATGCTGTAAGAGTATGTCAGACTTGATCACTTAACTCATTAAATATGTTGCATAATATTGTATTTTACTGATTTCTGTAATTTACTAGATAATTATAGCAATATCGTAATGAAAGTTAATAATCATAGAGCCCTGTATTAATTATGCAATCTTTTGGTTGTCTGAAGACCATGCAGGTATAGATGCATATCATGAATTGAGAGCAAAATCCTTTTCTCTTAATTTATATTTCCTGGATTGGATGATGGGATTATGGGATAAAGAGTCAATATGTTCATTCCTAGCACGCACTAAGGTAGTTATGGTTCGTTAGAACCCATCACAACTAGGCTATGAATCTCGTTCAAATCTTCTCCTGGCCAAGCACAGTATATTTCTCTCGCAATATAAGTCTCTCAAGCATGGCAGACGCCTTGCTTCAAGATAGCAAGACAGTTTCACTTATAATTTTCTGCAGAGTTACAGTCTATGACGGAGCTTGGCACTCCATCTTTATGTAAGGATTACTTACAGCTGTCACATATTTAGTTTATCTATCTAGTCTTCCTTCCGCTCGGTTTCTCAGTTCTTCACGTCTCTGTATCATCGTCTTTAATCCACTCTCCCTACCTCTTTCTTCTTATCTCAGAGCGGGTGAGGGACACGCAATTTCCTCCGGGAAAGGGAAATCCCGATTCCCGTCAGAGGACGCCAGCGTTTGCTGGCAATCCGGATGTCCGAGTAAGGCGTGAGATAGCTACTGACACGCGAGCACTCGTGATTTGGGTTTCCGAAACCACGTAAAGTCGCTGAGCTCTACTTGAATTACACTACATATCAGATGAAGGAACCAGTTTGTTCTCACTGGAGAACGTTAATGGTGTATTTATTCTTAGGGCAAAGAAGGAATTCTTTTGAGCTCTAAAAGAAATTGAAACAAATAGAAATGCCTGTTTATGTTAAAATGACGCAAGAAGACATACTTTATTGTAGCAGGCAAACTGTCTACAACATAACGAAGACGTGGTAAATGCCCTGTTAGCCACTTAGGAAATGTATCGTAGCTTGCCACGTAAAATTTGAGTAGCATGATGAGTTGGCGATTATCCTTGGGCTCGGATGACAGTTCATTCAGCCTTCTTAAGAATGTTGTCCTAAAATTTCTTATTACAGATCCAAACAAGTACCAGAATGACGTAAAGTTTTCAAGGTTGTTACTACTGCTTCCCTGTATCATATTCCACGTAAATCTAAAAGTTCATACAATACCAGGCGTGACATTAACATGCTGCAGTCCATCCGACCAAAGAAAAGAAACAGGAAATAAACACATATCTGCAGTTAAGATTACCAAGTACCCATGAGTATGTTTCTTGTGTCATCAGCCTGATGGGTGTTTGGATCCCTAATATTTCCATTACAAGCTGTCATAGATAGATAGATGGATAGATAGATAAATAGATAGATAGATAGATAGATAGATAGATAGATAGATAGATAGATAGATAGATAGATAGATAGATAGATAGATAGATACATACATAGATAGACAGATATGGTTAATTTTAACTGGCAAATTTAGGGACACGTGCCCCTGTCTTACACATAACCAGTGAAATACCATAAAGCAAAAATATTTGAATACAATTAAACAAGAAAAGAGACACACAAATTACTATGCTGCTGTGCTATCCTACTGTACATAAGATATTTATTGTAAAACACAATATAAATTAATATTTCATTTCCTAAGTTTAATAATATAATACTTGCGATAAAATTAACATACAACGAATTGCAATAATAATAATAATAATAATAATAATATAGACAAACCTATCATATGTATGATTAATTTGTCCAATTCCACAAATATATCTCAGTAACGAATGTTACAGTTTTTGTGTTTTTACTTTCGGCGAAGAACATTCCAAAATGGGGATCGGGATAATGTTAACTATGCAGGGAACCACAGCTGAGTACTCTCTGACACTATTGAATAATAATAATAATAATAATAATAATAATAATAATAATAATAATAATAATAATAATAATAATAATAATAATAATAATAATAATAATAATTAGATGATGAAGAAGAAGAAAGACCAGGATAATTCGGAGAAGAAGGAGATGAAGAAGAAGAAATCTATCGCGCTACGAGCTCGTTACATAGAGATATTTTGAGCACATACTTTTCAATCTTCAGTGGTTTGATATCCCTCTGACCTCCTGCGAAAGGAAGTTCCATACACGGCTGGCCACAACAGTGAAGGAATTGTTGTAGGTTGAGGATTTATGCCCAGGAATAGCGAGCAATGTCGATCTCAGCGCTCTGGTGTATTTATAATGGTGTTCAAAAAAGCTATGAAATCGTTCATACAGGTAAGATGGGGATTGTAAGGTAAGGATTCGGTGCAGTGAAGTCAGGGTATGCAGCTTGCGTCTATCTTCAAAGCGTAGCCATCCGAGGTCGACGTAAGATTGGGTAACATGATCTGAAAATTTCAAATTACATGTAAATCTTACACAGGCATTCTGTGCACGTTGTAGTTTACCTCGAAGCTCGGTTTTCGCGTCTTTGTAAACTAAGTCACAATAATCGAATATTGGAAGAACTAGGGTTTCATCTAGTTTGTTCTTTAAACTGAACGGGAAAGTACACTTGAAATTGTTTAATATGTGCAGCATCGCGAAAAATCGTCTACTCACATATATTGTCTGATCCGTTCATGAGAAGTGCCGGTCAATGATTACTCCGAGATTTTTTACGCTCTTGCAAAAGGGTAAAGCTTGGTTTTGAAGTCGTACGTCAGGGATGGGCATGGGATAATTACCGGAAATAAGTCTTGGGTGAGCAACTGCTATGGTTTGGATTTTTTCGGGTTTAAAATAAGTCCATGCTGGGAGGACCATTTGCTTATGGCCTCTAGATCCATGTTAATTTGCTCGCTTGCTTTCGAAACGTCTGTTGGTTTCGCATGGATGTACAATTGTACATCGTCAGAATAAATGTGACATTTACAATGTGTCAGCTGTTTAGCTAAGTCTTTGATAGAGACAGAAAATTGCAAGGGAGCTAGGGTTGACCTTTTGTGGGACACCTGTTTTCACATATTGCCACGAAGAAAAGGTACCTTGATTGACGACAGGTTGTTGACGTTCGCGTGCTCCCATCCATCTCAGAGTACTGTACGAGAACATTAGGCGATAGAGTTTGGATAGGAGGATAGGCGCAACTCATGGTATACAGAGTCAAATGCTTTACTGAAGTACAATAATACTAGAATTGTCAATTTTTGCTCATTAATAGCCTGTCTTATATCGTCAGTCACGCTTAGTATGGTAGTACATGTACTGTGTTTGCAACGGAAAACTGACTGGTGAGGGTCTAGTATGTCGTGGTCGTTGAGATAGTTCGTGATTTGTTTATGCACAATGTGTTCGATTCCCTTGGCTATTATAGACAGTATGTTAATAGGTCTGTAGACACTGTTTAGTATAGGAGACTTTGTTTTCGGCAAAGGATGTACCATGGCCACTTTCCAGACAGTTGGAAATGCACTGTTTTAAATGGAGAAGTTGTATATGAATGTCAATACTGGAATAATAGTGTCGATAATTTTCTTTAGGATTATAATACATATATTGCCCACCCCTGTGGATTTAGTTTTAATTCGCAAGATAGCCACTTTCAATTTCATGGGTGAGACATAACTAAAACAAAGTTTGTCTCCGCCTACGGGTGGTGTGTTTTAATTTGCTCTCAAAATATTTCCTTTTGCTTCTTCGTTTAATTGTACATCGGGCGATACGAAGTGATTATTTAAGTCATCAAGAGTAATCTCCAAATCGTCTACCTTGTCATGTTTATTTAGTCCAAATTTTCGGATTGACTTCCATAAGTCTTACGTCAGGATTTATAAGGTCATGGGCCTACCGTAGTCGAGCGTTTATTACTATCTGAGTCGTTTTATTACGTAGTCGTTTGTAATAGATACAGTTTTCCTCTGTCGGGTAATGTTTGGGTGCGGCAGAAATACCTGACGAAGTTCAAACGTAGATAACTCGGTAACGCAACAAGCCATTTAAAGATTTACTGCACAGTTGTAAAGAGTAGTGTTTGCCATTTGGGTCACATACACACTAGGTTTTGAAAATAATGTCATGCAGATGCCGACTGTCCTGTTCGATGCACCTCTGAAGCCTCTCCCTGAAGTTTCGCATGACTCGCTTGAGCATGTCTTGTGGTATTGCCTCGATTTCTTCACGGATGGCAGCTTTCAGGTCATGTAGTGTTCGCGGCTTACGTCGGAAGAAGCGATCCTTCAAATATACCCAGAGAAAGAAATCGCACGGGGCGAGGTCAGGGGAACGGGCTGGCCATGGAACGTCACCCCTTCCGGGGTCGGCATTTTTGGAATAATTCTCAATCACGAAACCTCGGTGTTCTCTACTCCACGCCATGCTAGCGACTGGCTGGTTGACTGACTAGCCCGGACGAGATAATGGACATGTTGGCCAAGGCCAAGACGGCACCCACCACGATAATAACAACTTTTTGAAAGCTGTGACCAATACGACCTTTAGTTCCCTCCAATCTACTGCATGTGACATAAATGGCAAACCTTATTCTTTTAAACTGCCGAACAAAATTGTGAATGGCTTGTTGCGTTGCTGAGTTATCTACGTCTGAAATTCATCAGGTATTTCTGCCGCACCCTGTATTTCCTATGAGCTGCATCCTCCTAGCCATCATTGTAATAATATCATTATTTAGCCACAGGGGTCGTCTTTTACAGACGCGTGTTGTTCGTAGAGGGTCATGTTTGTCAAAAATCTATAGTATCATGTTATTGAAAGTGGTGACCATGTCGTCAATGTTAGTTTTAAAAGTTATCGCCTGCCACGGCATCGAAAAAGCGTTTCCAATAATTCTTCGTTGTCAATACGGCTATAGTCTCTGTAATACACGTACTTACGTTTATGTTCGTGGCATTGCAGTGCGTAAGTCATAAAGATAATGTCTTGGGCTGACAGTCCGGGAGCATATTTATGGCCGTGGTGTAATACTCTTTCAGGGTTGTTCGTTACTATTAGGTCCTGTAGTGTGTGTGAAGTTTTAGTGTGTTGAGTGGGAGAAAGTGGGCGGATCGCCATGCCGCATGCCTGAAACGCATTCAATAGATGGAAGAATCTGGATCTAGCATGTTTGTATTGAAGTCCCCATCATTGTATCATGTTCGTACATATATAAGAATCTGTTAAGATCAGTCTCTAAGTAATTCAGGCGGCCAGCTTTAGGTGGCTTGTATCTATACAGCACCTACTAAGCATTTCACAGTAGAGACCTGTATCTCTATGAACATGTACTCAGGATTTCGCTCATACTGTTGAGGCGACTGACAGATAATCTGAGGTTTCAAGCGCGAAGAGACAATTGCCAAGTCTGTCATTCCTCAGAAGGCAGTAGCCAGGTAGTTCCAGATTCTTAGCCTGATGTTTGACTTTCAACCAACTTTCACTGCATAATATTAAATAAAAGGACAGTGGTATGAAAATCGCTCTTAGTTCGTTTATGCGAGTTTCAGAAACTAAACTCTGGGGAATAAGGTTACATATGTGAAGTGCGATTTTATGTCTAGTTATGGCTGACTGGAGAGAGTGTGTTGTAGCTTCAAGAGGTGGGTTTCGGGTCAATGGTCGAGCAGGTAGACAGGTTGAAAGGATGGGTGGGGAAGGGGAAGTGTGGCAAGGAAAATTATTCCTATGGTCAGAGGAAATTACGGCTGTTTGTGGTATGCACTGAAAATTGCTAAAATGAAACGAACTAGAACACAGCATGCGACTACATTCCATGAATGGTCAGCAATTAACGTGTTTTATATAATTAAATTATCAGTAGTAATGATGATAATAATAATAATAATAATAATAATAATAATAATAGTGATAAGGTGCAAGAGCAGATTAGGCGTACAGAATACTCAAGTAGGTCTTATTCTACGTAGTGTTGATGGTAGATCTATGCACACGTAATACGGAGTCCTGACTGAAATTAGAACCAGTTAGAAAATTTTTTTAGGGAGTAAGTAGATCGACAGGTGGTAGGGTAAGAAGACAGATAAGCGAAAAGGTATTTAGATAAATAAATACGTAAATGGATAGATAGGTAGAAAGATGATAAATAGCTGGATAGTTAGGTAGATAAAGTTACTTGAAATCAATAAATAAGCTAGCTTGTCAGCTGTGACTTATGGTAAAGGATGGGAGTGGACTCACATTGTCATGTGAGAAGGCAGCACTGCAACAGAAGCTTACACTATAGGAAGTTCCTTCAACTGACACTCTCTTAATTTCATCCCGTCGGCCTTCTTGATTACGATGTCCCATGAGTTAGTCCAAGTGTTTCTAAGACCAAAACACTGGATTGCTCTCTTCAAGATGGACATTCTGATAGCTGTAAGATCTTCACGGATTGTTGTGCATGAGCCTTTTAGTTTCCCTTTCCTAATGAAAACAACCTGCCATGAGCGATAAGACAAAAATTTCATTAGGATAGGTCTTGTTTCTCTGCCGATCGAGGTCCTACTCTGTGACACTTTTCAGTGTCATTAAGTCTAACATCTGCACCTACTGCTTTGCACACGTTGAGCACTAGTTCATCACAGTTTTCGTTCGAACTTTCGGGGATGCCGAAAATTCTTACATTATTTCTCCTGCTGTATTGCTCCAATGAATCGCACTGGGCGTCCATATCCTCCTTCAATTTGCGGATTTCCGCCTCCTTCTTATCAAGTTGTTCAGTTAACTCTGAAAACGCTTCGATATTAAACTTAAAATTTTTCGAGTTATTTTATGACCACTTCTGTTATGCGGGTAGAAATGGCCTGCACATTTTTTTCAAGGAAGTTGTCCGAGTTAATAAAGTCGTCCAGCGCGCACTTCACGAGGCGGTCTACGTTGGCAGCAATGGTAGTGGCTGAGCTTCCAACTCCGTTGTATCGGCGGCCCATTTTCTTTACAATGCAAATTTGAAGGAAAAGAAGATCAATACCGACAAAACGTGTGGGTATATTGATTATTAAATAGAAATGTAACACTACCGCAAGTTTGTATCGCTATCACTTCTGTATAAAACCTTCAAATCACTTGATTACTGTGGAGCCTCACTCACTCACTCACATCCGTCACCCACCATTGTAAAAAGTGCAAGCCTAGATGTCACTGGTGAGGCCTACTAGGGAAATCCGGAGCAGTTTAGTTTCCCGTTGTTATACACAGTGGCACAGAAAGTAATCTGATACATCAGTCTATCATGTCTATTGAAATTATCAAACAAACTGATTCAGTCTGTTTTCGAGACGAAGGATTATTCAAAAGTCACAACTGTGTCAGTGAATAGAATAAACAGAAACAAATTTGAAAGAATGACAGCAGAGACCTATCGAGGTATTTCCCATAAATTCTTGTTATGATTATCTCATTGGAAATCAGACGCTTCAGCATGGTTACAGTCGCGGATATTATAGCCGTCCAAAAATGAAATGGCAAGTGCAGGGACCAGAAACTTAAATATCAACTCATAGTAATTAGTTGAATCATTTGACATAACAACTTTAAAATAATACTTTACATTTCACTTACTTTATCATATAACTCTCCCAAATGCAAATGTGGCAAGAAGTCTGCGGGTAACCTTGCTATTCATTCCAAAGAACCTGCCATGAATGTAATAGCGTCTACTCCTACCTTTTCTTACTATTATGATGTTTAATATTCACATAAATCTTTCCTCTATGCTCCGAGTCACTGAAGGTGGAATTTGTTTCACTTCTTCCTGAAGTATT
This sequence comes from Anabrus simplex, assembly GCF_040414725.1. Lineage (NCBI taxonomy): Eukaryota > Metazoa > Arthropoda > Insecta > Orthoptera > Tettigoniidae > Anabrus > Anabrus simplex. The sequence continues at coordinate 567,661,324 of NC_090266.1, forward strand.
GCGATTATCTCTTGCCAGGTTGTTGGAAGAATTTATCTGGAACATAGTCGACGCTGTAGTAAACCCCAAAGATGTTCGATGGGGCTCAGGTTGGAGCGTTGAGCAGGTCTGTTCAGCATATCCAGTTTTTTTAACCTCAATTCAATGGCCCATGCTTTGTAGACAGCAGTACCATCATGCCGATACAGAAATGTTCTATTCGACAGCGTATGCTATTGCCCAAAATGTTTTCATAAACATCTCCGTTGAATATACCACCTACCAGAACTGATGGTTCGAGCCCAAAACCAGGCAAACAGCCCCAGACCATCACACTACCTACAACCAATTTCACTGTCGCCACAACACACTCGGGAAATATCATTCACCTAGCATCGGCCTGGTCTAGACACGCCCATCTGATTGCCACAATATATACCGTTACCTACCACGCGATAAAACGTCCTTTCACCTCACAGCAAATGACGGCGTTGTTTGTACCATTCCAAACAACTTCGTGCATTTGTTCGTGTGATTGGTGCCTTCCAGGCAGTAGTACGACTCTCAAATCCGGATCTTTCTGTCATGATCTCTGTCCCTGACACGTAAAGGAAATCCTCTTAACGAGGATATCTGATGATTGGCTCGTGCAGTACATTAGAGTCCGGCAGGCCAGATCAGTTAATTTCTTAGTCCTACTACAGAGATGATTGTGTTCAGGACTTTCCTGATATTTCCATGTCACATCGAAGTGGACCTGGTCACATGTGATTCCTGTGAATTTTATCTGATGGAATATCCAAAATTAAAGACCCCCAAAATAATGCCCTTTTCGAACTCACTCAATTCTATACGTTGACTCATTCTGACAGATATCACACCTATGACGTTGACGCAGTTTGCCTGCACTTGCAAATCATCGGATGGATGGACGAACGTCATAAAGAGCGCATTCAATAGTGTGTCAGAAGACCTATGTCTGCGTACTATATGATTCAGATAAAATTGATATTTTGAGGTTTATCGCAGCTAAAGTGTACAGCATTCGTTGATAAGTTTCATAACAATTCTTACAAGTATCAATATAGGTGGTATACCTTCAGATTTACTTCAGTAGCGTTATTTGTTGTACAACGAAATTGTTATGTTAAGGATGTTACCCTTTTGAACACAGGAATATGTTATACTTGAATGTTCACTAGATAAATTATTACTTATTGTTATACGTAGTGGCATTTAATTTATATCTTTTACTCGTGTGTGTAAATCCTTTTAAGCTCTTGAAACGCTTAATTTGAACATTGCATATAATTTCGCACTTTTCTATATATATATATATATAAAATGAATGTTCAGCGTCGCAGCCTTCGGTTCGGAGGGTCCCGGTTGCATTTGGGGGATATTATGTGCAACCAGTTAATTCCTTTGGCTCGGGAACAGCTTATTGTGTGTGTCTCGACACAGATGTCTTCACTTACACCCAACACAGTACCCCCCAAACCCCACGGGACTTAACGCCCTTGAAAGGGCTTTGGCCTGCCTAGCGACCGCTGCTCAGCCCGAAGGCCTGCAGATTACGAGGGGCCGTGTGGTCAGCACGACGCATCCTCTCGGCCGTTATTCTGGGCTTTCGAGACCGGGGCCACCATCTCACCGTCAGATAGCTTCTCAATTCTGATCACGTAGGCTGAGTAGACCTCAAACCAGCCCTCAGGTCGAGAGAAAATCTCTGACCTGGCCGTTAATCGAACCCGGGGCCTCCGGTCCAGAGGCAGGCACGCAGGGCAGGCTAACACACCACCACCACCACCACGAAATAAACACGCAATAGTGAATATGTCCCTTGATATAGGGCCTCATATGTGTCACAGTTCACTGCTGAAACTCCAAGAAGAAGTGGGAAAAACGGAATAATTTGCAGGAAAAGAGGAAGAATAAGGATATGAAAAACGAACACTGTGCATTATTAACTTGTACAAGACTGTTAGTTCCTCTTTGGGCCTATGGCACTCAGCGATGGAACTGTTCATTCCCTGCCCCACTGTGGCATCTTCAGACACGCGGCTTCATGAGACTTAGGTCGTAATTGAAAGTAACAAAATTGAAAAATTGTTCATAAGATAAATGTCATAACTTTAGAGTAATGTTTGACGAAATGTATTCTTGAAGTGGGGATTTTAGGCTGTAATTATAACGGGATGTAACAATTTTTCAACCCAAAACTTGATTGAAAAATGCCAAAATATTCAGGTACTCCTGTATATTATCGAATAGGAAAGAGAGTTGTTAACTCTTCAATCATTCTTTCTATCGTCTACAGTAGCCTGCATATATCATGACGAATAGCTTCACTACTGTTCTTCCAGATACCTTACTTAGATTAATTTTTATATAATAAGTGGTGATTACGTATTCACGTCATGTTTCAGTCACTGACGTTATTCATTTCCTGTAAAATAAACAACAATCACAGGGAGGGCAAATTTTGCTTAAAGAACTGAGTTGTCCTTATGAATTCCGTAAAGACGTAGATGGTTGAAATTTTGTTCGTAAATCATTTTCCTACTTAGGTTCAGAACCTTATCAAAAACTATCTGGTGTAGAACAATGATGACACTTTTGGCAAGTATTATTTTCAAATAGTGTTACAAGGAAGAATTTTCAGCGCCTATATAACGTAATATTTATGTAGTTTTACACGACAGTGGATTAAGGAAGCATTGTTTTCGAGTACTTGTCTTTACTGAGTTGCACTGTGACTTTTGATTGTCGCGAACTAATTTTACTAAGAAAAAAGAAAAGCACGCATACTAAAACCCCACGGAGCACACATTGCAGAATGGACCGATTGATTGCTGCTTAGTCAGTTGCTTTTTTTGTAACCTATTATTATTATTATTATTGTTACGGAGTTTTCCGTGGTAGTTAGAGGTGAAAGAAGGTGCGGGGGGTGAACAGGTCTCAGGCTACGAAATTAAAGTGAATTTAAAATTTAACAAGGTTATATTTTCTTAGCAAAAACAAGAAATAACAATAATGGCAGGTACAGAGTAGCAAAACCACTAATCGAGAATGTACAATTACAGGATTTGGGGCTCCGAGAGCCAGACACACAATTCTTGATCAATTAGCCCAACTTTACGATATACAGAATTCAACAAAGGGGCAGAAGACCCCAATCAAGCCCAGGAGCACTTGCTCCCAATTACATCATAAAGCCTCCTCGAGGCGCGCAGAAACAAACTTCAAAAGAGCGATCTGCTCTCAAAGGTTAAGCCTATCAAAGGCCACACCAAACTCCACCTTCAAGTTTTCCTCTAATGACATAAACACAGGGGTAAAGATACCCAACCTACTGAGGCCTATTAAGTGAGAAAATTTAATTACCTGGCCTCTAAAATACCAATTTGAGAGGAGGCGAACTTGCGCTCCTAATACACTTTGTTTAAAACCTACTTGGCACTAGGCCGTTAATGCAAGGGCTAATCCCATACTAAAGAGGTGACTTTTAGAAGGAAACAATTTACATTACGTTAAGGAAGAAACGGTTGTGAAAATAAGTTCACCTCAATGCAATATGAGAGGGAGCTCGAGAGGGTTAAGCACTCTCTATCCCAATATGAAGCTTAAAAGATAGAATAAATACAAAGATACTTTACATTTTAGGGAAAGTTACATGGTGGAAAAGCTTCGGACCCGCCCCGAGAGTTAAACTGCTGAGCTAGCAAGAAAAGAAGTTATTAATCGGCCATTACCTGGTTGTTGAACTGGTGCCCTAAGAAAGAGGCGCTACCCGCCCCCTGCTATGTACTTTACACACTGAAAGATGGTACTGAAGTGGCCCGGAGACCCTAAAATCAGCAGTTTATATACTCTCGCAGAAAGTTCGAGGCGTTTCAGGAAGGAAAACACCCGCCCACAAACATTTTATTGGTGGATAAAGAAAACCCCTACACAAGATGAAGAAGAAACACATTATTGGTGGAAAATTAATTAAAGAAATTCGGGATTGGTTAAATTCAAAACAAGGGGAAAGAAAGGGTTAATATTGCCAACTTAAACAATGACTGAAAGAAATTTATCAAAGAACAAACTTTTGAAATTAAATTTTCTCCAAAAGAACAGATCTTTTACTTCGCACTAGGGTGCACCGTTGTGATTCTTCAGTAGTGTCCTCTAGAAGAGAATGTTCACACTTCTTACTACAAGCAAAACAAAAATACGTCGAAAACAACACAGTTCAGAAACTTCAAAATTTCCAAGTAGTGACATCTTCAGGGTAACTTGAAAATTGACACATAAGACAAATTTCAGACTTATTCCAGTAGGGGAGTTTCAACTGGCGCAAGGTTTGAATTAGCGGCGTGGAGGTGTACCGCCTGGTACAATTATTATTATTATTATTATTATTATTATTATTATTATTATTATTATTATTATTATTATTATTATTATTATTATTATTACACCTTCGCGAAAAGAACTTGGTACAGAGAGCACTTAGTTCCACAGCTACACTTCCGTGTGCTTACTGCAGACAGACATGTCTGGTGAACGCAAGGTACGAAAGTACACCAGAATTGTTTCCATACCATTATGTAACCTTTATGTTTTCATCCATTTCTCATCTGCCTTGATTTAATCTTACGTTTTTTTTAATTTTAAGTATTCTCGGACTCCTGGCGGAAGATATGTACGATTTTCTCACGTTCTAGGGGTCCTTTTTCTCTTTATCCTCATATATATATTCAAATAGAGCACTCCATTTCTCCTTTTACATTCTGATTTTTAATAGACCGTGCCCTTCTTCAGAGAAAAGTATGGTTATAGGCTAGAATTAACTAGTTATCATTGGTATGTACAGTCGTTCAAGAAGTGAATGAGCACATGGTATTGTTTATTCCCTGAATTTAATATTCTTATCAGACATAATTTTAATTATCAGAATATAATTCACCTCCAGTTTGAAAAAATCTCTGTGCATACCCATAACAAATATTATTCCTTCTTCTTTTTCTTCGTATTCTTAATCATTTCACCGTCCAGGGTTTGTTTTTTCCCTCCAACTCAGCGAGGGTCCCACCTCTACAGCTTCAAGGACAGAGTTCTGGAGTGTGAGACTTCAGATCCGGGCATACAACTGGGAGGGGAGAGCAGTACCCCACAAAGGTGGCCTAACCTGCTACTCTAAACGAGGACTTGCGGGGGGATGATGGAAGGGATAGACATGTAAGAGGGAAGGAAGTGGCCGTGGCCAGCATTTATCTGTAGGAGAAGCGGCAAATGACGAAAAAACCCCTTCGAGGTTGGCTGAGGTGGGAATAGAACCCCCCTTTACACAGTTGACCTCCCTAGGCTGAGTGGAACCGATCCTAGCCCTCGTACCTCTTCAAATTTCGTGGCAGAGCTGCGAATTGAACCCGGCCATCTGGGGGTGGCAGCTGTCCACAACACCACAGAGGCGGATAACTTCGTTGTTCAGTATTATTCCTACGAATAGTATATTTGCGAAGAAATTACACAACAGTATACGCTCATATATTTCTCAGCTAGTGCACAATGCGGATAGAGACAAACGAACCATTCCTACTGGGGCCGACATCTGATGTATTTCTGAGGCGGAAATCATGGATGTTTCCGAGATGAGGTTAAGTTTTTCCCATTTTTTTCAATGAACGAATTTCTTATATATTTCCTTTTATCTGTAATTTTACCTCTTGGTATTTTGAGTTGTTTTCATTTTTGACAAGTTTTGATCCTTGATCTTTCCATTTGTCTTAACACGAAAACCGTTTTCCATCAATATAACTACAACAGGAAAGAACTCAATAGTGCAAAGTCTTAATGAGCAATAACATAATAAATATCTCTATCCTCAGGAGCGGCAGTTCACCTAATTGAATAATCGTAATCGCACAGTTCTCTTATTCACTCAACGATTCACCTGTCGAAATGGGAGAGGTACAAAATTACACAGTCCACACAGATTTTGACTTCCAACTACTCAACTCTGAGACGCTCTGGTACACAATGAAGGAATTTGGTAGTCCATTCAGAAAGTACAATTAATAAGAATGTGAAAATTCGGAGAAAATTCAATTAGAGACCACTGCACATTCTTCTTGGATTACATTTTTGAAATATTGTATATTCCATTGTGCACAATAGCGGGAATGTACACCTCCAGGTATTGCGGTACGTCACTTTTAATGAGAGTTGCGACGATGTTTAAAACCCCTTGGGTATATTTGGTAAAGTACGACAACCTTGGTTTTAAACCGTTTTCTACCAGGTACAATTGGTGTAATTGGTTATATTGGCAATTATAATGCACGTGAGGAAAACTAGCATATACGAACTGTTAAAATAGGTGGTTTATTTCTTAAATACATTCCATAGTCCAAAATACAGAAAGATATTATTCGATATGTTACTGAAAATCGTGTGTAAACCATACTTGAAACCTCAGGAATAGATATTTTATTATTTAAAAGACCATTGTCAAACGCTTACCTCATATATACTGCTGTACATGATACGAAGGTATACAGAAAAACTTTTCCTTTAAAAAAGCACAACAACAAAGAAATTACCAGTTAATCCCCGGAACATGCAAAAATAATAATTCTGGTAGTCTAATCATAATATGAGTCGGATTAGTCTTCACACGATGACTGGATAGTTTCGATAACCTGTGTGTCACCCATATACCTGAGGTTCTTCTGTATATAAACCAGTTTTTCAGTTGTACCTGGAGACAGTCTGTTACGTAGTTGAGTGTAAATTCGTCCGTGAGTTGACCAATTACGCTCACTTGCTGCTGAGGAAGGTGGTACATTCAAAATTATAGAATTAAGTGAACATCGGGGTGGTTTAGTATATAAGACTTTCCATCATACAGAAGGAGATAAATGTTGTGCTGCAGTCCATAAAGCAGCCTCATGGAAAAAGCCTTTGCTGCCCGAAATTAGGCCAAATTTTCCATAATAACGCCACTGTTATATCTGTATACATTACTCATTGTTGCGATGAAGTTTAGAGCATGTGTGTCGTCGTCTTAGCTGAGGATTCCCCCCTTTAGCTTTACATGCGAACTGTGCCTCAGGTTAATAGCATTTTTAATGGAAGATTTGTATACCGGAGAATGTGTATTACATTCTACGAGCACTTCCCTAGAAATGCTATCACAGAATTCATGTACATCTGAAAGTACAGCATTATCGCTTCAACCTTGCTTATGGCTTCTGAAATACGTTGAAAGGGACGCTTTGCCTCATCGAATTGATGCCATGTTTCATCTGCTCACACAGAAGCTTGAAGTGTTTTGTCGCACTGCGCAGTTGGCATTCAATAGTTTCTAACACAGTCTCTTTATTAACTGAACTTTCCAAACAACTCACAGTACCTGCCAACGGGTTGGTGATGGAACCTTTTGTGTCACAGAGGTATGGCTGCATTTCTCCTTTCTCTTGGTTTTCAATAAAGCATGGGGAACATGGCTACCCTTAGAAATTTTTAACATTTCTTCGCCAGATGGAAGCACTCTTGCAGCGTTCTCAGTGACATTATGTAATTTATTAATAGATTAAATATATGCTGAACACGTTAATGCTCACATTATTCGCTGATAACTTACACAAGTCCATCTATCCAAAATCAATGGAAGAGCAGTTGAACAATCCAACTTATTTGCGACAAATGTCCTCAGAGGATGATATTCGGCTGACAGCAAAGATGTGCTAAGCAGGTAGTGACCAGCAGGCTCATAGCCAGGCAGTATTTCCGGAAATGCTTCCCGCCAATATTTCGTATTCAGCGTAGGTATTGGAGCAGCTGAAGCATATATGGCCCTCGCAACTGCTTCTTCAATATCACTATCAGTTGCTTGATGGGTACTGTTATGCCCGGATGAAGATCGTTGTGGTGAATCCGTCGTAAGTTGTTCATTGAGAGAAGGTCCAGAAGGCATGGATAACAGCGTCAATCAAGACTTCAATATTCTGCAGCCCATTATCTTCTGACATGTGCTTTTTTCCCTTTTTTAATTGCGGTGCGTCATCGAAGCTGTTTGTTTAACACACTGAGGGCAAATATCACATCTGATAAGATGTTCCTTTAATCGTGACGCCTGGGCGTTATGATATGTAGTTTTCAAGTATTTACACGCTGCCTCTGTTTTACCAACAACTTGTCTTAGATCAAGTAGGTTCCTCACCTTTGATCGGGGACGTATTTCACTAACTAATTTATTCTATTTGATTGCGTAAGATAGCTCAGCCTCAGCGTAACGTAAACTGAGGCGTGTCAGCACTGTCTGGCATTATATAGATCTATGACCTTGTTTCTTGGTGTTTCTGGGTTCATTCCGTTCATTCCAGTATGACAGCCCCTGATGCTTATGCAATACATGCTGCTATATGGTATGGCAGACTGCGTGACAACCATTCTTACAGGGTATTAAATGGTTTAAAACAAGCCGTTTATCAGTTCAACAGTATTAAACAGTACCTTACATCTCTAGTTTCATTTCATCGGTAAAAGTATGGAGAAGGTTTCGACATCATTCCGTGGGTGGAACTCAAGGATTGTCACTTAGTTATGGCAACAAGACGTGAGGGTGTGTGAAGGGATATCCTTCCTTTACTCCCGAAATTTGGGAAGGATTTCACCACGTAGTTACGAGTGAACAACGTGGACTTTTCCTTGACGTGAGCATCCAAGAGAAAGAACCGCACAGGAGGTCGATGAATCAATTTACTTCCCAGTTTAGTGAACTGCCAAACACAGGCGGACAAATTTTCACTGCACGCAAAAATTATCCTTTACAGTACATATACGAATAAAACTCGTTATTAATTGTACTAGTGAATTATCAAATTCTTAATTGCACCCTGGATTATAATTGATTGTTATTTCGACTACATAGACTGTTTTCTATGTATCTGTTTACGTTCAGTTTGATGGATACGTATTGGTGTCTTATGCAAAATATCGTCTGTTTAAGCCGCACCTTTCTGTGAAGTTTTATCTAACCCTACTAAAGTGCGACATATAAGGTATCTATTCCCCTGCAGGCGTACCGTGTGGTGCTAATGCCCAGTGAGCATATTTTGGCACGATTCTGAACACTACCGACGGGTTTTATCGTTCGCTCTCACAACATGATGCCTTGAAATCATGTAGCGACCTCCTTTTACCATGTAACTATGTTAATGTGTTGTGTCTCGTGACCGGGTGTAAAGAAAAGGGGGAATCAATGCATAAAACTAGGTAACAGTGCAGTAATTAATGTCTTAAAAACCGAACCGGATGGCTTATGTACTCTAATCTCGTCGTACTACCAGATTGACTGCAGCCGTGTAGAGTAGTAGATTCGGTTAGGTGTTCGCCTAGCAATCTACAGAATTTGCCATCGGCGGTTAGAATCCTGCAACGTTCGAATACCTTTGCATCGGTATTATGTTTGAATACGTGAACACAGGCCCATGTTTGCCACATTCAAACAGTAGAATGACGCTGTTATTCATGTTATTCCCTGCGCATACTCGGCTGGTTAGAGCGTGAATGTAATATATGCTGTCATTTGGCACCTTTTCCACAGGGGGTTGAAATGCTTCTCATTTATGGGGAATCAGGACAAAACGCGTGCGAGGCACTACTTCTCCAACGGTAACGGTAACCGGACATGCGACACCCGGCTGCTACGACATTCCACTTTGTTGAAAGACGCCTAAGAACAAGAGGCGTGATTTCCAAGCAGCCACCAGTCCGCGATAGGGTGAAACTGAATAGGCCGTTGTGAAGGTAGCTAGTAATAATCCACATATCAGTACAAGGGCAATTGCACAACAGGTGAACACCAGCCAGCCGTCCGTCTGCCGAAAACTGCATGAACATAAATTTTACCATCTTGAGCAGCATCAAGAGCTCAATGGGCGGGATTTCGAAGTTCGAACGGAGTTCTATCGGTGGCTATTAGGCAGGCTGGGCAACGATGCAGCATTCGTGTCCGGCCTCTTGTTCCTGGACGAATCGCGCTTCCAGAATAGTGGAAACTCCAATCGCCACTACATGCACTATTTGAGTCCGGAAAATCCTCACCGGGTACGATAGGCGGCCCATCAAGTACGACGGGGAGTGAATGTGTAATGTGGAATTTTTGGGGATCGCCTGATTGGAACTTATTTCTTTGAGGCCGTTGGACGGGCCCGCGCTACCTGCAATTTCTGCGTCAGGAACTCTTATAGCTGCTTGATGATGTACCCTTGCACGATCCTTTGACGATGTTGCAACAGGATGGAGCTCCGCCATATTCGAGTTTAACCGTTAGTAACCATCTGAATGACGAACTGCCAGGGAAATGGATAGGACGAGGAGGTCTTGTTTCTTCACCCGCCATTTCAACGGATTTTACGGCGTCAAAATTCTTCTTCAGGGGGCATTTGAAGAACGTCCTTTACACTCAACACTCATCACATCGACCATTTGCTGGGATAAAACTATGTCAGGGCAGTTGCGTTCATACTGCAAGGAATATCATTATGTTCTATAATAAGAATTTCACTCATAGCACCTGAAACAATTTGTGGTGGGAGTTCTGCTACATCGAATGTGATTATTTTTCGCAGTTGAAATAGAAATCAGAAATCATTGCACGCTTTTTCATCACAAAAGATTCCTGGATGAGTAGAACATACAGTAGGAATCTGAACTTCCCAGCTCATGTTAGCGGGTTCGATCCCGCTCAGTCATGTGGTATTCGGAGATGCTCAAGCCCTGTCATTTAAAATAACCCTTCTGGCACATCATTTCGAAACCGTGGTGTTTAGAAAAATTGTAAAATTACTTCATGGGGAGTTAAGTCATTCACTTTTTTTTATTAAAAATAAATAATTTTCCGTTAACAGTGGTGCATATATGATTTAGTTCATGTTTAAGGAAACAGCATTTAAACGAAGACTCGTTGAGAGTTACCAATATGCCCATATTGCAGTGTTTAGCTCTGATACGTGGCAATCTTCCCTGTAATACATTGTTTGCGAAAACCTATTGAATAATCATTCTAACGTGATAACATTTTAAAAGATTAATTTACTGTTGATGTATGTACGAATATTGCACTATGTAGCGTACTGGGGCAAAATATAACGTAATAGATATCAATAAAGATGGATGCAATGCGATATAAGTAATTAAATATTCATAAATTGTTCTCTTGGTACAATATATCACAACTCCTTACCGAGAAGGACTGCCGCGAATTACTGCTTTCCTCAGTTATATCATGAATGAGAGAAAGAGGATTACGAGGAAATAAGTAAATCTTGTGCCAACACAGAGCTCATGGGGTAATTAAGTGTCGTACAATCTGCACTGACAAAAATAGGTCTTAAGGGGACGATGGAATAGGAAATGGCTGGGAGTGTGAAGGAAGCGGCCGTCGCCATGATTGACGTACAGACCCAGCAATGCATGGTGCGAAAATGGGAAACTACACCAAACTATGCTCAGGGATGTCAACAGTGAGGTTCGAACCTACTATCTCCCGAATGCAAGCTCGCAGCTGAGCACCCCTAACCGCACGGACAACTCACTCTGCGGGAAGTAAAGTGTCGAGGATCGTAATCTAAAAGGTTCCCCTCATAACACACGGGTGTTGTGCCACGAGAATATTTTTATATTCACTTAAAGTGACAGGCAAAATAAAACCAAGCTATAAATAACCCCAGAAAAGGACGTAAATATTTTATCACATTAACGTGATGAGAAAGTCAAGGAGAAAACAAAAGTGGAGGGTAGGAGAGATTCTCCACAAGCGACATGAAATATGAAGAAAACAATCACTGGTTGCTGATATCTAGATGTGCTCTCCATTTCATGGGGGAGCGGTCGAATGATGGAACTGTAACCGGCATCAGTTAGGCCTATACTTTTGGTTTTAAATCATTTTCGGTTTCGGAAACATTTGGGAAACTGAAGAATAAGAATTTGAGTATGGTATGAGAAAAGCGCATACCTTATTCTCACTTCCTTTAGTTTTACGATTATCAGTATTGCTGCCAAATTCTATCCTCATTAACGTAATCAAAACACATTCGCAACATAACAAGCAATAATGAACATAGGCTACGTCCTCCAATCCGAAAACCTGAAATGTTAATATCTCTTCAAAATATGAATTGATAATCCATGAATGACAAAATTATAGGACTGAAAACTTGGAAACAATCTTTAAAATATTCCAAACGTTACCCACAGTTCTCTGATGTTGAACTGAATTTAGTCTACACACTGTATATATTACATGGAAGGAATCTTGAAAATCAATTATCTAATTCACATTCATGAGTAGTGTGGTCAACAGTACACTTTCACAAAAATGTGAGCGAATAATTCATTGAATTGGTAGTTCGATTCATAATAGGTCTTTCGGTGCACTTGACTATCCGCATGTAAATAAGTGTCTTGTCCTGTTAGTTGAAGAAATTCTCCTCATCTGAATGTATGCACTCTTTCAGAATAGTGCAAGTAGTATTCATTGGGAAAAGAAACGATTATCAAGGAGCTGGTATCATCGAGAATTATGATCACTGCCTGAAAATTTACGGCACGGCTGCCGAAGGCAATGGTCGGCAAGACTGTGTTTATCCGACCAGGCCTCGAATCAAATAATAGAAAACGTTCTCCTAACAGTTAAATATCCAATATTAAACATATTGAAAACAATGTAATTGCTGTGCTCAAATTCTATGTTTAGTGATTGATTTCGTTTTACAGTTGCATAAACACGTCGACCAAATTATCAAAAGATTTCCTGTATGTAGGAATCTAATTCATTTGCAAGGGAATTCGACATGAACACAAAAAGCTAAATAATTGGAATGGCTTATAAATACAACGTATCACACAAAACCCTCAGTCCTCTGATGTTGACTCACTACCCAGACATGAGTTTCGAACCAATCCACACTCTGTTTATGTTTCTATGTGTGTGGGTTCTAATTCTTTGAATCCACGTACTTTCCTTATTTGTACACTATTCTCTTGTTCAGTTCAACTAATTTTCACATACTTTTTCTGACCAAACTGATGGTGTATTTTCTCTTCCGTTTTGTACTCCTGGCAGTCGATTGGAATCTTGTGCGCTGACAGGATGGTAGTGTGTCTGTAGAGTAGGCTCCGCAGGCTACTACAATTTATTTAATCGTTTTAAATGAGTGTTATGTTGTTCGCACCTCCCTTTTGACGCCTGTTTTACTTCTTCTTTTGGCATTCTATCGTAAGTAATGCTAGAGATAATATTTAAAATCTCCGCTGCGACGTCCGGTGGTGTCTGACTGTTAATAATGGAGTCTGTTTAGTGGTTCATTTATACTTTTATCTTACGTCTTTCTTCGGGCCAGTGATTTTGCAGCTTTCAATCTCATGTTAGGTAACTTCTTTAATGCCGTGTTAAGTACTGTGCTGAAATTCATATAGCGTGAGTATGTGTATTCTATTTCCTGTGTGTGCGTGTGTGTGTGAGTGTGTGTGTGTGTGTGTGTGTGTGTGTGTGTGTGTGTGTGTGTGTGTGTGTGCGTGAATGTTTAGAGGGCATGTGTTTTGATATGGTACATTTCGCTCTCATCTGGGATGATCTCCGATTACAGTATATAGGACCATTCCTTAATCATCTCGTTTACGTGCCTTGAATGGTCTCACCGCTGTATCCCTTGAGGCAATTATTTCAGATTATGACTAACTTATGGTTAATGGTACTCCATGTGGCATTTTCGATGGTTGTTATGTATTGTTTATCAGTATGTGTGCTTGATGGGGCACACATTCGATGTATCTAGATTGTGTCCACCGTAATATTGTATCCGTAAGTGCAGCAGGAGCTTTTATCCTACACCTTGCTTTAATTTGTTTAACGCCTTATATTTATGGGTGAGGACGATGTAAATGGTGGACCCTACGCCTTTTCGCACTACAAGAATAATTTTCTTGCTTCAATTCATTTGATAATATTAGTATTATCATTGTATTTGATCTGTTTCAATATTTTCATTCCGGCTCCATATTTTCGATTTTACCTTTATTGCTATTATGAGAGACACCATTGGATATATCGTATGTGCGCCATCTTGCATTTCGTATTCTATTTGTTGTGGCTTGCATCACATTGGCTCTGTTCGTGCCCGGCAAAGTCCTTTCATCTCTTTGATTTTCGTCCAGCATACGTCACTGGGCAAAATCCTGTGATGCCGATGTTATCTCCACGTCCCATTATTGATGCTATTGTTGTGACAGCGTACCTTTTGAGCCTCCGGCAGAACGGCTGGTGTGGAAAACTTTCTTTGGGAATAAATGGCCGGACTGGTAATGATAATGGAGCGTATCAGCCTGCATTTTTGTTTTGCGATGTGCAGATAATTTTGGTAAATTGCTACTATATATTTGTTTATTCGAGTGTACGTAATGATCGATAACGAATTAAGATTGATGTATTCCGATGGCCCAGATCCTGTGATGGAAACAAAAGTAGTTGTAATCACCTTTTTAATGTATGTGCCATGGTTCATCTTAATTTGATTTTCGTTCGTTATGGCCAAAATTGTCCCTTGTTTTTATTTTAATACGTCCCAATTGTTCATCTAATCCTAATATCGGTGGCTTTAGTTTCACCCCATTTATGTTCTTTAATTTTAGGAAAGTGTGTTCAAATAGAGGTCGGTATCCTGCTGACTTTGGTTGAAATTCGCGGACCTATATGCTATTCTCACGGTTGGTCATGTCGGGGCTTCAAAAATTTTGCTTGATTGTATTTACTACCTTATGTTGTTATTTCTTGATTTGCTCTCTCCCGTGCTGGAAGCTGGGGAAGTGTCTAGGGATCAGTGCAAATGGTTGTAGATTTGAGTGGTTTTCGGCCAGAGAGTCTTACCGAAGTAAGGAAGTTCCGGTAAGGTAAATTTGAACCTGCTTGGTTAGGTACCACCTCCTTTGTGGGTTTCAAATATCTTTGGGGTGTACATGATTTTGTTGTGTCTATGTCCTGTTGTAGTTCATGAAAACCCGTGGCCATTTACATTTGTTTTGGTTTCCTCTTGCCTTGTCTTTTTTCTTGTTCTTGTGAATGAAGTGAAATCCGTCATAGTGACTTGACAGTTATAGAAATATTAAAAAGGCTCGAGTTAGGAACGAGTTACTTGTGGGCTGAATTGAAAATTAGTGGTTCTGCAGATATTTTGATCGGAACGGTTGACGCAAATATTAAAAAATTACCATTGGAAAATCAGATATCTATGGATAGACAGCTCGAAATTTATTCTCCAATGTTCCCGTACCCTACAATTTCAAGTTGCTCCCAATGTGCCGAACACTTAACGTTGTCAGGATATGGAATTTAAAATTCTGTGGAGAAGAACGATACACTTCAATGATTGCATTTTTAGAAAGGGTGAGTAATACAGCGGAGTGAAGCTTAATTCCCTTTGGTATTTTGGTGCCCGTTATTCCTGAGAAGCTCGAGGGAACTCCCCTATAACGGTTTCGTCTGATATGGAAGAACATTCTGTGTTGGTCTGACTTCGCCCGAGATATTAAAATTAGTTTCACCCATCAGATCTTGACTACCATCTTAAACAAGAGATTTTCAGACGCACTCAGCATTTGGAAGAATCAGTCTACGATTATGCTACGGGAATTCTGACTCTGTTAAGTCGATTGAGTGTTAGTGCATAAAATGCTGAAATTTTCGATACTTTCCGTCGAAATTTGGCTCTTTGTTCTCCTTGCACGGTAAACTGCGTCAGCGCTAACGGGATGGTCCGACGTTTGTGCCTTATGAAATTAATAGTAGAAAGATTTGTAGATTACCTTCCTGCTCCAAATGGGTCAAGGTCCTGTGTGGTATGTGGTCATTGTAATGCATTGTTGGATAAGGCGTAAATCAGCCACTTTTGAATTATAAGTGTTTCAAGAGTATTTAGTGAAATTAATATTTGGCAGATGATGTTTCAGCTGAGGGCCATCCTCTCTCTCCCGTGGGACGTGTGAAATGCCATATCTAAATTTTCAATTTATCTCGGGATTTGGTATTCAATCTGGATTCTAATTGGCCTGTTTCCGTGATTTTAGGTTCTGACTTTATGTGTTGTACTCGCCTGTGGTTGATTTCATTTCACGCAACTTCGCCTTCAACCTCACAAGAATTGCCTCTTTCAGCCACCTTCTGTCAATAGACCCATGTGCACTTCATCCGATAGCAGATTGCCTGCTCCTCTAAGTCAAATATCAGAATTCAGTGTTGAATTGTCCCATGGGGAACTTTCCCGATGTCTTGACACCGGATCTTGAATGTGCTAAAATTGTACCTTTCATAATTTGATAAAAAGGTGATTTCTGTATTAGGTGTTCCTCTTTCATCCGCTCCCTCCTAAGTTGTCCTACATGAGAGATGGTGTAAACAATCTTTTTAGAAAGGAGTCATCAGTTGGTCTAAATCCTCGTACAGTTGTCCGGCCTTTCTAGTCCAAAACAAGGAAAAATATGCCGTCCTATTATCGATTACAGTAAATTACATTTCAATGTTGTTTTCGACAATTTCTCTCTATTCAACATTGAAAGTGAATTTTAACATTTCAACGGGGCAAAATGTTTCCCGGTTTTCGACTTGAATTTTGCCTATTACCGAATTCCACTAGACCTCCAGTGTCGGTCGTGTACTGCTTTCACTACTCCCTTCGGACAAGCACTCAGCCGATTCCGCGTTCGGGGATTTGAAGTTATCGTTCGTGTTCAAATGTTTAGACAATTTGGTGCTGTATTCTCCGTCTTTCGACGGGCACAAGAACCATCTAGAGGAAATTTTAACCTATATGAGAAAGCATGGTTTTAGGTTAATTCTCTACAAAATATCTCTGTGCTCTATGCGCATGAATTTCCCGGGTAAATCATTTCTGATTCTGACATCATTTTGAATCCCGATAGGGTTAAATGTATCAAGGATTTCTCTAGACCAAAGAAAGTTTGAGGAGTGAGGAGGTCTCGCAGCATAGTTGGATTTTATGCTAGACTAGCAAAATACCCGTGCTTCCCTACGGTATTATACTGAAATTTATAATTGAATGCTTATCGTTTTATATATAACCCGCCGATATTCGCGGTCTGACCCGCTTTCTGAGAGATTATGGCAACGTTCCTCCCATTTTTCAATCTTTTTTCTTGCAATCGATTTCGTACTTCCCAGGCTAGGTCCAGGTATTCCACCCGGTCAGTTGGGTCCCTAATTTTTTTTTTTTTGCTAGCGGCTTTACGTCGCACCGACACAGATAGGTCTTATGGCGACGATGGGAGAGGAAAGGCCTAGGAGTTGGAAGGAAGCGGCCGTGGCCTTAATTAAGGTACAGCCCCAGCATTTGCCTGGTGTGAAAATGGGAAACCACGGAAAACCATCTTCAGGGCTGCCGATAGTGGGATTCGAACCTACAATCTCCCGGATGCAAGCTCACAGCAGCGCGCCTCTACGCGCACGGCCAACTCGCCCGGTGGGTCCCTAAATCTTAGCCATGTTCTCCTATAAGCATTTTTAATGTGGATCAAATCCTTGAGGAGATACGGCGTGGTGTTCTCTTGGGTGCCTTGGTGGTAATGAACCGGCGGCCGGACTGCAATCGTAGTCATTACCCATCCAGGACCCCTTTCCAGAACGGTCCGAACATTTTGACGACGGTCCAGAACATTATTATTATTATTATTATTATTATTATTATTATTATTATTATTATTATTATTATTATTATTATTATTATTATTATTATTATTATTATTATTATTATTATTATTATTATTATTATTGATGTTCAGGACCCCACAGCAAGATGCAAGATCTCTACTTGGCGGTAAATTGCATCTGCTGGCATTGTCATAGATGACAGTATGACCAGCAACATTGTCGCCCGTTGACCTTATTATGGAAGTGAACAATTGCACGGTCAATCTTATACCTATCGTTTATTTCAAATGTGTAAATAAATTTATTTATGTGCCAGAAGAATCTACTGTAATGTAAGGTTCTCCAAAGTAAAATATGGCTCTTGAAAACGAACCCAGGAAAGATTAAAAATTATCGGTTTATGATCAGAATAAGTACATTGAAAATCCGCAGGCTGATTCCAGTAATTCAACCGGGTCAGGAATGGAATGAATAAGCCCCCACCTAGCGATGAGGATAGGAATTGTACTGGCTGCCGAAGCCTGTCGCACTCGTCTGGGGCAATGATTAATGAATGACGAATGAAATGAAATGATATTGGAGAGTGTTGCTGGTATGAATGATGACGGGGAAAACCGGAGTACCCGGAGAAATACCTGTCTCGCCTCCGCTTTGTCCAGCACAAATCTCACATGGAGTGACCGGGATTTGAACCACGAAACCCAGCGGTGAGAGGCCAGCGCGCTGCCGCCTGAGAGATGGAGGCTTCTTATAAATACATTAGGAACAGTAAAATCAATTGGTCTCACCTCCGTTTTCACCCCACCGCGGTTAAGTTGATTTACTTCCCCACCAAGGAAAAGGAAGGCTTGTTTCTTTATTTTTAAAGGAGAATCCAAATTCCAATGTTCACGGGTGTTACCTTCAGTTTTGAGATATATGTGTTCCCATGAAAATAATTCACTTTTTCATTTACTTTCACAATCCCCCTCCCCCAAGTGAATTTACCGGCAAAAAATATTTGTTTCTTTAATAGTAAAATATCTTCTAAATACCGATTATCTTCAGTTTTTGAGATGTGTGTCCTCATGAAACGAATTCAACTCCTTTTCATACCCGTTCCCAAATATGATTTCCCTCCCCCCAAACGCGTCGTTTTATTTTTAAAGAAGATCTAAATACCAATTTTCACGTCGGTAACAACTTTAGTTTTTATTAGATGTAAGTGTCCTCATACAATTAATTCAATTAATTTTTCAATTTTTCACCCTCTCCCCGACCCTTCATTGGATTTTCCGAGAATACATTTTTCTTGACTTTACCAGGAGATTCCAAATACCAGTTTTTACGTCTGTAACATTTTACGTTTCTGAGATATATTGTAGATAGTGTCTTTCTAAAAATTCACACCAATTTGTCACTTCTGTTTAACCCCCATTAATTAGACATTCCAAAAACAACCCACTATTTGGATTTTCTATAAACAAAAAGTACATGTTTATTTATAAAGGATATCCCAAATACCGATCTTCAGGTCTGTCACATCTTCAGTTTCTGAGATATAAGGATCCTTATTAAAGGCATTCAACCATTTTTCACCCCTTTTCACGCTTCCTATTGGGATTTTCCGAAAAAATACGTGTTTCTTCATCTTGAAAGTAGATTCTAAGTACCAATTTTTACATCTGTAAAGTTCGAAAGTTTTGAGATATAGATACACTCATTTTTAAAAATTCACCCCCCTTTCAACCCTCCACTATTTGGATTTTCCAAAAACAAAAAGTACGTGTTTCTTTATTTTTAAAGGAGATCCCAAATACATTTTTTCAGGTCTGTAATATCTTCAGTTTCTGATATATAAGTATCCTCATTAAAGGCATTAACCCCACTTTTCACTCATTTTCACCACTCCTATTGGGATTTTCCGAAAACAAAACACAATACGTGTTTATTTATGTTGAAAGGAGATTCTAAATACCAATTTCTACGTCTGTAAACATCTACAGTTTCGAGATATAGATACACTCATTTTAAAAATTCACTCCCATTTTCACCCCCCATTATTTGGTTTTCCCAAAAACGAAAAAAAATATGCGTTCCTTTATTTTTATAGGGGGTTTCAAATTTTAATTTTAATGACTGTAACATCTTCAGTTTCTGAGATTTAAGTATCCTCATTAAAGGCATTCAACCCCTGTTTCACCCCTCCTATTGGGATTTTCCGAAAAAATACATGTTTCTTTATTTTTAAAGGAGATTCTAAATACCAATTTTTACATCTGTAAACTTTTAAAGTTTTAAGATGTAGATACACTCATTTTAAAAATTCACCACCCTTTCACCCCCCATTATTTGAATTTTAAAAGTAGATCCCAAATACCAATTTTCAGATCTGTAATATCTTCAAGTTCTGAAATATAAGTAGCCTCATTAAAGGCATTCAACATATTTTCACCCTTTTCCACCCTTCCTATTGGAATTTTCCGAAAACAAAAAATACCGTACATGTTTCTTTATTTTTAAAGGCGATTCTAAATACCAATCTTTACATTTATAAACTTTAGAATATTTGAGATATAGATACACTCATTTTAAAAATTAACCCCCTTTTCACCCTCCATTAATTGGATTTTCCAAAAACAAAAACGTACGTGTTTCTTTATTTATAAAGGAGATCCCAAACACCAATTTTCAGGTGTGTAATATCTTCGGTTTCTGAGATAAAAGTGTCCTAATTTAAGGCATTCAACCATTTCTTCACCCCTTTCACCCATCCTATTGGGATTTTCCAAAAACAAAAATATGTGTTTCTTTATTTTTAATGAAGATTCTAAATACCAAGTTTTACATCTGTAAGCTTTCAAATATTTGAATATAGATACGCTAATTTAAAAAATTCACCCCCCTTTTCACCCTCCCAGTAACTGGATTTTCCAAAAAACAAAAAATAGGTGTTGCTTTATTTTTAAAAGAGATCAAAGGTACCAATTTCCTGGTCTGTATTATCTTCAGTTTCTGAGATATAAGTACCGGTATCCTGGTTAAAAGCATTCAACCACTTCTTCACCCTTTTTCACCCATCCTATTGGGATTTTCTGAAAAAAAATTACGTGTTTCCTGAAGAGCTGATGTGAAAATCTTCCTCAGGAATACATGGCTGGACTGACAATTATTCTGAAGCGTATCAGTCTGCTTTTATGATTTGTGATGTTCGGATCATTTAGGTAAATTGTTGCTATCTATGTTTTCATCGAGTGTACGTTATGTACGATTACGTATCAAGATTTATGTTTTCGGACGGCTACATGTGGCCCAGCTCTTTTTCCGAAAACCAAAGTAGTCCTACATCTTCTTTTTTATTTTATGTTCCATACCAAAGCAAACCAAACCCCATGGCGCAACAGCCCCGAAGGGCCATGGCCTACAAAGCGACCGCTGCTCAGCCCGAAGGTCTGCATATTACAAGGCGTCGTGTGGTCAGCTCGACGTATCCTCTCGGCCGTTATTCTTGGCTTTCTAGATCGGGGCCGCCATCTCACCGTCATAAAGCTCCTCAATTGTAACCACGTAGGCTGTGTGCACATTGAACCAGCCCTCAGATGGAGGTAAAAATCCCTGACCTGGCTGGGAGTCGAACCCGGGGCCTCCGAGTAAGTGGCAGCCACGCTACCCTACACCGCGGGGCCAGCTGTATGTTCCATCGTTCAGCTTAAATTTATTTATGTGTGTTATAGGCTAAATTTTATCTCGGTTTTATTTTTATAGGCCCGCATTTTTGTCTAATCCAGTTATCATTTCGTAATTTGGGCTTACCCTAGTTGGATTCTTTAAATTAAGGAATGTGGTTCAAATTCCGATCGGTATCCTGCTGGCTTTGGCTGAAATTCGTGGACCTAAATATGTTTCCCGCTGTTGCTTCTGTCTGCGCGTCTAAAACTTTGCTTGGTTGTATTTTCTGCCTTATGTTGTTATTTCAGACTGGAGGTACCTGGTCTTGAATGATTCCTTCCTATGTTAGCAACTAGGGAAGATTCTTGGGACCAGTGCAGTTCGCGTTCTAGACATTTTTTTACTGTTAAGCGCCGTTTTTCCTTCAAAACAACTGGCGGTAACACACTTACGACCTTTCGTACAAAACGTGATATTCTGGTATTCATGTTGGTGTCCAGAGTAGCGTTCTGTATGGAAACGGAGCGTGTAAATTTGATGATATTATTTCATGTAACCTTTAAATTGTTTAACGATATGCACTTTCTGATATATTCATAAATGAGAAGAGCAAATCCAGACGGCTGTTTCATTGGGCCATTCCTTCATATGCAAGTAGATTGTAAGATGGTTACGCATGTTGAAAAATTCCTGCAATCTTGTATTCCTTTATAAAATGTGTCTGAATGGAGATAATTTGTACACATTGTCCGGTGTACTCTTGAATTTTCATAGAGTTGCTGAAATGGTTATATTTTTTACAAACTCTACTCTGCTAAGGATACTCTACATGGTATGGTTCAGATTGCTGTGCATTAATACTACTGCGTTCATTCTGAAAAAGATGAGTGATATTAGTTATTCGCAGAAAGCAAGTGAAATTTGCTCGTACGTCGTATGATGGAGAAACGACCGTACCATCCGGCTCCATGGCTAAATGGTTAGCGTGCTGGCCTTTGGTCACAGGGGTCCCGGGTTCGATTCCCGAGAGGGTCGGGATTTTCAACCATAATTGGTTAGTTCCCTTGGCAAGGAGACAGGGTGGATGTGTCGTCTTCAACATCATTCCATCCTCATCACGACGCGCAGGTCACCTACCGACGTGACATCCAAAGACCTGCACCTGGCGAGCTGAAGTCCTCGGACATATGCCGGCACTGTAAGCCATACGTCATTCGATTTCATTACCACCGTACCACTATATTCAGATAAGTAAATTCAACGTATCATCACTAATATCATCACGATACTTACATTTTAGCGTAAAAGTAGCTTTGTTGACATTTTGATCATATTGTGTTTACGACTTGATGTTCATAGGTAAATATTTCGCTGGCTTAGTCCTCCACAAGTACTTGTACCAAATATTACTATTAACACAAAACACGCCTATTAGACTACATATGCTTTTCTTGATATACGAGAGGCCCGAACTGCTTAAACAATTCGTAAAATAATTCTAGGAATCGGGGCATTTTTAAAGTGCTCTTGCTTTATTCGCATATTCTTAAATCCCTGAAAATATCCGGATAATTTTAACCCGTAAGACCATTATCCATTATAGTGGAATGTACACTACTATTCCGAATTTTTCACAAAATGTGAATGATTTTGTTAGTCAGTAATGTTACTTCTTTGGACATACAGCGTGGCTGAACAGATTTTTCAGTTTCACTATCTTATTACCTTAGAGCATTGAGCCTTGAAAATCTGAAATACATCAAGCCTTTTCAAATGGGCATTAACACAACCGAGGTCGTTCAAAAGCATTTTTACAAGAAGTGAATCGATATTTGAGGGGATGAAAGAGAATGTTAGGATCATAAGTATTTTGGCATAGTGTGTTCGACCTCTAACGACGGCAGGACAAACACAGACTATCCAACTATAGTGTGTAAGGGAGGAGAAGAGTTGCAGTGTTTGTTACAACGCAGCAGAGTCATGAAATCTAGGCATAGCAACGTTCAAAAGCATTTGGACAAGAAATGTTAAGAAATTTTATTCCCAACTAGCGAATGTACTCGTGCTTCGCTACGGTATTCTACACTGTATTCGAATATCGAAGTAAATAGTGTACATGCAGTAAATAAGATTGTTTTAAAATTGCATGTCTCTTAGCGTTATCCGAGAAAGAGCATGGGGAGGTCCCCGTACGTTGTTTCCAACGTCAAGTGTTTGTTACGGATTTGTGATATAACGGCAGGCTCACTTGCCTACTGCCATTCACAATCGAGTTAGGAAGTTTACATTAAAATTGCAGGCCCCATTGCCTACTACGCGGACAGAATCGATTTGGGGAGTTTTCGTTAAAATGGCAGCCCCCCTTTCCTATTTCCAGACAGATTACAGTTGAGGAGTTTTTATTATAATGGCAGGCAATTACCCTATTATCACTCGAAATTGAGTTGTGCAGTTATCATGATAATGCCAGGCCCATTTTCCTACTTCCAGCCAGCTTACTGCCAGTCACACCAAGTTGGTGAGTTTCCATCAAAATAGCAGGCCACTATGCCTAATGCCAGTCACATTTTAGATGAGGACATTTCTTTATAATAGCGGGCACCCTTGCCTACTGCCAAACACAATCGGGTAGGGGAGTTTTAAACAAAACTGCATGCTCACTTGCCTTCTGCAAGTCAAATCGAGAAGTGAACTATTCAATACAATTGTAGGCCTTCCTTACTAATGACAGTTACACAGGAGTTGGAAAAGGAACCCTTTCATACTGCCAGTCAAAGTCGGTGTGGGGAGTACTGATTACAATAGCAGACCCACCCTTTCTCGATCGCTACAAATCGACACCAGTGAATATATATATAGATCGACATACGAAAGTATATGCATGTTTACAATATTGAAGACCTTCAGTTACAGATTAACTGCTACTAAACGTACGTCATATCGACAAAGGATTGTCCCATAAGACACGCCGGATTTAGTGGCCTAAATGGCTGGTCCTATGATATGTCATCTATTCTTGGGTCAGATTGAGTTAGAAACGTGGAACAGGGTAACGTTTTTGTAAGATTATCTCACATTACATTACTTTTCGGATAATTATGTGACAGCTACATACATAGCATTCGGCTCACATATGGCTACTGGGTGGGCCAATTTTCGTGTTGATGATTTTGTATTTCATATAAGTAATCGAAAGTATGAATTATGCATGTGAAAATTCCAAATTGACTTAACATCGATTAACAGAGAAAAATCAAACGTAAAAGGGATACAGATACGGCAAAAAGTCATAAGACCAAGGTTGTAGATCATTCCAAATTGAACGGAGATTGTGCAATCTGTTATGTGATAGGAATTTCCGAAGGTCTGCACCATCATAAAAATTGCCTGCATATTTCGATATTCTTCGGGGATAAAAAGTGAAAAATTT
Source organism: Anabrus simplex (assembly GCF_040414725.1). NCBI lineage: Eukaryota > Metazoa > Arthropoda > Insecta > Orthoptera > Tettigoniidae > Anabrus > Anabrus simplex. The sequence continues at coordinate 567,686,100 of NC_090266.1, forward strand.
AATGATCTTGGATGTTTTCCGTTCGTTACAGGCTAAAACGTATAATTTTGTCAAATTTTAATTATCTTCTTTGTCTTCTGCCAGATTATGCCGCAATCTGGATTTTGGGCGAGGCGGGTAAAAATTAGGACTTTCAAGAAACTAAACCAAAAATTATGCAGATGGTCATTATTACCCCTTGAACGGAAAGCTGTACGAAAATTTCGCCAAAATAGTCAGTGTAGAGGCACACAGTCGTTACGATTTGATTTATATAGATAAGGAATCTGCTCCATGTAAAACACCTTTTGGGCTATGTCCGCTGGACTTAACCTGAAAAACTGACCATTCATGATATCTCCCTTATTAATCTTCCTGACGAAAAAATGCACATGAAAAAAAGGTTTAGAGGTGGAATTCCATCACGTTTGGTCGATTTCCAGTCAGGTTGATCTTGTTCTGTATATATTGTGGAAGAATAAAATCGCCATTTCAGTTCCCTATAAACCGCCAGTCCATTCCGGAACATGAAATGTTATTTACGTTTCAAACCTACCTTTGGACAGGTGGATGCTAAATATAAATTTTGGTTCGAATGTCTTCAGTAGTTTTCAAGTTGTAAGTAATACGCTTTACACGCACTCGTGAGTTAAGTCCGATGGGACTTGTACAGAAAAACGGTCCGTTAATGATATCTCCCTTATTAATCCTCGTATCGAAATGATGCACATGAGAAAAAAGGTTTAGAAATTAATTTCTACCAAGGTAGGTAGACTTCCATAAAGTTTGGTTGTGTATATTTTGTGGAAGTGCAAAATCACTGTTTCGGTTTCGTATAAACCCCCAGTCAGTTCAGGGATTTAGAAACAATATTTGCCCTAAAACCTATCAAGGACAGGTGTATTCTAAATATGAGTATTGGTGGAAATACATCCAGTAGTGTGTAGCACTCGCGCACATACGGCGTAATTAAGGAAGAAAATAATACAGTTAAGAAAGTTGAAAGTAATAGAAAATGGATTATAACTGAGGACAGCCGGATAACGACAAATATGTAAATGCCAAGTGAATGTATTGGAAAATCAAATGCCCCTCAATAAATTATGCTAGTGTGAGTTATGGATATAATAAAGCGGTAACAGAGGAGAAATTTAGGTCCAATGATTCCTAGGTAAACAAATAATAAGATGACTAATGGTGTCATTACTTAATCTATTCGAGGGCGGTTATAACATCCAACGATATTCCACCAATATCCCGCAGACGCCTCTCTTGCCTCCTACCTAAGGAACAACCACGAATTTAAAAGCATGATGAGGTAAATGGCAATACGTTACTTCCCTGCTGGCATGCAGTCAGAGACGTTGCCATGGTAACCTGTAGGTTCGCTGTCGGTCTGTCGGTCACTCAATGCAGAGCATGATACCAGCGAAAAAATGTAAATTTCTCCGTCATGTGAAGAGTAAGGTAAATTATGAACATAACAAAAGTTGTTTATAATGAAGAGCCGTTTCACGTACGGTAAACGAAGTTTACAGAAAATAAATAGTATAGGAGAAAATGGAGGAAAACCATTCTGGTTTTCCTATAAACCCCCCGTCTATTGAAAGATTTTAAAATGATATGCATATCGAAACCTTCCCCTGGATATGTATACTCTAAATATGAAGTTTGGTCGAGATCTGTCCAGCCGTTTCGACGTGATGGTGGAAAAACCATTCTGGTTTTCCTATAAACCCCCGTGTATTCAAAGATTTTAAAATGATATGCATATCGAAACCTTCCCCGGGATGAGTATACTCTAAATATGAAGTTTGGTTGAGATCTATCCAGCCGTTTCGGCGTGATGGTGGAAAAACCATTCTGGTTTTCCTATAAACCCCCCGTGTATTCGAAGATTTTAAAATGAAATGCATATCGAAACCTTCCTCGGGATGAGTATACTCTAAATATGAAGTTTGGTTGAGATGTATCTAGCCGTTTCGACGTGATGGTGGAACAGACAAACAGACAAACAGACAGACAAACAGACAAACAAACAGACACGAAACGCAAAAACCACCGATCGGTCTTGAGTTGACCTAAAACGGATAAATATCTGAAAAAACTTGCAAAACAAAAGAAATTACAGACAGCGGACCCGTTACAATTTTATTTCTAAAGATTGTTAATATCTTCGAGTTACAGGGCGATTGAAAAATACTTACTCCAATGCCACCTCCTAAGCGTAATGAGTACTCGATACATTTTGAGGAATTTATTCGTGTAGTTTAGGACTGATATTTTTTTAAATGTTCATTTAACATCATTTTCTACGTACATAAATGTACTTTATACATGAACAGAAATTATAAAACAATTTGATACTAGGCTAATAATTATAACAGTACTTGTACCAAAACATAAAATCAAACGCGGCATAATTACAAAATTCTGTTATTTGTTTACTGAATACAGTACCATGTTCTGTGGCTAAGGTTTCCTTGCAGGCTAAGGACTAATATGCCTTGCAGGAGGAGAGGCCTTACATGGAGATTGCTCGTACGTCTATCAGGACGACTGGTATATGTATGAAAAGCTGTGTACAGTACGTTGTCGTGTCCACAATAAATTACGACAAGGTAGACCATGAAAACCTGAGAGAATTGACAGGCTAATTAGGAGGAAATCAGCAGCGGACACTACAAAGACAGCGTGACATATCACCGCTGATCTGAGGCAGAATTATGAAGTAGATATCAATGTATTTAATGTAAAACCTAGTTTAAAGATCAGGCATTGTTAGCTCACCACCCCCTCAAGAGTCCCTTCCTTTACAACAGGCTGTACCCTAATTAAGGCCACGGCCACTTCCTCTGCACTATCTGGCCTTTCCTATCCCTTCATCGCCATAAAACCTATCTGTTTCGTTGCGACGTAAATCAAATTTTAAGAAACCACGCAACAGAAAGGATGTAGATACAACATTAAGACTGACGGTGTAACTTACCAAGGGAACGAGGACAATATATTAACGACACCAATCGTGGGGCACCATAAGTGAACGCGATAGGAATGGTCAAGTGCAGCCATCCCAAAACTGTGGTCTAATATTTACTTTATTTTAAAGTTTAATTAAACATAATTTTCTACATACGTAAAAATACTTTATACATGAACATAAATTATAAAATATTAATAATTATTAATAATTATAACAGTCTGTATCTGTAAACTTACTTGAAAATAATCACTTGTTGCGGTTGTTGGATCATTGGGACGGATGGTATTGTTTTCCAAAGATCAAGCATTTTACAAGCGTAGTCACTCGTAAACCAGTCTCTACATCAGCTCTGTTTCTGTATACTGTTTTCAATAGTGTGAGAGCAGAAAAGTTACACTCACGCAGGTATGTTGTCTGGAAATGCATTAAATGCAGTATTTTCTACTTGGAAATTGTAGGATATAGGGGATGTCATGGACACAAAAGGAGCATTAAAGGAACTTCCTGGAACTAAACATGCCACCCCAATTGATTCTCCACCCATGCCATACTTCAATTTCATTTTCACTTTCAGACTTCGGCCAGTTCATCTTCTTCAGGTTAGAGCAGTTCATGTTCAGTTTCAAAAGATGGACTTATGATTCACGAGATTTTAACAACCAGAGGGCGAAAATATTGTCTCAATTTTGATACTAAATATTTCCAAGTGTCTCACGTTTACATAACTTACACTGCCTTGTAGTATTTCTTCCTTTTCCACTGCTAACTTTTACGGCCTATCGGACACGTTTAGGGTTACATGTTAACTATAGAATTCATTATATACTAACTGGTGTGATAACCCAGTGAAAAGTTATTCGTTTTCAGCTCAGATGGCTTTGTTTTAAAAACGGACAACTAACGTATGATTATTGAATTGAATAATTGCATTAAAAGGATACCGTGCTAAATAGTTACACGAAATTTCGTCATTGGAAATCACAGTGCCTCAGAATATGTCTCCAGTTTTCAATAACACCATATATTTCAAATAGCAAATTCAGTGAGTTATGTTCGGTGTAAAAGGATTTCGTATCAACGAAGGAACAATATTATATGTATTCCCAGATACAAATATTTTATTAGAACTAAGATGATTTAGGACTATTAATATTAATCAACTATAAAATTCGAAAATATAAGTTGCACTGTAATCGAAGGAATATAAAGTACGGTACCTGGTTAAACAGGTCAAATTCCTGACTGATTACAAATGCGTGGCAACACTGTGTCCAATAAAAAATTCTATAATATTTTCAAATTTTGCCATGGTCGTCGTAGACTGTTCACATATTCACCTGTTCGCTTTTATACCGTAGCTCAAAAAATCCTTCTGTTTAAGACAGTCGTGCTGTAAAAATAATGATTAACGCCCGTCAATGAACGAGGACTTGTTATTGTTGAAAAGCATCGTGCATACATTAAACTTGGAAGCTTTCATGTGTCAGCATGACCTCAGTTCCTTTTCGCACAGTTCTCCCTTCGTTCTAAAAGCTTGAATAAACACTTGAAAGTCAACTCCGATCCGGAAACCTTTAGACGCTCACGCATTATTTCACATATTCCCTCTTTTATGTTGTAGCGGTGGCATTCGTCTTGCACTTGTTCTTTCGAAAAATGAAAATGATAATGGTAAGACGGTCCGGATTCCAATTCATTAACACCTCGCTTCCTTCAGTTGAAGATTTTCTGTAAATCCAGTAAGAAACCTCGATTCATCTAACGGTAGTACTTAGAAGATCGCGTAATATAAATAGCAAAATTTGTCTATACCTATTGGTAGTCGAAGAGAGTAAATACGATTCCGTTTCACATGGACCTTCTCCGAATTCAGCTTAGTGTCTAAATGTCACCAGAGCGGTCGTTGACAGGGCAGGGCAGATCAATGGCTAGAGGGCTCGTGAACGGTTCAACCTCATGTCAATCAGAGTGACGTTAGGCGTTTAATCGCGACAATCCAATTAGACTGGATTCTCCCGTCTTGAAGGTAACAGTGAATTAGATGAGCAGAGAGAATTCCACTGCACGTATGAGGTCACAGATAGGAAAATCTTCGAATTAACACTAAACTGTGAGGCTATTGGAACACTCGCATATTACTTCTAATTTTGAACATTTTGCCTATCATGGGTAATACTTGACAGATTATAAATTTTTTAGCTATGATCCGTATACTCTACTAGCTGTCGGATCCCGTCGTTAACAGGTTAGTTGTTGTTATTGCAGCAGTAATGCCGTCTAACTGAGATGAGTGCAGAGAAGGCAAAGCACACTCAGTCAACACCCAGAGTTAGGCAGTATAATGTTATTGGTTATAAATGTTAGGGGCTCAGGACTTTGCTGATCTTAGCATTTGCTTTTAGTTCGGCTCAGCGATATTGGGGTCTTAAAGGTCTACTGCCATTTTGCAATTACTATTTATTTAATTCCTCGATTGAACGTTCCTTCAAGTTCCACGTTTCATCTCAATCCAAAAATTAATTCCATTACCTTTCTAACGAATAACGGATATCGCACAATCTTGCACTCTATAAACTAATGACGGCAACATCCACAACCGTCACAAGTTAGTTCGTTACTATGACGACTAAAATTATTTCCATGTCCGCGATGCTCGTTGTTTATGTACTTAGTTATAAAATCCAGATTCGTGAATATCTACATTACTATAGCTTGTATGGCTAAACTGTCAGATCAAACAATTAGATGTACGGCTTTTCAGGCGTTTGCTCTATTAACCAGCATTTCGTCTTAGGTCTGACACTAGACTCGTCAGAGTGGGATGTGTCAGACCCTACCCACTGATGCTGGGGTGTATGCAGGTGAAATTTATCAGAAGCCTATTTATGAGGCACAGTCTGATAACTGCATATGGGAGATAAAACTACACAATGGAATTAATGCCCGCCTAAACTGTATCAAATTAAAATGAGCATTGCAAAGCCATAGAAACTAAAAGCCAAAATAGTTATAATTTGGAAATAACTAAAACCTATATGAGTAGGTTCATTTTTATAATCGAAAAAAAAGCACTCACTTTGATTTTAAGCTTTAATGACTGCATGTATTGCTTTCATGATTTAATTAATAATAGTTACCACAAGTAGTTTTATATATGACTAATTTGGAAAGAATTTAAGTGGATATAAGTATTTCAGTTGAATTGAGCTAGGTACTCTTCAGCATTAGAGTACGAACTTACCTAAATTGATTTGCTACAACAAGACATATGTGGTTATTACATTTAAGGCATCAAATATGTCAACATGGTACAGTACCTACTACGATTTTGTACTTGAGATAAAATAAACAGGAATATTTCTTGGCAGTCTTTGGCAATGTCATATTGTTTTACATAGCAGATAGATCAACTCTTGCAGGAAGAGCTTGAATATCCATCCTGGCAATGGTTTCAAAACTGCGTAGCTTGTGAAATCAAGAGTTCCACTGAAACATTTTGTTTTTGCGTTTCACTAAACCTGATGCTGAATTTTTGAACCACAATCCACGTAGCTTTGGAGATTTTCAATTGATATTTTGTTTAAAAAGGAGGCTGCATCTTCACTGCCTAAGAGTTTTCTTCCCACTTACAGGAATTTTGAATGTTATGGAATTACTTACTTCTTCAGTGGCAGCAGCAGTATTGTTCAGAATTTGATTTTTTGTTGTACACTTACAACGTTGTTCTATTGAGGAAATAATACGATCATCAGAAATACAATTATGGATGGCCATCAGAAATTTATATTTGATTGTGTCAAAACGAATACAGCAATAAGATGCAGGTAAGGAAATCATAAGAGAGTTTTTAATTTGAGTACAGCTGTTGTCGCACTATATCACAAGTTTCTTCTTGGCCGTAATGAGATTCTCCTTAATTGCTCACATTAAACAAGGCAATATTTGGTCGCCTTCACGTGTTGACTCAGCTTCATGCCACACACGCATTACAGCATCTGCAGTGTCTTGAATACGAATGCCTAAATTATATACTCTGAGTTGCCTGTAGTGAAACATGTTGTTGTATGCATGCCTAGGAATCTGAAAAACCATCTTCGGTGATGTGTGTCAATAAAGTAAAGAGTGCGAGAAACTGCACCCGTTTATAAGCACCCTCGCACTATATAGAATGTGTTTGGTATATAGCTGTTCCACCTTTGAGTTGGCGCTGGTGTAGTGGGTATTTGGATATAAAAAATGTTTTGAAAATGTTGGTACTTATTAGCTCCTTCGAATTTACAAGGCCTTGTTTATTGTTATATACAATTTTTAGAATGAGTAATATTTCCGTAGATATTCGGAAATTTTTAAAAACGAAATATCGCGAATATCACATGTATTATTCATCGCACGGTATAAACAATTGAAACATAAAAATCGAAAATAATTTCTAGACGACTTCTTTCAAGGTACAGGTGAATTCAATACTTGGTTTGATCACCGCGATCAACAGCAAATTTCCAACTGCGCTTCATTTAGTGCTGGCAGAAATCCGCTGCGTCTTCAACATTCAGGATTTTACGACCTCTCTTGTTATTTATCTATTTTTATTATCATTATTATGATTATTACTTCTATGCAGACTATATTTGTCCACTGGTGTTAATATATGACATTTTCTGCGTTTTGATTCCCTAGCACCGTTACACAACCGTACAGCAGACAAATAATAAATGTCCTAGTTCTTACCCTGGTTCTTCCTGAACTTAAATACCGAATTTCGATAGATTCTGCTCAGATGTTTTCCCGAAGGTACAGAGATATAGGGATAAAAAGAATGCCAGGCAACACACACGGACATTGAGTTTAAATTATTTTAGAAATTTGTTTACCTAATCCGAGGTAAATACGAATTTGAAATCAAAATATGTAGGTGTAAAGGCAAGTTAATAATTATTTGTGTATATGAGACAGAATGCAACTGTGTTACCAATACACTCACAGGTGTGTTTCTACGATAATAAATATGACAATTTTGAACATTCTATAATATATACATATCATATATAAGTATTTCGCCAGTACACCTGCTGTAATTCTTGGGTAACTGAAGGGACCGTGGTTCAAATGGGGTCTCATCAGTTTCTTCGTTAGTGGATGCTTTCTCTGACGCCATGTGAATTTTTGACGTATAAAGTTCAACCCAATAAATTTTTGAGTATCGACCATCGGAGTGTAAGGCCAGCAAGTGAGGTACTCCATTAACCAAGCCCCAAAACGATGTTGATGAAATTTTAGTTAATGGTTACGATAGGATAATGACTTCTTATAAGATCTTGATCAATTGCACACTGCGATTACTAGTGACTTGCTGTGAAATATTTCCGTGCATAGGTCACTAAAGATGTTATACGTCATATTAATCTGCGAGAAGGAATTAAGTACTATTGGAGTCAAGTTCTTCTTCATCGATATTAGGTTGTATAATTATTTAGAAAAACCAGCTCAGACTGTGACTCTTCGTATCTATTTTCAATGCGCAAGCGTATGTAACGATCACGAATATCCAAAAACTTTGGTTGTTGTAAAAGAATTGAGCGCTGTTTATACCGCTGGTAACATAGCCTCACTTCATATTGGGGACTTATTTGGAAAAATTATTTGGGTTTGGAATACGCAACAGCGGTCAGAACCAAGTAGAAGGAGGCATATCGTAGCAACACCAAAACTCACAATTTAGAGTGCTTACTATTTACGTGAACTTGATCTCTGTCATCCAAAGAATCAACATTATTAACATTGTGCGAAGAAAGGAGGCAATTGGCTTAGGCCAATTTTTGACACATCATACTATGGCATTTCAGGACTTGTGCATTCTATAGGGGAATGTCCCTTTCTCAATGAGGGTGAACTGCCAATTGGCTATTCGTAAGTATTATTCTAAGGACTTTAATGCCGCAACTGCCAGTCATCTTTTGATACATAACCTCAATCATACAAGGGAGTTTCCTGAGCATTTACGAATATGTACAGGATACCGACAGTCTGTTCATACGAAATTGAGTGTTCTGACATTAGCTGGGTGAATTCCATTCACCGTTGCGCTCACAACTGTCCAACTGGCTTGAAGTAGAGACCTTCGAACGTAGCCAAGGCAGTATGCTGTTTGCAGAAAACTTCAGGTTAAGTCTTCACAGTGATTCGCGGTGCATTTACGTATGATGACCACGGGGGAGATGGTACAATCTAGGCATGATCGCTGAAGAAAAACAATTTAATTTTGGCGGTGCCTTGACTGGTGTTACTTAATAATGGTATCTTGTTTACCACTCCATACGCTTTAACGACCAGTTACCATGCCTGAAGTACAAAATTACAATTTACTTACTTTACAGCAGGCTATATGCTCATATATCCAAGTTATTGGTAGTTACGCTTGTCTTCGTCCACGGTAACCACGGCGTCTCTGAATTTGTAAAGCGGGCTTATTCTAGAAATCAATTTCACAAGCACACTTGAAATGCATGCTTGTGTCGTAATAAGGTGTATCAAGTATCTGTACGAACTATCCAGTAGTTGCTCAGTAAGTCAGACGGTAGGGTGTAAATCGTGTTGGTGAGTACAATGAAGTCTTTGTCCGGTGGTATTTAATGATAGTCAGATATGACAGCCTAGTGTCTGTTGATCTACTGGTACTTTATAGAAGTACAGTAGGACAACATTACAGCAACTCAACTTGTCCGAAATCCATAAAAGTATTTAATGGGATGAAATATATATCGTCGCTTCACCGGTAAAAGGTTGTAATCCACAAAGCTCTTCCTATCGATTATTCGCCTTAAGACTGGTGACGCCTCCCAGCCACATATGGATATGCAGCCCATCAGAACAATGTCCGTTGTGACCAAAATATGGCTTCCGATTGAGATAGCTAAAATTAAAATTCAGGAAACTCACTCGTCAACAATTACCAGTGTTTCGCCCAGAGTGCGGCATGGGCTCATCAGTTGGATACCGCATCTTTTCGGTTGAGTTTCCTGAATTTTAATTTTAGCTATCTCAATCGGAAGCCATATTTTGGTCATGCTAGCCCGGGAGGGCAATATAGCAAGTGGAGATGCAATTCTCCCCTAGTACGTCGGCACTGCATTGTGCTTATCAGATGTATGGCTTGCAGTGGTGTCGCTAGAGGCGTGCTAGCCGGCCAGTGTCTTGGAAAAGGTGCGGTATCGAACTGATGAGTCCATGCCGCACTCTGAGCGAAACACTCGTAATTTTTGACGATTGAGTTTCCTGAATTTTAATGTCCGTTGTGTTCGTATTCCTATGCCGACGAGTAACCGAAAATGAACCTAACATGCATTATACAATAGGAGCGTGTAAATACGTAAGGCAAGCATGCATTCGTATAGTACGTTACAGTAAGGTTAATTTTTCCTTACACATGGGCATAGGAAAATGAACACAACAGAATTTGTTCTGATGGACTGCATAACCATATGTGGCTGGGAGGCGTGACCAGTCTTAAGGAGAATAATCGATAGGAAGAGCTTTGCGGATTACAACCTTTTACCGGTGAAGCGACGATATATAATTATTATTCTGTAGAAGGGAGTGTATTATTTTGACTCTGCCAAAACTTGTGATTTTCGGTGAAATATTTTCATCGATAGGTAACAGCAGAGTTTATATGTAAAATTCACCTGTGAGAAGGCAACGAGTGCCTTTAGAGCAAAGTTCTGAAGCATCGAAATTAGACTGTATAATTATTTCTGTATGGGTGAACAGTTATGGCTACGGACACGTCGAATCTATCTTCGACGCGCAAGCATATGTGACGTGCAATCATGTCCAAAAGTATATTATAACTTAATAATGTATTAAAAGCCTCGTTGGAGGTATGGATTGTGCCATACCAACGTCATGTGATCTGTTAACATCACTGCTATTTTCAAGCGACTTAAGTTCACAAAAGGCGAATGACCTCAAGATTCCTGAATTTTTTCTATTTAGATTATAATAACCATAAACATGAAAAATGTTGTAAATAAAGAACACACGGAACGACTATCATTTAGGAGTGGTATCATTGATGATTTAAAAAACGTACTTAAACTTTTAAAACGTCCACTATAATTTCTTCCAGATTCGTCGTTGGATCCCAAGCTTTCTGAGTACAGTGAGTGGCCAAGCGTCACGGGAAGGGGTGTCCCATTAGAAAATGTGTCGTGTATGACCCCTGAGCGTCGCGGCTAGCTGCGGCGTAGCTGATCAGTCTGCCACAGACTCCACTCTCGCGAGTTAACCGACTTCGAACCTGGGATGATCATCGGTGCTCGGCTCATGGGTCACAGCATTTCGGAGATTACACCCGAATTCGGGTTTCCGAGGTCAACAGTGTTGTTGAGGATGGATCTTCAATATTGCAGAGTGAATGTTACCACCCGTGTAGACCACCGCACGGGAAGGCCAAAGGTGTTTAACTAACGCACATCACGTCGCTTCCGCAGAACAATACTGGGCGCTCGACTGGCTACTGTGAGTGAGAACACCGCCCAGTTGAACGTTGGGAGGCAATTGGACCGCTTAGGCTTAGCCAGCAGACGACCAGGTCCTGTCGGTTTGCTGACACAGATCTCAACGACGTACGTGGGTCCGCGAACATCGGCATTGGGCCATGGAGCTGAGGCGGCGTGTAGTATGGTCCGATAAATCCCGGTTCCAGTTGTATCGATCTAATGGGCACATGCGAGTTTGGCGTAATCCCCAAGAAGTTATTGAGCCTGCGTGTCAACAAGGTTGTCTGCAGGCAGAGGGTGGTTAAGTTCTTGTCTGGGCGGCGTTCTCATGGTCACAATTAGGCCCTAGGGCCCGGCTTCAGGAAGCGCTGATAGGTACACTTTATGTGGACATTCGTTCAGACCACCTGCATCCCTTTCTGGCCCCAGAGTATTCTGAGTGAAATGCAACGATTCAATAGGGCATTGCGCCATGCCACCGCTCTGTGGTGGCACTCGGGTCGTTGGAGGAGAAATCCGGTGAATTTACGACCATTGATTTGCACCCTGATCTCCCGTTCTTAATCCAGTCATGCATTTATAGGATGATGTCGATGCTGGTATAAGCTCCTTGAACCCCGCACCAACTACACAAGACCAGTTATTAGTAACAGTGCAAGAGGCGTGGGTACATGTCCATTCAGAAAGACTTCAACACCTTGTAGAGTCGATGCCTCGCCGTATTGCTGTCATTTTGAGGGCTCAACCAGCAGCAACTCATTATTAACATCAAATTCAGTGTCTTCCCATGACTTTCGTCCACTCAGTGTATTTCCCACGCATTCTTAGGTACGCTGCCTTTCCTTCCAAATAGAAGGCCCATCACGGACCATTTTTCTGGGCGAATGTAAAGTCTCTCACTCAGATATCGGAAGCAAGAATCATAAATACTCCTCGTTATCATGGTCCACTTCCTTAACCTTGGATAAGTCTATTTGAAACCATATGGATGAATCAAGAAAAACAGCTCTCCGACTCTGCTGGTCGATGGCAGTAATATCTGCTCATCTCTTACACCCGTGAAAGATATACAGTGTACTTCTTCATAAACTCTCCATTCCAAATCGCTCAGTGCAGAGACTAGGTTTGCTCTCACTCTGTTATGACAGGCGATGAGACATGGCTAAGAGTTTCATTCTCGCCACAGTCTGGATGACGGCAGGGGATTGCGCCAGGATATCTGCCAGGAATTGCTCGAGCCGCAGAGATGTTGCACGATATTTGAAAGCATTGGCCCTTTGGTGTTAGATAGCCTTTTCCGGTCACTTACCCTGAAGATTGCTTTAGGTTCATCGGCATGCACATCAACTCTTAAATTGTGTGTCTTAGTAAGGAAGCTATGTTTCCTTAGCAGTTTAAGAATTCGCCGACCTGTCAGTGGATTATTAGTTTTATCGATACATGTCTTCTCCAATACTGTATTTATTTCTGCCCGGAAGTCTGTCACTGTGCGAACATGATCATATCTATCTCGAAGAAGACGCCTACATATCGAAGTTTTGTATAGGAGTTTCCCACTTAGCTGCATAAGACCTAAGGATCGGAAATGTTTTTAAGCATAGATCATCCCATCTGGACTGTCATGAGGAAGACCAATAATTGCACTGACTGCAAATTTTAACAGCTTATCAACAACATCCACAATGCTATTTTACTTAGTGGAGCGCATTGAAGAGGGCATATATACTGATTGATGATGGAAGTATTTTCATGTGGTTTCGGCAAAGGAGACCTGCACAATTTAATAATGTTTGTCCTTAGGTCTGCAATTACAGTTGTATTGCCAAGTACAATCTCATCGATGAAATTAACTCCAAGGCATTTAATACGTTTCTCATTATATGTCAACGAAAGTATAATGGGCCCTTTTACAGTAGAGTGAGTATTTCAACTGAAGACAGTATTCTACTTATAATACAAATTAATTGGCTTTCAACTCCATTGATTCTTAGACGGATTGACTCTAGAGCGTTTTCTGCATGGAAAATAAGGCTGCTGATACCGGATTCATCTTCTTCTATGCGACTATGCTATCAGCAAAAGCTAAACAGGGGAGTTTTCTTAAACCGTCAACTATTGGAAAACCGTGAACGTCTGAAACATCGTGATCAGAAAGCTCATCTAACGTGTTATCAATATCCAGATTAAGCAGACAAGTGGATTAGGACTGCTTGAGTATGTCATCATTTAAGCTGGATGGTTTCTGACCTATTCAGACCTATTTCAGTTTGAATCTGGTTGTCGAACAGATTAGTGGATAAGGTCCTTAAATTTCTAGGCATTTCGCTTTAAACTGTAGATCTGATTATATGATTGTGGCTGACAGAATCATCGGCTCTAGTGACATCTAGAAAAACAATGCAGCAGTTAATTTTCATTTCTTGAGACACCCATTGATCAAAGAGATTTGTGTGCGTACCGAGTGATGGAACAAATCCTCTCTGACAGGACGAAATACTCATGTAATCACGAAAATTCTTGTCTAGGACACGTTCTGTGATTCTTCTTGTATGAGTGAAGACCGAATATGGTCTCCAATTTCTTACGTTAATCGGGTCCCCACCTCTAAAATTCAGGAATGTTCTTCCTACCTTAAAAGCATCTATCACAATTTCGAATCCAATCCCTATCATAGCAATACACTTTCCTGGCTTTAGATATTTCAAGAGGCGAACCGACACTTTATCCGGGCTCGATGCTGTGTCGAAACAAACAGCAGAAAGAAATTAGTTCACATGCACTCCAGTTATTCTCATTACTACTGGAGTACTTGGTTTAAATTTACTCACATTCAAAGGTGTAACATTATTCTGTTTTCCAAATACTTCCGAAAAATAGTCATCAATTTCGTGTATTTGTGGGGGACAATTAGGTTTCAAACCACTGTTTATAACATACCTAACCACTATTTTACTGGGATTATATTAGCTATGCTCTGTTAAATCATACGCTTATTTTCCTTTTTTCTTTTATTTCTTTCTATCATTTAGAACTTCGGGTGGGGCGGAACTCTGCGAATTGGTAAATCCCTGATTTTTGTCCCCATTTTACGCATATTATCACATTTTACAGCCGTATGTTGTGGACCTGATATCGTGTTCATGCAAGTGACGCCAAAAGATGTTACGTCATGCGATTTTTGTAGGTTAAAACCTTCTTTATCTTATTTTCCCCTGATTTCATTAAATTTTCTGGGTTGTCCTGATAGGGTATACGAGTGGACATCTCATTTGCACTTGTTTGTGCGTCTGATTCTGAAATTTTGTCAAGAGCAGTTGTATGTTGGAATGCATTAGTTTCCTATCTGTGTTTTTCGAGATGAGCTTTACTATTATGTATTGTAATGAATTAATAGGACTTCCCGTAAAGATTGCATGTTTGTTTTCCATCTGAAAAATTTAATTTTTCATAGTTGGTATCATTGTTTGTCTTGAAAATGAAGCACTGTCCGCAAAAGATATACCGTAGTAAAATAGGTTTGTAACACAATTCAATAACACCGTAATGTATATCATATGCATTAAGGCAATGCATATAAGCTTACAGTATATATCCCACAATAAAAATAGATGTTTATCAAAATACAGAGTTCTACAGATTATGATGTGTCGTATGCTCGGCACGACGAATCCTCTCGTCCATTATCCTTGGCATTCTATGCCTGGAAAGATGATGAGAAACATTAATATTAACATAACCTACTTCATGCGTTGAATGGATATAATAAACACATTATATATATATAACAGTGGCTGCTAATCAGTAGTTGTTGCGATGACCACCTAAGTGGCGTTAAATTCCTGTGTGATATTTCTCTTTTGCAATAGGCGAATACTCAGTGCAAAATCAATGCCAAACAATGTAAAAGAGTCCAGATGGCTAACCCCTTAGGTACGATACTAACTTATGCAAATAATGAATAAATTTTGCAACAAAATCCTGTTAATGCAGTTAACATCATAAGGCACACAACACACGGTGACACATTACACAGTAAAAAGACTACATTTTATAAGAAGTAGATTGCATTAGATTCCAACAAAATTACAGTCATACTGAATGCTTTTAACAACTTTCCAAATTCCTTACAGGTAGTACATGCTAACGTTCAAAGTCTAATTCCTCACTTCCACGAGTTCCGTAACATTATTGCTAATGTCAACCCTCACATCGTCATGAACGGAGAAACCTGGATGAAACCGTGGTTGTCAGATTCTCTTGTCCACATCGAAAATTATACCTTGATCCGAAATGATCGCACAGGTAAAGCCGGCGGCGGAGTAGCTATGTATATTAGGAACGACTTAAAATATAAAATAATTTACAAAACAACTAGTGAATACTGCGCAAGGCCCGAGTTCATGTTCATTGAAATTGAGGCTTTAGGTGTAAAGTGCTTACTGAGTGTTGTGTATCGCCCACCAAAGATTGGATACATTACCGACCTTGAAGACATCTTACTTGACCTCCTACCCAGGTATGAGCATGTTTTATTACTAGGAGACCTCAATACTGACATCCTTAACGACAAAATGACTGAGACTAAACAACTAATCAACATATTTAAATCTTGTAACATGACGATTTTGCCACTTAAACCAACACATCACACAGCCACGTCACATACATTACTGGACTTAATTGTGACGAATAACCCTGACAGAGTACTGACCCACGGGCAAATGTCTGCTTGCGGACTATCCAATCACGACTTAATTTATTTAGCTTATTCACTTAAATGCCCCAAGTACAGACCTAAATTAATTACATTCAGAGATCTAAAACGTATAAATAACGAAGACCTATTAGAAGATGCTGCAAACATACCTTGGCATAATGTCCATATTTTAGACAATATAGATGATAAAGTGGAGTTCTTAAACACACAACTGCTAGCTCTCCTTAATAAACACGCGCCAAAACGCACTGCTCGTGTAACACGCCCTGCGGCTCCATGGATGACGCAGGAAATACGAGACTTAATGACAGAGAGAGACAAAGCTTTCAGAAAATTTAAAACTAGCCAAATACCAAACGATTTTGACCTGTACAAGACCCTTCGTAACAGAACCACACAGGCCGTAAGGAATGCTAAAATAAGACACTCACAGAACATTTTGCTAACCCGAAACACGACAACAATCTGGAAAACCGTAAAAAAAATGGGCATAGGCGGAAATAAAATACATACTGCTGACGTTAAAATATCACTGGATGATTTAAACCAATACTTTACTACAAGACCCGTTAACATTGACGAGACAACAAAAGAACAGACGATTAACAAAATTCTATACAATGGCAATACTAACATGGAGGAGAACAGTTATATTTTTCCCTCGTAACTCCTGCAGAAGTAAGACAAATTGCACGATCAATAAAGACAACTGCGACAGGATGTGACGAGATTGTTCCACAGTTACTGTTAAAAACTCTAGATGTAATCCTACCAACTCTAACCCACATCATAAATACCTCACTGATAACCGGTATATTCCCTTCCCTTTGGAAATATGCAATTGTTCGCCCCCTCCCCAAGACCAACAATCCCGTGGAACCCAAAGACTATCGATCCATTTGCATTTTACCATTTCTGTCCAAAATTTTGGAGAAAATAGTTCACAGACAAATAACCGCATATTTAAATAACAATATGCTTCTTGACAAATACCAGTCTGGTTTTAGGAGCAATCATAGCACAACTACTGCACTGCTTAAAGTTACAAATGACATAGGAGTAGCTATGGATAAGGGAGAAATTACTGTTTTAACTCTTCTAGACCTTAGTAAGGCCTTTGACTGCGTTGACACGGACATACTAATAGCAAAATTACGTGCTCTTAATTTCTCACAAAGCACACTATCCTGGATGTATTCCTATCTCTCTGATCGCCGGCAGTGTGTATCTACAGGTGAAAATTTCTCTTCATGGCAATCTGTAGAGACTGGAATACAACAGGGGTCAGTGCTAGCACCACTCCTATTTTCGATCTTCATTTCAGGACTAACACAAGTAATTAAACATTGTCAATATCATGTGTACGCAGACGACATACAGATATATACACATGCACACCCTCGTGACTTACCGACTGCAATAAATAATATGAACGACGACCTAGGAAGAATATGTAGGTGGACCGATGACCATGCACTAAAGATCAATGCCCAAAAATCACAGTGTATTCTTTTAGCTACCCAAAAACCCACGCACGACTTACAGACATCCATACCCACTCAGTAACATTAAGAGGCACTCAGTTACAATTCAAAGACACAGTTAAAAACTTAGGGATGATAATGGATAAAAACCTTAGTTGGAACGATCATGTAACAGGTATATGTCAGCGAGTGTTTTATTCCTTACATTCCCTTAAAAAACTCAGAGATTTACTCCCCCAAAATGTAAGAAAACTGCTTATCCAAAGTATGGTAATGCCAATATTCGACTACTGTGACGTAGTATACAGTAACCTGAATGCCTCACTTTCCATCAAGCTCCAAAAGGCACATAACGCATGCGTTCGATTTATTTCAGATATACCAAGGTTTAGCCATATTTCTCCCGCATTTGCTAGGCTTTCATGGCTACGCTTAAGAGAGCGACGAAATTTACACACTCTTTCCCTGTTACATCGTATACTGAACCTTAACACACCTGAATACCTTGCCACACAATTCCATTACCTAGCATCACCTTCTAGTATTCCTACCAGATCATCATCCACCGCAGTACTAAGCATTCCCATTCACCGCTCAACTGGCTACAGTAGATCATTTATAGTCGCCGCCAGCCGAATTTGGAATTCCCTACCTGCTGAAATTAGGAGCGTGTCAAACCACCTCCGCTTTAAGAAACTCTGTCAAACCTGGTTAATAAATAATAATGATTTCTTATAACATAGTAGGATTAGATCATAGTTAAGTTTTAGATTAATTAAAACATTTAATTGCTACCTTAAGATATTAAACTGTAGATAATTTAGTGTATATTTAACTCTTCATGTAGGTGTATGTATGGTCGGACAGAATAGCAGGCTTCATAGCCTGAGTCCCGCCATATAAAACAAGACAATAAATAAATAAATAAATAAATAAATAAATAAATGCTCGGCAACAAATAAAACCACAGTCTTTTGTGAGAAGTTTCTTACTATAACTCTAGAAATCTCGACTAATAGTGTAAACTTAAAACGGCAATGTTCCATGTTCATTATGTGTGTTGGAAATGTAGTAATTTACATAAAATTGCATTATGCTTCAATGCAAGGTAGTTTCATTCTACTAACATATTTCGTCGTTTTTCAAAATCGTCATGAATATACTAGCAATTTACTGTGACCTTTGAAAGTAGATTTTATGTTTAATGGAAACTGATGAGACGAAGTCGAACATGAAAATATAAGGCGAAGAACAGTTGAATAAGGTAGTCTGTCGTTATAATATAATCTGATCTGTTTCCTCAGTTGTACAGTTTCGTGTTTATTTTATTTTGACAAATTGGCGAATCCGTACGTAACCGAATACGAATAATAATATGACAACGTTTCATCACCACAGAAGAGTGACCAACTTCCTATACTTTAAAGCACTGAATTCGTGCAGTAGGCGAAAGTTAATCCCATATTAATGGGATCAAGGTGACCCGCAACGTTTTATACATCCTGTAAACCGCAGAATAAACTCAGAATTGCTCCTGAATTAATATATATATGATTCGACATCATCATACAATTTCCTGAGCGTGACATACAATCTAGATGAGCAATGCTTCGAAACCGCAAATTTTTGTGTTTTCCTGGGCGAGGGATGGACTGAAAAGAAGAATTTTAGTTGTTTTGAAACTCTTCTATGTATACATGGTCTGATGAAATCATTGTCTCACTAAGACGTAAATAATTAGCATGTGTCATAAATGTCGACTGACAGGCAATGTTATGCAATGACGACAGCTTGCCATTACTGCTTCCGTTACTTGTTAGAGTGGATCCCAAGGGCGAGTGATCTTCGCAGGCCTAAAGGTGAAGTGACGGGTCCATCACGGATGGTGATGACATGCTACCGGGATTCGACCCTAAAAATGAATAATATCCTTCTTAAGGAAGCTTGAGTACGCGTTTGAAAATTTTACGGGATTGTATAGATTAATTTGATAAGTTTTTAAGCTCGAGATTCCGACTTTGTTGCCCCGGCGTAATATGTGTCCTGCCCTTAATAATCCGAAATTCTTTTGAAATGTCTAGCAATATAAGTTTCAAAATTACTGCAAATATTTGTATTATTAAGTGGTAATTTATTAAATCTCTTAGAGGCTGCATTGCAATTTTGCTTCACACAAGCTGAAAGATGATTGAAATATATTTCATTGTCGTGGACGGAAGACTTACTCTAGATTTAATATAATATGTTCCGGAACCAATGCGAAATGTTTAGCTTTCTGGCCTTTGGTTTAGGGGTCCCGAGTTCGATTCCCGGCCGGGATGGTGATTTTAATGTTCATTGGTTAATTCGTCTGGATCGGGAGTCGTGTGTGTGTGTGCCGTTTGCATCGTTATAAATCATCTTAGGTAAGGCCCTAACCTCACCGACATGCAGGTCATCTATAGGCCGTGTACTAGAAAACGACCTGCACCAAGCTCCTACGCCATTATTTTGTTATAAACCTCTCATTCCTTGAAGTAATTTATGTTATTAAATCTTCCCCAAAACTATAGCTTTCCGTAAACTGCAGTAACCAAGAAATTTTGCAGAAGTTCTTGGCATCCGAATCAAAACTCGAAAGAAGTCGTTGTACTTTATATGATATTTTATTATATGTTGATAATATTACGTACATGTATTTACTAAATAAAGTGATTGAGTAATGCACAAACAGATATTTCTGTGAATAACGTTTCTAAATTCCAATGTTTCCACTTTGGTAAGGAATACATTTGTATGTTATGATAGGTCTTGATTTAGGTACCTAAATCTTTTCCCTTTGGATAAATTGTTAATTCTAAGGACTGAATATTAATGTGTGAAAAGCCGTTGCCTTCGTTGGATACTTCAAAAGTGTGCATCGGGATGGGACTGAAAAATAAACTAAAAATGATTTATAAAATTTAAGTATGCCACGGGAGGCTGCCGTGCTTCATCGTGATAACTTTATTATTATCTCTCCGTGTCTTTCCTAACAGCCCAAAAAGGGTTTAAATATAAATAACGCCTTACCACTGTCATTTTTGCATATCGACGCACTCTCAGAACCATGCAACACATCGAGTATATCCGCGGGAAACACTCACAGACTAAACACGGCAACACTAGTGAGAGTGGATCTCATACGGTTGGTATATTTTTACTTTTCACAGAGTTATTTGGATATTGTGTATTATATCCCAAATCTTCACACGTTGTCTTTCATTTAGTCTATTTTAGTTCAATAAACTTTCAACTGAAGCTGAAAAGTTCCAGAGTGCTTCGTTTATGAGTGTTTTTATTGGCTGACTTTCAGTTTAATTTATGATTACAAAGAAATGTGTTAAAGAAAGTTTCCACATCTTCCATTTTGAAGTTGGAATGCCTGTGTGTTAAATATGTTCACAGTTCACGAGCAGTTATCCACTTTCCTCACTTTTTTGGACAGGTTGGAGATGGCCCAATGGGAAGAGAACACTCTCCCTCAGAAAACTTGGTCGCTAACCTGAATGATAAGAAGCCTGTGTGAGGTTAGGTTAGCACTCGTGGGCAAGGTTAAGTTATGAAATCCTAATGACGTCCTAACTACATCTACAGGTCACCAGACCGACAGGGCTCCTCCACGGGGAATATGTGGGACCTTGCCTGGACCAGAAAAATGCAGACTCAGAAAAAAATCAAATTTCTCGCCAACACCGTCGGAGAATGCTGATTGAGCTCCCATCGTTTCATAACATACAAATGCCTTCTTACTATTCCCAACTTCTAGTGTCTCATTTGGACACTTACCAGCATATACTGTTCTTACTTACGTATACGGTAAGTTGGTTGTGAGAGATTCATACCTATGTCACTAATGATTACAGATTTACAGGTATTTTCTTTATGACATGATCAATCTCCTCCACATTTAAGGACAATTGCTATTATGTGGAACATCTTGAAGTGTACATCTACAAATTTGGTATAAAATCGTTTGTTTTAAACGTAATGGAGTATGAAATGGAACTCTACCAGGAATTTTAACCTTACATACACGAATGAAATTAATGATTTGAATATTTATACCTATGATCACTTCACCTGGTTAAAGAATATTATTTGAACTTAGTTCTATGTGAAAAGAATTTTGATCTTGAGAAGTACATGTCACTTGTAGAAAGGTCCTGTTTACTGTATGTCAATTCAGGATGATGGTTTCATTCATAAAATTCGCACAGACTCCACGTAATGTATTATCTACAGCTTGATAAACGAATGCAACGTTGCGTGACGGACTACGGAAGAATGAACAATGATGATAATGTTTCTGTAGTTTGTGGACGGTTCCGTTCCTGAAATTGATTGCCGAATCCAGAGTTGTGAACTGAATCCTACAAAACAACACTAGGATTAGTGGCTATACCAGGATTAGACCTGGCGATCTACCACGCCCTAATCTAGTTACAGATCTTCAGGAGGGTTGGTTCGCGATTCGTTTTGAGACATTCCAACACCTGGTAGAAAGTCCTTCCGTAGGAGTTAGAGTTATCATGGAGGCAAATTTGTACAAACGGTTAATATTTACAGAAATTAAGTAATTACGTACAGCCTGGAAAACTTCCTCATGTTTCACTGACGTGGTAGCGAAGAGGCTTTATGTATTCCGTGTCATTTCTTTTCTTCTCTTCCAGAAAATGTCACTAAAATATATGGTACTGCTATTCAAACTATAGTCTCCCAATCAAGTTGGCGTGCTTTCTAGATTATTGCGAGCTAACCAGGAGTACTATAGACAACTGTACTTTGAATGACTGTGACTGGATTTCACACATGAAACCTGCTAGGCTTAGCTGCGTCTGTTAACGAAGATACGAGCTAAAATGACCGTTAAACATTTGGCATTATTTCACTGCTGCTCATGAAAATAAAAACACAATAGGACTATACGTCAAGTTCTACCTATTCGAAAACCTTGCGGTGCATTATTAAATCAGTAATATTTTCAGGGTAGCCTCACATACAGGACGTGCATGAACTTCACCTCTTTGGTGGCAATCAATACATATACACGAAGCGGCATCATAGAGAAAGAATTTTGGAATGTGTTTCTGAAGTGTGTCCGTACATATGGCTCAGATGCTGCAGGAACGGGTAATATGTGTTATGCCAGTCGTTGTGTCGGTTATGGACCATACGTGCCAAACAGGCAACACATGTGTTCACGACACGGATCAAGGAAGATGCAGCGTATTAGAGAGATTTAGGATTTGTTGAAGGTTGAGTTCCACGTGCGATCGTGCATATTTCTCATGGTAAATGAATATAATGGACAACTGCATGCTCCAATACCAGGGATATAGGACAATTGGGAATAGAACCGAAATATAATGACACGTTATACCATTTATCTGCTGCAAGACATGCATATTCTTGCATAATGCCGTTTGTTGTTGCAGTAATACCAGACGCGGATGTGACCATCACAGAGCAGCCGGTGGATATACAATTTGCGGAACAATATGGCAGGTCAAGAATTATTCCGTGCACAACCTTCTCGCAATAATGCACTCGCATCCTACCGAATTGTATCGACAAATGTAGTCGAAGCACTGGGTGCCTTAAACGAGGGCGCGAAGCTGAAGATCACATCAAACCGATGATGGGGAGACTGATCACCTAAAACAATACGATGTTGCCCAATTATTCAATGAATTTTCATTAATATTTACTATAGTACATAGCCAAAGCAAAGTCATCTCCGTACACGCCATGAAGGCCCTTGGAGGGGTTGAAGGTAAAGGCTTCCACTATCCGTAACCTCGACACCTGATGGGATAGAGTGGTTAGCTCTACGCCCGGCCACCTTTGCCCCCAGGAATTAACCTGGTACTCATTTTTGGTGTAGGCTGAGTGAACCTCAGGGCCATGTGCACCTCCGGAAGTGGAAATCTCGTTTCTTAAATTTTACGACTTCCTGAAGGGGATTCGAACCCACGTCCTTCCGGGTGGACCGAGCACACCTTTACCGCCTCGGCCTGGCAGCCACCCGCAGAATTGTCTGTCCTTTCATTGGATGGTGTTACGAGGACATTGAAAATCCTCCACATGGCCCAGTATATCCTCTATTCAGCTGGCAAGTTAATTCGCTGTCACTGTGCCTTGTTTCTTCACGTACAACCATCAATTTTTCCGAAATATTACTCTTATTTAAAGCAAGTCACAGTTCTCCCGAGTTCAAATTTGGAAATCGATTTTTGCTGTTGCCATATTCCTTGAAGAGCCATATAGGCTAATGAATGACGAATAAACACCCTTCTACTATGTACGAGTGGCTTTTCGCAATTCTCTCATTACTACGTACCGATGGCGTGTTATCCTCATCACAGCACCACTAATTCCATTTCATTGATCCCTCATGATGTACGTACTGTGCCTCATCGCGGATAAATCGGATACGATCTTCTTCTTATTCATGTTTCTGAAATGTTACTAGTCAGCAGGATATGTACATAATGTTAAGTATTTAGGGAGAGCATAACATGAAATGTTGCTTGTTTAGTGGACACAATTGTATTGTTTAAACATGGCCTGTTATTGCTCTCCACAGTGGACCTGAGTGTAAAACACGCACATGTAATACAGAAAGTATGGATTTCGCCGATAATGTCATTCTGAATTTTCAAAGTAGGCATATTAGCAATAAAATCTTATCAACATTAATTTCAAAATGCATGTGCTTATCAGTTTTGTTTTGGTTTCCAAAATACAAACATTTTTCTCCTTTCTGTATTATATGCATGGCATTATATTCCGAAAAATGTGCCCATCGAATGGAACCTGGAAGAATGTGCAGGAAGAAGAAGATGACACCCAGCAAAATGAATTTTGGGAGAGTTGTGATATATTCTACCTACCCATTATGTAAATTCTCTGCGTTAACACTTACATTGTCATCATCACCTTAGAGTCCAGTTCAATGGCTGAATGGTTAGCATGCTGGCCTTTGATCCAAGTGACCCCTGGGTGGGTCAATGATTTTAACCGTAATTGGTAGCTGCCTCTGTGGATCAGTGGTAGAGTGTCGGCCTCCGGATCCCAAGATAGCGGGTTCAAACCCGGCAGAGGTAGTCGGATTTTTGAAGGGCGGAAAAAAGTCCATTCGACACTCCATGTCGTACGATGCCGGCATGTAAAAGATCTCTGGTGACACATTTGGTGTTTACCCGACAAAATTCATTAAATCTCAGCCATAGACGCCCAAGAGAGTTTCGGTTTACTCGGTCTGCCATCTAGTGGGCCTAGAGTAAAACAGAACGTCGAAATTGACGAGCAGACAGCCAGATGGCGTCAAATCGAAATGTCTGCACACGGTAGCTAAGGCCATACGATTATTATTATTATTATTATTATTATTATTATTATTATTATTATTATTATTATTATTATTATTATTATTATTATTATTACCGTTATTGGTTAATTCGTACTGATCTCTTTCTGGGTGTTTGTGATGTCTTCATCATTAGAAATAATCTTTGATGGGCCCCACTCCTTACAGACGCGCAAATTGCCTATAGCCTGTATACTCGACAAAGACCTGCACTAGACTTCCAAGGAGGCCATACGCCATTATTATTACCGACGTCAATTTTTCTTGCTTTATTATTACGTGTGTTTGAATAGTTTTACAACCAATATGATTCAAAATTATGAAGCGGAAGGCTTAAGTTTAATCAAATAATCCCGAGGATTGTACGAATGACAGTGTGAAAGAAGGAATTATCGTAAAATGACTGCAAGTATCAAACTCATTTTATTTAAGTTTGGTTACTTTTGTAACCTTAATTCAATTTGTTAGATATGGCACCTTTCCAAAATAGTGTAAGTACTGAAAATAATCTTCAGCTAGCATACCGTCATTTGATAGTGTAAATTCTCAATGAGTACTCTCGCACCAGAATATCCTCAACCTTGATATCGAGCGATCCAACTAAGAATATCGTATCTGCTTAAAGTAAATTGTTGCGGAGAGCAGTTCAAAGATTTGAAAATTTCCAACAAATCAGAGGGTTTTTCAATATTAATGATAATGGGCTCTATGAAATGCATTTACTGCCAACTTTATTTTGCCCCAAGAAAGGAGTTTTAATTTATTATGTAACCTGTCTACATGTAGTCACGAAATTACTGAAATGGCATTATCCAATGAAGAACCATCGTACGTGATGAAGTTACGATGTTATTCATTGGAGATGTGTCAACGGCCAAGTGCATAAATCAAGTTACGTTGTTATTGTTTGGATATTTTAATTCAATAAGGACCATCAATTCAAGTTATATCTTTCTTAAATTAAAATTTACTTTTACTCCTTAACATTATCTAAAAGGAAGAACTGACTGAACTTAACACCCTTGCGACGGTCATCTGTGAACAACACATCGTTAAAGGGCATGAAGTTAGACATGACTTAATAAATTACCAGTTTACAGGTTACACGATTATTATCGGTAGTTATTATTTTTACCTGCCGGTCTGAGCGGCTTAGATGATTGAACCCGTTGCCTTCTACCTCAAATTTGCAGGTTCAATCCCGGCTCAGTCCGGTAGTATTTGAAGGTGCTTCATTATGTCGACCTCGAGTTGGCAGATTTACTAGCACCTAAAGACTCCTGCGGGAAAAAATTCCGGTATCTAGGCGTCTCCGGAACCCATCAAAGGTAGTTAGAGGACCGTAAAATATAACATTAAAATATTATTATTATTATTATTATTATTATTATTATTATTATTATTATTATTATTATTATTATTATTATTATTATTATTATTATTATTATTATTATTATTACCTTTTCAAAATTGTTATTGCCTGGAAAATAAAAATATAAAACCTAACTATAATTTTTGTTAGTAACTAATTGTGCCTGATTCAGTTGGTTCGGCTGCGGCAGTTTTCAGATGTTTTGTAGACATATTCATACGTATCTGGAATGTGCGCATAAAGACATAAACACAGTAGACCCTTCCTTTTTTTCCGGAGTTACTTGCAACAGTCCCTTATAAGCATTACCAAGTTACAAAGTGCGAACTGATTTCCGTCTTCCTCGTTGTTTCTGGCTAAACTTCCACACTTCTCCTCTAATGGGAGGCTTTATTTGTTGCTGGTGAAAACTACCTATCTGATATATAAACGTGACTGGACTTGCTGAATAAATGAATGCATACTTACCTTCTAACTGAGTTGAACGCGAAGCCATGTTCCTCACAAAATCAACCATAATTTTGCCTCTTCAATACGTATTGGAATGGGTAAAATACTACAGACAATAAACGTCATAAACGTTTATTTGGCGTTTTATGATGCACAGGTAACTTTACCGCCTGTACTGTGTCTAGATTTCAGTAACATGAAATGTCACTCTCCAGCTGCTAAAATGAGAACTATATTCAACCGAAAATCACAAAGTATTGGGAATGGAAGCTTGGAACAACTTGGCTCGTCATTGCGAACTGTTGCGCAAAACCATTGCCGTCCTTAAAATGCACTGTTGAGTGAATGAGCTGAATCCTTCCTGTAAGATGATTGTAACTTTATTTTACAGAACTTGTTATGGACAACACTCTATTTAAGAATATCGTATCTTAAATTACGATGTTCTTAATTGGAACAAATTAAACAATAACAGTTACGATGTTCTTATACACTGAGTGAATCAGGGTAAAATAATTTTCCAGTTCATGGAGCTCATTTTTAGAACATGATAAGCGAATACTCTCAAAATAACAAAAATGTCAGTTACGATGTTCCCCAATCCCTAACAGAACAAATGTGTGTCAAATATGCGGAAAAATTTGCGTTTCTAGGATTGGCCTCTACACTCACTTAAGATTTCATAAAAACTAAGCTGTTAGGAAGACAATTATACTCTTTAACATGGGACAGCCCATCACAGTTGGAGGGGTCGATGTGAATGTTGCGGGGACCCTCGGTGGAGGGAAACAATGCCTAATTCTCACCCAGAAGCTCCGAGTTCGTTCCACAGCGAATCGAAGTATTTTATTAAGTCCTATACTATCCATAAGTTGTACATCGTCGCTGTCGGGACAAAACCTCCTATGTGATAATATTTTTGGAGATATACTGACCCGCAGTACATACATTATGAAGAGCGGGAATGCCTTTGACAATATTCACACAGTATTGCACCTTAGATGACAGAACATTACCTGCCAATGTTCTAAGCTAAAATATTTCACATAGGAGGTTTTGTCCTGGCAGCGACGATTTGCCAAATGGTCGTTTAACATTAATTTAGCTTTGGAAGATTATGCACTTTGTGAAACTGGTGGTCACATATGGCGAAAACAGGAATTGTGGTTGCCCGTTGGATTCGAAATCAAAATACTTACCGACTCAGTTAGCTTCAGCTATGACCTTGCTTTCGGGAGATAGTGG
Source organism: Anabrus simplex (assembly GCF_040414725.1). Lineage (NCBI taxonomy): Eukaryota > Metazoa > Arthropoda > Insecta > Orthoptera > Tettigoniidae > Anabrus > Anabrus simplex. Next base: position 567,714,218 of record NC_090266.1, read on the forward strand.
GTTCGAGTCCCACTGCCCACAGCCCTGAAGGTAGCTTTTCGTGGTTTCCTGTTTTCACACTAGGCAAATGCTCGGGTTGTACCTTAATTAGGGCTACGGCCGCTTTATTCCAACTCCTAGTCCTTTCCTATCCCCTCGTCTCCATAAGACCTAGTTGTGTCGGTGCGACGTAAAGAAATTCAAAAAGTCAGAACACCTGTTCTGAAGCGGACTTAGAAACCGTTTCCGCTAGAACGGTCAGCACACGAGAGAATTATATTATGTTGTTTTAAATTCAATTGATTTTCTGTGACAGTTTCCGCAAGGCATGGAGTGAATAGCCCAGAATTCGTTAGCCGTGACCGATGCATATCCAACGCTTTCACATAAATATGAAACTCGTAACACTGTACCTTTAGTCTTCCGTGCTCCTTTAATAGATGTTAAATGCATTTAAACGCAGAATGCATTTCACTGGAGTATATTATTTGAAATTTAAAAATTGATGCTTTCACGAGCCGTATTAATCGACTTGATCATGTAGCTTTTGGGCTTTTGCGGTATCGAGAAAAAATAGAGATCAACTTTACGTTTCGCTGAAAATTTCTCCGTATCTTCAGCAGAAAACTCTTTCACGAATAAGACTGTTCTAATGCAATATAATTATTAGTATAGAATTATACTGTATAAGTAGCCCTATATTCTATAGTTACGGGATAGGCTATACTATTATACGGATGAATTTTCTTCCCAAGAAGCATTTTTTCCGAAAAACGTAAAATTTTCCCTTTGTTTTCTCAAGATTCCAAAAAGCGCAAAGTCTACATTTTCATGTAAATTGTATAAAATGTTAAGAAAGAATTTCCTTTATGTAGCAATTTTAGTGTATTGTTGTTTAAGGTCGAGGAGAATGATTTCAGAGAATTCAAGGTTGTATAATTTTGCCCCGCAGGTCTTCATTTTAATTCCAGTAAATCTGCTGACTCGAGGCAGGCGTATTTAAGCATTTTCAAATACCACATGATTGAGCCGGGATCTTAATTGCCGACCTTTGAACAGGAGAATGGCACTCGACCATCTGAGCCACTAATCCTGCCTTTCATTTACAAACTTCATCATACGATATACGGAGAGGGAAACAGAAGAAACGATTATCACTGATATTAAATCATTGCGGTAGATTGAAAACGTGAACATCTTACTGCATTTTCTAGCTTACGCGGTCACACAGAAAATAATCTGATGAAATTTTATCATCAACACATGGAGGTAACCGGGAGGTTCGAAACTACGTCTTCTCCATATTAAAACTTTGCGAACCATTTCTTCATGTATTTCACTTAAAAGCATTATTCTTTCATATTTTTGTTTCGTTGATCAGATACTACTAAATATCTACGTTTCCGTACTGAAGGCAACATTGCTAGATGGACGTTACTAACAATATTGCAGTATTTGACGTTTCAGTAATGTCTGTAATTAGTTTACTTAACACCAAAGTGATTCGACTTATTGATAATCTTCACGAACTCTACTTTTTTCATCGATCACTAGTGATAAGATACTTACATGACAATTGTCATCAAATACCAAGAAGCAATTATCCAAGAAATATTTTTAAATGTCCTTCTTTCTCGAAATCAAATGCATAACCGTATATATTACTCAGCAGTATAGCTCAAAATTACAGGAACGGATCCTTGCATACTCCACTGGTACTGAAATGAAATAATCTGCTACCATGTAGAATTTATGTACCATGATGCCTCCCGATATGATTAGTAAAATAAAGGATGCATGAAAATAATAACAATAATAATAACAACTAGCATTTCTACCCGTTCTTCGCACGAGAATTTGCAGTGAATTACATGTTGGCATCAGATATTTATGCAAAGTAACATGGCTCCATTGACACGTTTAATGCAGCTTATTAAAATGGTATTTTCGTACGAAAGCGCGTGGCAGTAACGTGAAATATGATGAAGCTGAACATAGTCGGGAGAGAATGATGACGATTTACGAATTTATTATACGGTGCAGTTCCCGGTCCGATGTTGTGCGAAATTCTCCAAGGTTCTCAGGTTTCATATTGTACATCTGACCTCTGCCATGGCGCTCTGACGTTGATGATACCTCCCTTAAATCTGTCCTATCGAAAAGAATAAAATGGCTCCTTAATTTTTATTGTTGCCTATCGCGAAGTGACCTACTTGACATGTTCTACTGGACTTGGACTAAAAAAACAATTTTTCGTAATCGTCGGCGTCATTATGCGTCGTACGATACATACGCAGGCTACATGGTATAAACGAACGGAAATAACATATTCTTAAGTGTTCGTTTTAAACAGTATTTTCATAGACCTAGTGTTAACGAAAATACACTGAAGAAAATGGAAATTGCAACAGCCGGAAGAAGTGGTGCTACACTGCTGCAATTGAAGATGCAGGACGAGTGTTCAGTTGTGATTCGATGGTTACACTTTCAGGTCCCTCTGACCGCAAGTTTGGACAACAATCAATACAGGATGCGCCCACCACGAGCTGCAATACATTGATGAATTCGTCGAGGCATGGAGTCAATAAGGCCCTGGATCGCTTCCTGAGTAATTGTGGCCCATGCTTGCTGCACTGCACGGTTCAGTTGTTCCAGAGTTGTGGGTGGCTGAGGACGGTTGAACAGTTGTATACCCATCATGTCCCACACATGCTCAATAGGACTGAGGTCCGGGGATCTGGCGGGCCATTCTAAGGTTGTGATGTCGTGGAGAGCTTCTCTGGAGATGCGGCATTGTCCTGCTGAAACAACCCATTAGCAATATTCGTCATCATAGGGACAACCACTGGATTGAGTACCCTATCAACGTACTGTCGAGCAGTCATGGTGCCCTTAACAAGCACTAATTGTGATTTCACATTAAAGCCAATAGCTTCCCAGACCATAATGCTTGGTGTTGTCCCTGTGTGCCTCTCGGCAATAAGATCTGGGTGCCCCACTCCTCGGTACGTCGGCGCACACGATTCCGGAGATCACTGCGGGCAAGACAGAAGCGCGATTCATCACTAAGGACGACCCTATGCCACTCGTCGGCCCACGTCGATCTTTCTCGACACCAGGCCAGCCTTACACGTCGCTGTTGTAGGGTCAATGGAACACCTTCTGCAGGGACACGGGCACGTAAGCCAGCTGCACGCAGGCGATTACCAACTGTTTGCTGTGTAACGTGGGGTGCCACAGCTGCTCGAATTTGCGCTGCTGTTACATAGGGTTCCATCCGGGCCATCCGAATGTTACGGCGATCCTCTCTCACAGTTGTCTGTCGCACTGGGTCTGTGCCAGGTCTACGAGTGTGGGTACCTTCATTTGACCACTGCTGCCATACACGTTGTACCGTAGATGCCTGTCGGCCAACACGTGCAGCGACAGTCCTTAGCGATAATCCAGCCTCACACAGCCCAATTATCCGAGCCCTCTCAAACGGCGACAGTTGTTGAAAGCCTGCTCTTCTCCGTCGTCGAGGCAAGTTTGACGGGGAACACTTCACTACACAGACTGCAAGTCAACTACGCTAAACCAGAGTCCGTATACTGGAGTTGATTCCTCCGCCACCAATCACGTGGCGTGACCTGTAGCAACAATCCAATGGGTCTGAAACTTTGATCGTTTACATGCCTACATGGCATCGTTCCACATCTTGAAAATCAACACAAACGATCAATGTCTTCCTGGTGTTGCAATTTCCATTTTCTTAAGTGTATTTGAGACTAAATAACAACTCATGTGATTACCATGACGTCGTTTGCACCTGATAACACAATCCTGAGTGAGTAGATTCCAAACATGTAGTTTGGGTGAAATAGATCCATCAGATTTCCACTTTTAGGAATATACATACAAACAGATAGATAAACCTACAGACGGACACGAATGGCAAAAGCTCTACCTAATGTTACCTCGGTGTTCAGTTACTTTACGTGGGGGTAATTTTAAAGTCGAAGAAAAGATGATGCATCATCTGATTTTCTCCTGTTATGGATGCTTAAAGTAACTGTACGTCTGTGATGGCGTCCGTCATTGGCTGTGGAGTATGAAGCAGGTAGGAAGTAAAAATTTTCTCCGACATTTGAAGAAGAATCGAAATTACTTACAACAATTATTTAAAATGAAGAGGCGTTTCACTAATTGTCTACAGATTTTACATATAATGAATAGTACAAGAGAAAATTGAAAAAAATATTCTGGTCTTCCTATAAAGTCCCGGTGTAATCAGTGATTTTTAAACGACATGCATAGCGAAGCCTGTTCCTGGATGAGTAGACTCTAGATATGAAGTTTGTTCGAGATATAACCAACTGTGTAAGATAAAATTGAAAAATAACCTGTCAGGTCTTAATGTAAACCCCCAGTGTGTTTAGTGATTTTTAAATGATGTTCATACTGAAACATGCTCCCGGATGACTAGACTCTAAATATGAACTTTGGTGAAGATACTATAATTGTGTAAGGGGAAATAAAAAAATAAAAAAACCGTCTGGCCTTCGTTTAAACCCACAGTCCGTTCAGTGATTCCTAAATGATATGCATATAAAAACCTGCTCCTGGATGAGTAGACTATGAATATGAACTTTGGTGGAGATAATGAATAGTGTAAGGGAAAATTGGAAAAGAATTATCTCTTTAGCTCTTCGTATAAACGCCCAGTATTTTCAGTGATTCTTAAATGATATGCACCGAGCTCGATAGCTGCAGTCGCTTAAGTGCGGCCAGTATCCAGTATTCGGGAAATAGTGGGTTCGAACCAAACTGTCGGCAGCCCTGAAGATGGTTTTCCGTGGTTTCCCATCTTCACACCAGGCAAATGCTGGGGCTGTACCTTAATTAAGGCCACGGCCGCTTCCTTCCCAGTCCTAGCCCTTTCCTCTCCCATCGTCGCCGTAAGACCTATCTGTGTCGGTGCGACGTAAAGCCAATAGCAAAAAAAATAGATATGCATATCTAAACCCGTGGTTGGATGAGTAGATTCCAAATATGAAGTTTGATCTCTAGATATTCAATAGTGTAAGATAAAATTGAAAAACATAAGTCTTCTGGTCTTACTATAAACTCTCAGTCTCTTCAGTGATTCTTAAATTCTATGCATATCGATATCTGCTCCTGAATGATTAGACTCCAAATATGAAGTTCGGTTGCGGTATACTCTACAGTGTAAGAGCAAATCGAGCAAGATTCTTCTGGTCTTCCTAGTAACCCCAGTATATTCAGTGATTTCTAAATGGTATGCATATCGACGAATCCTGTTCCCGGATGAGTAGACTCTAGATATGATGTTTGGTCGGCATCTATTCAGCCAGCCGTTATGGTCGAACACACAGACATACTCGAAAGCTAGAAACTACTGATACGATCTTGAATTGTCCTGAAATGGATCAATACATATCAAAATTTGGCGAAATAATTGACATTTCAGATAATGGACCCACTATAATTTTATTTAAAAGTAATAATAATAGTAAATTGCATTTGTACCCGTTCTTCGCACGGGAATTTGCTGTGGATTACAGGTTCGTTCAGGAAATTATGTTATGTAAAATGGCTATATTCACACGTAAAATGTGGCATGTTAATGTGATATTTTCCTATGAAAGCGCGGGGCAGTACCGAAAATATGATGAAGCTGAACAAATTCGAGAGAGAATGAGCGCGATTTCCGAATTCATTGTGCGGTACAGTTCCTGGTCCGAAGTTGTGCGAAATTCTCTTTAGTTCTCAGGTTGCATATGTTTTCTCTGACACTTGCGTGGCGTTCTAACGTCGATGATTCCAGCATTAAAATCTGCCCTACCGAAATGAGTACAATGGCCCCATTACCCACCTTGAAGTGACATGCACGTCATGCCCCACGGGCCTTGGACTAAAAGTCCAAATTTTCGTATAATCAACTGCGTTATTATCCATCGTACGACAACTACGCGCATGGCATAAAGAAACGAAAATAACACATTTATAAACTTTTGTTATATACAATCCTTTGATATACATAATATCAACGAAAATAGGTGAGCATGATCTTCCTAAAAATAGCAACTCCATGTCATTACCATGACATCATATGCACCTGATAACACAATCTGGAGTGAGCAGATTCAAAATAAATAGTAAGGTTGGAAGAAATCCACCAGTTTTTCACTTTGAGGAATATACAAACAGTTATACAGACAGAAACCAAAAGGAAAAGTTCTACTTCATGTTTCTTCGGCGTCCAGTTACATTAGGTGGGGATAATTTTCAAGCCAAGATAAATATTATGCATCCTCTGATGGTTTCCATTATGGATCCATTAAATAACTGCAGGTGTGCGAGGTTGTCCGTCACTTGCCTGCAGAGCATGAAGCTCGTAGGAAATAGTACTTTTTCAATCATTTGAAGAGTAAGCGAAATTAAGTACATAACGAAAATTACTTAAAATGACATATTTTACATAGAAGCAATAGTGTAATAGGAGATTGAAAACAAACATCGTTTGTTCTTCCTATAAACCCCCAGTCTTTTTAGTGATTTTTAAATAATATGCGTAACAAAACGTGCTACGGGATGCTTAGACTCTAAATATAAAGTTTGGTCGAGATATAATATATAGTGCAAAAAATAAAAAGAATCCTACTTTATTCATATGAACTCCCAATCCATTCATTTTTTTTAATTACATGGACATCGGAACATGCTCCTGGATTATTAGATTACAAATGTGAAGTTAGGTCGATTTACAATCAATAAAGCAAGAGAAAATTAAAATCCACTCTGGTCTTCGTATAAACCCCCAGTCTGTTCAGTGATTTTTAAACAAGAAGTATATCTAAACTTTAACATGGATTAGTAGAATCCAAATATGAAGTTTGGTAGAAATATAATCAGCAGTGTAAGGTAAAAATTAAAAAAAAATCCTCTCCTGGTCTTCTTATAAACACCCTGTCTTTTCAGTGATTTTAAACGATATGCAGACTGGAATCTGCTCCATGGATAATTACACTCCAAACATGAAGTTTGGTCGAGATATGATCAAGAGATTAAGAGAAAATTTAAAAAAGTCTCTTCTGGCCTTCATATAATCCCCCGGTCTGTCGAGTGATTTTTAAGTAATATGTACATCAAAGCCTGATCCTGGATGAGTAGAATATAAATATGAAATTTGGTCGGTTTATAATAAGTGGTGTAAGAGAAAGCTGAAACAACCTCTACTGGTCTTCCTATAACCCCCAGTCTGTTCAGTGATTTTTAAACAATATGCGTACCAGTACCTGTCCTGAATGAGAAAACTTCAAATATGAAGTTTAGTTGAGTTATAATCAATAGAGTGGAAGACAAATTAAATATCTTCACTGGTCTTCGTACAAACCCACAGCCTGTTTGGTTATTTTTTAAATATATGCATATTCAATCCTGCTCTCGGATGGGTAGATTCTAAATATGGAGTTTGGTTGACGTATGATAAGTAGTGTAAAGGATAATTGAACAAAACTCTTCCAGTCTTCCTATAAATCCCCAGTCTATTCGGTCATTATTAAGTGATATGCATATCGAAACCTGCTGCTGAATAAGTAGACTGTAAATATGAAGTTTGGTTGAAATCTATTCAGCCGTTTTCCCGTGGTGGTGGAACAAACGGACAAACAGACACGAACGCAAAAAGCTACTGATAAGATATCGGACCTAAAACGGATAAATATATCACAATTTGGCGAATTAAATGGCATTACGGACAGCGGACCCCTAGAATTTTATTTATAATAATAATAATTAGAATGTTAATTGAAATAATACACATAATTTTATTATTATTATTACTATTATTATTATTATTATTATTATTATTATTATTATTATTATTATTATTATTATTATTAAGTTCAGCGGCCACCTTCACCTAGGGATTTCTGTTATTGGTTGGTATGAAATACACGGAAAGTTTCAAATTTGATCACCGGTTTCATTCGTAATCCTCACACTCATAAAAAAGTAAATTACATGTTTCATGAAACTCATGTCCTACAAAATTCATTGAAGTTCTCATGCAAATTTGAGGTCGTAAATTCGTGATGTCGAACAGCGTTATTCGTGTAGAAAGTGTACATAATTATGCTGTATAAATAAATAGCTAAAATTCACGACACCTGACACAGCCTGATAACAGTAAAATGCATTTTGTGATACTTCGTATTATGGGTCAAGGAAGAGTAAAAACATGAGCACCACATATGTACTGCTTGAAAATGATGTTGGAAATTTCTTTGGTATTGCTTCTGTGTGACGATGTTGCTAGTTTCGTTGCTCCGAATTTTGAAAATAGGCCGTAAACTTCAAACAGAACACCACATTCATCAATTTCTTTGAGTAAGTGTTAAAAATCTTGGGAAGAATAATTTCTTCTCTAGTTAGCAATTTCACTAACACATCCCTTGGCTGAGTAGCTCCACAGTAAAGTTAGTGCGCTTGATTGTGGTTACTTCTTTTTCATGGACTAGAAGGAGAAACGGACAATTATGTTATTGTCCGCTAAAAGATTAAAATTCCCGATAGAAACAGGGAATATTCCATGAATTTGAAGTGAGCTTCCCTCGTTCCCATGTGTTAAACACAAAAGAAATCATGTAATTGTAGATATTAATATAGACCCAATGATTACGTGTGTAAAAATAACGTACTTGGGGTAATTCAAATATTAACAAAATGTAAAGCAAGAAATGAGAAATAAGAAGACTAGAAACCTTTGCATTCTTTAACACTGTCGGGCAGCTACAATGCTATTCGTTAACAGGGTGTTCTCTAAACCTTTATTTAAATATCAACACAGCTGTTTCTTCTTATGATTCGGACTCAACATTTAAAACTGTATGGCATTTGGACTGCATGCAACGTTACATAGTCCTCCTAAAAACTCATCTGCTTTGTATTGTCCAGAATGTATTTCGGAAGAAGGCAACTGGGAAATTAATTCCAGCATGGAAATGAACTTTGTATCGTCCCATGATCGGGCTTCAACCAATTAATGCTTTCTTGGCAATAACATTAGGTGTAATTGGATATCAAATGTTCACTGGGTCATTTCCCATTACAGTTCTGCTTCATTAATCTCTGAAAAGGTTAAAGGCACACAACAAGGTTCTGACAAACTCCTTTATTCATTATCTCAGAACCGCTAAACCCAAGCTACATTTTCCATTCTTTTGGTAACTGGTGATATTCCTTCTCATTTCCAAATTCATCAATCTAGTACTGACAATTATCTTTTTCCTTTTCTCCGACATGAGAGTTTATTCCTATCTATTCTCACCCGTATAATAGACAGGAAATCACAATCAGTGCGGTCCTTCCCACCATTTCCACTTTTTCAACTCTGCCGGATAGCACCCTTCAGGGTTATGAAGACTTGAAACATGTCCCCAGTCTTGTGGATTTGTCAGGCTAATAATTTCCTCTACTTAATTGCCAAAATAAGTGGACCATGGTTCATTTGTAGTTATTCATTCAAGAACCGCTGAAGATTTAGAAAAATATTACTGTTTCACATTTTCAAAAGACACTGAAGCTCTAACTAAAGCCTGAAGATGACTTCCTATTACACAACCCAAAAATTCTAGTCTTGGTATGGTAAGGTTTTTGAGAGCTGATAATCGTGTCTTAGCTAATATAAGCTATATTGAAACTCCCTGTGGATTCTCAGGAGCGCAACTGATCCATAAGAATCAGTGTTGACAATGTCAAAGGAATTTCTGTAGACCAAAAAGAATTTATCCGTTCTTCAAAGAATTTCATCACAAATCTATAAGAAAAGAACATGCCATATTTCAAGCACAAAAGGATCAATTCCTAGATGTATAAAATAATTATTATGATAAGGCGCAAATCTAAGAAATAAGAAATTTTGGAGGCTACATTTTTGTTGTTAACGGTCATATCTAAGCATCACCATGACGAACAGTAAAAAGTTATCTCTGAATGCTCATACGCATAGTGGTTCTGAGAAAGATCCTGTTACAGAAGCATGTCTTGTTGAATCCTATAGTTCGTCTTTAACATCACACGACACAACTGCTGGGTCACTGTCAAGTTCGTTCGTGGCAGACGTGATATATTACCGATATTAATGATGTATTAGTAGGATATTGTTAGAGAGGTCAGTAGAATAGGCGTGCATCACAATGTTGTGACTTATTTGGTACGGTTTGAACCTTTAATAGTTCACTGTATGACACTTCTAAAAAGAAATTGACTTACAGACAAAAATACTTAAAAGTAATTGGAATGTGATGAACGATTTATGGTTATGGTATGGTTAACGTGAAGCATTGTAGAATTTGTGAATATGAGGCATCTTAATTAGAAACACATAGGTCAAGACAGAAACACATTTCAAATGTAAAAAGTACAATTCAACAAAACACACTATTCACATTACCAAGCAGTTATCGACAGACACACCTAAAAGCTAAAGTTACCAATTAAAAGTTAGTGTTTATATACACATAACTAAACCGGTTATTATAAGTTTATTCCCCTCTAAACTGATTGTTTTTTTTCGGCAGCAATTCGGTTCTGAGAGGTTATTTCAGAGATTAGAAACATTTTACTTTCTTTGTAACACATTGCCGACCAAACGTCCTACCATTTTTTAGTCGTTCCATGTTCTGTCGTTTGTGATTCCTTCACTTTCAGTACTGCACTCACCTTTCCTTCTCTTGTTGGACAGGAAAGCTTGCTTAAAGTACACACATTTGGTAGTCACCACTTTTAAAACATAAATGGGAAATCTTACAATTAATTACCCATTACATTTAATTAAAGAACCGTAACCGTTAGTGTACAAATCATTCACACGCTTGATAACAACAAAAGAGAAAACGACAATATGCCAAAGAGCAACTTAAACCAAAGTTATGCCACTCCCATTCAATCAGTTCAACCAAAGAGGTTTCCGGAAAGAAAATATATTTCAAGGAATAAATGCAAAACTCATGGCTCTGTTTACGATCACTGCTACTGTACACTGACGTTAAGCCATACTTTTTCAACGGATTATAAATCACAAACCTCCGATCTAAATTGATCCGAAATACGTACACGGTGATTTATGTGTTAATGTTGTGTTATCGAACATACTTTAATCAGTATGGAATATAAAATCAGTCAGGTATACAGTTTTCCTCATATAAATAACACTCCTCCGTCTCCAGTGAACGTTGTTGCCAGCTCGCCGGGAGGGTTATCCGCAAAGCAAGGGTGGACAAGCAATGGAATGAAGAACTGGAGAGTTGAATGTACTTTACAAATTCAGCTAAGAACTGTTCTACCTGTGACGGACGAACAGGAAAGAATGATAAACCACCTACATTTTTGCAAAGTATGGTAACGAAATGACGCGTTTTGGCAATGACTAAAATTATTTAGCTTTATGGCTCTGAAGAACGTAAGTTTACATGGGTTATACACTTCCCCAGGGTATTTTATAACTTAAAAGACCGTTATTTTGAGAGAACATGTTGGTCTGTTGTTGCCATTGCTGAATTCGTTAGATTTTTTATTGTGATTCTACTTCTAGTTGAGGTTTTTGTTTTGTATATGACCAAAACAATCATGGTCGGGACTGCGATAAATGCACCGAAGATTGAAATATGCATTTATCCGAAAAAATTATGAAGGGCCTAATGCAAAATTACTATCATGCTAACAAATGGTCACCATGTCTTTCCTGTCAACGTATTATATGATGGTTTCCAGTTCAATCGACGAACGTGTTTTTAGGCCCTCAAGTTGTCTCTGGGCTAAACCACATAATCATACTGAGTTTTGTAAATAAAACAAAATCATTATTTGTATTAGTTTTCTCTTTAACTTCCTTTGGATTTTTCCAAGTGATATTTTTGATTTTACATGCAAATTACGTCATTTGATGGAGGGGTGATCTGCGCATCTCTCATTTGTGAAACACCACTTACAGTGTTCTATAAGAAAGAAGTAAGTTCTCAGGCGAAATTCACTTTATATTGGTCTGTTTTCAGTCCGATTTTGCTGTATGGGAGTGAAACGTAGGTGGATTTTCTTTTTTTTTGCTAGGGGCTTTACGTAGCACCGACACAGATAGGTCTTATGGCGACGATGGGATGGGAAAGGCCTAGGAGTTGGAAGGAAGCGGCCGAGGCCTTAATTAAGGTACAGCCCCAGCATTTGCCTGGTGTGAAATTCGAAAACCACGGAAAACCATCTTCGGGGCTGCCGATAGTGGGAATCGAACCTACTATCTCCCGGATGCAAGCTCACAGCTGCGCGCCTCTACGCCCATGGCCAACTCGCCCGGTGTAGGTGGATTTAGTATGTCATATTCGTAATTTAGAAGTAAGAGACATGAAGTAGTAAGAACAACAGATAGTACAAGCAGGTGGGAAAAATTGCAGGATGATACTCGCAATGAGTAATACAAGGCTATGTTGTAGGTGCGGAAATAAACAAGGCCATTTAGAAAGTTGCAGTTAGAGGTTTCGTGAGGCATGTGGTTATTTCACACAGGCTTGCAGGGTGAACGCGAGAAAGCACCACAGCCTTTACTGAATGATATGCGAAATGTCGTATGGCTTTTAGTGCCGGGATATCCCAGGACGGGTTTGGCTTCAGGTCTTTTGGTTTGACTCCCGTAGTGATGATGATGACAACACATATACCCAGACCCCGTGCCATTGGAATTAACCAATTAAGGTTAAAATCCCCGACCCGGCCGGGAATCGAACCCGGGACCCTCTGAACCGAAGGCCAGTACGCTGACCGTTCAGCCAACGAGTCGGACACAGCCTTTACTGAAGTCTGTTGTTAATATTTTCATGTCTTTATTAAGAACACTCTTTGTGTGGTTGTTGGGTGGAAAAGTCATACTGCTATTATGTGTGTGTGTGTATGACTGTACGAACGTATCTACTTTACGTCTTATTTTTATCTTAATCTGTTCCCGAGATTGATCATTTACTCGAAATTAACACCATAAAAAGTATTCATGTCCTATAATCCACGTAAATATTTTACATATAGTAGTACACATCGTTACCTCTAAAAGTTATACCATCTAAAAGTAACAATAGTATTTTCTGTCGAAAATCCAGTATGTCTTCCATTTCGAACTTTGTGAATTTCACGATTTCTAACTTTCACTCAGTTCGTACAGTGGTTCAGACTTATAGATCCTACTTCATGGTTAATAGAAACTACGGACGTGGTTATAGTCCTGTTGATAATTTAAATGTGTCCTCCATGATTTTCAGGAAGCTGCACTTGGATTATTCTGCGATTCCACATTCTACTTTGTGAAACTCTGAATGAATTGGCAGTAGGCACGAATATAATTTTAATAACAGTTTGTACGTCCCATCAACTACCTAGGTAATTTCGCTGTATTTAGAGCAGTCGAAGTGCCGGAAATATGTCCCGCAGGACTTCTTTAAAGTTCCAATAAATCTATTTGCACGAGGCTGACTTAATTCAGAACCTTCAAGTATCACTGGACTGAACCAGGTTCGAACCCACCATCTAGAGTTCGGAAAGCCAGCGCGATACCGCCTGAGCTGCTCAGCGCGTCCAGTACGAGTGTAATGACTCAAAAACATTATTGTTAGTTTCTAGTTAATTTTTCCACAACACCTTTCTTGTGGTTCATATTTTGCTAAAAACTGTTTGTTATCGGAAAAATTAACTACAAGCTTTGAAGTTAGTTAAGGAGGATTAATTTGAGGATTCATTCAATTAAGGTCAAACTTGTCAATTACATTACAAGCCGCGTGCGCAAGAAATCCCCAAATTACAGTACGTGTAGGGAACACGTTGAACAATTCCTGCTACCCAATCAACTAAGCCGGAGTAAGAAAGAAGAATATTATAGAACATTATTTCAAATCAATAACACCTAGAAAGTTTGAAGGTAATTCCAAAATACGTTCGTTATATTTCTATACACTGCAAGTATACTAATTGTTGCAGGATAACAAAGCTGGACTACTGAATACTTGCATTCTTATTACGCTTTATGATGCAAGAGAGTTTCTGCAGTTGACTGATACTAGATATCGACTTCAGTAGGTTAATATCTATAGAATGACAGTAGTATATCCGCGACTCTATGAGGCTTTTGCATGTGTTGTCATCGAAGTTCGTACACTCCATTTATCATGTCATGTGCATATCCCAACCATTAGCACCTGAATTAGGTAATAAATCACGACGAAAGTATTTCTAGACTCACAATCTAAAATAATCGCTTTTAACGACGTAGAGAGCAATACCAGAATATTAATGCCATATCCATATTCCCTTTCTACGAACAAAAAATAACGGTTTCTGATAATATACGGCCATGAAATAGATTAAAAATCTATTATCCTGCTTCCTCCAGACGTATATTGTAGGCAGTATGATCGAACTGCGTTCATCGATCTTATTTTTTATTAAGAGCTACAGAGATGCATTATATGTACACGCACACACGCACACGCTCATAAGATATGTCAATACTTCCAAGCCTTTAGTATGAACACTCACCGAACTCGATAGCTACAGTCGCTTATATGCGGACGGTATCCAGTATTCGGGAGACAGTAGGTTCAAACCACACTGTCGGCAGCCCTGAAGATTGTTTTCAGTGGTTCCCCATTTGCACACCAGGCAAATGCTGGGGATGTACCTTAATTAAGGCTACGGCTGCTTCCCTCCCACTCCTAGCCCTTCCCTGTTCCATCGTCGCCATAAGACCTATCTGTGTCCGTGCGACGTAAAGCAGCTAACAAAAGAAAAAAAAGACACTTCGTGCTGTTTTGGCGTGGTAAAGCCTTACTGCTATAATAAGGTTCGATAACTCGGTAAAGAGCAGAGAATACTGTAGTGTAGCTCTCACGCTCGAGAAAAACCAGAACACGCACTGCATAGCTGTCACTCACACATCACGCTATCACAGTAAAAGTTTGTGGTAAGTAACCCTGAAACCGGTTCTCCCTGCATTGATCCTTAAATTCAGTATGTCATTCATTTACCTGAATCTAAACTCTTCACTGGCTGTCTATCGTACATGTAATATACTTGTAATGAATAAAAATCCGAATTTCCGCAGGAAAACCGAAGTTCACATAACAAGTTTCCTGGTACCATTAGCTCCTGATTACGGAAGGATTTAATTAAGTTTACAAATGTGATATTACTAGAGCACTTCTCAAGCTGTAGTGTAATTTCAAAGAGAGGTACCTAAACAGTGCTTAAAACTGAAGAGCTCATACCATTTATTCATACAATTGTTTCCAGTCCGCGTACTCTTGTTCACTCAGGGGATTGTTTAAAAATGTAATGTCATTAATGACATACCGTATGAGCGTGAATAGCTGTTGATTTACTGATTTACATAGACTGTACAACTAACATTAATTTTCTTTGTTGCTACTGTCAGAGCTAATGATGTCATTGTGACTTGTGCCAATGGCCATAGTCCTACATCACGTACACAACTAGCAAGAATGTCTTCAAAAATGCACCGATGGTCACGGAAAAAGAACAGAGGAAATTGTTGGTCGTTGTAGTCGTTCGATTCAGAATTTATCAGCGCATTCAGTTTAGGAGATCCTAAACAACCTATATGAGCTTTTCACTGCCAGTTAAAAATAACATGTGTTCGGAATTTTAGCTATAAGCTTACAAACTAGTGCTAATTCAACACAACTAATAACTAACAATAAAGGCGTATGGCCAACGGGGAGGCCTGGTGCAGGTCTTTGAATTTGATGCTGTATAGGCGACCTGCGTGTCTATGAGGATGGGGCTCTACCTATGATGAATTCTAGTAATGAACACGGCACACACGCCCAGCTCCGAGCCACTGGAATTAACCAATTGAGGTTAAAATCCCGTACCAAGCCTGGAATTGAACCCAGGAATCTCTGGACCAAATTCCATTTAGACATGGAGCTTGTTAATTAATAACTACTGTATTGTAGACAAAAGGTACAATTTAACAGGAATATTATCAAACTGACGAGTGGAGTAATGAACAAGCACGTAAAGAAAAGTGCTACATTTTTACTTCAGTATTTGAAGGTAACAAGAAATTTAGCTCGTAGTTCTACGTGACCGTGACTGCAACAGACCTCCAGTTTTACGTCAAATCTTAACCCCGCTCAGGAATGTGATATTTCCGTTAAAGAAATCCATACGGATTGGGCTTCAAATATAAGTTACTAGGAGAAACATCCTATCAAAACCACTGTTGGAAGATAAAATGAAAAAGTGTGGGATTCAATTGTACTTTTGTCTTGAACCGTTGACTAACTGTTGCAGCACCCTCTCCAGGACCTATCTTCACTAAGCTGTCCTCGGTCGACATCAATAGTGGAGTTGGAAGTGGAGCAAGAACAATCATTTTATAAGTAATCGGTATATAAGTAGACCTACGACTGCTATTAATCCTTAGATAAGGATGATTGTACACTAACGTACGGTTACGTTAAGATGATAGTGAGTTACTGCCATTAAATAAACGATCTACCACAAATTTCTGAATCTGAACACGTGTTGAATTCTTTATTAGCCCTTGGGGTTTTCATTTTTCACCTAGCGAATATTCATCACATTTGTACATCAAATAGAAACGAATTTATTGCTCACCCTGAAGTAGATACGTGAATACCGTAACTGAATTAAATACAGGCCAATCGGTACTATGCCTAGCTCCTTGGTTGAAAGGTAATCGAATTGGCCTTCTGTTCATAGGGCTGCGTGTTCGATTCCCGGCTTGGTCAGGAAATTTAATCTTAATAGGTTACTTCCCTTGGCTTGGAGACTGGGTGTTTGTGTCTTTCCAAGCATTACTGCTATTCACATCCCTCACTCAACTCTATCTTCCACCAATGAAAATACATTTCTTGAGAGAGTATTACTATTCAGCATAGTCACATTTTCGTTTAACTACTAGTTTCCAACAGTACACCAATATCTCGATGCCTACATGAAAGAAATTTGCGTCCAGTCCCTGAAGCCAGGTCATGACGTCATGCTGAACGACCGTATCGTCGTTGTATCCCATACCACGCATGTACCTTTTCAGTACTCGGAAGAGACGGAAATAACTGTATGCCATGTTGGGGTTGTCGGGAGGAAAGTCTATATAGTTTATTTCTTCGCCAGGAGATTGACGGTGAATGCTGCCAGTTACTGTGACACATTGGAGAGGTCGCAGGTAGCAATTCGCAGACAACGACCTGGGCTTCTCGCAGCATATGTCGCGTTGTTGCACGACAACGCCTGACCATAAACAGTGAACAGCACGTGTGAATTGTTACGGCGTTTACGGAGGAACGTTCTGGACCATACCTCCTAGTTATTTCCGTCCCTGTGGATCGTTGGGAAACTACCTGCGTGGTAAACAATTTAATGACGATGCGGCCGTTCAGCGTTGTCTTCACGACGTGGCTTCAGGGACAAGATTCAGATTTCTTCCAAGTCTTCTTCGATGCCCTGTACTCGGACAAGAATGATGACTATGTCGAATAGTAATATGTATCACTGCCCTACTACTCTGTATACTTATGTATGACTCAAAACAAAGTTTCTCCGTCCGAGCACTTGTTACCTTCTTTTGACTATCGAATGAAGTAGATATAGAGAACAAGACAGGTAAGGAAGGGTGGTTGGAACAGACGCCCTTATGATCGGAGGAATGGTAGGCGCTGCACATCGGAGACTCAAAGAAACATTTAGAGAACGGAAGACTAGGTGCACGGATATTAAGTGCTCAGATGGAAAACCAAGCGTGGGGAAAGAAGACATAGGAAGAAGGTGGGGCAGGCACTTACTCAACAATACTATTAAGGGCGAGAACGGTAGGGTAAATTATCCTATGCTGTCGATGCTAGTGAAGAGGGATATACAACTTCTTTGTCAGAATTCCATAGATCATTGACGGAAAAATATACAGGCTGCGCACGAACAGGTGAAAAATGTAGAAACGTTTGCAAAAGTGTATGACAAGCCTCATCGTTTGAAGACACCGTATCAACCGAACGGGAACTGCATTCGAGAATGGCCAAGCAGATGCCACAATATTAAAAGAAATCGAAGATGGAATGTGTAATGTACAGTTTCTCAGGTAAGGTCGTTTCAAGTGTCTGATTTCAACTGTATGCCTATAGCTTCAGTTCTGAAGGACTGACATTGTTGACAGAACATCTACTGTGGCTGTGAATGAAAAATCTGTGTCGCTGAGGAGCTGCGAGTTAATAGCTGTCTATGTTGTGAGAATGTGAGGCACGCGGGACGTGATCGGCGTGGTGACAGAGCGGTAGAGGGTTTCCTGCTCTCTGGTGTCTTTATTAATTCTGAGGAATGCTCGAATATCAACTGCCAGTTTGTTCGAGATATTGACTATTGGCTTTACTTACGTCACAGATCAACAGAAAGAACTTCTTCTCGTACCAGAGATGAATTATTCCTCCACCGAGTCACGTTCTTATTAAAAATTCAAGGCATGTGGTTTCTATCACACGCAGAATCGAGCGATGAATATTCGTCTGATTATTCCGGATAACATTCTGTACTTGTATACATGGAAGAAGTAGACAGAAATCAAAGCAAGAAAGTGCTTCTCATGCGTATATAGCAGATCAACAACATCAATAGGTTCGACATATATTTTTCAAAAAAGCAATAAATATTAAACCATCGTGTCTGCAGCAGTACGGTAATTTAGATAGAGCAATTGGTGACAGTGCTTTAGCGAATAATTCGCTCGATAAATTCAAATGAAAGGTACAAATGTTGGTGTTTTTTTTTTCTTTTTTTTTTTCTAGGACCTGAGCATGATCTAAGACATTGCAATCTAAGAAGAGCATTATTTGAGCACATGGTTAATACGTTGCATTACCTACCTAATTTTTACGATTTATGTCAGAGATCGTTCAGAAATATTGTGTTTCGTATTCTGGCTACAGTGGGATAAGTTTCAACATTCATGGAATACGGGAGGCTAAAATTATTGACACAACATAGCGTTACTGTTATACTAGCATCTTGTTGTTAAACGTATGTACGTGGTATACAAATTAATTATGAAGAATTAATTAACATTTGAAACGGAATGTAGCCGTTTTATAGCAAATGGAAAGACTCGAATATAGGCCTAAAAATAAACATTCGTTTTCCTGAACTTCCCATCTAAAGTTCTAATTTTCACGTATTCATGTCTGTGGTACGTTACTGGAAAATAACTTCATAAAGGCTTTCTATGATTCACATTGTGTTACTGATCCAGTTAAAGTGCCCCGTGTCAACTAGTAGCCAAATATTAATATTCGGCACAAGGATTCATTAGTACTTAGTTTTAGAGGTAATGCTAGTTAATTAGATCCATTCCGTTGTTAAATTATACAAAATGGGTATACACTTTTAGACAGATGTATGTATATAAAATAGCTTCGGTATAAATTAACTACATCAGTATATATACTGACTTAGCAAATGTCATGTGATAGTCACCTAATAGTGTGTGGGGCCTCCTCTTGCCCTGCGAACTGTAGTGGGACGCCGTGGAAGTGAGTCGACAAGTCCCTGGTAGTCCTCTGGACGAAGCTGACACCAAATCGTTTGCAGAGCGGCCGCCAATGCTGGTCTGTTTGTGGGTGCATGATCCATGGCACGGAGCCTGCGTTCCGGGACATCCCATATATGCTCCATAGAGTTCATATCGGGCCTCCAGGGTGGCCATGGCAGTCGTTGGACCTCCTCTGCATTATCCTGGAACCATTCCCGGGCGACGAGGGAGCGATGTGGCGGCGCGTTATCATCTTCAAATACCACAGAACCGTCTGGACGCTGGAAGGCCAAAAGTGGGTGGAGATGGTCTCCGATCAGCTCAACATTCCGCGTACCATTCAAAGTCTCTTCCACAACAACTAGGGCGCCCATTCCTTAGCAGGAAAATGCACTCCAGACCATAACAGAGACACCAGCGCCCTGGACCACACCTTCGAGGCAGGCGGGATCCATCGCTTCATGTGGTCTGCGCCATACACGGTGCCTCCCATCGGCATGGTGCAGTTGAAATCGTGATTCGTCCGACCATATCACGTTACGCCATTGTTCCAGTGTCCATCCCTGGTGACTGGCGACAAATGCACGTCGTTGTGCCCGATGACGTTGTGTTAACAATGGCACGCGTGTGCAGCGCCGGCTTCCAAACCCCATAGAACCCATGTTCCTACTGATCGCCCACTGGGAGACGTGTCTAGCACGGCCCGTTTTGAATTGAGCCGTGATCTGTTGCACGGTTGCCCGTCTATCACTATTGACAATCCGTCTCAAATGTCGCCGGTCACGGTCATCGAGGGTGGCTGGACGGCCGGTCGTTCGTCCGTTGTGGACGGTGATACCCGCATTCAACCGTTCACGATACACCCTGGACACGGTTGATCGTGTGAAGCCGAATTCCCACATCACTTCCGAAATCGCATTTCCCATCCGTCGGGCACCGACCACCATACCTGTTTCGAACGGTGTCAGCTCACGACGACGTTCCATGTTAGACATGTCACATGCACAGCCACTGCTCACAAGGTCTCCTATACAACTGCCGCTAGCACAGGGGGAGTGTGCTGCGCAGAGCACATACCTGCGCATCAGTGCTCCGCTATCGCATGGCATTTGTTCAGTCAGTGGATATTGAAAATATGATATTACGTAATATTAATTTATGGATTAAAGCTGAGTTAAATATTGTGCTTTTATATTATCAGCATTGTAAACATTTGTAAACAGTTGCTCAAGAATAAATGAAGAATGAGAGCATGGTGTTGTACATATAAGATTCTCCTGGCAGGTACATCGTTTTCGGAAACAATTGAACCTATATAAAAATCTGTCTAAAAGTGTACATTGTAGCTACACATTTGTATAGTTAGCCCCTAATTCTTGGTGTTTTATAATTAGGATAGGTGTAAGTAGAATAATTGTAGTACGGTTATTTTATCGGATGGTTTCTTCCTTGCACGAATTGTCGCAAAATCTCTTTGTAATATACTCGTACATTACTTCCTTCCTCTGCCATATGTATTTATATTAATAGAATACTCTATTTCATTTCTATTAATATTTCCGTATTATTTCGCATTTCTTTGAAGAGATGAAGCATGGCTGAGGGAGAAATGCGTAAGGACTGTGGATGTGAGTGGGAACTGAGAAAGATGAGGGAATGTACAGCGAGATTGAGGGTGATAATTAGACTTGTAGCGGAGGACAGGAATGAAGACATGTCTCCCTCAATCAATGTGCAGGATATGATAGGTAGGTGGGAGAGGGGTGAAGGAAGGGGAGTAGTTGTTTAAGACAAGTCGGCTAATGCTTTAACGCCAAGGAAAGCGAGGTTTAAGTGTTTTCCTCAGGGAGCGAACCCAGAAGAGGTATCGGGGAGGAAACGGTATGGGTCGCAATAGCTAGATCAGCAAAGGGAAGGTGGATATGAAGGAAGTGTTATAGAGGAGGTCCGAGGCAAGAGAAAAGGGAATGGTAGGAATGGGAAACGTAGAGTGGAGAATAGGAAGAGGGAAGTGGAGTAGGGTAGAGAGAGGGACAGAAGGGGGGAGAAGTATTTTCTCCTGGAGCCATTGAAGTTAATGGAGACAAGCAGAGGAAGGGATCTAAAAAGGGAGGTGGGGTTCAGGCTCTGGTCATGGTTGATTCAATTGTTAACCATGTGGGGAAATAATGTGGAGGAAGGAAAATGTGGTGGAGTATTATACAGGAATTAGGTTAAGGCAGATGTAGAGGAAAATAGAATGGAAGGTTGAGGGTACGGAGAGGGTGGTAATTTTCCACGTTGGTGCCAGCAAAGCGAGACAAGCAGGAATAGGTACTAACATAATTCAGGATGTGAATACTGAACCCTTGGGAGGATGGGTTCAATACCTGGTAACGGCGTGAGGGAAAAACGTTTGAAGGAAGCAGAGGTTTTTAGGATGGATTCAGATTCGAGGGTGACTTAGGATGTAAGTGACACCATGCAGTGGTATGTGGGAAATTGGAAGTGAGATTGGTAGATCCTAACGCGTTGGTAGGACATAAGGATCTACGTTTATATGGCCTTCACTTGATCTGTGATGGTACAAATAACTTAGTGCCTTGTTTAGAAGACTTGTAGGGAGGTACATTCAGGAATCGGGGTGGACAAGAGAGTGGTGACGACACTATAGCTAGAGGTTGTGTAAGGAATCTTAAAATGGTTAATGTTAAACTGCGGAAGTAATGCAAAAGAATAGAATTATATAACTTTATGTATATATATTTACCAGACATGGTAACAGGAACTCAATCTTGGCTGAGAAGTGGTATTATGGATGCGAAACTTTTCTCACGGAGACGAGTGTCACGTTAGGAACAATATGAGGGTGGTTACTCATACTGGTAAAAGACTAATGTATAAGCTACAAGAAATTTAGGGTTGAGAAATATGAAGTTCTATTTGTCTTATATCTAAACATAATAATCAACTTGATATTTTTCGGGTTTACACATCTGATAAGCCTGACGCTGACGATGGTGCCGTATAATTTGATGGTATAATCAACTATGTGAAGGAACGACATGGAAAGGAGGGGGTGATCTGAACTTAACAAATATTGACTGGGAAGGCAATGTGAACGACAGGATGAATAAGTAGATATGGGAATGACAGCGAAAATAGGAAGAGACTGAACCATCTAGAGTGAAAAATTTCTAGACGTAGTGCTGATAAAACCAGATGAACTTCATAGAGAAACTGAAGTGATAGATCTTATATGTGATCGTGCTGCTGTCTTTGTCGTATTTCAAAATAATATACAGAAAGTAATGTCGTAAAAATGGGACAATTAGGCAGTACCATATGGTTGATAAGAGGTATATGGGGATTTTTAGGAAGCAATTATGATCAATAGAAAATGTTAAGCATCCGGGAGATAGTAGGTTCGAATCCCACTATCGGCAGCCCTGAAAATGGTTTTCCGTGGTTTCCCATTTTCACACCAGGCAAATGCTGGGGCTGTACCTTAATTAAGGCCACGGCCGCTTCCTTCCAACTCCTAGGCCTTTCCTATCCCATCGTCGCCATAAGACCTATCTGTGTCGGTGCGACGTAAAGCCCCTAGCAAGAAACAAAAGAAAATGTTAAATAAAGACTTACAAGGCCCATGGGAAGGGTTTAAATCATTTGTTGAGGAATAAGAAAAGGGGTGTGTAATTTTAAATATGGTAAGGAATGATAAGGACCCATTGTATTATAACACGGAAATAAAGAATTTTAAGCAGATTGTCCTGATAGGAAAGAAATAGAGTTAGGAACGGTTTGAGGAGTAAGGTCAGATTTGAGGAGCTTACAAGGAAACTGAATATAGCAAAACAGCCAGGTAATGATAACATGATGGCAAACATATTTGGCAGGCATGCCAATTTCAGGAAACAGTGGAAGTACGGATATCTGAAAGCCGAAACAGTTTCCAGGAAGGACATTCCAGGGAACAAGGTTAGTGTATATGAGGGGACTTACAGACGGAAGAAGTTTTTAGTCGGCAGTATGCAAAGACAGTAGCATATAAAGAAAAATACAGTAGGATATAAAGAAAAAGTCCAGACTGTGGAGGCGACTGATACTGGCGAATTATTGAAATTTACCTATGCTAATAGAGATATTTACAAAAGAAAGCAAAATATACAGTGGGCTAGTTGGACGTGCGGTTAGCGGCGCACAGCTGTGAGCTTGCATCCGGGAGATAGTGGGTTCGGGCCCCACTGTCAGCAGCCCTGATGATGTTTTTCTTTTGTATTCCATGTTTACACCAGGAAAATGCTTGGGCTGTACCTTAATTAAGGCCACGGACGCTTCCTTCCCATTTCTATACCTTTCCTATCCCATTGTCGCCAATAAACCTATCCGTGCCGGTGCTACCCAAAGCCAATTCTAAAAAAAATTCAAAACTTGAAGGCTATAAAGGCAGCTTGGGATACACATTTCCGAGGATATATAAAAGGCAAACGTTTGGGTTATAGTGCCATATCTGCAATACGTTTTTGGTTACTGTTTTTCATGAAAGTCTGATACCATATGAATGGAGAGTGTCATTATTAGCCTCAGTATGCAAGGGAAAATGTAATAAACTTAAGTGGATAATTACAGGCCATTCAGCTTGACATGTGCTGTTTGTAAGCCCTGGTATATCATTCTTTCTGATTACATTGGTCACGTTTGTAAACTTACTAGGTAGTTTCATATTGGTGATTTCGGGTTTTCTTTACAATTCGTTTTACGTCACACCAGCACAAACAGGTCTTGGCGACGATAGGAAAGGAAAGGGGTAGGAGTGGAAAGTAAGCAACCGTAGCCTTAAGTTAGGTTTCATCCCGGTATTTACTTGGAGAAGAAGCCGAAATCGATGAATACCCACTTCCAAGATGGTTAATTTTGGTATCATTAGGCTAATCATATTAATGTGCTTATAAAGAAAAGTTACATGTCTCTTAACATGGTCATGAGGGTATTCACGTGCTGTAGTAAGGATGTAAATGAGAGGGCGTATATGTCTCCGGTAAAACTCCAATTAGAGTACTGCTCCAGTGTCTGGGACCCACACCAGGAATTTTTGATATCAAAACTGGAGAATATCCAAAGGAAAGCAGCGCGATTTTTTCTGGGTGATTTCCGAAAAAGAAGTAGTGTTGCGAAAATGTTGCAAACTTGGGACTTGGAAGACTGGCTAGTTACGAGACGAGATGCTCAGCTAACTAGTATGATCCGATTGTCAGTGGAGAGATCGCGTGAAATGACATTAGTAGACAAATAAGATTGAGAAGAGCTTTTAAAAGTAGGAAGTATGAAAATAAGTTTGGCTTTCAAGAGGAAACTTTTGGGAAAATATTCATTTATAGGACGAGGGTTATGGGATTCGAATAATTTACCAAGCGAAATATTCGATTAACTTCCGAATTCTTCGGAAATATTTAAGGTAAATCTAAATATCTAGGTAAACAATTGATAGAGAATCTGCCACTTGGGCGACAGCCTTAAATGCGTATCATTGATGTTTCATTATGTATACGGTGTTTTTCGTGGGTACATGAAGGGTTTAAATCTACATAGGATGTGAATTCTATTTTGATAACAATAATTATATCTCATAATGTATCAAATGGGATGAACATGCGATAGCATTCACCCATTATTATTTTGATTGAATGCCCAATTTTGATTCAACAATGAAGGATGTTCTGGTAACTTTTGGAGTGAATGGTGATGTTTCCTTAAGTTCAAGATAATAAGCACCTAGTTATAGGCCCTAAAATGAAAAATATTTAATTCCTTCCTATACATTCGTAAGTACATTTGATTGAGCTATTATATCTACTTGCTTTACGTACAACCTTCGCGATTCAGATTGGAGAATTTCGGAACTCCCCAAAGCGATAATCTAGGAAATTTATCCTTAGAAGTATCACCGTACTTGAAGTGTCAGAATGAATGTGATGTAACTGTGTTTGAAGTATATCTCGTTCTTCATAACGTTTGGAGCCGAATTAAGTTCACGGGTCGGCATGTACTGGAACCTGCTGTAGTATTTCGTCGTCGGTTTACAGTCGAATGTACCTCGTGTATCAGACTGAACACTGTGAAAATAGGACTTGGCTAACTTGAATACATCGTCAAGTTTAGAGGCGAATGTTGGTCATGTGTAGGACAGAAGTAGAATATATACACTTAAGGAATAATCGCTCAATCATAAAACTCAGAAAGGAGTGGAATGTATTTTTCAGAAAACCGTATTAGGTGACAGTTTACTGGAGTGGGTGTCTTCAGTCCCATCGTAGTTCATGAACCATGGACAAAGGCTGAGTTTCCCATTAAGTGGTCCTATGAATCGGGAAACGAGATGCCATGGAATACGAGTAGGCTTCCCAGACATTATGAGCCGTGAACCTCATCGTGTTCAGGTAGCTAGGAATGAATAATTCACCGGTGGTACTACTTCTTTAGAGTCAGAGTACTCCTTTAGTCTTAATTAAAGCTGGAAAGAAATTTACCGAGCACACAAATAATGTTCTAAGAAAGTCTCAGACCTGTTGAAGTGGTGGGGTTCCCTTCGATTTGACAGGCCAAGAACTACTTCAAAAAAACTTCGTAAACTAAATGAAATTCAATAGTGGGCTGTCGATATTAATGAGGCGTATGAAAAAACAGAGTGGAACTTGGTTGAGTCAGCAAAGCGGGTTCGTCCGAAGTGGTAGGAGCTAATGGTCTTCGCGTGAAGGGATATAATGAGAAATATATAGTTGACTTAATGGTGTTATTATCGGGTGTTTAAGTAAGAAGACCACGGTATGGGGCGGGAGTGTTCATAGGGAAAGCCATAGCATGCAACATAGTTTATGTATGGAACGTAAAGAATGAATAATATGAATGGAGTTGGCGGTAGCGTGAACTACAACAAGAATTTATGTGTAAAATGCTGGTGATAAATGACTGTGAGGTTCATTCTTTACACGAGTAGTAGCTCCCTGAACAATGTCAGTGGTAAAACTAGGTGGAATGCTCTGATCCTGAGCGAAGCCTTGACAGAGATTTTCTTTTGAGCCAGTTTCTTGGGATCAGTTGCAGCAGACCATTGTGTCCGTTTGGAAAAAATATTTTCAGAGTGTCTGCCTCTGTGGTGTAGTGGTTAGTGTGATTAGCTGCCACCCCCGGAGGCCCGGGTTCGATTCCCGGCTCTGCCACGAAATTTGAAAAGTGCTACGAGGGCTGGAACTGGGTCCACTTAGCCTCGGGAGGTCAAATGAGTAAAGGTGGGTTCGATTCCCTCCTCAGCCATCCTAGAAGTGGTTTTCCGTGGTTTCCCAATTCTCCTCCAGGCAAATGCCGGGATGGTACCTAACATAAGGCCACGGCCGCTTCCTTCCCTCTTCCTTGTCTATCCCTTCCAATCTTCCCGTCCCACACCCAGGCCCCTGTTCAGCATAGCAGGCGAGGCCTCCTGGGTGAGGTAATGGTAATTCTCCCCAGTTGTATTCCCCGACCCGTTGTGTGATGCTCCAGGACACTTGCCCTTGAGGCAGTAGAGGTGCGATCCCTCGCTGAGTTGGAAATCAGCAAATAGATCAGAAACATGGATATAATTTTGAACTGTAACCTAGCTTGATATCTAACATGGAGTTCGGCCAGACTTCACCACATGGTTTACAAATTCTATGAGATGATTTACAACTAAACCTTGTTAGTCAGCTGACCCACTTCAGACTATTCTCAGAGAGGATCCAGAACGACAACATCACAACGTATTTACTATTTGAACTCATTTACTTTGTTCATGCCATACCACACATTTTATACTTCCTCTAGTTATAACATTAAGATCCGTAGGTTGTGAACGTGTAGATCTCATCTTAGCTCTTTCGATTTTACTGCGTGAGTTATAATCCTCCTTTGTTTTATGTCATGTTCTGCGTAGATAGGAAATTCCACGATTAGACATCTTTCATTTAAACTTCTATTCCATTGATGCTATGCTCAGGTGTTGAGTAGGACTTGTTTTCATTTCGTTACCTATATGTCGAATTGAAACAAACCCATGTGTATTTTAAATCTGAATTACATTTGTTTTATTCCTTGAGGATATGTTTGATCGTATTTTATTTACCTTGTTGTGTTATACGTTCTTTGGTTACCTTTACAATATGGTAGGATATGAATTATAGTCAGCTGTTCGTCTGCTATATTATCTCGACACAAAGTGGAATACAGCCGTGTTGAATATTGAATTAGGCCGTGTGTTAATAATTTATATTTCATTGTAACCATTTTATAATAACGTTACCCAAACAAGTAATTAGAATAACGATGAGAGTTCCAGGCACTAAGGCTGGTGTTTTATGTGTTCCTTTGTGAAGTGACAGAGCGTAGTGTGAATTAGGTTCATCTTGAATGGAGGTTGCGTGAAACTCTGTACAATCTGGAATAGGCAGTCAGCTGTACAATCAAGTCGATTCTACTTAAAATAAGGGATGGCTGATACGTGATTATGTAATAATCATGGATAAATAACTGTTCAGCTGATAGTCATATTCCAGATCATAATCATGTCAGTTATTAGATATCTGAGCGCCGTATTCGACAGCTAGTTTGTGTGCTGCGGATTACTTATTATGGGTAGCACTATAATGAGCGGAAGGCATATTTTGTAACAAGAAAAGTCACGGAAACGTTATACGAAACGGCACTTGAAGCAGCAGAGAGGAGAACTACCTTTTACGCTTGCCAGGAAATCAACAAGCCGCCGCAAGTCGTATCCTTATTTATACAGAAGGAAAAATATCAAGAGAATGTAAATCTGCTAAACGACATATTTTCTGTGTTGTTATTGGCCATCTGGGTAGAAGATCAGTTGGATTCGGGAGGCCAGTGGGATTGCATAGCTAAAGATATTTCCAGAGCATTTTACAGAGTGGAACAGAGAATATTATAAATTAAACTTGAGAGAATAGGATTGGACGTAAGTGTTATACGTTGGAAAAGAGGATTTCTATTATTTATTTACTTTGAATTTGCTTTACGTCACACCGACACAGCTTATGGCGACGATGGGATAAGAAAAATCTAGGAGTACGAAGGAAGCGACCGTGGCGTTAATTAAAGTACAGCCCCAGCATTTGCCTTGTGTGAAAATGGGAAACCACGGAAACTATCTTCAGGGCTGCCGACAGAGGGGTTCGAAACCACTACCTCCGGATGCAAGTTCACAGCTGAGCGCCCCTAACCGCACGGGCAGCTCGAACGGTATTTCTAAATTCAAGGCTTCAGGAAGTCAAAGTAAGAAATTATGTATCACAGGAAGAGAAAGTTTGGATGGGAATTCCACAGGGTAGTAGAATTTGCCCATTACTTTTCTTAGTATATGCAGATGATTGACGGATACGGCCTTGTAATAATACTCAACATGGCTTAGCTGTGTTGATACTGCTACACGGCTGAAAGCAACGGGAAACTACAGCCGTAACTAACTCCCGAGGGCATGCAGATCTCTCTGTATGAACGATGTACTGATGATGGCTTCCTCCCGGGTAAAATATTCCGGAGGTAAACTAGTCCCCTCGGATCTCCGGGTGGGGACTACACGAGAGGGAGCGATCATCAGGAAGATGGATACTGACATTCTGCGAGTCGGAGCGTGGAATGTTAGAAGTTTGAATCGTAGTGGTAGGTTAGACTATCTGAAAAGGGAGATGGATAGGCTAAAGTTAGATGTAGTTGGTATATATGAAGTACGTTGGCAGGAAGAACAAAATTTTTGGTCAGGCGACTACCGAATTATCAACACAAAATCAAACAGGGGTAATGCAGGAGTTGGTTTAATAATGAATAAGAAAATAGGGCAGCGGATAAGCTACTACGACCAGCATAGTGAAAGAATTATTGTCGCCAAGATAGACACCAAACCAATGCCCACCACAATAGTGCAGGTCTATATGTCTACTAGTTCAGCGGATGATGAAGACATCGAAAGAATATACGAGGAGATAGAAGATGTAATACAATATTTAAAAGGTGACGAGAATCTAATTGTGATGGGAGACTGGAATGCAGTGGTAGGCCAAGGAAGAGAAGGTAGTACAGTAGCAGAATTTAAATTGGGACAAAGGAACGAAAGAAGAAGTCGGCTGGTTGAATTCTGCACTGATCATAATTTAGTCCTTGCCAATACTTGATTCAAACAACACAAACGACGGATGTATACGTGGACGAGACCTGGAGACACTGGAAGGTATCAAAAAGACTTCATTATGATTAGGCAGAGATTCAGAAACCAGGTGTTGGATTGCAAAACATTCCCAGGAGCAGACGTCGACTCTGACCACAACTCGTTGGTCATGCAATGCCATCTGAAGTTGAAGAAATGGAAGAAAGGAAAGAATGCAAAAAGATGGGATCTAGACAAGTTGAAAGAAAAGAGTGTGAGGGATTATTTCAAGGAACATGTTGCACAAAGACTAAATGAAAAGGCTGAATGAAACACTGTAGAGGAAGAGTGGAGAGTCATGATAAATGAAGTGAGTAGGGCTGCTGAAGAAATGTTAGAAAGGAAGAAAAGGTCAACTAAGAATCAGTGGATAACTCAGGAGATACTAGACCTGATTGATAAACGACGAAAATACAAGAATGCTAGAAATGAAGAAAGCAGAAAAGAATACAGGCAATTAAAGAATGAAGTGGATAGACAGTGCACGGTAGCTAAGGAAGAATGGCTGAACGAGAAGTGCAAGGATGTCGAACGCTGTATGGTCCTGGGAAAGGTAGATGCTGCATACAGGAAAATCAAGGAAACATTTGGAGAAAGGAAATCCAGGTGTATGAATATTAAGAGCTCAGATGGAAAGCCACTTCTAGGGAAAGAAGACAAAGCAGAAAGATGGCAGGAGCATATCCAACAGTTATATGAAGGTAAAGATGTAGATAATTTGGTTCTGGAACATGAAGAGGCTGTTGATGCTGATGAAGTGGGGGACCCAATTTTGAGGTCAGAGTTTGACAGAGCTGTGAATGACCTAAATAGGAACAAGGCACCTGGAATTGATGACATACCCTCTGAATTACTGCCTGCCTTAGGAGAAACCAGCATTTAGTGTGCAAGATGTATGAGACAGGAGAAGTCCCATCCGAATTTCGGAAGAATGTTGTTATACCTATTCCCAAGAAAGCCGGTGCTGACAGGTGTGAAAACTACCGCACCATTAGTTTAGTATCTCATGCCTGCAAAATTTTAACACGTTTTATTTATAAAAGAATGGAAAAACAAGTTGAAGCTGAGTTGGGAATAGATCGATTTGGCTTCAGAAGAAATGTAGGAAAACGTGAAGCAATCCTGACTTTACGTCTGATCTTAGAGGATCGAATCAAGAAGGACAAGCCCACGTATATGGCATTCGTAGATCTAGAAAAGGCATTCGATAATGTTGATTGGACCAAGCTATTTATGATTCTGAAGATGATAGGGATCAGATACCGAGAACGAAGAATTATCTACAATCTGTATAAAAATCAGTCTCCAGGGATAAGAATCAAGGGCTTTGAAAAAGAAGCAGCAATCCAGAAAGGAGTGAGGCAAGGCTGCAGTTTGTCCCCTCTCCTTTTCAATGTTTACGTAGAACGGGCAGTAAAGGAAATCAAAGAGAAATTTGGAAAGGGAGTCACAGTCCAAGGAGCGGAAATCAAAACCTTGAGATTTGCCGATGATATTGTTATTTTATCTGAAACTGAAGAAGATCTCGAGAAGTTGCTGAATGGTATGGATGAAGTCTTGGGTAAGGAGTACGAGATGAAAATAAATAAGTCCAAAACAAAAGTAATGGAGTGCAGTCGAACGAAGGCAGGTGATCTAGGAAATAATAGAATAGGAAATGAAGTGTTAAAGGAAGTAGGTGAATATTGTTACTTGGGTAGTAAAATAACTAACGATGGCAAAAGTAAGGACATAAAATGCAGACTAGCACAAGCAAGGAAGAGCTTTCTTAAGAAAAGAAATTTGCTCACCTCAAACATTGATATTGGAATTAGAAAGATGTTTTTGAAGACTTTCGTGTGTAGCGTGTCATTGTATGGAAGTGAAACATGGACGATAACTAGCTCAGAATGGAAGAGAATAGAAGCTTTTGAAATGTGGTGTTACAGAATGTTGAAGTTGAGCTGGATAGATCGAATCACGAATGAAGTGATACTGAATCGAATTGTTGAGAGGAGATCGATTTGGCTAAATTTGATGAGAAGAAGTGATAGAATGACAGGACACATCTTAAGACACCCAGGACTTGTTCAGTTGGTTTTTGAAGGAAGTGTAGGTGGTAGGAACGGTAGGGTTAGACCAAGGTATGAATATGACAAGCAGATTAGAGAAGATGTAGGATGCAATAGTTACGTAGAAATGAAAAGGTTCGCACAGGATAGGGTGGCATGGAGTGCTGCATCAAACCAGTCTATGGACTGATGACTCAAACAACAACATGATTTTATTTCCTAAGACGAAATTAGCTTAGGAATACTTGAGAGAATGCGGGGGAGTAGTTCATGTACAGATTTCTCAAGAAGTTCTCATTGATTTGAATTAACCTTGGTCAAACTGGCACGAAACTGTGTTTTCGTGTCAATTGGGTCCCACTCGTTTCACATTGTTAGACGTTAACCAATTTTTGAGCATTGCCCATCAACCAAAGGAAGGAGGAAGGAGCTATGAGAAATCACTAAGTACGTTGAAGTCGGATAAGCCGTCCGGAAGTTATCAGCCGCGAATTCGGGACTTGAACATTCCACATGTTTTTCGGGCCGATCGATGAAATCTACGTATTTTGGGACTATTTTCTAAAAACGAAGTTAATTCTTATTTATTAAGGTGCAACGAATCCGACGACCTCATAGGTCTTTCGTGGAAAATCGTCCAATGGTGATAAAAGGGAAATTAATGCAGATAAATTATTATTTTCAACTTTTCGCAGGATATAGAGTAGTGTATTCCAGGAGAGTGTAAAACTACAACCTGGGATTGACACTCCAAGTATCCATCTTTCCAAGCTCTCAAACCGCGCTTATTTCGGTAAGAATGGGATTCTCTTTGAAATCAGTTATGGAATAATGTATTTTTTATTTGAGATAGGGTTTCTCTCCTATCCTTATATTCGCCTTAAAGCTAAAGTATTTTTGAACACAACAGTATCTCAATTTGTCAAACAGCAGTGGAAATTTATTTCCGCTGGTAACTCATTGATACGTACAGGTAACATTATGTAAAGTTTACAATTCATGTAAGATATAAATGACAATTTCAGTTACGCGTATAAACATACACAAATTAGTAAAATGTTCTCGGTTTTAATGTGTGCTAGAAATTCCGGTTGAGTATAAAATAACTGTAAACTCCTGCAACGAATCCAGCGTACTAATGCACAGCGTGATTAATGACTGAATACATAAAGTTTTACATTACATGATCTCTTGCATTGTGTATACACATAAACTATGTAATTCTATTACGTCAGTCCAGTTTTTCTGTTCTTCTAATGCCATTTCAGGCTACAAGTTTGTCACCGAACTGGCCTTCGGCTTGAAGAGCCATGGATTCGATTCATAGCTGGGTCGTGGATTTATCTTTGCTTCGTTAATTACCCTAAATCCGAGTCTTGGTGTTTGCGTTCACCTTAATAAATATCTGCTGTTGCATTCAACACATAACAATACGCACCAACACGAAAACATGTAATAAGATCCAATCAATCAGTCACAACTGATCTGCATTTAGGGCAGTCGCCCACGTGGCAGATTCCCTATCCGATGTTTTCCTAGCCGTTTCTTAAATGATTGCAAATAAATTGGAAATTTGTCATGCATATCTATTGTCATGTTAAACCAATAACTAACTCCCCTTCCTACAAATGAATATTTGCCCCAATTTGTCTTCTTGAATTCCAACTTTATCTATATCTTTCCCACTTTTGGACATCACTAAAACGTATTCGTCTACTGATGTCATTACACGCCATTTGTCCACTGACAGCTCGGAGCATACCATTTAATTTGGCAGCTCGTCTCCTTTCTCCCAAGTCTAGCCGGCCCGAAATTTGCTACATTTTTGTAACGCTACTCTTTTGTCGGAAATCACTCGGAACAAATCGAGCTGTTTTCTTTGGATTTTTCCAATTCTTGAATCAAGTAATCATGGTGAGGGTCTCATACGCTGGAATCATACTTTTGTTGGGGTATTACCAGAGACTCGTATTCCCTCTCGTTTACATCCCTACTAAAACCCCCCAAAATCCCTCGAATCCATGTGCAGGGATCTGTACCCTTTATTTTCATTCCCATTTATACGATTACGCCAAAGAAGATCGTTCCTTATATTCACACCTAGGTACATACAATGATCCCCAAAAGGAACTTTCAACCCATCAACTCAGTAATTAAAACTAAGAGGACTTTTCCTCTTTGTGAAACTCACAACCTGAATGTTAACCCCGTTTATCATCATACCATTACGTAATGTATATCCCACAACATTATCGAAGTCATTTTGCTGTTTCTGACAATCATGTAACTTATTTATTACTCTGTGCAGAATAAAATCATCCGTAAAAATCCCTACCTCTCATTAGAATTCTCTACTCATATTTATATTGTAACAGAAAGTGTACGTTACATCGGCTAGCAACGCATGAGATTTGAGTCCGGTCTCTATCTGAATCGTTACAGAAGGGAGGGTAGGAAGAAATAAGTATAATGGAGTTTTTCTAAGTTTGTGGAAGAGTTTGTTCCTAAAGCAAATGGCAAAATTCATCATCGCCTCATGACAGTGGTTACAGAATATGTCTCTCCTTGGGTTGGGCTGGAACTGGTACACTGCGGATTCTCAAAGTTCATATACAGCTGCACCATCTTCCTAGAAGATCCGGAATATCTCGAATTTCTGGAATATCTTTAATTTCTAGAAGATCTCGATGATTTATTAGCACTTGTAGAAATGGGAACGACACTGCACTAGTGTTCGAACGAACTCGTAAAAGATTCAATCACTGCACAAACTTATTATTATTATTATTATTATTATTATTATTATTATTATTATTATTATTATTATTATTATTATTATTATTATGATTAATGATTTCAAACAGATCACAGATAACGTTAGATTCTCCCTAAAGTCTGATCGAACTTGACGATTATGATATAATGTCACTGACGTCGAAGTTAACACAGTCAAAAGAAATGAAATTGAACTCGTAATGTTAATTGAGATTGAATCTGTGATATATCAGCCAAGAAAGAAAATAAACAGGTCACTTATTACAGTCAAATATGAATAATGTTGGCTGAATAATAAAGCAGAAAAGAAAATATTTCACTTATGACCCCCTTCTGGTTTACACAGTTCGATTACGAATTGATCCTTGAAATAAACTCTAACTATAGAATCTTATTCTGTGAATTTAATTCCGTTCACAATTAAGTAATGTTGAAATGAAAACACTGCTTTATCTAGAACTGTCCTGAGTTTGGCATGAGTTCTATCCTAATAATCAATAAATGTCTTATGCATGTTAATTACACCAGTTTATTTAATCACAGATTCGGGACTATGTCCTACCAAGACTCTGATCAATTGAAAAAATCTAAGTTCGTTGGCACTGTTAGACTCAATTAATTATGCCAGTAACTTGGTAAAGTAAACGTACATTTCGAAGAAATACTCTATCACCTGGTAAATTTGAATACTAAATTATGTACAATTTGACGTTCCACTGTCAGAAAAGTTCTAACACTTGTTAAATGTAAATACTGAATTATGTACAAGTCGATAGTTCACTGTCAGAAAAGTTTTATCACTTTTAGATTTCAAATACGGGGTTATGTTAAATCACTTTGTCAAGAAAATGTACAGTTTAACGTTTCTCTGTCATACAAATTCTATCACCTCAGGAAATCCAAACATCAAATTATGCTCAAGTACTTAGTAAAGTAGAATCGTACTCATGAGAAAAAATATAATTTCGAACCACACTGTTCACGTAAATAATTAATCACTCGAAATGCACACGTCTTGTTGTATAACTTCTATTGCCAAACGCAACACGATGCTAAAATATTCTAAGTTTGATCGAAGCGTTGCAGAGTTAGAGTTCCATGACAGGGACTTGAACTTTCGTCGAGGTCGAACTGGGGACTCACATTACGGCTGCGAAGAACGTCCAACAGCCGACCGAACGGCCTCGACTGTGGCACAAAGTAGACTGGTTTAACAAGCGTAATGCCTGCCTTTATATACAGGATCTCGGAGAATTGAAGCTATTTTATCTTATTCAATATCTACCTAATATTTGATATATTTCTTCCACATTCGGGAATAATGATCACAAGAAATTGGGCTACACGATAATGTAATTCATTTTCCCGTACGGTAATCCAATCAAATGATATTGACGATAGAATGTATAGAACTTTCCATCAGCTGATGTAATCTGACCTTGACTGTGTTCCTCAGGTCCTGACGTCACAACTCCACCTCGCTCACCGTTGTCTTGCTTGCAGGCTGCCGGATGTGATCGCTTGGCGAGGAATATAAATTTACGCATCGGGGACTCTATCTCGGACCATCATTCCTGGTATAATACATATAAGAAAATATAAAGGTCTAATAATACTGCCTTGAGGAATTCCCCTCTCAATTAATACAGGGTCGGATAAATCTTCGCCTACTCTAATTCTCTGAGATATATTTTCAAGAGATATAGCCACCCACTCAGTCACCCTTTTGTTTAGTCCTATTACACTCATTTTTGCCATTAGTCACCCGTTATCGAACCTTAGGTAAGTCAATAGCGATACAGTCCCTTTGACACCCTGAATCCAAGTTATCTGCTATATCTTGCTAGAATCCTACAAGTTTTGCTTTAGTGGAATAAATTATCCTAAACTCTAGATCCCTTCTATCGAACCAGTTATTACCTCAACAATATGTCTAATATAATAAGAAATAATGCTTTCCCAAGTGTTACATGCAATGCATGTCAAACGGGCTGGCCAGTAATTTTCAGGTGTATGTCTATCAGCCTTTGCTTTACACACAGGGGCTACTGTATCATCTCCTTTCATTTAGTATACCTCCTTCACGCAGACAATAATCAAATAAGTACTTCAGATTTAGTACTATATCCCAACCCATTGTCTTTAGTATATCCCTCGAAATCTTAACAATTTCAGCTGCTTTTCTAGTTTTCAACCTTTGTATCTTATTGTAATTGTCGCTGTTATCATACGTAAATCTCAATACTTCTTTAGTAATAGTCACCTCCCCTATCAGCACACTATCTTTGTTATCAACACTCTTTATACACTGGTCACTGCCTTTTGAAGATCCTCGCCTACACACTCCCCTTATTCATCAATGATTTCTGGAATGTCCTTCTCGGATCTTTTCCTTAAAGTACATACACTTCCATTCTTCACTAAAATTTGTATGATTCTCAATTGGATGCCGTTATGCATCAGTAGACTAAGCGCCATTTGACGAAAATTGAGATTTTAGCGCCATCGTGTAGAGGAAGGCTTGAACTATTTGTAAAAAAGTACCCACTGCATTACAAGAGGCCGTTAGTTGTTAGTCAACAGAAAACCTAAGCGACGAAGTGGTAATCAGTAAAAATGTAAATTGCATCAGTAGACTATGCGACGTTCCAGTTTGCATCATTAGACATAGCACCACATTCCTCACATTGCGCGGGGTTGACAGCGAGGGAGCCCGCGTTTTCGATAGTGCTGACATTTTTACGTGGTGATACATTGTGTGGTTTATCAAGTGACGAAGTTCAGCGATGTATCAAGTACTTCCAAAAGTAAGGAGAAGGACAATGCTACTAATGCAGCTTGCTAAGATGGCTGCGTCTGAGAATCATTCTCTAGAATTTGATGGTGAATCTCATGAAGTAAATCTAAATAAGTCACGACAGGGACGACCGCGGGAAAGTAGAGTTTCCTTTCACCAGGCATTAATACCTTTGTGGCCAAAATGAAAACCTATCTCTGAAGCCAAACTAAGAGGCTTTGGTTCTCTGATGCACCTAATACCTGCAGATGCCAAACAATTTTACCAGAATCTTCAAGCAGATTCTGACATCGTGGATGACATAGATGGATTTAATGGAGATCCTGATTTCGAGATTGAATGAACTGAGAGCAACAATCTTATTACCTGTCCAGTGATTTGTGTGTATTTATGGGAGAAAATATCTGTAATCACATTTTCTGTCTCAAGCAGAACAAAACTTACCCATAGGCTTAAAAATATCACGTCAATACTGTACTCTCAGAATATAATAGGCCTATCGTGAAGGAAAATCCATTAAAAAATTGTATAGATTACAATGGCTCATGTCTTACCACTTGTATTTGACTCAGATAAGTTGAAATTCCTCAAATCAGTAAGTCGTTATAGCAACGACTTTAGAGAATAGCTTCCCTTCTAGAATTTCTCCATCTAAAACTGGAATAATGTACCGGAGTTGTGACGCAGCTCGTGGAAAATCAAGCAGTTAGCGGGCCTTTTCAGACAGTAGGAGATTCAGCTTTAATCATGGCTGCCGCCACGTTATTTTTTTGAAGTTTTACTCAGTAGATACTCAACAGTTAGGGGTTATTGGTGCAGCATCGTGATACATTAATCGCACGTGAGAAATCCTTAAATTGCATGAATAGACTAAGCGCCATTTCTTCAAGAAAATCTATGTAGTGCGAGTATAAAAATGTTGAAATTTGGTGAGAAGGTACAATCTATTATCCTACAACACCAGTAATACCATATTTAGCAAAATTATGGTCGCTCGAATTTACACATAGAACGAAATTTAAACGCGATTATCTCGCAACCAACTTTTGGTGCTTGGTCTAGTGATGCATAACGGCATCCAATTATTCTTGCATCATGTTATCCTTGGCTGACAGGTTTGTTAGGTTCAATTTCCTAGTATATTCATTACCATTCTACATTATTTCCACAGCCATTTCTAACTCTATTTTTTCCAACCTGTATGTCCTTCTTAGTCTCTTTAGTTCTGTGTTATAATATAATGGATTTTTACCATTCCTTATCAGCTTTAAAGGTACAAAGCTGTTTTCATATTCTTCAACAATTGCTCTAAAAACATCCCAGAGTTGGCGTCAGGAAAGGCTTCCTGTCATAAAACTGAGCTAAATCAATACAAAGTGCCCACACTAGATAATTTCTAAAAGGCCAGGAAGAGTAAGATGAAGTATATATAATGATGTTAGGCTGTGAATATTTAATTGTTTAGTCTAAATATTTAACGCAATATTTGTAATACCGTGCGTTTACAACGGGTAAGAATTATTATTACATTTAGTTTACCCTTGTTTCTCTCCTTTACCTACGTTCTTTTCTTCTTTGTTCCTAGTATTTTATTTGTGTTGCAATTTAAACTTTCCGTCGAAATTCAATAATCCACCTATTGAAATTGTAGGTAGCTCTGATATATACGCACAAATAATTAACCTACATAGAAGGAATACTTCCATTGCTCATTTTGTGAGTATTTTCTACGGTTATGTTGAATAAAATTCTGCAAGTAAGGCAAGAGTCATTGACCGCACATCACTCTTCATTCCTCTACTCAATTTGCACACTGAACTACCTCAGTTCTTCACTTAGGTGATATATTATGAATATCAAGTGGGAATGCTTCGATAATTTTTGCACAAGATAAAATAATTATCAATTTGTTCATCAGTACCTATTATTACTGGACGTTCAGTGTTGGCGTTGCATTTCAGTTACTCATCTGGAGGCCCAGAACACTATTCTTATTCATCAACGACTTATACTCAAAAAATCTGTTTTGGAGTTTTCGTGACTTTGACTTACGAGCTGCGTGATATGAGAAGCATCGAATCAGATTAATACAGCCAAGTGATGGGGATAAGGAAGTTGTCACACTGGCCATGTGATTCTTCAACATCCACACTGCTAGGCTGTTCATTCCTGAAAATTGAATATCAGTCAATATTTGAGGAAGCACTCTTTCGTTAAGACGAACGAAATAGATCCACAAGTAACGACATATGCATTTGAATTAATTTCCATGGTACTAACAGATGAGCGTTAAATACATCTAATTTTTCCCATTTTTGACATTTAATGCCTATATCTAAAGCCCCAGGTAATTGAAGGCACAGTTAATTTCGTATTCAGAATTCTATACGCAAATTCATCCGGTTCTGCTAAGATAACTTCTTTTGTGAGCGAACTGTATTCCTTCCACTTCATAACCACTCATAGCTAAATCGTATTTCACCCACATTAGAGTAGCTTTACTCATTTTATTGCTAATATAATGTGTTTTAGCCAAGTTATAAAAAGTTATACGCCTTTTCTACTGTATAATATGATTTTATTTGAATAAATTCCATATAAATTAAATTTGTAGTTCCAACCGAAGTTGGATACGAAATTCCGCAGCCACAAAATATCTGTGGCACTATTACTTGTCTTATATTAGTTTCAAAAGCAGAGAGACTGTCGCCACATTATACAACGTTAGGCTGCACTTTATCGCCTTGGAAACTTCACAATATTGTCAGAATTTTGTCTATTTGTAAAGCAAGCGTGAGTTTGGAAATGTGACATACCGCTTGTCGTCACAATTGAATTTTGTTTTGTACAGTAGCTTACTTATAACGTCGTTTGTGCAGGCTCACGTAACAAAACAAAGAAAAATTTTCAAATGAAGATGTCTCATGTGAGTATTCTTCGGGAGTAACGGCTTTCAATCTGCTATCACAAAATTGCCACAGTGGAATAGCATCCCGGGGTACACTTCTCAACGTTGCATCACTGACTGGTAATTAGCCGGTCGAATTAAATGTAAAACTGCAAGTTAATAAACTACCCTTCTGTAGGTCTTAAATCACGCAGATATTAAAATAACATAAAAGAAAACTAATGCTCTTACATATATACACTGCCTGATAAAAGGTACCCAGACACCTATCTGAAATTGCACTTAGACGTTACCTCCGTCATATTCCCCATTATAGGACATTTACGTGGGGTGAGTCCACCCTTTGCCTTTACGTCGGCTTTAAATCTGCTGAGGACACTTCCAATGAGGTATCTGAATATCTGTGCACGTAGGACGGCCCACTCTTCCTCAACAGCCGAAACCAGAGGATGCGTGATGTATGCGGGGCCGATGACCTCAATGTTAGGCCCCTTTAAACAACAAGCATCATCATCATCATTATCATCATGTTGTATGCTGGGGTGTGAAGAGAAGTCGACGTTCTAACTCATGTCAGTGGTGTCCCATTGCGCTCAGTTAAGACACTGTGCAGGCCAGTCCATTTCAGGAATGTTATTGTCTACAAATAATTGCTTCGCAGATGCAGCTCTCTCACATCTCTGACAGGGTGTATTGTCGTACTGATAGAAAGAATCATCGTCTCGGAACTAGTCCTCTACTGTAAGCAATATATAATGGTTTAAAATATGTCCATACCCCTTCGCTATTAGAGTTTTCTTAAGCACAATACGGGGACCACAACCCAATCAAGGAAAACTCTCCCATCCCATAACATAATTTCCTTCGTACTTAACTATTGGCAATACACATGATTGCAAATAACCTTCCCCAGGCATTGGCCAAACCCAAACCATTCCATCGTATTGCCGCATGGTATGGCGTGATTAATCACTAAAAATCACTCGTTTCCAATCCTTCACTGTCCAATGGCGTCGGTCTTTACACCAACTCAAGCGTTGCTTAGTATTGGCCACAGAAAATTTGGGCTAATGAGAAGCTGCTCGACCACTGATTCCCATTCGTTTTAACTCCCGACGC
This sequence comes from Anabrus simplex, assembly GCF_040414725.1. NCBI lineage: Eukaryota > Metazoa > Arthropoda > Insecta > Orthoptera > Tettigoniidae > Anabrus > Anabrus simplex. The sequence goes on from NC_090266.1 coordinate 567,755,663, forward strand.
ACAGTCATTTTAAGTTCTAGATTGCTGGTAGCTCTTTGGAACTTACTAGTGATCCCTTCAGCTGATTTCTTTCGATTTTAACAACAACGCTCCACAATGCTTAACGGTTCCTGTCCGCCATCAAATGAGGTCTGACTGGTCTTGTTGTAGTTTCGGTTGTTCTTTAACTTTTCGTCTTCACAATCACATCACAAACAGTCGACTTGGGCAGCCTTAGACTCGTTCGAAGTCACTCAGGTCTACTGACCGACCCATTATGCTGTTTACTGTTTCTCTGCTGACAAAGCACCTGCCTCCTTTCATTCTGGCGGACCGCCTATTGTGACACCTTGGATTCAGTTCCGCATTACATAGGGGTGTCCGGATATTTTGGATCAGGTGCTGTACTCTATATAGTCCGTAGCGAGGCCGGTATGCGTTCAAATTATGAGCGAGAATATGCGAATGTGATACGTTTAGCTTCAGCACTTCACGCGCCCCACGGGAATCAACGCAAAATACTGCCTTCCATAGCTGTGTTAAAAAGCGAGCTGGTGTTTGTACTTCAATGAGTAGAAACCACTATCCAGTAAAATGAAAGTCGGTAAACGTACTTCAATGCTTATTTCAGTTACAGGTGGAGACGGACATTTTATTACGAGTTTTAACAACGTGGTCGAAGAGATATTTCAACCAGTGAGGTTGGGATTAATCAGTGCGTCAATTATAAGCATGACTGGCATTATGGATGACTAAGCATGAACGCAAAGTCCTGACTTCGGTGAGGAGACCCGGATGCAGCATTATGAAGACGTGAGGAGACAATGAAGAGACCGTCAGCATGAAAGATACGTCGAAAATTTAAGTACCAATTGTAAACTAGTTACTATGACACCTTTCTTTATTCTGTTTGCAGTGGTAACGTTCGATAATGTAATTGATCTTAAGAGTATTTCCGTATCAAATTTTCCTACTAGTGTGATTTTAAAGTTGGATTTATTTGACGTTATGCACGATTTTAGATCCGTTTTCCATGACTTTAAAATAACTCATTTCAACAAAACTTAGGGAGTGATATTTAAGCGAATTTATCCTCAGTGTGATGTTAAATGGTCAAATTAAATTATACTTCATCATGTTGTGCCCTTAGGAAAGGCAGATTGCAGGAACCTTGTAATCATTGTTAATTAAATATGAAATATTAGATGACTACTTAAGACGCATGCCATTAAAACGAGTTAGGTGAGTGCATTTTCCTTAGATTTCCTGTGTGCTCTGTGATTGAATTGTGTTCTATTCTCGTGGGAAACCTACAGTAGTCCGATGATCCAAAGTTGTTGTATGGTAAATTGTTTGGGATGTTTTCTGGTGTACTGGGATACCGTTAATTTTGAACCGAGAGTTAAAACCCGGAAGAATTCGGATTATTTACGCCCAGTTCTTCGACGATATTTTTGCCCATTATTATTTTGTGGCATTAACCATCGAGTCTTATGCACATGTTATATAATTTATGGATGAATTCATTCAAGGATGCATGGGAGGCATTTCTTCACATTCTCGTGGATTTTTGTTCTATGATTTCAAATTAAATTGGAATTATTTTTAATGTGACTGACTCACCCACTCTGCTGTTACTGTTATATAATTTATATATTGATGTACATCCGATATGTGCAAATCAGTGGAAACTTAATATAATTTTCTTTAAAGTAAATTGTTGAGTATTTGTACAATTGCCATCGATATAAATAATACAATTCTGGAAATAAGCCTTAAATGGCAAAGGAGTGTTACACAATTCACTTAGAAAAATAATAATTTGAAATCGTGTAATAAAATGAAAGGAAATGACTTTTTTTGAATCCAAGCTGTGATATGTTTTTGTTATTTATTCTACAAACTTTATTTGCCTTCAAGTTTATATTTGTTAACAAAGTTGGGTTGCATTTTACGTGTTTTTAATTATTATATGTCCCATACTTTGGTAAGGACATACACTGCTGTTGAAAACTTGAGGACAAAAGTATGTTTCGCTTGTTGTGTCACTGGCAAGTAATATAGCTCGATGACACTTGAACTATACATGGGAAGAATTACGACAGTATGGTGCGGTAGGCAACTGAAAGGAATATGCAGTGAGACAGACAGAAGTGACACGTTTACACATACACAATAAATTACACGTAAGTCACTGCGACTCATGATGGTCCCATGGACATCACACAACAAGGGGCATGGTCCTTAAAAGGGTGTGTGATAATCACGGACAAGGATGCATGCTCTGCAACGTTTTCCCATGCTGGCTACAAGATAGGTAATGAGTTCTTATGGTAGAGCGTTCAATTCCTGCACCAGAAGCTTTGAAAACTCCTGGATGGCCGTAGTGCATGTGGTCATGCTGCAATACGTCTGCCCAACATGTTCCATACGTGCTCGATGGGATTTCAGTCTGGGGTACAGGCAGGCCAGTCCATTCACCGAATATCATCTCGTTCCGAGAGCTCCTCCAACTGCACTGCTCGATACGGATGTGCATTTGCATGCATAAGAAAGTCGCAGCCGAATGCACTCCTGAAAAGACGCACGTGAGGAAGGAGTACAATGTCACAATAACGTTTACCGACGAGTGTACCCTGTTCAGAATTAGAGATCGGTACGCCAACGCAACATTATGTCTCCCAACACCGCAATAATTTGGCCACCAAAATGATCAAGTTCGACAATGTTCCTGGGTGCATTACTTGTTCCCACCCCTTGTCAGATGAGAGAATATCTAGAATCACTACTGAGACTGAATCGCTCTGATCTAAGAAGAGCACGTGACCCCACTCTTCGTCCGTCCAGAACTGATGCTCTAGGCACAATCGCAAACGGTGCCGAAGATGTGCGGGTATCAGCGGAACACGAAGTAATGGTTGTCGGGTAAGCAGACGGCGTGCCACTGTGGAGCGTGAGATGGGTGCCTTGAAGTCTTGTCAAATGTTATTGGAACTGAACCCGCTGTATGTCGCGAGTCTCTTCTTGCCTGTTGCACAGAGTAGCATTAATCTTCTGCTGTAGTTGACCGTCGTCCACCTCTTCCTCTCCTTCGGCCTGTGGATCGAAATGCCCTCCATGCGCGTGAAACAGTGCTGTGACCATTGCCATGTTCCTGTACATCACTAATCAAAATTCGTATTTCTTCCAGCTTCCCGATTATTTTTTCTCGTACGAAGTCATCAAAATATTGTCTCCGAGCCATGTTGTAATGAATAACACCACTGCAGTGCAGAGTAACAGTTCGCTGATTGACACACACTGTCTTATCCCGTTTCTTCAGCTGCCTCATGTTGTGGGTCCTGACCCATTTGGCGCTATAGTGGTACTGAACTCATGTCAGATTTCTATGGGCGTGTGGGAGAGCTCTGACAACATGTTACCGCACTTTCATTCATTTCCACTGAATAGCTAATATGTTATATTTCTTTACCTATCTTGTCCTTAAGTTCTGCAAAGCAGTTTATATCGCTGCTTGTTTACTTTCACTTTTCAAAATTTCATCTATGTGTTCTCTTATCCGTTTTTAACAATTGGACTCACGATCGGTGCGCCAACCCCTGTGAATCTCTCATGACTCCCAAATCTATTCAGGGCTTATTTTTAAATTTTACGGAGATATATTATGTCTATGATATTGTGGGACTAGAAAGCTTCGCTCATGTAAATTATTAGAAATATTAATTGATTTCTTGAGAGGGAATTTTATGATTAAATGTGTTGTGATAAGACTCGCGATTACATATTTCTTAATCAACAGTTTATAATGGTATTGGATCAAAGACATATGTATTTGTGTTCGTAAAGTAAATTAAATCTTCTCCTTTAAGTTCAGCGTAGTGGTAAAATTTCCCAGTGCCCATTCATTGAAGTTTGTCCGAGCACGTGTTTAAATATTATTCTTAATGTGTGTTCAAGTTTTGAGGAAGATATTAGTCGAATTTCGTCGTCAAATCTGGAAGACATTAAAAGACACTTGTGGGTGGTTTGGCAGAAGACGGAAAGTTAGGAAAAATTAATGTGTACTTCTCAGAAAGTCTGGAATGAAATCAGGAAAAATGAAATGAATTCGGTCAGAAAACTGACGATTGTAATAAACAAGCTAGGAAGTTAATTGGTGAAGTTAAACTTATTAATGGATGTATAGCATGAGTCAAAATCGAGGTGGTCTTATTGAAACAGAGTGTAGATGAAGTGAAAACTGAGGTGGACTCAATCATTACAGACAATTCCAACGAATTCAGTGAAATACTTGTTATGGTGGATAAAGAATTTTTACAAAGGATTCCAAACATACGGAAAGGATAGGTCAAAATTTAAAGGAAGTTGGCCTGAAGTTAAAAGAAAGGTTCTCGGAGATAAAAGTAACAAAACTGTACTGGGCAAATATGTTTAAAGGAATGTGTAAAGACCTTATACAAGTAGTTTGAGGTATCATTCAAGAAATTTTAATTGCTCAGAAGGAAATTACTGGTAGATTTGTTGAAATCAAAACTCTGTTAGATGAAAGAAAAAACACGTGAATGACATGAACAAGGTTCTGAAAAGGCTAGAGAAAACGTTGAACGAATCTTTCAAGGCAGTAGAGGAGAATGTGAGGTAAAACCAAGAATACAATACAGAAGAAGTTTGAAAATTCCTTAAATGGTTAGAAAAGCAAAATGAAATTTATGAGTTATCTGAGGAGACAAGTATAGGTCTTTTGTTGTATGTGATGGGGAAGCAGCAGAAACTGGAAGAAGACATGAAGCAGATTCGAAATAGTCATAAAACTATACATGAAGTGATTAGTGATATGTCCGAAGGAACTCGTAATCAAGTAACTTATAACGTGGATTATAAATCACCTAGTCGGAAACAAATCTCTGCAGTTTCTAAGACCGTGAACATTATTCGACTTCAGTAAGATCGACCTAAGAAAATTTAAAGGCATTTTCGGAATAAATCCTCGTATATTTGTCCGAGAGGTGAAAGAGTATTTTGATGATATACACATTGCAAGGTATAGGCAACTTAGAACAGCAGAGACATTCTTGGAAGGAACAGTGAGTATTTGGTACATGGAATTAAAATACAATTTTGATTATTTGGAATTAGAAAGCATTCTGAGGCAAATATTGGCATTAAGAGATCCAACGAAACCACAAATTCGTGTTGTATTCGAGAAAGTTTGCTTCGTCTGCACCAAGTAGAGGCGCTGATAATTTTACCAGTCAGATGATTAAGCTAAAATAATTTGATTCACCACCCACAGAGGAAGAGTTAAGGTAAATGCAATACAGTTATCACGCGATATTCAAAGGATAATGCAAGTGATACACATCCAACCCGCTATCCCAGCTGAGCCGATGCTAAGACAAGTGGACGGTACGACGACGGTGTATAACCGAACAAGAAACGTTAGAACAGGTTAACACCGTTTACGTGTTGTAGATTGAGACAGGGGACAGATAAGGAATAACCCTGGGAAACAATCTGTACTCAGAGAAGTAAAAACAGCGGGCAGAGCTGACGGAAGGCAACGGGAAAACCGTAGAAGGAATGAACAAAGAAGATCATAGAGAAGTGACTATAATAATTACGGATGAGTTTTTGGAAACAGAAGGAACCCGTATCAGAAACAATATTACAGAAGAGAGACATATCCTGAACTGAAGGGAATATATTGGAGAAGGAGCCATAGAAACGAGTATCCTAATTCCAGAGAAGGGTTACATTTAAGCACGAAGGAACTAAGATATATATCGATGAATTAGGTAAAGGCAAGAAAAGGAGAGACGGAAACAGATAATGAATCAACAAAATCCGGATGGCGGATGTACAGGAGCTGAGAATTTGGCTGTAGAGGAAGAGAAGAGAGATAAAAGGGCCGGAAGTAAACTAAAATCAATACTTACAAGTTATAAAACAACGCGAAAAGATAAACATAAATTTTTAATTGCATGAATTTGAAGTAGGAGAGATAAATGAGAGAGTGATAACACGAAAGCCTCGTGGATAGCAAAATCCTGAGGATTTACTTGAAGCACATGTAAGACAAGTGAATGAAAATGTAAATCCACAGCCTGTTTCCAGTCAGTCGACTGGGTCTGAAATGGAATAAATGAAGCCCCATCTAGCGGCGAGGACAAGAATTGTTCTGGCTGACGAAGCCTGGCACACTTATCTGGGGCAATGACTAATGAATGATGGATGAAACGAAATGGCATTGAGTACTATTATGAAATAACTTCCTATCATAATGACACGACTTTTTGGGTTAAAAGTAAGAGCATTAATCGAAATATGTGACGGGGTCAAAACAAACACCACAACGTTATATCAGTAATTTAAGGAGAAGAATTAGTTACCAGTGATACCCGTTTCATGTATGAAAATGAGAGAAATGATTAATTATAAAATTCTGGTATGCAAGGAACAATTTGTCTTAAAAGTCGAAATTGGGAGATCAAATTTTCCTCATACATTTGACTTACGGTGATATAATGGACCTTCAAGATAACTTTGTTCGATTTAAACTAGCTGAATTTTTAGAGGATATAGCAGTTTATCAGTAGACTGTAAATGGCGAGAACAGTTGTGATGGAAATGTTTCCACTTTTACTCCAGTTAAAGAAGAGCGTCGATTAGTATGGAATGTGCGGAATAAATTCATGAATAAAATTTTCTAGGAGAGTGATTCATATCCCCATTCCCATGATTTAATTTCTAGGGGAGCTACAGAAAGGAATGGTTCAAAGGAAGGCAACAACAAATTAAGAACCTTCTTCTCAAATACACATGTATTTTTGGCTTCAATTCGGGACAAATTCCACATGTTCAGTATCAATTATTAGTGTATGACTGATCACAAGTTAAAAGGAAACGTTACACAATTCCACAAAATCATCATACGATAGTTAGGAAAATGTTTCAGAATATGGAACAGCTTATAAATCTCATGTTTATTCCGTATTGGCTCAGCACAACAAAGGTTAAGTTATGAGTAGGTTCCCACCTTCCAATACTTATCAATTTCTATATAATAGGCTTATTAATTACATAATATAAACCATATAATCTCTAGTACATGTTTCGTTCCGATTATGGAACATCTTCAGCTAAAATTTGATAAAATGGCAAGACAATTAAAATACATTGATGTTATGATGATACAAAAGCTAAAAGATATGATAAAATGGCTCGAAGATTAAAACATATGATAATGATGATGAGATAAAGTTCATTCATGTTGGTTAAAAATTCAACAAGTCAGTGTTCAAATGACGAATTAAAAACGGCGATAAGGTTCTTCTTCATGTTGGAGACGTGTACATTTTGTTGATCTTGAAGATAAATTGAAGAAATACAAGATTTTCTTATGTGTATTTATCGGGGGAACTCTTGATAAAATAACCGTAGTTGAAGTTGAGTTTTGGTAGGATTATTGAAATGAGTCTGAAACGAGAAAAGAATGAGTAAAATAGAAAATATTTTAAGGAGAAAACCTTGTTAAAAATGTATGTTCGCGAGAATGAAGGATAATGGAGTTGATTACCTTATAGTCAGTCTTGTCGTATTTAACGTCCTCCCTTACGCCGTGTTGTTAACTGACTGAGTCCTGTGTACGTGTGTAAGGTACTTGCGGTGGGCGGGGAGTATTGGAAGGAGAGGTAAGTGACGTGAGGAGAGCGGGTGAAATGTTGTGTAGGGTGGAGCTAACTGAGGAGTGGCGTTGTGATAGGCTAGGGGAAACGGAAGGAAAGGTAGGGGGACAATTATGTAGGGTGGAGCTAATCGGAAGGAGGTGTGTTGGTTGTTTGTTGGGATTCTTTTTGATGGTTTTTCTAGATGAATCTAAATTGGTAGCCTCTTCTAATAATATATTTATATTTTCCGTAATTTCGTTAACATTCTGGTTGGGATTTCGCTTCTGATCAATTTCAATATAGATATTTTCAAGGATATTCATTAATTTACCTTTGTTTAGCATTTGTAGAATGGTTAAGTCCCTTTCTATCGATGTAAAATTGTGTTTATATTCGGTCATGTGAAGACTCATGGCCGAGTACTTCCTGTGTTTTTCGGCATTAATATGTTCTTGATATCTTACTGAGAAATTACGGCCTGTTTGTCCGATATAAGAATTGGCACAATTTGAGCATTTAAGCCTATATATCCCGGAATTTAAATATTTGTTATTACTTGCAATGCTTTGATGATTGAAAATTAAACGTTGATTGTTGTTATTGGTGCGAAAAGCAATTTTGAAATTGAATTTCTTAAAAATGTTAGTAATCTGGTAAATATTCCCGTTATTATAAGTAAAGGTGGCGAAGTTCTTCTTTTTATGTTCTTTTACTAGCTGCGTTTGAGGTTTATTCTTCATTTTATTCATTAATCTATCTATGTAGTGTTTTGTGTATCCGTTGCTTATCGCTATTTTGTAAATGAGATTAATTTCTTATTGGAGGTCGTTTTTGGACAAGGGAATGTTAAAGGCTCTATTTAACATGCTTAAAAAGGAACTCCTTTTATGTGCCTCAGGATGGTATGAATCTTTTCGTATGGTGTTTATAGTTTGAGTCGGTTTTCTAAAGATTGTAAAGGCCAACTTTTCTTCTTTCCTTTCGATTGTTAAATCAAGGAAATTTAGTTTTTTATTGTTCTCGGTTTCTAACGTAAATTTTATGAAAGGGTCTAAACTGTTGATCTGGTCTAATAAATTAGTGCTACTATTGATTTGTTCATCTATAATTGCGAAGATGTCATCGACAAACCTTAGCCAGATAATGATACCTTTTTCATCGAAGTCAAGAAGAAACTTGTAGAATTATTTAAAGATCAGAAAGTTAACACACTCCATTTACCTTCTACAGATATAAAAGGCCTAAAACAAAAAATAAAAGATAATGACCTTATAATCACAAAGGCGGATAAAGGCAATGCGTCAGTTATTATGCATAAAAAAGAATATATAGAAAAACCGAAGCATTTTTTTCAGATAATACTTTCACAAAAATTAAAAAAGATCCGACTAACTCTGTCCAAAGAAAACTAAAACAAATACTTAAAAACATTAATTTTATCCTTAATGAGAACGAAATATCAAACCTAATTAATATGAATCCAAGACTACCAACAGCAAGAGCTTTGCCTAAGATACATAAACCTGACACACCCATTAGACCAATTATTAACTTTAGAAATAGCCCCACCTACAAAACCTCTAAATTTATCAATAGCTTCCTAAAAAAGTACTATACTTTCCAAAGCAGAACCACAATCAATAATTCAATAGAATTTTGTAAAATTATCAAGAACACAAAATTAAAACCATCTTTCACCTTGAACTCATTCGACGTCACTAATATGTATTCTACGATCCCCACGAAAGAAACTCTAAATATAATTAAGAACAACTTAAAGACACACAGAAAACTTAGTAACCATGAAATAGAAGAATTTATGTTACTCCTAGAATTTACACTTAACAATAATTACTTTTCCTTCAATAACACAGTATATCAACAAAGTGGTCTTCCTATGGGATCTCCAGCGTCAGGTATCCTTGCTGAAATATACATGGATCACTTAGAAAAACATAAAATTTTAAATGATGAAAAAGGTATCATTATCTGGCTAAGGTTTGTCGATGACATCTTCGCAATTATAGATGAACAAATCAATAGTAGCACTAATTTATTAGACCAGATCAACAGTTTAGACCCTTTCATAAAATTTACGTTAGAAACCGAGAACAATAAAAAACTAAATTTCCTTGATTTAACAATCGAAAGGAAAGAAGAAAAGTTGGCCTTTACAATCTTTAGAAAACCGACTCAAACTATAAACACCATACGAAAAGATTCATACCCTCCTGAGGCACATAAAAGGAGTTCCTTTTTAAGCATGTTAAATAGAGCCTTTAACATTCCCTTGTCCAAAAACGACCTCCAAAAAGAAATTAATCTCATTTACAAAATAGCGATAAGCAACGGATACACAAAACACTACATAGATAGATTAATGAATAAAATGAAGAATAAACCTCAAACGCAGCTAGTAAAAGAACATAAAAAGAAGAACTTCGCCACCTTTACTTATAATAACGGGAATATTTACCAGATTACTAACATTTTTAAGAAATTCAATTTCAAAATTGCTTTTCGCACCAATAACAACAATCAACGTTTAATTTTCAATCATCAAAGCATTGCAAGTAATAACAAATATTTAAATTCCGGGATATATAGGCTTAAATGCTCAAATTGTGCCAATTCTTATATCGGACAAACAGGCCGTAATTTCTCAGTAAGATATCAAGAACATATTAATGCCGAAAAACACAGGAAGTACTCGGCCATGAGTCTTCACATGACCGAATATAAACACAATTTTACATCGATAGAAAGGGACTTAACCATTCTACAAATGCTAAACAAAGGTAAATTAATGAATATCCTTGAAAATATCTATATTGAAATTGATCAGAAGCGAAATCCCAACCAGAATGTTAACGAAATTACGGAAAATATAAATATATTATTAGAAGAGGCTACCAATTTAGATTCATCTAGAAAAACCATCAAAAAGAATCCCAACAAACAACCAACACACCTCCTTCCGATTAGCTCCACCCTACATAATTGTCCCCCTACCTTTCCTTCCGTTTCCCCTAGCCTATCACAACGCCACTCCTCAGTTAGCTCCACCCTACACAACATTTCACCCGCTCTCCTCACGTCACTTACCTCTCCTTCCAATACTCCCCGCCCACCGCAAGTACCTTACACACGTACACAGGACTCAGTCAGTTAACAACACGGCGTAAGGGAGGACGTTAAATACGACAAGACTGACTATAAGGTAATCAACTCCATTATCCTTCATTCTCGCGAACATACATTTTTAACAAGGTTTTCTCCTTAAAATATTTTCTATTTTACTCATTCTTTTCTCGTTTCAGACTCATTTCAATAATCCTACCAAAACTCAACTTCAACTACGGTTATTTTATCAAGAGTTCCCCCGATAAATACACATAAGAAAATCTTGTATTTCTTCAATTTATCTTCAAGATCAACAAAATGTACACGTCTCCAACATGAAGAAGAACCTTATCGCCGTTTTTAATTCGTCATTTGAACACTGACTTGTTGAATTTTTAACCAACATGAATGAACTTTATCTCATCATCATTATCATATGTTTTAATCTTCGAGCCATTTTATCATATCTTTTAGCTTTTGTATCATCATAACATCAATGTATTTTAATTGTCTTGCCATTTTATCAAATTTTAGCTGAAGATGTTCCATAATCGGAACGAAACATGTACTAGAGATTATATGGTTTATATTATGTAATTAATAAGCCTATTATATAGAAACTGATAAGTATTGGAAGGTGGGAACATACTCATAACTTAACCTTAGTTGAATATGGAACAGGAGAGCCTGGTTGTGAAAATCCAACCCCGTAAGTAAATTCACTTGTAGTGGTGGAAAAACAGTTACTACGTATATACTTGGATGCAAGATCTGTGAACGAAAACTGATTCCTGATATTGACCAAGCACCTACCACTAAGGATATTATTCGAAAATTGAAAGATATGAAGTTCTTCACTTCCATTGATTTCACTTCATCATATTATCGTCTGGAAATTGAAGAAAAATCGAAATTTCTTACATGATTTGTTTTCCAGAAACAGATTTACCTATTTACCCGCCTCCCGTTCAATGTCAAAAATGCCCGATCTCTTTTGATCACAGGTGTAGATATACGTCTAACTCCCGAAGTGAAGGTCATTACCACGAGATATATCAACGATACCTGAATAGATTATGAATCCCATGAAGAACATCAACAGTCCATACACTGATTGGATGCAGAACTCCATCCCACTCTATCCTGCGTTACCTTTTCTATTCTACGTAACTACTACATCTGATATCTATTCTAATCTATTTTTTCAGATTCATAACTTGGTCTACCCATGCCTATCGCACCACCTACTTCTTCCTAGGTGACGAATTACTATATATCTTATGAACTGTCCTACAAGTCTTTCCATCCCTCGTTCTAGTCTTCATTCGTGATTCAAACTACATGTCTCACCTTTTCGATTCTAGATAACCGGCGCTACGCTGTTCTTTATGGCTATGAAAACAGTTTTCTCTTTTTTCGTTTTGTTATTCGGTTTAAAATGTTAGTGTCCCGTAGATGCGATCTTGCTTTCGGGAGTCTTATTATTTATATTTGAAACAACAAAATACTTCAATGAGAATAATGTTTTAATGCATTCGATCTGAATGAAACTAAGGTGAACAACATTATCGCCAACCATTAAGGAAAAGAGAGATAGCAATCTGTAGTCCTACTTCCTAGTTTCTAACATGAATAGGTCGAGTTATATTGTAAAAATAATTTTCTATTCTCACGATTCCAACATCAAGGTTATCTTCAATACTTCAAAAGAATTCTTATATAATAATATGTTGCCTCTTGTTGTTCAAAGTTGACTAAACGTATCTATAAATAACAGCTTTAAGGGCCACCGACTGGTCTTATCGCTCTTAAGCCGGTTGCTCACAGTAAAAATATTCACGAAATTTTTTGGAAATCTTCCTGTACATTAAGGAGTGACTGTTGTTCAAGGCCGAAGTTTACGAAAAACCTGATTTGATAAAATGTTTAGTCAAATAGAGCAGGTCCTACTTTCATAAAATTACTTTATACAACAGCCGATCAAAGCAGCACATGAGTTTCAGGACTGCAATCTTATGGAGGGTCTGTGAAGCTCAATTTGTAAATAAACATATCTGACTCGACGAAAGAAGCAGTTGAAATTTTAATTGAAGAATATCGGAAACATGAGTGTATATATGGAGCTCAGTTTTCACTATGTCAGAGCAGAAATGCTAGGAGGAATGCAAAGGCAAAAATTTATTGGGCATTGTGTGAAGTGCGGCCGAACACTGATTCTCCGGAAGTGAAGTCCAAGATCAATGGCCTGCGAACATAATTCATCAACAAATGTTTCTGAAATTTCACCCTTCACTTTATTATTATCCCACGATCTGAATTCAATACACATTGGGAATATTGTTCCTTCATTTTAGTTAGTAATCAGCCTGTGATAAAATATTTTACGGTTAATGTTGTATCTAAAGTTCCGTCTAGCCTTTCATAAATATGTCTATGTCCTTTAAGTTAAAGTATTTTTTGCTATTTGTTTTACGTCGCACCGACACATATATGTCTTATGGCGACGATGGGAGAGGAAAGGCCTAGGAATATGAAGGAAGTGTCCGTGGCCTTAGTTAAGATACAGCCCCAGAATTTTCCTGTGTGAAAATGGGAAACCACGGAAAACCATCTTCAGGGCTCCCGACAGTGGGGTTCGAACTTACTGTCTCCCGCATACTGGATACTGGCCGCACATAAGCGACTGCAGCTACCGAGCACGGTTAAGTAGAAGTAACCCTGTACTCTACGTGCTTTCATGATTTAACATTATGCTTTCAGAAGTTAACAAACCGAAAAATGCAATGAGGTGTGACAATGTGGTATAAGAGTTTTGTGTTTCTTGCTGACGAAATCTTGCCAAAAAGTAGCAAAACCAATCTTGACATGTTACAGCTCAGTGAAGATAGTAAGTGCACTGTGTAATAACTACATTGACTATTTTATGAAATAAATAACTTGCATTCTAATGATTATCGTAACAAAATAGCCATATGAAAGTAAAGCAGCATCATTTAATAAGTAAGTAAAAATTAATAAATTAAGAAACATTTTCTGAAATATTATTTATTTTAGGGAATGAAGTCATTGATATTTAACAGTGATAATATTACAGTGGTATGAGTTGCTGTTCACAAAAATAACATGAGACGTTTTAGTGTAGGAAGGAGGTGTAAAGGTTTCCTGCGAGAGGAAAAATTGTGTATTGTACTTTTAGTGATTCTTATTAATACTGGTCTCTACTTTTGCTAGTGATGTTAACTAGTTCACGTAAAAATGTTACCGTAAGCAATATGCATTACACTCGAAATCAGAAATGTAACATCATCAACATCAGCCTTATATTCTTGTAGAAGCTTTTGAATACACTGACACCTACAGTGGATGTGAATTAGTAGTTTAAGGTCGTCACGTAGGCTATATACTAAAAGTGTATGTCTTGCTCCCTCAGAAAGTTTGTTAATGACAAAAGTTACGTACAGTATTTTCCTAAGTCTAACATAGTTTAGTACGCTATATAATCTCTGTCGGTTGTAGGGTAGTCCTTACAGGCTGTCCCCACATTCTGCTATTTCTGCTGGCATCACCCACCATGACATTCGGATACTACAGAACCAATGACGTTCAGTACGCGCAGGTTTTAAAGTCACCAGCTTATTGCAACACTGGCTTCGACTTTTGCCTTTTTTGCCCTCATCATTGCTGCAGATAGTCGTGATAAAGTCATAAAGGTATTAAACAGGTGGCAGATGAGTACACTGATTACATAATCATACCCGTGTGACGTAGTTCCCTTTCTATTGCTACAATCTCTTCTTGATACCTTAAATGACCTACATGTTGAGAGGCTTCTAACAGTTGAAGACGTCTTAAGATTAAGTTATCGTTTATACGCAGTATGTTTAACCACTTAGCAAGCATCATTCTACCTGAACTCAGGATATTGAAAGTGTTGTTTTATGTGCTGATGGTCGCAATACTTCCACAGAAATCAGATGATAACAATCATTGCGATTACTGTTCAGAGTAGCGAAATATCATTTTTTCATGATACATTATCATGTCTATATGTACGGGCCGTGAAAGAATCAATGGCAATATCATTTTTTTCAGTCCTTCAGTACATACGATGACTAAGCGATGACGGTGGGCAGCATCTTTCGAACACCCTATTCTAAACACGATACTTACACCTATTGAGATTATACTGCCTCTAAAATGATCTAAATATAATCAATTTTAGATATTACTGCTCATGTACTATTATGCTTTCAACATAGAAAAGTAATCCCTCTCTCTCTATAGAACAGCAGACAGTGTTCAGAACACCCCGTTCTAAGCATTATGCTAACAACTAATGACATTTTATTTTCTCTAAATAGAGCTGAATGTAATCAACATTATAATTCACTGTTAAACTACGTTACGAGTTGTAGAATAATGCGGATGAAGCCTATGTATAGCGGCTGTCTTACCCTTCAGATTCAATACTCCAATTCCCAGGTAAGGAGAGTTAACCAGAAATAGTCTACATCCGCAACCCAGCCGGATACCGAGCCCCGCTTTCCTAAGTAGAGAAGTTTAGACAGGATAAATAAAACAAAGTGTAATAAATAAAATAAAATACAATGAAGAATAAATTAATGCTCAGTTATAGGTCCTGCGTTACAAATTATGGAGTCCGAGAATGAATATGACATAATGCGAGGGGCGTACTATATTATTTTACACTTTAGTTTTTGTACGTCCGGGTATGGTTCACATTTCAAATTTTGAAGGTGGTAACGTATAACTAGTGTCTTGTTCCACCATTTGGTAGCAGCACACGCACAGGGCCCAAATAATGTCCTCGTAATAGACATTTCATTACAACACTGTCAGCGAAGGAGCCGGCAACTTGGAAAGCCACCGTCGGGGACAGCCCTATACGAATTGGTTCCTATGGAAAGAAGGCGTAACCACTGCAGAAATTCATCGGCGCTTGGTGACAGTCTGTGGAGAACATGCACCTTCACGGAAAACAGTTTAAACTATGTGGAAGGTTGGAAAACAGGGCGCACATCGGTGAACAAGGGAACCAGATCTGGAAGGAATTTGACAGTGTCAACACCAGCGAACAGGCCATCCAAGGAAACAAACGCATCACATTTAAGGAAATGGAGGCAGTCACGGGAATTAGCCGAATTATCCTTCAGGGAATCGTGCACGGTCACTTACAGTCAGGGAGGGTGTCATTCACGTGGGTGCCTAGACACTTGTCTGCAGACGAAAAGCAGAGGTGTGTGGACATGTGCAGAGAAATTTTGCAATGCCATGATCAAGATATAGCCGACTTCATGGCCAGGCTTGTGACTGGTGATGAGACATTGCTCCATTAACCATCAGCCACAAACGAAACAACAATCGATGCAATGGAAGCATAGCGGAAGTCCACCGCCAAAACATGTCGAACAGTGGCATAACCTGTTCGGGAACACAAGAAAACTCTGCGTGGTCACCGTTTTGCGGATTTTGCAGCACTGGACACAGCTCTCAAGGTATGGGTACGCAGCACTCCGAAATAACGGTTTCTGGGAGGTCGATGGGAAAAGTGCGTAAAGTTACAAGGAGATTATGTTGAGAAGGTGGACGTAGCAACTGATGTGTAATGTACTTCATTTGGGTAGAAAAACAAAGTGTATACCATGTCATGTTAGCTCAATAAGAGATCCTGGGCTACAACTTTAAGACCCTGAGGAGATTGCAATATGACATTATCGTATACCTCGTTGTGTTAGTAAACATATTGCGTAGCTACCTCTGTAAGAGCAATGCATTGTGGTCATCTTGTGTAAAATCCCTTGAGATGTTGAAACAAGATGAATATTGAACATGGGATCAATTATATTATTGTATATTCCAATTAGTATGGTTATTACCTGCCCAGTTTTGTAACCATCCAATGAAAGTGGATTCAGGAAGGTATAGTGTAATCGAGGTTAATGTTGTATTATGTGGCTGAATGGTAGGGATATTTGTAAAATGTCAAATACCAAGGCCAAATCCAATGGGATTAACAACTTACAATTAAAATAGGTAGTCTTGATCGGGAAACGAATTCAGGGTCAGTGAGCATGTCAGCCATTGAACCAGATAATTATTGACTGAAATGCGTTTTAAGACTGAGAGCAGAATAGCACTTGTATCCGGCATCCATGTAGAAATAACTGAAACATGAAGGAAGTCGATAGAGAGTAGAGCTCGTACGAGGTGGTATCCCGCTGAGATACCTATCTCATTGAGGAAGGATTTAAATTGCGAATCATAAATCATATTGTTGTTCTGTCTTATACACTAATCAAAGCTTTAAAACGGGAGCAATTCAGCATTTTAGAAATCACGATATGCAAGAACCGATATTCACGGAAGGCATCATTCTTTCCAATTTTCATCTGTCAGAATGCAAACTAATATGAACGACATCCATTTTTAAACAATATAATTTGAAATAAAACTCTGGAAAACCATAGTTATGGTGCGCACAGTAGGTGACCAACTTTCAAAGACGGAACCGTGAAGGATACATATAGCATTCCTGAATGTTGTCAAAAATATTACTACTAACTTGTAAGGAACGATATTAGCCAGCCCCGCGTGTAAAAGTAGCGTGCCTGCCTCATACCCGGAGGCTCCGGGTTCGATTCCCGGCCAAGTCAGAGATTTTTACCTGGACCTGAGGGCTGGTTCGAGGTCCACTCAGCCTACGTGATTAGAATTGAGGAGCTATCTGACGGTGAGATAGCGGCCCCGGTCTAGAAATCCAAGAATAATGGCCCAGAGGATTTGTCTTGCTGACCACACGACACCTCGTAATCTACAGGCCTTCGGGCTGAGCAGCGGTCGCTTAGTATGCCGAGGCCCTTCAAGGGCTGTAGTGCCATTGGTTTTTTTAAGACACGATATTGACAATGAATAGCGAGACCGGGACTTTGCAATGAAGGTGTGAAAATAATAATAATAATAATAATAATAATAATAATAATAATAATAATAATAATAATAATAATAATAATAATAATAATAATAATAATAATAATAATAATAATAATAATAATAATAAAGACGCCATCCTTCACAAAATAACTGAGAGAGAGGAAGAACATCTGAATAGGCTGGCCTAGGATGGTCTAAATGGGACCACTAGTGGAGGAGCAGGGCTGCCAATGTTAGGTGGAGCTGAAGAAACTGGCACAAAACCTGAACTGTTGGAGAACTATTGCCAACATCCCTCATGGTTGACAACCTTACTTGAAGTGCATCATATCTTATATGTTCTCATCGTACAGTATAAAGGGAGCATGTGGGTCAGCCGGTACAACAATATTGAAAATAAAATGTGAAATAACTGAATATAAATTCAGAAAAATGTGATTCAGTAAATATTGTATACGGAGTAGAAATTTTTGGAATACTTTATGGATTAGTATCACTCTCAGAAGTAGTTACTAAATTCGATGCAATTCTTATCCGGCTGCTGAGCGAATATTGTAGTCAGTGCCGAAGACTGGTCCAGGCGTCAATCATCCCTATGTCTTAAGGTCGAGAGTAATGTCCTGTTATTTTGGTGGCAAGGAGACTAGACCGAGTCTTTGGAGAACCCTTGGAGTTACGATCATATCAACCAGTTGTTACGTGAATGTCTGCATAAAGGTTTAGAAAAATAAAATAAAACCTAAATGAATATCGTGGTCGATGACTTACCTGATTTTGGTTCAGGCCTGAACTTGTAGGCCACTGTCGTATGCAGTAGAATAGAGAAATTCTTACTTACTTCGTGAACGTGACTGTGATTGTCAGCAATTTAATATCCGCAATCGTCAATGACCGCAACCAAGTCATCATTAGTACCCCCATGCGCTCATTTTACAGGTGAACTCTAATGGTGGGGTGTGAGTGGATGTCAACCAAGTTACACCCACGACCCTAGCATAAATGGTAGCGGATGGCTCCAACCAACTCCATGGTGAGACATTGGTTCTGATCTCTTTTGTGCTATTGTTGTTCACACAGCGCTGTTATTCTGACCTGTATCTACGTATGGAACTACATTAATTGCGTAAGCGGTGTGTGCTTACTCTGTCCAGGCATTCCAAAAACATTCAACAGCGTAGTGGAGTACAGTGTGGCGTTGAGAAGAACGAGCTGCATATTTGCAGATGCACATCTCCTGATACACCTCACAAATTTGAAGGAAAATACTCTACTCCCGAATGATTCACAGCTGTATGTCATTGAACATCACACGCGTGCACTCCAATAGTGCCCTAAATTATTTCTAATTTATTTCAAGGCCTCTTCTATTCTAACTTGAGTTAGTGTCTTCAGGATAAATCATTTGTTTTCCAGGCGTCTGTAAATATCAACTTAGATCATGTGAATTGTTAATTAATAGTAATTATATATAAAAATATTTGCGGATGGCTCCAGCCTACATCATGGTCCGACACTACATCTGATCTGTTTTGTAGTCAGTGTGTGTGGTCTGCTGTTGCTACTCACGCAAAGCTGTTATTCTGACCTGTATCTATGTATGGAACTAAATTAATTCCTTAAGCGGTGTGTGATTACTCTTGAGAAGCTTTATCATCTTCATAACACCACCTTTTTATTCTTCAAAGACTCAACATGTAAACATTTTAACAGTAACCTGAAATGAGTTCCTCTCAGTTTATCTGAGTGTTTTAAATATATTTTAAGTGATACATGGAATGGTAATCATTCCCCATTCCTGGATTTTACAAAATACTGTATAATAATATAATGATATTTGACGTTCTACTCAGTGAAGTTACTATCACAAATTGTAAATGGAAGGAATGGTTACGGAAATAAAATAATTAAACGACTTCATTTCCCTATTATTTTATTTACTATTTATTGGACTGCTAGTTGCTAAGCAGAACGAAAGAAAGGAAACGAATATTTGTCTTATTCTAATAAAGTTGTTATTCTGCCAGTCGGTCCTACCGAAATGAGCAGTGCTGGTGCAGTGATATAAATCTACAACGAACGCACGTTTAGGACTGGAATAATTTCATAATTTTGCGTTGATTTCTCATATCCAATTTCCGTAAGTTATCAAGATATTTATAGTTCAGTGAACATTGCGGCAAAGACTGCTTCAGATATCTTGGTCACGCTCTCTTCAGTGATCAATCAATAAGCACGGAATCGTAGTTTTGTTTGTGCTGGAAGGAGACGCCACCCATTTCATGTTGTCCCCAATTTCAGTTGATCATTACGCATCGATCCTTGGCAATGATACCGATGCATGGCAAATGTGGGGCGCTATGACTTGGTGCACGAAGAGGACACATTCTCCGTCCGTCTCTGATAGTTGTCTTCTCGCTCAGCTTCCGAGCTCTTTCGGGTTATGGCTGACCTTTAAACAATGATGTCTGTCAACATGGTGCATTGTCTTGTTTTCTTCGTCCCATATCCAACAAGGAAAATATATGGTGCCAGAGAAACACTTTATGAAACTCACCACTTTCACAGCACTTAAAAAAATTACTCTAATTATTATTATTATTATTATTATTATTATTATTATTATTATTATTATTATTATTATTATTATTATTATTATTATTATTATTATTATTATTATTATTATTGTTATTATTATTATTATTATTATTATTATTATTTGTGGTGGTAATGGTAGTAGTAGTAGTTTTAGAACGATATCTTGTTATAGATATATCATTAAATACATGTACGTGAGAGGAATCAATCAGATAATCAATCCAAAATATAAAATAGGTAAATGTACTTTTTAACTAGAATATCATGCATTTGGGGTAAGGTATTTTACTTAAATTTTACGAATTACACGAATAATAAAATGTTCAAAACAGAGATTGAAGATATCTGGTTACAAAATATAAGTATGATGGGTTAAACTGATCCACTATGAAATCTACAAAGAGGTACATTTAAATACTTTTAAAAATTCGATTTACTAATTAAACCTTTAATCCTGGGATGGTCGTATAGGAAAATGTTAATGGTCGGGATGGATCTGGCGGCTCCAAAATATAAAATACTCCAGGTCCGTGTTAAGTGATTCATTTACAGTAGGCAACATATTATGCAATGTAATTATTTCAATACCCTGAAGAAGTTTTTAGATTCGTACAATTAAAAATATATGAACAGAGTCAATTGAAGGCAATTTTTAAAATCTAGGTTTGAAGAGCACATACTGACGTGGATAAATGTGGCCAAAATATTTACTTTTTTTTTGCTATTGGCTTTACGTCGCAACGACAAAGATAGGTCTTATTGTGATGGTGGGACAGGAGAGGGCTAGGACTGGGAAGGAAGCAGCCGCGGTCTTAATTAAGGCACAGCCCAAGCATTTTCATGGTGTGAAAATAGAAAACCTCGGAAAACCATCTTGAGGGCTGCCGATAGTGGGGTTTGAACCCACTATCTCCCGAATACTGGATACGGGCTGCACTTAAGCGACTGCAGCTATCGAGCTCGGTAAAATATTTACTTAATATGTTAGTTTGATAACGTAGCTTTCCGAATCTACATGCAACGATTTTAAAAAAATTCTGAACAGATATATTGTAAAAATAATATCGGAAAGACTTTCAGTCTGGCCAAACACTTTACATTTCAAGACAGTTACCTTCCACACATGATCTCAGCATTTTCAAGCAAATCCACAACTTACACAAGTTCAGCGTCTTGCTGTCCTTACACTTATGAATTCTTCTACTTTTCTGAAGTGTCGCATTTTCTTTTTGTTTACATGTTGACGTCGAAAGTGTTGCTGACGACATTTGAATTTTCCGAGTCAGAAAACCCATTCCAGCTTGCTAAGCCAGGTTTCACTAGTAATGTATGTATTGGAATACATTCACTACACATTACCATGTTCTAGGACGTCATGGAAACACTAACTGCAGTATATTGCCTAATGAAGATATCTACACTGTAGAAGCTTTGAAACTTACACCACACGAACTTATTGGACAGAGTTGGTTACATAAACGGTCAGGCAAGGCCTGAGAGACCCACTGTTACTTTCCGGACTTGACAGAGGAAGACAAACAGCTAAAGTTTCTAGATAAGAATAACAACGCAGGAACACTTTCAGGAAAACACACATATAACACAGTAAGCGCTGTGAGCCTGACGTATTTACAAAAAGTTCACACTGCTACATCTTACAGATCTAGCCCTATCGTCCTAGGGTTAATATCACTAGCTGCGTACCTTTATACAAAACTTATTTGATGGGTTGAACATTTAATGACAGTTAACCCTAGATGGACCAAGGGTGGGGGGTGAAAACTGTCCACCTCTTCATGATGCATTTGTCATTTTCGTGACGTTGTAACTACTGTAGATATCTGAAATCTCTATTTCGTGCATTTTATTATTTGGTTAGGAACTTGCAACGTTGTTTCATGGTAGAACACGTATTTCTCTCAGAATAATAGGAGACATAAAATCCCTCCTGGTCCACAGAGTAAAGAGGTGAAGCTTCTAGATAAGAAATAGAACGCAGGGACTCATTCAGCAAAAGACAGGGATGGATAACCCTGTAAATGCTGTGATCCTGAGGTATTTACCAAAGATTCACACTGCTAGGTCTCACACACCCAGACAGAGCGTTCTGGAGTTAATCCCACTGGTTACGTACATTTAAACAAAATGGGTATTCAGTAATTTTTCTTGACTCACTGTGTGTACGACAACCGGTATTGTTTGTCGCGATGTTGGCATATGTTAGAATGGTTGATTTTTCAACATGTACAGGCAATTGTCTCGTTAGTAAGCATGTATATCTTGCGTACTTTACAATATAAAATGTGTGACTATAAATTTTTTTCAAGGAGAGAACTACAACGTGTTGTGAATGAAGAAAGTAAGGAAGAGGAGATGGCAGAAGATGATGATATTAACGGTGAGACCGGTAAGAAGAGGACCGTACGAGGTCTATTGCAGAAATTTAATCTGATCCAGCCTAAGGCAACGAAAATTATAATAGCTCTGAAGAAGCCAACGAGGAGATTTTTTAGCTTGAATGGAAATCCAGAAGTAATGTCGAAAACTTCAAGAGTATATCTCGCTGCCGGGGCAAAACCTCCTACGTGAAATATTTTAGCTTAGAAATTTGGCCGGTAAGGTTCTGTCATCTACGGTGCAATATTGTCTGCATATTGCGAAGGCATTCTCGCTCTTCACATTATATGTGCTGCGGGTCAATATATCTCCAAAAATATTTTCACATAGGAGGTTTTGTCCCGGCAACGACGATATACAGCCAATCCACCTATAACTATACGTAGGACTACTCAGAAAACAGTACGTGAACGTAGTTAACTACGTAGAACTGGTAAAATAACTAAATTCACACAATTTTTTCAGTAGCTATTTTACTGAATATAACTCAGACTTTATTGTAAAGCACATTAATGAAGAGGTAGTAAGACAAAAATTTACCAAACGACAAAACTTAAATTATCTCATTCTTACATAATGTGAACAGTATATTTTCCAAAGAATTTATCTGCTGGCGAAAACACAGAGTTTGATGAAATGACTTCACTTTACCGCGGTAGATGTCCATTGAACGAGTTTATGAAAAAAAAATCCTGGAAGGTACCGAATGTTTATTCGTGTTTTGTCAGCAACTGAAGGTTCACAACCGTAAGGTGTATACTGGGAAAATGATTTTTACGATTGCTGCATCACGAGGACGAACGATGAACCTAAAACGACCTGTCGCTCCTATTAGTAATTCGGGACGACAGTTAACTACGGATGCTTACTACACTTCCGTAGATCGTGTAGAGTAATTATGTAATGATTTCCATTTCGCCCTAGGAGGAACGCTTCAAACTATTCGAAAGAATATCCCAGAAAAACTGAAGTCTACCGCAGGTCGAGAATTCGTGAAGTCGTTTTGCATTTACTGATCCCAATGCAGTAAAATCTCTGTTTTCGTTAGTCCCATACATGACAAGCGGAAACTTAATCGAGTCCTTATTATTTTTAGTACTCAGCATTCTGATTGTTACGTTTCCAATACCGGAAGAATGAAGTGTGATATAACACGATTCTACAATGTGACGAAAGGTGTGTTCATGCGATGGACCAAATAGCTCGCAAAACGTCACCTAAGAGAGGCACAAGCCGACCCTCTCTCTCTCCATGCTTCCTGCATTAATTGATACTGTGTGCATCAATGCACTTACATTGTTCACCCTGAATGGAATAAAAGTAAAACAAACCAGCGACTCAATTCCTTCAGTGACATAGATCTGGACCTAATAAAAACTCAGAGTGAAGAACATGCTAAACATGCTTGGACGAAAAACCTTCCAAGGAAATGTCGAAGCGAAATAATATTATGTCATAATACACTCATATCAGGCGGTTAATATAATTATTTCTCATATACACAAAAGTACACAATTTGTGTTCCACAGAATATTTCTCGGTATATTGGGACACGCACTGCATTGTGCTAAAGATTATATATTACTGAATATCACTGAAGTAACTAATTGGAGAGCCTAATTTCCCTCTCTGCAACTTATCGGAAACTGTGCGAACACATCGCCGTTAATAATAATATGTAGGGAAGGTTGTTATTGAAGTATGTATTATAATATTGTATAAAATTATCACCGGCTATAGTAAACTTACGTGTGGTTCAAACGTAGCACTTGTAAAATATGCATGCTTTATTTACTGTTACAGAACAGTAAATAGTTGAAACATAACCACTCCAATGTGTTTGTCTCCATGGAAGGAATTATACGTTACTGACATCCTGTAATGCGTGCTTGGGAATTTTTCAATTATTAAAAGCTCCTGGTGACTAATTAATATGGTGGTAAAAGTATTGATTACCGCAAGAATACACTGTAAATTTATTCAGTCAATCGATGTAGCTTAATCCTTCCAAGATCGCAGCCTAAAATAAAAATAATTCATTTTATCAAGTTAAACACAGGTTATTATATTTTTTAAACATTCATGCACTGATACAAGTCCAGCAGAGACTGGCAGTGGAATAAATAACTTAACTACGTCTTTTCATAGCAGGAATTCGTAACCGGTTTTTTTCACAATGCTAGTGATCATCCCTGAGACTGTATGTAGTCCACTAGCCTTAGGATCGAAAGGTTCAACATCATTAGATAACATGAAGTGCATAAGCTTGGCATTTTTACTATTACAATTACATCAGTGTTCAGAACTTGTGAAGAAAATTAATTTTATTTTAATCTAGGGCTGTAGTTCGAATTTTATTGCCTATACGTTACAAATTCGCCCTTTAGGTTGTTCAGAAATAACGTACTAAATACATTTAATAGTTCAAATGATTTAACTGATTTAAACGACAGATGACAAATTTCACCCTTGAATGTGATTGTTCCCGTGTGATGCAATATGCTGAACGGTATACTATTCATCATCATTTTAGTCGGGTAATTCAGTAATATATTAACGAAACTTTACCGAATTTCTTGTGATTGACGAAACACTTCACATTAGTATTTAGGAAAGTTTCGTCAGTAAAAATACAATTCCGAGCTGACTTAGTGTTATTCATATCTCTTCTTATTATTGTGACAATAGCCAGATATTCTTTATGCATGGAGAACTGTACCTTTCAAGACAACGAAAACCATCAAAAGTAGTTAGTGGACGTAAGAACAACATAATGATGATAATAATAATATTAATATAATAAAAATATGATTTTATCGGCCTTTCCAATATTAAGGGAAAGTGTATTCCTATAAAATGCACAAATGGACTAATCTACGGACGACCTCTGCTGTCAGACAGCTCTATTGCTGATCTCACGAGTCTGATTGAACCCAGTTCCAGCTCTGAGTCTGTAATCCAAATTACTTGATAGGCCGGGAATGGAAAGCCTGGCCTCAGGGAAAAAGCCATGAGCGTTACTGGGATGATTATGTTCTTAATGTACAGTTTTGTACAGCAGCGGAAATGGAAAATTTTACACATTAGGCACTCCTCGTTCGTATGCCAAATTTTGTGGTGCAGATCATCACATAACACGATTTAATTGATCAAGAGTATGTCCTTTTCAAAAAGGTCCAAATAACAGCTAATTTTAGTAAGAGGTATGGCAACTTCTAGTACGAATACATTCTCGTGCTCGTGATGGGATTGCTTAAAAATGCCCTTGAATGGCAACTTGAGGAACTTTACTCTATACCTGAAGCACATGTGTCAGTTCTCGAAGATTTATGGCTTGAGGCGATTATGTCTTCAAGCGCTTTACCATGTGATCCCGAACATACTCTATGAGAGAGAATTCAGGGAAACGGGCTGGCTAGTCTAGGGTTTAGTTGTCCATTCAGGCTTTTCAGGTCTGATTTTCAGTGTGGTATCTTGCGTCATCTTACTGGAACACGTCACTTGCGTATGAAGAACATAATGTGTATGATATGGTAACTTCTTCCACATACCGGCGGGTAGTCATTGTTCAGTAAACAGGAACCAAATTAGTTCCGGTGTCATGTTCAATAGCTCCTCAGACCATAAACGCAGGGGTTGTAGATGTGTTAATCTCAAGAATAAGAAGAATCAGAGATGGATTTTCCTTGTAATCCGTACTTCTGTGAGCAGGCAGTCGTCGAACTGACAGACCAAGGATGAAGCGGCACTCATTAAAAACCACCAGCCAAGGCTTCTCTCGATCACGATACTCTGCTTGTAATTGTTAATCTGATTTCAACTGTTATCGTTCGCCTATTTTCCAGAGTAATTCTCACAATCAGATTATCTTGTTTTGATGTGGTCTTCCTGGAAAGATTGGTCTCCTGGATGCATTATACTTCTAAATGTATCTCCACACCACTCGCCCTGCAGTTATTGTATTAGAGACAAATCTTCAGGCTATCACTCTTCATGATGCTCTCTCATTCATCATGCCAATTATGCGACCCTTCTCAAACTTTGTGATGTTGTTATAATTTGAACGTGCAAGTCATCTGGGCATTCTGTAGTTTTCAGTCTACCTGATAATCACAGTAGTCTTATAACATTCATCATAATCATCAGCAGCAGCATTTATTCATATCGCCTTAGGTTGTGTGAACGGCTATAATGTTACTGAAAATATGTTGCCGTAACAGCAGATCATCTATTCGGCGTACAAACCACGTACAACAAATTTCTTTGAATAACGTTAGGGTCTTCACGGTGTAGCACTATTTCCGCTAGTGTAATGGAGCTGTCTCCCAACGTAGCGTTCTGGTCTGCAGACCATGGAATACAGGGTTCAATTTTTATCCAAGGCATGCGATTTTAATTATGTGTAGTAAATTCATAAGGGTTGAGTACTGAGTGTTATATCTTTCCTTAATATTCCTGCAGATCACTCCAGTCTGAACACTTACCTATACTACATAGTATGGCACATGCATTTCCTGAATTAAAACTGGGCAATGCACATTTTTTTTTTACCCCAGTACATAATCTTCCTTTGCTTTTAGCTTAAACTGGATCCATTCATATCTGGAAAACTTAAAAAGTGTATTTTCCTCTTTGTAGGGCATTCAGGCACTTTATATGTACCACTCTCTGTAACAGTCATAAGATAGTAATTAGGGCAGTACTGAAGAGGATTTAATTCCATTAATTCGTTATCCTCACAGAGTAACGAACGTCAATACTAAAGATGATTTTTATCTGCAGGAACCACTATGTAAAGCACAACATGTATATAATTAAAAAGGGAACAGCAATGTCTGTAGTTAAGAAATTGTGATGGAAACTATATACGGAATGTAACTAAAATAGGGGGGACTATTTTAGTAATAGGCTCCTCATACGTACGAAAGAATTATAAGACATTTCGATATGGGTTTGGAAAATATTACCTGTAATTCCGATTTTTCTAATACGAATATAATGTCCGCCATGCGTTCATTGAGTTGAACTGTATGCGAGAAACAAATGTATCATAATTTCTATCTACCTTGGAAGAACTGAATAACGCAACATCAGCCTTCTGGGAGTGATTTGTGAAGCTTATCAGCCAATAACAACTCCATTCAAAATGCCGGAATTTTTCAAAAGTGAATAAAGCGATGAACCGAGGCCTCCATACAGAAGGTGGCTTGATATTTTGGATATTTTATTTAAATAATTGTAATAAAGTGCGTCGTAATTCCAGGAAATAACCATGTTTGAATAGAAAAGATCATAACTGAAAGTCGAATAACACACATTTAGGCATTTGCGGACCAAAATTGGAAAAAAGTATAAAGTTATTCTGCGAATAGGGAATCGACTCTAGAAATTTGGTCCTATTATTTTCTTACACACTGCATGCAATGATGTAAAAATATTTCATTTCTATAAATGGATTACTGAATATGAGGCGCATCTGTGCAGAACAATGTGTGTTCGAACACATTCCGATCTACCCTGAACACTCCCTTGCATTCTGAGCGTTTCTGGCATAAATTCAACACTGAAAGCCTCTTTTAAATGAAACACTTTACTTGAGTTTTTATTTCTAGATATTTTACAAAGAAAAGGATCACTTATATGATATGAAACAGCATTAATGAACTTGTAATATTCCTAGGATGTGTTCATTTCCAAAGAGAAGGAACTATATGTTCTTGATGATCTCACATTAAATGACGATTTATAACCATATTCCGTGTCCTGGATTTTTTAAAGTAGTTATACTTTGAAGAATGACTTCTTATTGGGCGAACTCATTTTGAAAAGGAGTGACGTCTGTTGCTTTGTCCCACGACGGATATTTCACGGAGCTGTCTCCAATTACTGTCAACAGTTGAGTTATCCAGAGGGGAAACCATCAGCAACACTTTTGAATGAATTAAAGGAAGACTATTCTTTCTCTCCTGTAAGCCGAAGTTGAAACCTTAGTACATATAACTTTGTGTCTGTTATTTCTCTAAATGAGATTTGTTTCCAGTTTCGCTGAATGGAAATATTTTAATGAGAAAGTCTGCTTTCTTGTTTCTATACGCCGCCTTACAATTTGGTAACTAAGTAGAAAAATCGTTATCCCTTTAAAGCACACAGTTATCATAACGAAGCAATAAATACTAATTGTAATATAACGTTAAATCAATATGTACTCTACGTTATGACCTTCATCGTCGTGGAAGTACTGGCAATTAAGTAAATCTGTACAGTGTACAAAGTTTATTTATGTGATTGTACAAAAAAGTCTTTTAACATACGTTTTAAGTGATAAATTCCTATGCTTTTTGAGAGGTATTTCCTGGACTGTCATTTTCTTACTAAAGTCCCTCAGGATGTAAATATACATATAAAATGATTCTAGTACAAACGAAAAAAACGGCAATAGAATAACCAAACAGATCTTCACGTATCTTTGGAAGAAAAAGTCAGCAACCATCTGGATTCAAGGTATCACAAAAGACTTGGAAAGAAACATCATAGGAGAATAAGTACTGGAATGAGAAATTTTCAGGAAGAAAGTTCTAAAGATGGAAGGATTCCAAGGGTGGGAGGCAAAGAAAACCTGCAAAAAGTGGTCTGAAGAAAGAAAAAAGAAAGATAGTGAAACAATGAAGGAATATTGGAAGAAAAGGAAGGAAAATCCAAAAAAGGATGAAGAATTGAAAGTGAAACGTGGTCACTAGTAGGCCCTAACTCAAGAAGAAGAAGAAGAAGAAGAAGAAAAAGAAGGAAGAGGAGAAGATAATACAAAACACACATTTACTCTCCTAACATATCATTCCTTATCATCCGGGCCCGATTATTTGATAATCTAATGAATGCCAAAAAATTACCAATAAAATGAACTGAAACTCCTCAAAAATTGACAATGACCCAAATATACGAATTAATGTAATTTATATCATATTAATTTTCCATTGCCAAGTAAATTGCTGAAATTTCGGAAAAAATACTGGGATTTTATATTACACTTGCAAAGCGTACGAATTTCTCGTCATACAAAATGAAAAACGCTTGGATCAGTTGTTAATGCTTTTAACATAAGTAATTACATTTTAAATAAGAAGGTTAATATTTATACTAAAATACTAGAATTGTAAATGTATAAAGTGACACACGTAATAAATAGAAACTTGCATATGTATAATTGCTCATTTTGTACCATATGTATTAAAACCTAATGGCACTGAGTGTATAAATATATTAAACATATGTTCACATGTGATTAAACTGAGAAATTCTTAGCTGGACAACTGAAGTTTATCATTGTCAATCTAAGGATGTGAATCACTCACGAATAAATAAGAGTCACACTCTCTAAAATGAAACTAACAAGTACGCATTCTGTGTGTTACTACTCTGACTGAAAATTCATCAAGAATTAAATTCGATCAAACCTGAAATATAACACAGTGAATTCAAATACTACTATGAAGAGAAGTAAATGATAATACAAAATTCACATTGACTCCCCTAACGTATCATTTCTTAGCATCAGGGCCAGACCATGTTTACCTAATAAATGCCGAAAGTGTCCAATAAAATTACACGAAACTACTCAAGAAAGACTTAAAATTACCCAAATATACGAAGGAATATAATGACAAATTTACCTAAAGTATTAAATGTGTGCAAGGGCCACATTACATTTAACTCGTAATGGAGTGGGTACAAATAACCTAATGAGTGTCATCAAATAATAATAATAATAATAATAATAATAATAATAATAATAATAATAATAATAATAATAATAATAATAATAATAATAATAATAATCTTCGAATGTACCCTTTTCGATTCCACTTACTGATAATTCATTTTATATGCATCCTTGACTGGAAAAGAGTATATCGACTTCCGTTGAATTTCCCTTATTTAATTCAACTTACAATATATAATACATTTCGGTGTTTTTCTTTTAACGTTGCTTATAATCCAATGTTTAGTCCAGAAATTGTATTTTAATTCAAACAATCTGAATCTATTCACGTCCTAGATCGTGAACCACACGCAACGGACTTGTGGACTGGTAAGTGGCCCTGTGAGTCATGATACGAGTTGCTGTGGAAAAGGAGGGAACACCTCGGACGCCACGTTGCACACATTAAACAATTTCACTTTTACTTTCCCGTTAAGTTTTTAAAAACGTCGAGGTCCTTGTTCCTTCAATATTCGACCACTGTGACATAGTTTACAAAGGCACGAACACTGAACTCAGAGATAATCAAGAACGTGCATAGAATGCCTGTGTAAAGTTTGTATGTAATTTGAAATTTTTTTCATGTTACACAGACTTTCGTTGACTCGGATGGCTACGCCTCGAAGGCAGGCGTACACTGCATACCTTGACTTCATTGCACCGACTCCTTACTTCACAATCCACAACATACATGCATGAACGATTTCATTGCCTTTCTGAATAGAATGATAAAAATACCAGAACGCTGAACACGATATTGCTCGTTAATCCTAAGTATAAATACTCAACCTACAACAATCCCTTCACTCTTATAGCAATCCATGAATTGAACTTTCCTCTGCAGGGCAGAGGGATATCAAAGCTCGGAAGATTTAAAAGAGGGGTGTCAAAATACCTCCATGAGATGAGTTCGTTGTACGACAGTTTCTTCTTCTTATAACGTCATACATTCTTCGGTACTGTTAGAGGAGTAGTAGTAATCAGGTGTAGCCCTGTAGAGCAATCCTATCACAATCACTACTTTGTAAAGTTTTTCGCCCACAGTCATAACATGAAAATGGAAACATTCGTCAATGCAAGAAATTTCTTTAAATGATTATTAAATTTTAGTGCGGCACCATGGCTAAATGGTTAGCGTGCTGGCCTTTGGTCCATAGGGTCCCGGGTTTGATTCCTGGCTGGGTCGGGGATTTTAACCTTTATTGGTTAATTCCAATGGCTCGGGGGCTGGGTTTGTGTGCCGTCTTCAGCTTTAGAATTCATCACAGGTAGGGCCCCATTCTCATAGACGTGCAGGTCGCCTATACGGCGTCACTGCGAAAGACCGGCACCCGGCCTCTTCGGAGGCCACACGCCATTATAAAATTTTAGATAATGGAACGGTTATCTCTATTATTTTTATTACTGTAATTTGTTGTATTTTAATTTCTTCGTACGTTTTATATTATTGTACTTAGGAAGCAAAATGTTAATTTAGTTTATACTGTGTAGTGTACCAGTACATTATTTGATAATAAGGCACGACTAGATATTTCGGAGAGCAATGATACATTATCGCAGAGCACACTTGATGTAGACCTGGAGCTAGGTACAGAGTGAGGTCCTGACTACAATGAGTTCCAAATTCTTTAAACTTGATTTATTCACACAAGATTCACCTTACAATTGTGCTGGTTATAGTGAATTTTGTTTCTATAGATCCTCCTTGACGGACAACGACCCAACCATGGAAACACGACCCCTTGTGTGTAGCAAACAAACCATGGATCGTGGTTCCATGGTTTGTTTGCTGCCCACAAGGAATCGTGGTTCCATGGTTTGTTTGCTACACACAAGGGGTCGTGTTTCCATGGTTGGGTCGTCGTTGAGTCTTGAAGGTCCCGGCGCGGGGTAACCTCTCACTGCGTATCTTATGCGAGTGTCCACCTTTAACTGTCCCCCGAGTATCAGAACGATTCACATAAAACGCAGCACTTTGCGACTTGTAATCGTTGTCTCGATTCTGAGTTAGAAACCAAAAAGTAAAATTTGCAAAATGAGTTGCACTTGGGAAACTTATCGTGGCTTTCTACAAGAAGAAAAGAATAATGTTTGACTCCTATCACTTGCGTAGAGTCTTTCTACCAAATTACAATTTGCACTCTTCGTTCGAAATCATCACAACACAGTTTATTCCTACTCACGTCGAGAACTGGAACGTCTGGTGCAATCACTCCACTCTTACAATTATTTATAATTCTAAAGAGACTGAATGTTTATAGCGACCTACTAAAAGCACAGTTTACCTGGAAATTTCACTTGCATTTTACACAAATATCTATGAGTGCACTTGTGTATCTATTTGTGTAGTGCAATTCACTTGGAAAAATCAATAGCATGCCTAACTACAGCATTAAATGTGAAGCATTTATTATTCTTGTGAAAAGTCACTTCACAGAAAAAATGTATCATTTTCAACTACCGTTTTTGATATAATGTCTAACGGAATTATTAAGCACCTTTTGTCGAAAAGCAAAGTCCCTGAATATTCTATTAGTCACATAGTAATATTAAATACACAACCCGAAGGGGAGAGCATTTCCTAGAATATCTATGTACAACTGATCTTGAGATCATGAACATAGGTGATACCCCTGCCTTCATCAATAATAGGAGTGAGGGGATCATAGATCTTACCCTGGGTTCCATGGGAATCATACAGGAATTTAAAGACTGGAAAGTTTCGTTGGAGCCTTCCTTGTCAGATCATAGACACATTGTGTTTCATATAGAGCGTTCCTTCGAGATCCCATCTTACAGAAACCCTAGACGAGCCAACTTGACGTCTTTTAGGGAGGACGTGAGGAATGGAGTGGAAGGAGGACCCTCAAATATAATTAAGAAAAAAAGAGGAGCTTGAGCTCAGTGTGAGCTTTCTCACACAGACACTAGACACCTCTTATGAATTAAACTGCCCAGTCGTTAAGGCAAAAAGAGTAACAGGAAGCTTCAAGTGGAAGAGTTATCTTTAACACCTGAGGAGAAACAAACGAAGGCTTTGGAATAAATACAGGGAACTTCAGAATCAAGAAAGTCTAGATTCTTATAAAGAATCACAAAGAAAGTACAAGTCACAAGTGAGAAAGGCTTCTAAGAATTCTTGGGGACAGTTTTGTGACTCCATCGGGAGTCAACATGAAGCGGCAGGACTTCATTAAATTCTAACCTTGGATGGAAGGGCAAGGCTGGGCTCATTGGAGCCAACTTCGGTTGGATATACATCCATAGAGGGGGAGACCCTGAGCTTATTGCTTGATGCCCACTTTCCAGGTTCAGTAGTCACAAATAGTGAAGTAGAATCGAGCGGATCCTTCAGACCCGATAGAAGTGGCTGGAAGGAAGCCGCAGAGATTGTTACCCCAAGGAGGGTGAAGTGGCGTTAGAATATTCTGTCCCTTATAAAAGCCCAGGAATGAATGGGATCTTCCCAGCACTTCTCCAGGAAGCGGGCACGGTCCTTATACCATACCTGTCTTTTCTTCTTAAGACTTTGGAAAGACCGGTGGATAGACATATCAGGGAGAAAGTATTAAGAGACTGTCCCCTGCATCCTCATCAACATGCATACCAACCAGGGAAGTCGGTTGAGACGACACTACACCAGCTAGTTTCTAGGCTGGAGAGCGCCTTGGATCAGCAACAACTTGCTATGGTGGTATTCCTAGATATAGGAGGGGCCTTTAACTACACATCTTTGGGCTCCATTGAACTTAGTCTAGAGAGAAGAGGAGAGAGCAGGATGCTCATAAAATGGATTATGGCCTCACTGCAGGGCCGTCAAGTTCTGTTTACCCTCAACGCAGTAATGTTGAGAGCTAGTATAGACAGGGGGTGTCGACAGGGAGGAGTATTATCACTAACATTATGGTGTCTGGTAGTGGACGAACTACTTACCAGGTTAAATGTTGGAGGAATTTACGCCCAAGGCTATGCAGATGACATTAGCCTGATGGCGGTGGGAAATTTCCCCAATACGGTGTCAGAGCTCGTACAGAGCTTCCTACGTAGTGTGGATAGATGGTGCCACGACACGGACTTGTCGGTTAATCCGGAAAAGACGGAGCTCGTGGTATTTACCAGGAGGAGGAGGAGGAGGCTAGACGGACTGTCAGAGCCTTTTCTATTTGGGAAAAGGTTAGTTAAGACAACCTCAGTTAAGTACCTTGGATTAATCCTTGAGACAAGACTGAGTTGGAAGAAACATATAGACTAAAAGGTGGATAAGGCTCGCAAGATTATGTGGGCCTGTCGCAGGGCCGTCGAAAAGACTTGGGGCCTAGGACCTAAGGTGGTCCAGTGGCTCTATATTACTATTGTACGGTCCACGATCGTCTTTGCATCTTTAGTATGGTGGCCAGGTTCGGACAGTAAAACTGTGACCACCAAGTTAAACAGTACCAAAGACTTCGTGTCTAGGAATAACAGGGGCACTGGATATCACTCCATTATGTGCAAGGGAAGCCATCCTAGGTCTTCCCCCTTACATTTATATGTTAAGGAAATAGCGGGAATGAGTGCCTACCGCCTATGGTTACTTGGAGGATGGTCCTTCAAGAATCCGAATAGAGGTCATGCTCCTATTCTTACAAGGCTTCACCAGACCTGCCCTGTAACAATGATCGGGGACCTGATGAAGCCTAGTTCTAATCTGAATTATTTCACAGTTGTTATACCCACAAGGGAGGAGTGGGCCGCGGATGCTGGGAACCGTCTTAGGTCTGGGGGCTGTACATGGCACACAGATGGCTCGCGGACAGAGACGGGCACAGGCGCCGGGGTCTAGGGACCTAAGGCAAGGCTCTCCCTTCCCATGGGTAAATATGCTACTGTTTTCCAGGCCGAAGTATATGCAATACTGGCCTGTGCTTTATATATATATGGAACATGCCTGGACATAGAAGGTGCATCACCATTTTCAGTGATAGCCAGGCGGCGTTAAAAGCACTATGCGCAGTTAGAAAAACATAAAAAATGGTATGGGAATGCCAAAGGATGTTAGATTAGCTGTGTGAACTTAGCTCAGTTACCCTATTATGTGTCCCTGGGCACACAGCTATCAGTAGAAATGAAGAAGCTGACAAAGTAGCGAAACAAGGCTCAAAAGGTCCTTCCATAGGACCAGAGCCCTTCCTAGGAGTGTCACTTCGAAGCGTGAAACTGGTATTTTTCCAGTGGACAAACCAGTCTCACTTAGACATTTGGAAGAGGCTAACCATAGCAAGGCAGGCACGTAAACTTATCAAAGGGCCTATCCAAAGTTATAAAAAAGGTCCTGATAAATTTGAATAGGACCAGAATACGAATGGTACTTGGACTGTTGACAGGACACAATACCTTACAGAGACACCTACACATCATGTAAATCAGTCAGGATGCGATGTGTAGAAGATGCAGTAGGGAGAAAGAGACCCCCGTGCATGTGTTGTGTCAATGCGAGGCTCTTGCAAGCACTAGACATCGATATTTTGACTCACATTTTGTGAGCCTGGAAGACATCATGAATGCCAACATGCAGACACTGGAACCCTTTATAGGAGCACTAGGGCTGGACTAGGCAAACCCGTTTAAGGGACACAAAGGGTCTTCACAGACCAAAGTGTGGAGCCCTGCGATGGCAGGGCTCATCCATTCTTTATCTATCTATTTATCACATCGTAATATTAAATTTTTAGTCGAGTTCACTTGGAAAAATCACTATTCTGGCTTCTAGCATACACGTAAATGTTAGTTATACAAGTCTTAGAATCACCTTCTTCAATATTTATAAGTTCCGCAACGAGGTTCTAATTGCTGAAAATGTATACGTACCGTAATGCCGGAATTATTCAATGTCCCACAACTCGCACGTCACTTAGACATAAACTCGCCCAGCAGGCGGACTCCGTACCATGCGGCGACCCAACATCGTCATTTTGCCGGTGTGAACTGAAGTAACAGGCACAAGAGCTATGGCCTTTTATATAAATCAAATTCTGACGTAATGCTTTATAAAGTATTGAATATCTCCGTAATCCCTGGATATATTTTGAAGAAATTAATAGGAGGAGATGTTCAAAATGTGCCCTGTATGATGTCGTTTCTGAAGCGGTACCTAAATTGGTTAAGAAGATTCTTGCATGGCCGTTTCCAGATCGTATGACGTAGTCTGTCCTTGACACCATGCTGGCTGTGCGATGAAGATGGAAGGGTTATGGCGGGTTGCCTACCTGCTCCTGAAAGACTTATTAGCGATGAAGATACACACGCTAATACTTTATAAATTATTTATGACTTATTATATTTAAGAAATACTTAATGTACTATCAATCCCGGTACTGTAGTATATAGATATTTCATGTACAGTAAGATATCATAGTAGCATAGTAACTTGTTTCAGTCTACTTTTTAATATTTGAACGTATTTTTTTGTGTTATTCACGTATTCACTAGTCGTGTTTAAGGCAGGGACACGGGTCCCTATATTTACCAGTTAAAATTAACTATATACACTGTAAATCGTGGCTCTTCTTGTGCTCAGATTACTGGTACTAAACAAACCACCAATGGTGCCTAAACATTGAGAGGAAAACTTGTCCCTGGGAGTATGCGCAAGTAGGGTAACGTTGTACAGCACATAAATTCACTGAGCTGAGAATGTTTTAACCAAGCCCCGGACCCGTGTAATTAACGGGGTTCCACTTCCACTCCCTAGAACCCAAATCCCAAACCCCATGGCACTGCAGCCCTTGAAGGGCCTTGGCGTACCAAGCGACCGCTGCTCAGCTCAAAGGCCTGCAGATTATGAGGTGTCGTGTGGTCAGCACGACAACTTCTCTCGGCTGTTATTCTTGGATTTCGAGACCGGGGCCGCTATCTCACCGTCATATAGCTCCTCAATTCTAATCACGTAGGCTGAGTGGACCTCGAAACAGCCCTCTTGCCCAGGTAAAAATCCCTGACCTGGCCGGGAATCGAACCCGGGTCCTCCGGGTAAGAGGCAGACCAGTTACCCCTACACCAAGGGGCCGGCTCCACTCCCTAGGCCAGGAAACAATTCCGAGAACGAAATGGAATTCGATGGGGTGATATCAGTATTAAGGATATTTGTGGAAGAAAAAAGAACAGTCACAGCCAGCAAAGGTAATGCATCTGGATGTGTTAGGATTTAATGAGGTTCGGGTGAGGGGAGATCGTATGGAATAAATATAATATTATGTACTGTTTCTAATTGTTCTTACCTGGTATCATAGGAATGCAGTGCATAGTGCGGGGTAAGACCGTTAGTCATTGCACGCAATATAATTTAGTAAAAGGCATGGATAGACTTATTGGTTGGAAAAAAAATTAGGAAGAGAATCGTCTCAGTGTATTCATATTGTGATGGAGCCGGTGAAGATGAAATAGGCACGGATCATGAAGGACTGAATGGCATGCTTAATTGTCTAATCACGTGCATAACCAAACTACAGTCCACTGCCAGACTAATCGCCGCTGTTTACTATTACAAAATGTGTGTTACAGTATTCAGTTCGTCATTCCAATATTTTTGGTCCATTTCTGGAACCGATATTACACGGTAAACATGAAACGCGTTGGAAAAAAAAATGAAATGTCATATGGCTTTTAGTGCCGGGATATCCCAGGACGGGTTCGGCTCGCCAGGTGCAGATCTTTCTATTTGACTCCCGTAGGCGACCTGCGTGTCGTGATGAGGATGAAATGATGATGAAGAAAACACATACATCCAGCCCTCGTGCCATTGGAATTAACCATTGAAGGTTAAAATCCCCGACCCGGCCGGGAATCGAACCCGGGACCCTCTTAACCGAAGGCCAGTACTCTGACTGTTCAGCCAACGAGTCGGACATGAAACGCGTTTAAAACATTATACTATGCTACGTGGGACTCTTCTTCAATTTACAAGGTCAGATTCCTTCTTAAATACGTTCTCCGAGCGTTATTTACATTTGTGTGAGCCAGTGCTTTACAATGGATGGCAAGGAAATCGCAAGGCTAATCTTGCAACAGCGTTATCTGAAATACAGAACCACAAAAACAAAAACTTTCGTCTTAAAGTAAGACACTTCTCCAAACGTAGCAGAAATTAGGGTTAGATATGATGAACTCATTGCTTTAGAAAGCAAATACGATTTAGTTCAATCACAGCTTGAGTTGGAAGATAAAAAAAACGAGATCATCGTGTAGTTAGAGGTGAAGTATATGACGTTGTGAACAGTCTGAAAGCAAAAATTCAGGTATTATTATCTCCAGAACAATACGAAAATGCAGGTAGTACCATAAGCAACACTTCACATTCTTCGCACGAAAATGTCAACATTAAATTATCCGCGATTAAAATACCCATGTTTATTGATAACTATGAAGACTGAATGTCATTTGAAGATACTTTCAAACCAATGGCGCATGAAAATTCCAGTCTATCATCCATTCAGAAATTTCATTACTTACTAGGAGCAGTCCAGGGCTCATATAAGGCATTAATTCAGAACCTACTAACTAGAGAAACAAACTACACAGTGGCTTATGTGATCGGATCCAAAACAAGAAACTTTTAGCAGCAAAGCATATTTAAGAAATCTTAAATATTACAACAGTGGAAAATCAAACCACTGAAGATCTCAGGCAATTTATTTCCACATTTTCAAGTAACTTACAAGCACTTAAAGCATTGAATTTAGATAGTCCTCTAGAAAAAGTAATATTGTCACAACATATTTTAGATTATCTTGATTATGAAACCAGGAGGGGCTGGGAACTAGAACCAGACTGTAGCAGAAATTTCTCTCTCATACAATTAAGTTCTTATATATAATATCGCTGCCAAGTCCTAGAAAGCATGCAAACTTCTGTCAGCCAAGTGAAGGTGCGCGGTAGTAAAGAAAGCTCACACAAGAAAAAGCTGTCAACTTATACACATTTTACGGACATTAACAATCAGTTCTCTTATTATAAACAATGTCATGCACCCGGACTTTTTGAATGTGAAGCATTTCTCAAGTTCAAAGTGTCAAATCGCATTCAGTATGCTCGTGACAACAAACTCTGTTCAAATTGTCTTACAGTATCACAGAGAACGTCAGAGTGTAAATTCAGTCACTGTTGCAAATGCAAGAAGGCCCAGAGCACATTATTACATATTGAAAATCACAGGTCTGGTACAAAAAACCAAGCAACTCCTAACATCAAGGAGGTATTTGCTAGCATTCACACAATTCCAAAGAATGAACACCCATGTACTAGAAACAAACCATTTTTGTTGTTATCCACTGTTATTGTCAAAATCAAGGATTACAATGGTAAATTTCGTAAGGTTTGGGGACTCTTGGACAACCCGAATCACACTCATCTAATCACTAAAGACACTGTAGACACACTAAGATTAAAATATAAAAGAGACACCACTTTTATTGTAGAGATTAGAAACTCGTCAACAAATCTGAAACGTAG
Organism: Anabrus simplex; assembly: GCF_040414725.1. Taxonomy (NCBI): domain Eukaryota; kingdom Metazoa; phylum Arthropoda; class Insecta; order Orthoptera; family Tettigoniidae; genus Anabrus; species Anabrus simplex. The sequence goes on from NC_090266.1 coordinate 567,795,617, forward strand.
TGTTGATATTCACCTCCAGTCCACAGTATCAAACTTTAAAACTAACAAAACTGTTTAACGGTTCCTGCCATAATAGAAGAAATGCCTTCCATGGAGTTAGATTACAAAATGTGGAACCAACCTAGTGACATCACAGTATCGTATATTACAATCTACTGTACAGTACAGGCACCGTAGACTTCAACATTGGCGCAGAGATGTTTTAACATTCCAAGGCAGATGGTAAAAACGTGCAGGTGATTACCCCGTATTACAGGGATAATTTTTTGTAAACGCCCAGACAACGTCAAACAACAGCCATTCCGCATGAAACATAGTCACTTCCTTATTTTTTATTAAAAATGAAGATCAACTCGACATACAACTTCATAAATTTTGGGTAATTGAAGAATTGCATACCAAACTTAAAACTGTGGAAGAATAACAGTGTTTACATCACTTCAAGGATAACACCACACGCACTCCTGAAAGAAGATTCGTTGTCAGGTTACCTAATAAAGAAACATCCTCCCCACCTGACCCATTAATACTCATAAGTCCTACAAGATATTTCTTCAGAACAAACTAGATTGGCATCAAACATTACCTGAAGACTTATCCGCAGAATGGAAAATACTTCAAAACCGTTTGTACATATTTAAAGCATTCAGGTGAAGAGACATGTTTTAGGAACAGGTGAGTGCAGTAACAATCAAGTGCATGGTTTCTCAGAAGCCCCTCAAATATCACACAGTGCTTATATCTACCTACGACCTGTCAATCAGCAGGGAGCGAATAAGTGTCAAGTTGTTTTGCTCAAAATCCAGATCGACTCCAGCCAAACGGGTTACACTCCATCGTTTTACATTGCCTGCAGCTGCATTGTTGGCTCAATTACTTCAAAAATCCATTCCAATTTTAAATCCTGAAATTGATGAAACTCATTTATAGACTGATTCTAAAATTGTTTTATCATGGTTAGCTTCTCCTTCGTCGCGTTGGAAAACATTTGTAATCAATAGGATGGCAGAAATTCAGCAGTTAACTAATGTAAAATTTGGCATCTTGTTTTTATCTCACCAAAACCCTGCAGATTTACTTTCACGAGGAACTGAATCTCAAGAGTTGCAACAGTCCACGCTGTGGTGGTCAGGTCCATCATGGTTGTCAGCACCTCAGCTCAACATGCCGCAGCCCCTAGTCATCGACGAAAAGTTGTCACACCATATTGTAACAGCGAACAGTAGCAACATTACTTGTAACTGAAGGCAATGACATCATTGAAAGGTTTTCTTCACTAACAAAACTACAAAGAGTTTCGGCGTATTGCTGCAGATTCATTCACAACTCCAAACAGCCGAAGAACAAATGAATTGGACTCGTGTCAATTCATTAACTTCAGTCATCATTAATGCCATGCGTTCGCACAGCTCAGGCGGAGTCATTCAGTGAAGAAATCAAGTACTTAAAGAAAAATCAAGGAAGAGTCAGCTGAAAAATATGTGTCCGTTTCTGCATGATAAAATACTTAGAGTTTCCGGTAGACTTAAGAACACGCCGCTCCCATTCTCAACAAAACATCACCGAACATCACCTGATAACTCATATTTTCGAACGTGAACACTTACAACAGGCTTATGCAGAACCAGAATTGTTGTTAGCAACCATTCTCCAATGATATTGGATTCTGAATGGCGGAAATGTTGCGAAACAGCAAGTAAACGAATGCGTAGCATGTTACAAATTGAAAGGCGTTACTAGTCATCAAATCATGGCTAACTATCCTGAGCAAATAATTCAGTCAGCAAGTCCATTCATTGTCTGTGGCATTGGTTATGGAGATCCAATTTTACTTCGCCCAATTACGAAGAGGAGCAATGTTGGATCTTACCACAGATGCATTCTTAGCCGCACTTTGCCGTTTCTTAGCGAGAAGAGGTATGCCAGCAGATATCTGCAGCGACAATGCTACTAAATTTATTAGAGCTGACAGAGAAATCGAAGATCTTCTCCAATTCATGTAATCACAGCAGCATCAAGAGGAAACTCAAAGCAATCTGGTAAACAATGGTATCAACAAGCAATACATTCCACAACGTTCATCCCATTTTGGAGGATTATGGGAAGCTGCATCAAGTCAGTCAAATATCATCGAGTAGTCGAAAACTAATGGTTAACATCTGAAGAACGTAGTAATATGCTGACACAAATTGAACCCACTTACAGTCCTATCTTCAAATTTTGCTAGCCCCCAGGCCTTAATTCCAGGACATGTTCTCACCGGAAATAGTTTAGGTTCCATTTCTGAATCCAGTCTGACTCTTGTAGTTAGCAATAATCTTTCAGCATGGGAAAGGTTGCAGCAAATGGCACAATACGTTTGGACTAGACGGCATAAAGAATACCTAAAACAACTACAAAACAGGCCAAAGTGGGCCCCATAGCAACCAAATTTACAACTTGGAGCAGTGGTAGTTATTAAGGAGGACAAATTACCCCCATTTCAGTGGAGACTATGCGTAGTCGAGGAACTTCACCGAGCAGTTACCATAAGAAATACGAATGGAAATTTCAAGAGACCTACAGTGAAATTGTGTCCCCTTTCCATTGACTAGTGTTTCTAATTGCAATATGTTCCTTGCGGTGACAGTGACATTTGGTTTATTTGTGTATAAAAAAAGCATGTGTATTTATTAATTTATTTACCTTTCACAGGATTTGAAGGTCAGAATCATTTGTTGGCCAATAATTAAACAAAGTGAACACATCAAAAACAGTAATGGTGTAAGTGTGAACAAAAGTTAATGCATCAACCTGCACACTAGTGTACAGTTATGTGGTTCCCTTTATCTATCTATCTATATAAATAAAATTGTTCGTGTCTGTTTGTTTGTCTGTTTGTTCCACCATCACGTCGAAACGGCTGGATAGACCTCAACCAAACTTCATATTTAGAGTATACTCATCCCGAGGAAGGTTTCGATATGCATATCATTTTAAAATCTTTGAATACACGGGGGGTTTATAGGAAAACCAGAATGGTTTTTCCACCATCACGTCGAAACGGCTGGATAGATCTCAACCAAACTTCATATTTAGAGTATACTCCTCCCGGGGAAGGTTTCGATATGCATATCATTTTAAAATCTTTGAATACACGGGGGGTTTATAGGAAAACCAGAATGGTTTTTCCACCATTACGTCGAAACGGCTGGATAGATCTCAACCAAACTTCATATTTAGAGTATACTCCTCCCGGGGAAGGTTTCGATATGCATATCATTTTAAAATCTTTGAATACGCGGGGGTTTATAGGAAAACCAGAATGATTTTTCCACCATCACGTCGAAACGGCTGGATAGATCTCAACCAAATTTCATATTTAGAGTATACTCATCCCGGGGAAGGTTTCGATATGCATACCATTTTAAAATCTTTGAATACACCGGGGGTTTATAGGAAAAACCAGAATGGTTTTTCCACCATCACGTCGAAACGGCTCGATAGATCTCAACTAAACTTCATATTTGGAGTATACTCCTCCCGGGGAAGGTTTCGATATGCATATCATTTTAAAATCTTTGAATACACGGGGGGTTTATAGGGAAACCAGAATGGTTTTTCCACCATCACGTCGAAACGGCTGGATAGATCTCAACCAAACTTCATATTTAGAGTATACTCCTCCCGGGGAAGGTTTCGATATGCATATCATTTTAAAATCTTTGAATACACGGGGGGTTTATAGGACAACCAGAATGTTTTTTGGGGGCCGATGACCTTCGCTGTTAGGCCCCTTAAAACAACAAGCATCAAGAATGGTTTTTCCACCATCACGTCGAAACGGCTGGATAGATCTCAACCAAATTTCATATTTAGAGTATACTCATCCCGGGGAAGGTTTCGATATGCATATCATTTTTAAATCTTTGAATACACGGGATGTTTATAGGAAAACCAGAATGGTTTTTCCAATATCACGCCGAAAAAGCTGGATAGATCTCAACCAAACTTCATATTTAGAGTATACTCCTCCCAGCGAAGGTTTCGATATGCATATCATTTTAAAACCTTTGAATACACGGGGGTTTATAGGAAAACCAGAATGGTTTTTCCACCATCAAGTCGAAACGGCTGGATAGATCTCAACCAAATTTCATATTTAGAGTATACTCATCCCGGGGAAGGTTTCGATATGCATATCATTTTAAAATATTTGAATACACGGGGGGTTTATAGGAAAAGCAGAATGGTTTTTCCACCATCACGTCGAAACGGCTGGATAGATCTCAACCAAATTTCATATTTAGAGTATACTCATCCCGGGAAAGGTTTCGATATGCATATCATTTTAAAATCTTTGAATATACGGGGGTTTATAGGAAAACCAGAATGGTTTTTCCACCATCACGTCGAAACGGCTGGATAGATCTCAACCAAATTTCACATTTAGAGTATACTCATCCCGGGGAAGGTTTCGATATGCATATCATTTTAAAATCTTTGAATAGACGGGTGTTTATAGGAAAACCAGAATGGTTTTTCCACCACCACGTCGAAACGGCTCGATAGATCTCAACTAAACTTCACATTTAGAGTATACTCATCCCGGGGAAGGTTTCAATATGCATATCATTTAAAAATCTTTGAATAGACGGGGGGTTTATAGGAAAACCAGAATGGTTTTCCTCCATTTTCTCTTATACTATTGATTTTCTGTAAGCTTCGTTTACCGTACGTGAAACGTCTCTTCATTATAAACAACTTTCGTTATGTTCATAATTTACCTTACTCTTTACATGACGGAGAAATTTACAATTTTCTGCCGGTACAATGCTGTGCATTGAGTGACCGACAGACCGACAACGAACCTACAGGTTACCATGGCAACGTCTCTGACTGCATGCCAGCAGGGAAGTAGCGTATTGAAATTTTCCTCATCATGATTTTAAATTCGTGGTTTTTCCTTAGGTAGAAGGCAAGAGAGGCGTCAATCGGCCTATCTGCGGGATATTGGCGGAATATCGTTGGATGTTATAACCGCCTTCGAATAGATTAAGTAATAACACCATTAGTCATCTTATTATTATTTGTTTACCTAGGAATCAATGGACCTAAATTTCTCCTCTGTTACCGCTTTATTATATCCATAACTCACACTAGCATAATTTATTGAGGGGCATTTGATTTTCCAATACACTAACTTGGCATTTACATATTTGTCGTTATCCGGCTGTCCTAAGTTATAATCCATTTTCTATTACTTTCATCTTTCTTAACTGTATTATTTTCTTCCTTAATTACGCCGTATGTACGCGAGTGCTACAAACTACAGGATATATTTCCACCAATAATCATATTTAGAATACACCTGTCCTTGATAGGTTTTAGGGCAAATATTGTTTCTAAATCCCTGAACTGACTGGGGGTTTATACGAAACCGAAACAGTGAATTTGCACTTCCACAAAATATACACAACCAACGTTAATTTAAATCTACCTGCCTTGGTAGAAATTAATTTCTAAACCTTTTTTCTCATGTGCATCTTTTCGATACGAGGATTAATAAGGGAGATATCCTTAACGGACCGTTTTTTTGTACAAGTCCCATCGGACTTAACTCACGAGCGGGTGCGTGTAAAGCGTATTCCTTACAACTTAAAAACTACTGAAGACATTCGAACCAAAATTCATATTTAGCATCCACCTGTCCAAAGGTAGGTTTTAAACGTAAATAACATTTCATGTTCCGGAATGGACTGGCGGTTTATAGGGAACCGAAATGGTGATTTTACTCCTCCACAATATATACAGAACAAGACCAACCTGACTGGAAATCGACCAAACGTGATGGAATTCCACCTCTAAACCTTTTTTTCATGTGCATTTTTTCGTCAGGAGGATTAATAAGGGAGATATCATGAATGGTCAGTTTTGCAGGTTAAGTCCAGCGGACATAGCCAAAAAGGTGTTTTACATGGAGCAGATTCCTTATCTATATAAATCAAATCGTAACGACTGTGTGCCTCTACACTGACTATTTTGGCGAAATTTTCGTACAGCTTTCCGTTTAAGGGGTAATAATGACCATCTCCATAATTTTTGGTTTAGTTTCCTGAAAGTCCTAATTTTTACCCGCCTCGCCCATAATCCAGATTGCGGCATAATCTGCCAGAAGAAAAAGAAGATAATTGAAATTTGACAAAATTATACGTTTTAGCCTGTAACGAACGGAAAACATCCAAGATCATTAAATTTTTCACTTTTTATCCCCGAAGAATATCGAAATATGCAGGCAATTTTTATGATGGTGCAGACCTTCGGAAATTCCTATCACATAACAGATTGCACAATCTCCGTTCAATTTGGAATGATCTACAACCTTGGTCTTATGACTTTTTGCCGTATCTGTATCCCTTTTACGTTTGATTTTTCACTATTAATCGATGTTAAGTCAATTTGGACTTTTCACATGCATAATTCATACTTTCAATTAGACTACTTATATGAAATACAGAATCATCAAACTCTTCACGAAAATCGGCCCACCCAGTAGCCATATATGAGCCAAATGCTATGTATGTAGCTGTCACATAATTATCCGAAAAGTAATTTAATGTAAGATAATCTTACAAGAACGTTACCCTGTTCCACGTTTCTAACTCAATCTGACCCAAGAATAGATGACGTATCATAGGACCAGCCATTTAGGCCACTAAATCCGGCGTGTCTTATGGTATAATCCTTTGTCGATATGACGTACGTTTAGTAGCAGTTAATCTGTAAATGAAGGTCTTCAATATTGTAAACACGCATATACTTTCGTATGTCGATCTCCAACTCCTGTGTAACTGTCATTAGTAAGGAAGGTCTACAATTGTAATGAATAGTTCACTTCTCGATTTGACTTGCAGAAGGCAAGTGAGCATGCAGTTTTGTTTAAAACTCCCCTACCCGATTGTGTTTGGCAGTAGGCAAGGGTGCCCGCTATTATAAAGAAATGTCCTCATCTAAAATGTGACTGGCATTAGGCATAGTGGCCTGCTATTTTGATGGAAACTCACCAACTTGGTGTGACTGGCAGTAAGCTGGCTGGAAGTAGGAAAATGGGCCTGGCATTATAATGATAACTGCACAACTCAATTTCGAGTGATAGTAGAGTAATTACCTGCCATTATGATAGAAACTCCTCAACTGTAATCTGTCTGGAAGTAGGAAACGGGGGCTGCCATTTTAACGAAAACTCCCCAAATCGATTCTGTCCGCATAGTAGGCAATGGGGCCTGCAATTATAATGTAAACTTACCAGATTGTGATTGGCAGTAGGCAAGTGAGCCTGCCGTTATATCACAAATCCATAACAAACACTTTACATTGGAAACAACGTACGGGGACCTCCCCTTGCTCTTTCTCGGATAACGCTAAGAGACATGCAATTTTAAAACAATCTTATTTACTGCATGCACACTATTTACTTCGATATTCGAATACAATTTAGAATACCGTAGCGAAGCACGGGTACATTCGCTAGTATTCTATAATTAATTAGAAGTTCAAGTGAATTTAAGTGCAAAATTTTGATTTACCTGTATTCTGGTCAGGTTTCCATGTTTTATGTTAGTGCAATTTTCATTGTAATTTATTTTGCGTTGATTTCATTGCGTTAAATCGACAGAGGTGAGAATGATTCGTCCACTCAGAGTAAAACTATACAGAGCGCCTTCTTGTCATCGTCTCTTTTAAGTGCCCAAAATTCATCTGGTTTCCGGCATCTACACAAATACACACACACAAAACGCACGCACTTGATAGAGACAATATGTCCTCTTAGACTCTCATTCATGTCCTGAAACTTAATGGAGAGCCATGCGGGCATTATTTAAGGTGTAAATGTTGTTTGTGCATATTGTTAATAATTGAAATAAAGTTTGAATTACGTATAATTTTCGTGAATAACTGGGCCCTATGTTCTAATCACGTACATAACCAAACTAGAGTTCACTTCTTTTCCGGAGTAATCATCGCTGTTTAGTATTACAACATCTGAGCTACAGTATTCAGTTCGTCATTCCAACAGTCAGGTCAACAGCAAGACCAGAATAATTCAATTTCAATGCGATAATTTTAAATAGAATTACAGATTATGAGAATATGGAGAAGACTTGGAAGTGAAATAAGATGGAAATATTTATTTGATTCTGTGTTACTTTGAGATTATCATTTGTTAATTCATTATTCAAGCATAAGGCTCTTCGCCGTTATACATGGGAGGGTAGGGACACCAGATCCATAATGGAGGATATCATGACTGCCTTAATATTCAGAAAATCTATTAAGACTATACTGGCAATCCTTGGATTTTTCAATGATACAGATCACTGTCTCTATTTCCAGTGAATTGCTGTATCACTAGGCTTAAAATAAAATAACTCTAGAAAATCTCCAGAACGCGTAAATTGGACATGATTAGTGCATATGATTACTTAGATGTTCCTGAGAACAGACTGTCGGAGAGTTCGGGATATATAGGAACAAAGTGGTTGATATTCAGGGATGCTGCATTCGGAACGGCGAGGAAATGCCTGGGACCGACTGTGTGTGAAGTTGGAAAGAATTGAGCATCTTGGTGGAATGATGAAGTCAGGGCCTTTTGTAAAAAAATGAGGTGTATAAAAATATGTGATGTAATACATATCATACGATGTCATAAACGAAACGCAGTGAAGTAAATCGTTGCTTGGCAGAGTCTTGGGAAGAGCCAGGAAGGCTTGGTCAAGCGACAGCCAAAATTATTCGGACTGTAAATGTTTTTAGAAATGATGAAAAAGGAATATGAACAAAGTATTGGATAATTTGTGTGAATTCATCGCATATTCTAGGAAACCACTGGACTGATAGAAGAAATATTTTGAACAGCTGATCAACGTAAAACTATAAGTTCCTGTGGAAGTCCCAAACAATGGGGAGGTGGAAAATGATAGCAGTGATTTATTTTAAACTCGATGAAGTAGAAAAGAGTAACGTGATTACAATGACTTTAGATTGGGAAAAAGCAGCAAATACTCTGTATATAAGGAAGGTGACAGAAAGATTTTATTCGCCCTCTATATATTCCACATATCAGTATGCCAGGCAAGGTGTTCAAATAGATTTTGTAAAAAAGGGTACGATCAGTGATGGAGTGTACAATGGATAAAAACCAGTGTGCTTTTAGACCATAGAGAGGCTGTCAAGGCCAGAATTTCAGTATGCTACATTAAGTTGAAATTTCTCTGTGAGCAATAGGCACTTATGCATGCGTTTCAAAGATCTAGAGAAGACATATGACAGAGTACTGCGGGAAAATATGATATTATGAATCTATTATATTTAAAATGGAATTACGTTTCATTCTACAAGAAACAGGTAATGTTTCCTTTCATATGTGTGGTACAGTGCTTTCATATTTTGTTATTTTATGCTCGGCAGGCTGGTAAAATTAAATGTTATGTTGACTAAGTTGGCACCGAAAATAATGACTTCCACCTTTCAAAAACTAAGATAACACGCTCGGAAAATTTTGGTAACGTCTTCGAAAACTCTGAAAGTAGTTAGTGGGACGAAATATTACACTCATCCTAAAGTTTGAGTATATTTGCAGTTTGCCCACCAATTGCCAATCATTGTGTTTCATTTATGTTCAGATATTGAGTACATTGTTTAAATAGTGGTAACCTGGCCGTATTCAGACCTAGGGGCATTTTACGTTGCTTCTACGCTCTGTACAATAACATATTACGCCACGTGTTGTCTATAACAGATCGCATCAAAATCATCACTTTGATCACGAGATTCGAGACGCTACAAGAGTTAGTGAAATACCCACACGGTGCGCAATGGTCTCCATGACGGGAGCTGTATTCAGTAAGACTCCTCAGGTCCTCTCCACCTCGACGACATCACATGGTGGCGCACATTGGACATGCTAGAGCTCATGGTATTGTGACATGAGATCAATGGTCCAGAATGTTGTTCACTGAGGAAGTTCGACTTGGTTTAAACACTGATGACAACTCTCTGTTGGACTAATGATCTATCTGTTATGCACAATTAAAGAACAAGCATCATCATTGATGTGTCTGTACAGGCAGCGATGTTGTTGTGAATCAAGAAGGCTGTGAACTTTGTGTTAGAATTGAAAGAAGAAGAATGTTACTATTGTGCTCTGTGATTCGTGTAAAAGTTAATTGCATATTTAAATATACAGTTGAGAATTTAGGGAAAAAAGAAGTGGGTAGTTTAATTTATGTTGAAACCTATAGAGTGTCCCTAAAGTGATGTAATAGCGCAGATAGTGGTGAGTCTCAGCCTGTTTATTATAGGCCTATTGTCGTAACGAAAGAAAGGGAGGCAATACTTAAGAAAAGTAAAGCAGTCAGAGCATGGTTTACAAAAACTTAAGACACTTTCACACAAGAAATAGGTTCTGAGAATCTGAAAGGGAGAATAGTGATATTAATGTTTTCAAATTTAGATAGCTCATTTGGCGAACGAATGACCACGTTGGCATTAAGTGATGGAAATTCTGACTCTGAAACACAGTACAACACTGCCGAAGAGTATATAGAAAAGATGGATCGTGTTAAGGTTATATGTAAACCTTTATTACAAAATGCGCTGAAGTAGGAATAGTCAATGATGCCTAGTCGGTTAGATCATCCCTAACCTCAAGTAGGAGATAACATAAACTTCTTAAAGTAGAGTCAAAACGACTCAGTGGAAATGTAAATGAGTTTTTGAGATTTTGTAACCAGTTTAAAAGAATTGATGAAGAGAGGAACATTGAAGATGCACATCAATTTCAGTTTACTACAGGCTACAGTAGAAGATTCACTCGCCAGAGAGATTGTAAAGAGTTTTTGAATTGTTTAACAAAACCATTGAAAGCATAAGGAATAGATTCAGTAGGGTGGAATTATTGGCCGAGTAGTACCTGAAAGAGCTACTACGTCTCGTAGTGATAAAAAGTGTAACGGAAACCCGAGCAAGACTACGCACAACTCATCTCTACCGTAAGTTAGAAGCACACCTCATAACATTGGAATAAATCGGGATGACTTCAGATAACTACGCAGTGATGCTATTTCTACTTGTGGAATCTTGTATACCAGGATACCTACTTTGCGTGTGGTTGAGGAATCCTGTGGCAGTAGAACAAGAGAACGAAGAAGGTCGAATCTATGAAGACCAATTGAATCATCTTTTAGTATTCTTGCGGTGTGAATCTGAGTGTAAAGAACCAATTGCACTAGCAAAAGCTGGCTTCGAAGTTCGTTGTGATACTAAGCAAAAGGAAAACAACGGAGAGTAAGTTGATGACGAATATGTTACTATTACTACAGCAGATTTTTTTCTCGAGAGAGGAAGACGAGTTCAGTTGTGCGTCTATTCTGTGCTAAAATTCATGACAGTAAGGAATGTTTCCATCCTCAAAGATTATCTCCTAGCCATAAGTACGACTTAGTGAGAAATGGGAAACGATCTGTCCAATGTTTAAAACCTTGCCATGGAGCAAAGGACTGCAAGCAGAGATAAAGATAATACTCCGCTCCAAAATACATTACTGGTATACAATCACGTGTCCGACTCTAAAATATACAAAGCGAAGTTTATCTGTAAAAGATAAGAGTGATGAAAACAACAAAACGTGTTAATCTAGACAGTGTACCTCGTATTTCTTCAAACATCCGTGGCATATCTTGTTCTGAATGGGAGAAAGTTAAAAGTAGGGTGATATTAATCCAGAGTTCAATACGATCGTATATCGTGAAGAAGATTGCAGAAGAAATAACGTATCGTCATGTAAATACTGAGATGGGAAAACACGTTTTATTTGGTGGAAGCTCTACCAGGAAAACGTAGCATTGATTTTACAATATCTGCTTTGAGATTTTGGAAGGAAACTACGCTAGCAACGTTGAGGTACGAGACCAAATCTTAATATGTGAATCCATACCTTGACCATCGTCTACGGTTTGCTTGAAAGAGCTGAACCAACATGGAAGTAAGAAAACGGATGTTGGAAATGGACAGCCAACAATTGAGATGGCGATGATTTACACCGGAAAAGTTGAATAAATGGAGGATGGGTTTTTATGGGAGACTGGAAAGAGTTCTCGAACAACCTAACCATGCCGTATGTCATCCACCATGCTGATACAAACCAATCATTTACCAGAGATATGGAAGTTGGATGTTTTAGTGATTCATAATACTTGTGAAAGTCAGACCAAGGTAGAGGGGAAAGCTGTGGTTATGGAGTACTTTGAAAACAAAGCTGTGAAGAAAGACTCAAAAGGCCGCTATAAAATTAGTCTACATTGGTTACGGGGTAGAGAATATTTACCAGATAACAGGATCCTTGGTGAGAAAATATTACTATCTACAACTTCCAAATTCAGCATTGCTAATAAATTACTAGGTACCGAAGGGATGGATGAAAGAAGAATCTTTGAAGCGGTGTCAAGAAAGAAGAGGATTACCCAGGGCATTACCTGCTTCATAGAGGAGTGTATAAGGAAAACCCTACAATCAATATTAGGCCTGTATACGATGCGTCTTGCGAAGCAAAGAATGGCTGTTCTTTGAATGACAACCTCTTAAAATGTACACATCTGTTAGAAATTGTTCCAAAGTTATAATGGACTTCAGTTTAAGAAGAATTGGAGCCATCTCCGACATTAAACAAGCCTCTGAAATTTTCTGCTATGTATATGGTGAAAGAGTGTAAATGAGAAGATGATAAAGAATTTGAGGCATTGTAGAGTACCATTTGGAGTAAACTTCAAACCATTTCTTTTGAGAGCTGTCATGCAACATCATTTGCATCAATGCAAACCATCACTGAAAAACACTGCTGAGAATCTGAGACAAATGTGGACAAATATGTCACATATGTTAATTCAGTAGAAGAGCTAAACAGTTTATTAGAAAGGTTACGCAAACAATGCCTGATGGAAGGTTTGAATAAAGTGGGTGGGGAAATATTTAGAAGAAACTGTAAGGCCGTCAAATTTACTCGTACTCTTATGGGATAAAGCGGAAATCTATTGTTTTGTGATGTAAGTGGAATTATCGAGCCTGAAGGTGCAAATATACGAAGAATCTTGATAGCTACTGAACAACGAGTGTTTGACCCTATAAGTCTTAGTTCGCTAGTCACCCTTCTCCAGAAGCTGCTCATACAAGAAATGTTTAGAAACCAAGTTGGGATGGGACGCTGAGATCCTGGGGAGATGAACAGGGAATTCATAATGCGGGTTGAAGGTCTGCCAGACTTAACAACATTAAGTGCCTAGATGTATTTCCTTTCATGCTCGTTAAAGATTTTCTGCGATGCTTCGAAATTTTCGTATGCAGCTGATTTACGCCTGCGGTCTAAAGAGAGTGTCAATGCAATGATTCAACTGCTGAAATGTAAATCATGATTTGCCTCTCTGAAGAACACAACAATCCCAAGATTAGAATTAAGGGTATGTTGCATTGAGGCACTACTGGCCTTACAGGTCAAAAAGAGATTCGAATTGTCACATCTGAAAGAGTATTATTGGACGAATTCCCTTTCTGTACCGTATTAGGTCAAGAGAAATTAACGTTGTGGTAACCTTTGTCAAGAATAGGGTGAAAATGCATGTGCCTACTTGGACAGCGCAGATTGGAGACATATACCATGTCAAGATAGCCCAGCTGATCTGCCTTCAAGAGGCTGCAGTGTGGAATGATTAATCGAATCCAGATAGAGTGGATGAGAGCCAGAGGCCCACACTTTACTACCAGCCGAATGAAGATGAAATAAACCAAGGAGAGAATAATAAGGAGAACTGTTACCGTGTTGAGGTCCTTGTCTCCCTCGTCTGAAGAAGAATGGTATCTTAAATACTTGTCGAGGTATTCCGGAATTGTACAGATGATGGCTTGGGCCTTATGGTTCCTTAAAAACGCCAAACATAAAGAAGGCAGTCTTCTGTCGACAGAGTTATCAGTAACAAAAAGTAAAGAACGCAGAAATAGAATTCCTGAGAATTGTGCAGAACAACGCGTTTCAAAACCCAGAGAAATCAGACTTCAGATCAATGAAACAGAACCTGTGGAACATCCGGAATCTCGAATAATAGAAGCATCTGTATTTGTAGTGGTCGGAATTGATCTAGCGTGTCCATTGCACCTGAAAGGTAATACAAAATACAAAATCGTGGATAGTAATATTTACGTACTCTGTTGTCAGGCAGTTCATTTTGAACTACATACTTCGACCTCTGCGTCCAGTGTTATGTTGGCATTGAGAAGATTCATACCTGGACTGGGTAGACAATGGCACAAAACTTACGTGGAACGGAGAACGTACCCAAGATACATGACTAGAAGAAAATAACCGAATAAACAGCAGTTTTGAAAATTATATGGAGATTCAATCCACCCACTGCAGTTGGTGGCGTGAGTAGTGGGAACGAGTCATTCAGATGGTCAAATAATTGTTGGTACGGGTACTGGGTCATGCTTTTTTTAAATTATGAAGACATGATAACGATTGCTGAATTGCGCTTTTGCACCGTCGTTTGTATTTCGGAATCGCTGTTTATACTGTTTAAGACCTGTTCCACTACGGCTATTTAAAAATACACAACCAGTCCCTGAGGATCGCAGTCGACGACATGAGATCGAGCTGATTCACATAAGGCTAGTTATATATTACCCTCTTCAGTGCTAGCAACAACTCATCCCTTTTAATTTTGGTTGCCACCTTCAACTCCAGGAATGAGGTTTATCGCCAAACATTGTAATAAGACTATTGCAACTGATCAGTTACGTCGAGCGTACAGTATATGCAAGACAGCTGATGCTGCACGGAAACGTTGTTATCAAATGCCTAGTTAGAAACGAACTGCCTATCTGAATGTGTTCATGAAAAGCAAGTTGTATGTAATGAAGTATCCTAATATCCATTGCATTTTAAGGGTAATAAACCTGTCATGTATGCGTACACCGGCCCGCCGCTTTAGACTCGTTTTATGCAAACCCGGCCACTACATGTGATATTTGTGCTGGACAAAGCGGAGGCGGGACATGGTTATTTTCCGGGTGCTGCGGTTTTCCGTTTTAGTTCATTCCAGCAACGCTCTCCAACATCATTTCATTTCACCTGCATTCAGAGGAGTGCGACAGGCTTCGGGAGCCTGCACAATTCCTATCCTCGCCGCTAGTTGGGGGCTTCAGTCATTGCATTCCTGGCCCGGTCGAATGACTGTAAACATGCTGTGAAATTTCATTTTAATTTCATCGTGTTTACTGGTGGACCCCGAAAATCATGAATTCTTCTTTCTTTCTTACTTAATCTGTTTACCTTCCAGGGTTGTTTTCTGCCTCGGACTCAGCGAGGGACCAAACCTCTACCGCCTTGAGGGCAGTGTCCTGGAGCGTTAGACATCGGTTCGAGGATAAAACTGGGGAGGAGGACCAGTACCTCGCCCAGGTGGCCCCAAAGACTCTGCTGAACGGGGGCCTTGTGGGGGGGAGTGGAAGATTGGAAGGGATAGACAAGGAGGAGGGAAGGAAACGGCCGTGGCCATAACTTAGGTACCATCCCGGCATTTCCCTGTAGGAGAAGTCGGAAATCACGAAAAAACACTTCCAGGAAAGCACCAGAAAACTGTAACTCCCTTGAGAATGTTGATTATTCTGTATGACTGAATGATGTACTGATTGTGACTATCTCCTGGGTGAAATGTAACATAGATAACATAGTTTCCATTCTTATTTCCTGGTGATGACTGGACAAGAAATATGATCATCAGGAATATCAATACGGACATTCTGTGGGACGGGGCATCGAATGTTAGAAATTTGAAAGTTTGCAAGTTACTGAACCCGAAATGAGAGACTATGTTTAGTTAAAGTACGTTAGCACGAAGAACAGGATTTCTGATCAGCCGAACAAACCTTTATTAATACAAACTCAAGTAGGGCAAATGCAGGATTTTGCTTATCAGTGAACAGGAAACTGGGGCAGTGGGTTCGTTAATATAACCAGAATAGTGGACGGATTTTTGTTCCCTAAATAGGCACCGAGCCAACACCCACGACTACAGTACAGGTCTGCATGCCTACTAGATCGTCAGATGTTGAAGGAATGGAATGAATATGAGAAGAGGGAGCATTTGAATATAAGATTTATTACGAGGAGAAAATCCAGTTTTGATGCGGGACTGGAATGCAGTGGGAGTCCATGGACGAGAAGGTAAATTATTAGAAGGTTATAAACTGGGACAAAGGACGGAATGAGTATGTCTGTTGTGATCATAATTCAATTATTGATAATACTTGGATAAAAGAACACAAACGACGGCTGCATACGTGGACGAGGCCAGACAGAGTGGAAGGTACCGAATAGAATTCATAAGTGTCGAGCACAGGTTAAACTTCCTAGGAGCAGCCGTGGAATCCGTCCACGTGGTTGTCATGAAAATCCGCTTGAAGTTGTTGAAATTCAAGACGGGAAGGATTGTAAAGGGATGCAATGTAGGTGAGTTGAAATAATTGGCAGTGAGGGAATCTTTCAAGAAACATGCAGTAAAGAATGGGATAAAACTAATAAGAGAAAGGTGGATATCTCTGAAGAATGTGTTCAGTAAGGCATGGCAAACGAAAGTTTGGAAGAAATGACAAAACCAAGTAGCTTTCGGTGTATAATTCAAGAAATACTAGTCCGAACTGAAGAGCAGTGGAGAAATAAGAAATAAAACAATGAGTACAGAAAGGAATACAGATGATTAAGGAATGAAGTAGATGGAAAGTGGATAACAGCGGAGAAGGAATGGTTGAACGAGAAGTACATAGGTAGTTGCTACCTGTTTTTTTTACGTCGCACCGACACAGATAGGTCTTACGGCGACGATGGGACAGGAAAGGGCTAGGAGTGGGAAGGAAGCGGCCGTGGCCTTAATTAAGGTACAGCCCCAGCATTTGCCTGGTGTGAAAATGGGAAACCACGGAAAACCATTTTCAGGGCTGCCGACAGTGGGGTTCGAACCTACTATCTCCCGAATACTGGATACTGGCCGCACTTAAGCGACTGCAGCTATCGAGCTCGGTATATAAGTAGTTGATGATTGAAGGATTGTAGGAAATGCATATAGTGTATTTACTGTAGACAGTCAAGGAAACCTTTTGAGAAAAGGAAAACTAGATACCTATATTTTGAGAGATCAGGTGAAAAAAAAATCACTTCCACTGAGGGAAGTTGTATAATGAGAAAGAAAAGTAAATGGTAATTTACTGAAAAACGAAGCGCGTGTCGATGCTGATGAAGAGGAAGCCATAATTTTGAAGTCATAGTTTGGTAGCGCACTACGAGACTTAAGAAAGGTCAAGGCTCCATGAGTTGATTATATACCCTCCAAATTACTGACTGCGTAAGGAATAAACTGGCATGGTGAAGCTATTCAGTTTACTCTTTGAGATTTATTATACAGGAGTTTTGGCTTCAGATTTTGATATAATGTTGTTATCACTGTACCTTAGAAACAAATGTGTTTGGAATCTACCCTGCTATTAGTTTAGTATCTATCCACTGACAAATTTCTACGCGGACTATTTACAAAAGAACAGGTAGACCAGTCGAAGTGGAGTTCGTAGTTTGCCAGTTTTGCTTCGGAAGAAGTGTAGAAAGATAGAAAGAAATATTACGTCTTATGGGATCAAATTCGGAACGATTATCTTAATGCATAGTTTATGAAGATCTATAAAAGGGATTTGATAGCGTTGATTAACTAAGTTATTTTAGTTCCTGAACGTGATCGAGATCAGATAAGGAAGGAAGAAGTGTTATATACAATCCGTAAAATTTCAATTTCTGGTGATAAGTATCCAAGGATATAAATAGGAAGAGGCTACCCCGAAAAGAATAAGGCTGGGCTCGCTTTCAGTATTTATGTAGAACAAGCACTAAAGGTAAATTAAGGAGGAAGAGAGAATAGGAATCACAGTTCAAGGATAGAAAATAAAAATCTCTGATTTGCTGATGATATTGTAATTTTATTTGAGTCAGTAGAAGATCTGACTGAATTGCTCTTTTCCGGCTGTTTTAGCATGTCTTTGTAGGTAACTCATGTGTTCGGTCATAAGAAACTTCCGGTCAATGGGACATATTGGTCAGGCAACATTTTAATATCACTACTTCTGGTCATGCTTACTTACGCAAAATGTGTTGATGCTTGTGGTGTATCCTGTATTTTTCATTCCCATTCTTGTTCAAGCTTGTACTGTATATTGTTGTCAATATCGTAGGAGGAGTATTTTGCAAAACCAACACTATTTTATATGACCAAACAAAAGACCCATATCGGCCTTTGACCATAAAGCGTCACTCAAATATCCGATACTGATATCCCTCTGACCAAAATGCCGTAACCTAAACGTCCGTTATTCAACTAGCTGAATGGTCCCGGAGAAGGGGAACAAGTCGAAAACAAGTCAATTCGAAACAAAATATAATTTAGTGCCGTTGAATGAAGTCCGGTGATGAAGGAATTTTAAATGTCATTGTAACTCCTACACCCAGAGAATATTCAGGCATATTGTTATTCGCAGACGATAAAATACTTTCAAAACCATCCGGTCACAGGAGAACTGTAGGTTTCTTCATGAAGACCCCACAAACACTTAATACTAAAGATATATTAAGTTGATTTTAACATACACAAGTGTCATGTCATGAACCTTTCTGGGAATAAAAACAATACAATTCACACACACGAAATTTCAATTATTAACTTGTGGTTAGTGAATTCATTCAAGTATCCTGAAGGACATTTTGCCGATACGTTCATGTTCTCTGTACACATAAATTAATTGGTCAGGGATATTTATGGAGTGTAAGGATTTCTTAAGAGTTTCACTCGCGACTTCAATAATCTCGAGGCAATAAATTTATTGTATTACTCTTTTTGTGAGAATTCGGCTTGAATAAGCATCGCTCGTTTGGGAGCACATGTGAAATTTATAAAGTCTATGGATGGTGCAACACAAACTTCTTAGATGCCTTATGTACAAAATAAATAACAATTACCCTAAATTCGAATGTTATGTGACCAACCAACTACAGGAACAAATTATATTACCTTCTAATGCTCAAGGTCAAAAACCCAGCAGCATAGTAATTCAATTCTGATGAAGGCTTTCTTTTAATCAACACAGCAATGAATACAATTTAGATATGCTTTCAACTACATACGTACTCTTCAATTGTTGAATAAATTCATACATATAAATTGATTGTTTCCTATTGCAAATGAAGATCACACTCTGTTGCTTCTTATCGTAAAGCCAATAGTTTTAGTTTTTCATTTCTTCTATCGATATCATCCACACAATTATAATTGTCATCGACGATAACATCACTAAAATATTCCAGGTCTGGGATTATTGTCTTCGATACCCTCACCAGCATCATTGTATGAAATAATAATAGTAATTAATAATAATAATAGTAATAATAATACATATCTGCATCCCATGTTAAATTATGTGCATAAACGTATTAATGCACCTTTATAATGCTTTTTTATTATTGATATTATGATACTGAAAAAAGTGTACTATTAGTTTGAAACGTAATTTATCTTTACTTCTTTAGTGTTACAAGTAATTCTATTGGAGTTAATACAATTTTAATATAATGTTTTTTGTAATATAATTTGCATATGTGTTTCTGATCATTAGATCCGTTCCTGCCTAAAACACTTTAAAAATAAATAAATACATAAATAAGCAAATAAATAAATAAGTCTTGAAATATGTAGATGAGCATTTCTTCCTTGTGTAGAAGAATGGCGAAAAATGTATGGTGGACCTAAAACATGGACTAGCGGAAACATAGGTTGATTTTATGAAGAAGAAGAAGACAGTAGTTTCGAACGAAGACGTGCATATTAGCAATATGTTCTTGAAGACCTTCGTGTAGAGTATAGCATTCCATGGAGGTGAAAATTGTACACTTACTTGCGCAAAAAGGAAGAGGATAAAATCTTTTCGAAATGAAGTGTTACGAAGAATTTTGAAAGTATGATTGATAAATCGGATAGTGAAAGGAAAGCTGAAAAGATTTGGTGGGAATAGGAGAATCTGTAGAAATTTTACCAAATGAAGGGAAGGGTTGAAATGACAAATTTATAGACAACCAGAATATTTAGTTAGTTTTAGAGAGAAGTGTGCCTCCGCTAAGGCAATGGCAGTTGGAATAACAACGGAAAATTATATAGGAATTACCTTCCACCTGCTAGCCCAACTTTCTCCCATTATCTCTCTGAGTATCATAGTGTTCCGGTCATAAATTTTAGTGCATTATAATTGTGCTTGATATGGAAGTGTCAACGAACAGTTACGAGAATCCATGCGCAACTACCAAAGTTACGCCTAAAACGTTAAGAGGACCATAGGAAATTGTTCTGTAACTGGTGCTGTTAAAGACTGAGATCGACACGTTGCCGAGGACCACTCCAGAGCCAACGTGATAAACTGCCGTATTCAAGCGGGCGTCAGTGTAGACATTTTGATGATGCTCGCTCAGAAGTAGTTAAGGCTCTCAATGAGGCGAAGAAGCGAGCATGTGACTAGGACATGCCAATTCCGAAATCATACGACGAAACGAGTGTGACATCCACAACATCAATCATGATTTTGTAACCGGAGTGCTGGAACAGTATGTTACAAAGAGGTTTTTATATCGCCACAGGACCAAATCAACAAGGTATTCCACGAGAACCGGAATCATCTGAAGGAGTTGTTCCTGAATTTGGAATTCGTACCATGATAGATGTTAGGAGTAGTATTTTGGAAGACGACGAAATAGGCGAGCATCTTACTATATTTAGTTGAGCATTAGTAAAGGAAACTTTGAAGAAAAAGAAAAATGTATATTTTCAGAATTTCAGTACACAGTTTTCACAAATTTATATCATATATGCAAACTTTGTGAATTCAGAAACGAAGTACACTGACTGACAGAGCAAATGCAACACCAGGAAGGAGTGGTCAGAACTTTATGCCAATTGCAGGGTAGACTGACGTCACTGAGGTATGCTCATGATGTGAAATGCGCCGCTGTGCTGCGCACGTAGCGAACGATAAATGGGACACGGCGTTGGCGAATGGCCCACTTCGTACAGTCATTTCTCAGCCGACAGTCATTGTAGAACGTGTTGTCGTGTGCCAGAGGACACGTGTATAGCTAAGAATGCCAGGCCGCCGTCAACGGAGGCATTTCCAGCAGACAGTCGACTTTACGAGGGGTATGGTGATCGGGCTGAGAAGGGCAGGTTGGTCGCTTCGTCAAATCGCAGCCGATACCCATAGGGATGTGTCCACGGTGCAGCGCCTGTGGCGAAGATGGTTGGCGCGGGGACATGTGGCACGTGCGAGGGTCCAGCCGCAGCCCGAGTGACGTCAGCACGCGAGGATCGGCGCATCCGCCGCCAAGCGGTGGCAGCCCCGCACGCCACGTCAACCGCCATTCTTCAGCATGTGCAAGACACCTTGGCTGTTCCAATGTCGACCAGAACAATTTCCCGTCGATTGGTTGAAGGAGGCCTGCACTCCCGGCGTCCGCTCAGAAGACTACCATTGACTCCACAGCATAGACGTGCACGCCTGGCATGGTGCCGGGCTAGAGCGACTTGGATGAGGGAATGGCGGAACGTCGTGTTCTCCGATGAGTCACGCTTCTGTTCTGTCAGTGATAGTCACCGCAGACGAGTGTGGCGTCGGCGTGGAGAAAGGTCAAATCCGGCAGTAACTGTGGAGCGCCCTACCGCTAGACAACGCGGCATCATGGTTTGGGGCGCTATTGCGTATGATTCCACGTCACCTCTAGTGCGTATTCAAGGCACGTTAAATGCCCACCGCTACGTGCAGCATGTGCTGCGGCCGGTGGCACTCCCGTACCTTCAGGGGCTGCCCAATGCTCTGTTTCAGCAGGATAATGCCGGCCCACACACTGCTTGCATCTCCCAACAGGCTCTACGAAGTGTACAGATGCTTCCGTGGCCAGCGTACTCTCCGGATCTCTCACCAATCGAACACGTGTGGGATCTCACTGGACGCCGTTTGCAAACTCTGCCCCAGCCTCGTACGGACGACCAACTGTGGCAAATGGTTGGCAGAGAATGGAGAACCATCCCTCAGGACACCATCCGCACTCTTATTGACTCTGTACCTCGACGTGTTTCTGCGTGCATCGCCGCTCGCGGTGGTCCTACATCCTACTGAGTCGATGCAGTGCGCATTGTGTAACCTGCATATCAGTTTGAAATAAACATCAATTATTCGTCCGTGCCGTCTCTGTTTTTTCCCCAACTTTCATCCCTTTCGAACCACTCCTTCTTGGTGTTGCATTTGCTCTGTCAGTCAGTGTAAATACAAGTTATATTGGGTTATACTTCTCTTGCCACTAGGTAGAAAAGAAACAAAATCGCTACTTTTCCGCCTTTTATTAAACCATGCCATACTGGAATCAAGCGACGGTGGCAGTCACGTTTTGATCGGCAGCAATTTCAGCCCTTAACGTTTTATTTCCCGGGTGAAAGGTTGTTACTTTCTGAGAAAATGCATCTGGAGGAAAGTTGACTTGGGAGTTGCTTATGATTTAACAAAAACCAAAGAAATGACAATAAACATCCGCATGTGTGCTGTATTGGCGTTTCTAGGTCTGAGGATGTTGCCGACGGTTAGCTAGAAAAACATTCCAGAGTGCCTGACATTAAAAAGCTCTCTGAATTTTTTTTATTATTTCGTGGAGAAATGGATGGAACTGAAGAAGTTCCAGTTGAGCTTTGGGGTTGTTACAGTAGGCGTCATCAAAATACCGACTGTGTCGAGGGATGGTACAGTAAAATAAATACCGAACTTGAAAGACTAAATCATCGTGTCAAAGACCACAACAACGGTTTACAGAAAGATACAGAGAGCTCCCAGCATGTGCACTAAGAAAGGCCCAGCTAAACAGGAAAGATAAACGAAAGGAGACTGCTAAGATGACTACATGACAGAATGCAAATAACGGTTAAAAATATGAAGAAAGTGGTGATACTGTCGCTTATTTGAAAACAATTTCTGTTCTCGAAAAAGTTTGAAGAGTTACTAAAAAGTCCATGAGCCTAAACGTTGACTTATGCGAGACGAAATGTAAATAATATAAATATAAATGACGGAGCTTAATTTGTACTCAGTGTAATTGATGAAGGCAATAGCTGATTTTAAGCACGCCCATGTGCATTAGATGTTGGGTTGAGCCATCCCAAAGCCTGTGAAAAGTGTGCTGGGTATCAGTAAAATTCACTTGTCTGTGTAAGGTAGACCACGCAGCATTGAAAGCCCTAGATCTAAATATTAACAAGAGATGGTGGGAAGTCCACGCTTAAAATATTACCAAAAGAAGGTGTGAAACCCCTCGGTTATACTCATTACAGGGAAGAGCTTCTGCGGGTGGTGATTGTCCCTGATAGCAATTTACAGGACGCCGTTGGAGGTAATAGTAACGTTGAAATTAAACGCATAAAACAGAATACACTGGCGTGAAAATCTGCATCATTGCAGTCAATGGACTGATGTCTGAAACAACATAAACAACAACAACAACAACAACAACGAGAATGTCTATCAAATCGGCTGCAATAGAAAATATCGTAAGACACTCGAGTATAAAAGTTACCTTTACTTTTCTAGTGGTTTAACGTCTCATTAACATATCAAAAGTTCTCGGCAGGGCAAGGATGGAAAAGGGCTAAAGTTAGGAAGGCAGCGGACGTAGCCTTAACTAAAGTACTGTACAGCCTCAGTATTTGCATGGTGTGAAGGTGGGTAACCATGGAAGACATCTTCAGAGCTGCCGATTGTGGGATTAGGAATAGATAACTATCGTTTAACAAAGGGTTGCTGTAGAATGAAGAAGCTTGCTTGAGTTGCGTAAGTGTTCTATATTTATGACACATGCATGTGTTGTATTGCACCATACTGTTCGTTGTAGAGATAATAATAATAATAATAATAATAATAATAATAATAATAATAATAATAATAATAATAATAATAATAATAATAATGCCCTTGGGGTGGGAAACTGCCCCTAAAGGCGGAAGAGCCACTAGATGGCCAACGGCATAGGATAATAATAAATCCAGTAGCGTCTGTTCACCTATTTGGTGCGGCAACTGGTCAGCGTCTGTACTCCGATTTGGAGCGGCTGTCTCAGAAAACCTTCAGGAACTCACCCACCTGATTGTACTCCGATCCCTCGGGATCAACCCAATCGCTTGAGAACAAGCACACCATGATTCGTGCAAGTAAGAACAACATTACTCCAGGTGGTAACCAATCCACCCGCCAACTGAAAACGAAGGCGGCAAACGGCCACTCGGATTCTGGAGGAGCCGGGCTGACACGAAAGAGAGAGTCGGAGCTCTCTGGCAAACTTCCAACTAAAACGCCCTTCTACATCGGCACGCTAAACGTAAACACACTCCTACAAGTAGGAAAACTTCTCAGATTAACATCAGAATTAGATCACCTAAAAATTAAAGCTACTCGCCGTACAAGAGACCAGACTCACTGAGTCGGAGACGTCAGAATATGGTAACTACCGCATTTTCAAGAGCAAAACTACACGAACAGTAGGAAAAGCCACACCAATGTTAGGCATGGCCTTTTTCGTACACAAAAAGATCGTGAACTTCGTAGAAGAGATCATACCCATAAACAACAGACTAATGACCTTAAGACTTCGCTGTGCAAATCGCCACTACACCTTTGTAACTGCCCACGCACCCACCAACGACTGCAAAGATCAGAAAAAAACAGAAAACTTCTGGAACAAACTTGAAACCATACTCATCAAAATACCTGAAAAAGACACCATCATTCTCCTCGGCGATTTCAATGGTAAAATTGGTAAAGAAAAGTGCTACAGAAAAACTGCAGGAAGATTCTCAGCACACGAAAAGACCAACAAAAATGGCAAATGCCTCATCGAGCTCTGTCAACAACACGACCTGAAAATCATGTCAACATACCTACGGAAAAACCCCAATAAGCTCTTCACATGGGAATCACCCAACACCTGCTGCGGCAAACACCAGATCGATCATGTCGCCATCTCCTTACCAGCACAAAAAGAAGTACACAACGCTCAAGTCCGCAGAGGAGCCAACATTGACTCGGACCATCATCTAACAAGAATCAAAGTGAAATTTACCCCAAAACACTTCTACCAGAAATCCAAGGCAAACAAAAATTTGGACACAGCACTAATAAAAACATCAAATCTCAGGGAAACATGGAAAAAATCCCAGCCAAAACTTGGAATGAATTCCACGAACAAATCATGAAGAGTGCATCAGAGCAAATCCCAATACAGAAAAGAGCAGACACCCGTTTTGGAACACTGAATGTGACCAAGCCATATTGAATAGAAAAAACGCATACCAGAAGTTCATCAGCAACCGTACACCTGAAAACGAAGAAAAATTCCGCGAAGTCCGCAGACAGACCTCTAAACTCATCAGACAAACTAAGAGGAAATACCTGGAGGACCAACTGAAGTCGGCCGAACAGGACTTCCGCAACTACAACACCAGAGATTTTTACAGCGTCTTCCGCAACAGATTAAATGGGTTCACGCCCAAGAACCTCTGCTTCAGAAAACAAAACGGAAAATTTGCACTCACAGATGACGAAAACACCAAGGAACTCGCGAGATACTTCGAGTCACTACTCAACTGTCCAGAACCAACGGAGAGTTTTCCACTTAAACCCAACCCGAACCCAATCCCAGACTCATCCCCACCTACACAAGAGGAAATACACCGACACATACAACGACTGAAAAACAACAAGGCATCCGGAGACGACGGCATCATAGCAGAGCTTCTTAAACATCTAGGAAAGAATTCTCTCCGAGAACTCACACAAATCATACAAGAAATTTGGACAACGGAAAAACTACCACAAAATTGGACAAACGCCCTCCTCGTTCCACTTCACAAAAAAGATGACCGAATAGATGTGAACAATTACAGGGGAATTTCCCTGGTGCAAGTCACATAAAAAATCCTCTCTGCAGTGATCCTCCAAAGAACACAGGAACAACTAGAACCACTCATAGGTGAATACCAAGCGGGCTTCAGGCACCACAGATCCTGTGCAGAACTGATACTCAACCTGAAAACCATCTTGAAACTACGACACACAAGAAAACAACCCACAATCTGCACCTTCGTGGACTTCCAGAAAGCATACGACTCCATTGACCGGCAATCTCTCTTCCAAACACTGAGTGAGTACGGAATGGACAACAAGACTCAAAAAATCATCAGACTAACTCTCACCAACACAACCTCCCAAGTAAAATTCATGGGAAATATATCTGAAAGATTTCAGATAAAAACCAGTGTCCGACAAGGAGATGGACTTTCCCCACTACTCTTTAACATAGCCCTGGACAAAATCATGAGAGAATGGGAACAAGCTCTAAAAGCTCAAGGAAATTGGCAACCATTAAGTATGACAAGAAGACATGAAAAAATCTCCTGTCTCGCTTTAGCAGATGATCTCGCGGTCCTTGCAACAAACGAACAACAGGCAATCAGCCAAATCGAAACTCTCAAGAAATGCTCAGAAAAATTCGGCCTACAAATCTCCTTCTCAAAAACCAAGGTCATGTGCAACCACTGCAGCCTCCAGAATTTGAACACGAAATTTGGCACAATCGAGAAAGTAACTGAGTTCCGATATCTCGGAGAAATTATAGTACCAACAGGAAAAGAACAGAAGGCCCTCGGGGTCCGCATCCAGAAAATGAAGAGAGCCCTTGGCTGAACGCAAAACATTTACAACAAAAAATGCCTTTCAATCTTCACCAAAATTCGACATACAACACTGTGATCAAACCTGCTATACTATACGCGAGTGAAACACTCGATCTCCACAGGAAAACAGTACTCGACGACATCCTGAAAGAGGAACGTAAAATTATCAGAAAAATTCTCGGCTCAAAACTGACTGACGAAGGATATAGACTGCAATCTCGTACAAAAACCGAGGATCTCTCAAGCCTTGCGGCCGACATCAGAAAAAGACGCCTGAAATTTTACGGACACATCAAACGCCTTCCAGAAAACAGACTGACAAGAATCTTACTTGAGGCAACAGAAAACATCAAAACAAAGAGGTGGACAACGGAAATCCGCCAAGACCTGTAAAAATCAGGAATCAAAGTGGCCGACATCGCTAACCGAACCTGCTACAGAACGAAAATCAACAAGTGGGAAGTAGAGTCAGAGAGAAACCACAAGAAGAAGACAGCAGCTAAGTGGACAGAAGAACGAAGAACCACGATGAGAGAAAAACTGAAGGCTGCCTGGCAAAGAACGAAATGCACAACTTCTAAGTGAGCTTTTCGTGATCAGTTTTCTGGTCTTTTTCGCATCTAATAATAATAATAATAATAATAATAACAACAATAATAATAATATTAATATTAATAATAATAATAATAATAATAATAATAATAATAATAATAATAATAATAATAATAATAATAATGCTATTTGCTTTACGTCCCACTAACTACTTTTACGGTCTTCGGAGACGCCGAGGTGCCGGAATTTAGTCCCGCAGGAGTTCTTTTACGTGCCAGTAAATCTACTGACACGGGGCTGTCGTATTTGAGCACCTTCAAATACCACCGGACTGAGCCAGGATCGAACCTGCCAAGTTGGGGTTAGAAAGCCAGCGCCTTAACCGTCTGAGCCACTCAGCCCGGCTGGAGATAATAATAAAAACCCTGTACAAGTGTACGCAAATACATGGTTCTCAAAGCGATGTTTGTATGGATATGTGCTTAATACTGTATATATCCATTATAACCAATCGCAAAATTGCAAACGATAATTATGTACGCTCAGAACATAAACACTTTACGAAGGGGCTCATAGCAGTAGAGAAGTGTAGAAATCTGATCTTGCCTAGGCCGAGAGACAGGTGTTTAAGAACAGGCCTACTGTTCCTCTGGGCCCCTCAAGCCAGCTGATGTTTTAAATGAGACTCGTACAATACTTTTACGTTCATCCGGATAATTATTTCTAGTTCTCAGCTGCGAAACAAACAACAAAACAGAATTTGATTCCTGGGAAGGTAAAGTCAACTCCTCTTGCAGTGTGTTCGTCTTAGCAAACTATATTTCATAGAACAACACAGCCGCATTCCAGTGGTTAGTAGAGTAGTTACCCAAATAATTTGTCATATTTGATTCCAAGGTCTGGCTTTGTGTTTTGGGCGTACATTGCCACATGAAAACTATTTAAGAAAGGGGTGGGTCGAAATCAAGTTATGGATGTGCTTTTCTCAATATTCCCCCTCCTTATCTCTAGGCCAATATACATAAAAAAAGGTCACATCGCTGATTATTTTCCTAAGTAGTACTGTCGAGTGAAAGCCTTCAAGGATTGTACTCAAAAGTCATTCCTATAAAACATGCTCAAAGGAAATAATTGAATGAGAGATTCTGAAGCATGGCAGTCTAATTGACAGCACAGCGTCAATGAATTACAAGTTCATACACTAATATGGCCACGCACTGGCAGAGGTTAGAGAACCTACCTCACGATCACTAAGGGCAACGTGCTGAGCCTTTGAAGTCCTCAGACTGTAAAACGGAAACAACGAAAATTCTGCACGGATTTATTTTTACTCAATATATAAGGAAGTATAATAAAGACTAAAATTCCGAACTGAAATTATTAAACATGTATAGACATTTAGTTCATGAGTAATTACCTAACATTCCATTTATTTCAGTAAAATATGCTGTAAAAACGATGAGGATCCAGAATTTCGTAGCTCACTTCGAGCCCATAATTCTGCGTTGCAGAAGAACCGCCGCATGGCTACGTAGGCCCACCTGCAAGATGAGAAAACGTGCATAGATCTTTGTAAATAGCTAGCCTCTGATGTACCGGTACCTTGCTCGTTGCTCACAGCAGAAAGTGACCATAGCATCGAGCAAGAACTGAGCATTTCGGAAGACATTGGGAAATTAATAAAATGATGGCTGATAACCCCTATTGGGAGATATTTGGCAATGCCAACAGAGACGAGGTAATAAATAAGAATGTTTGGAATCATTTCGGGAAGCTCACTTCACAGGGAGCAATATAATTCATTATGCCCAGAGATAAGTTCGTCTGTATTTTGAGAAATGGGAACCACACTAGGCGAGGTCATCCAGTCAGAATACGCGGGAAAGTCACCCGCGGAATCATGTAATTACGCCCGTGAAAGAAGCTAGAGAAATCACCTAACATCAAAGTTGTGATACGGAAAATAGGCGGAATCCCTTGTATGAGTTTCAGGAATATCGGTCTAGCGGTATAGATTATGGGATGATTGAGAAATAAGGGGGAGGCGTTGTACCGCGTCCCGAGATTTCCTATAAATACCCCCTCTGACCACAATAGAAGCACTCGACATTCTTCGGTCTGAGAGGGTGAAACTGTGCCAGTCGACACCAAGAAGGTAACTCACTAAAATTCAAGAACTAGGTGATAGACTTGTGATATAGACAGCCGTATTGACTTGAGAGAGGTAGAAAGGCAAAAGCTGGGAAAACATTAAGATAAATGACAGTAATGCCGTAGTCATCGCAGGGCGATAGGAACATTTTGACACGATTTATTAATGATTACGAAGGTTTAATTGAACTTCTGTAAAGGAGATCAAAGTCTCTCTATTTAGTCTGTCAACACGATCTTTGGTTACCTGACCACGGGATAAACATTTGGTTTGCGCGCGAGGAGGCGATAGACCGTTATCTCTTGCCCCGGATGCACAGGAACGAACACATGGTCGTTAGAGGTTAGTAGCTTCAGGCAGTGCAAGCATTCACGAGGTTATAATTTTATGCACCGTATTTTTCAGTTCTGCACGTTCCAATGTGTTATTTTATTACATTATAAAATATCAGAAGAAGAATTAATTTATGTTACATCAAGAAGTGCAGAGTCAGTGTAATTGATCAGTTAGCATTTATGCGAAGAATGCCACCTATCATTATGAGGCACTGAGTAAGAGATTGCTAGAATGCTAAATGAAGCCTAAATGACGCTACATCAATCAGCACAATTACAGGTCTGTCTAATTCCAATATTATATCTTTGTAGTCAGAAATGTAAATGCTTGTCCTCTTAAATTAGTTAGTAGAATATGACACCGCGTTGTGTATGTGGCGTGTGTAGAATTAAGTGTGTTACGATGATGATTTGATGTAATGTCCGCAGAAAGTGTATCCGGAAACACTGTAGGTGAGAAATTCCGTCATGTGTAGCCACGAGCCGTAAAACTGTGTTAATTTCCGGAAAATTTGAAGTTACGTATTACAATAAAAATCTGTTAAAGATGTTCACGCCGGTAAAAGTTGCAATAATGATAAAGCAAAGATAACAAGTATAAGTGAGATCAAGTCAAATGATAATATGAACGATTATACTATTCACGTTAGGAGTAAATTGAGATGATAACAGTAATGCATTAAGCAGTTGTTTCGTAGGAAAATCCAGTGAACTAAGATAATTTTTGGCATTTGAGAATTTAATTATGTTATACCGTGTATTTGAGTAGTCGAGTCACGGCATTCTATTTTGTTTCTGTGGTCTGGAAAATTTTTGAGAAGCTACTTGGTGAGTATTATGTAGTTGTTTGGTTAAGGGATGACTTGTACTTAAAAATTTATCAAGCTCCGGAAGAAAATGGATCGGAATGAGGAATGAAATACTTATGAGAATAGGCAGAATAAGTCCTGTATATTATGAGTGGGATGTTTGAAGCAGGATACTGAAGAGGAAGGCCCTGCAGTTTGATATAGGAGAATTTTTGTAACAGGGCGTATATGTTGTTATATTATATTCTCGAGACAGACTGTATAAGAGCAGCGAAATCCTGTATCGATGTGGAATTATGTTAAGTAGAGCGATTGAATAATGTAAGGGTTGTCAAATCCAATGAGTGCGTTGTAACACAAATTTTATGAACAAGTGATGTTCTATCATGTTTATTATTTTACGTAAGACTGTATATAATGTCAGAGTCAAGTTGACGATTCCATTTGATACCAGCGAAGTGCATCTTGTTATAACCGACATCACGAACAAAGTTCATTCTTGCATACCGTCGAGATAATATTGGCTTATTGGAAAGTACTTTTTATTCTGTATCTTTACCAGGAGAAAAACATCGCGAATTGGAAACATTGAAGGTCGGAGAATGAATTAATTAGATTGAGAGTCTATCCTGCGTATGTTGATGAGAGCTTATTTCACTGGATAATTTACAATGATATATATTTGGAGTGTTGACATTGCTGGTTATTTGGAGCCTCACACTCTAAGTTATGCCGCCAATATTGTGGTGGTTGTGATTATTGATTTCAGTAATATGACGTAATATCTTACGAGATTTGAGTTTACTTTCATTTAGCGAACTTTACCGAATGCGTTTACATTGAACCATTCAAACCCGTTATTTAATTTCGATTTCACACTTTATCGTCGGAAATGGACATAGTTAATATTTCTAGATTCGAGTTCATTTCTGTAGCTGATTTTACTTCAAGTGTTTGAATTTCAAGGAGAATCAGATTTGAACATCCGGACAGTGTTTTATAATTTCGATTTCACCTGACACTATTAGTGATGTGTGAATACCATAGTGTTGACTCGAGGATAAGTTCGGCATGCCACATGTACATTATTATTGGTAAAGGTGTGTAGCCACTTCAGTGTCGGCTCAACTATAGGTTCGGGATGCCGCATGTACATGATTACTGTTAGAGGTATGTAGATACTTCAGTGTTGGCTAAACAATAGCTTCGGGATGCCGCGTGTACTTAATTACCATCAGAGGTGTGTAGACACTGTAACGGTGGCTCATCAGTATAATCAGGACGCCATTTATACATAGCCAAATCATAGGCTAGGCATTTTCATGAATTGACTTGAACGATGGTAGTGTCTGCACTACCGGATGCTGCAGGTATGGTAGATTTTAGCACGTACTATTTAGGCCACGTCCCGGCATAACTTTACTACGTGGAAAGTGCTTCCATAATAGCATTGCATCAGTAGTGGCTTAAATGTAAGTGTTGTCCCGCGTGGAAACCTGCCTAAAGGAGACTGGTACCGACTTCTTAGCCGCGCGCGTTCAAGCTCGATGACCTTTAATTTCCATTTAATATTGTTTTCCTTTTACCTCGAGATTTATTGCTCGGGTGTAATGTATGTTGCGATTTTGCAGTGTGTTGACACTTAGTTGTTAGTTACTGAGGAATTTACACAACGAAAGAAGTTTCGGTTCGTCAGCTGTTATAATATTTTATTTCATTTTACGTTATTTACAATACCTAAGTGAGATGTTGGTCTGCCGAGCACTTGTACTTTAGTTTTAGGGGTCATGTGTAGGTAGACAGATTTATAGTTGTAGTTGTATTTATGTAGAATTGGAAAGATTTCATGTCTTTTTTTAAATTGTGGACTTGTACTTTAACTAATTCAACGACGTAACTGCTTCATAATCTGAAAGTTTGTTTAGTAATAGGACTTTTCAAGTGATTTACCACTTTTATATAACTTCAGTGTTTGGCGTTTCTTCTAAACTGCATTTCACAGTTTCGTTCCTTCGGAACGATGTAACGTAAGGTCCTCTCGGATCACGTGTTGTTGGTGCATTCTGAACACCTGTTTGCGGTGATGCATATTTCGGCAACGGGATTCATTTATAACTTAAGAGTATCACGTGATGAAAACACATGGTATGATTTTAAATCAGATTTTGATAACTGCTGTTAATTTGTAACAAATACCATGTTTTCAAATAATACTTCGCAACCTAACCAGAGCAATTGACACTTGTTTCAATTAAGGATCCATTCGGGGATGTCCCGGTATCCGAGAGGATGTAAATCCGGATTTCTACTTGTTGAAGGTCAGATTTTCCACGGATCATGTGGGTTAACTCTCAGCTATCGTTTCTGTCAATATTGGCCGATTTTCAGGTTTTCCGTTCCTTTTGTGGTTTTGCTGTCTAGAAATCTTATATTGTGTTTTCAAACTTGGCAAGACACTAATGTAAATAATTTCAAGAAACTTTCACCGTGCAAGTTAAGTAATGTGACTGATTTATAACATTTTGTGATAAATTTAATTGGCTTTTCTTAGTTATTCAGGCAGTATTATTGTCGAGATTTCATTCAATACATTTTAGTAAACACATTTTTGCTCCTCGTTTTAAGTAGTTATGCCCTCCTCTGAACCCGGCCGATTGATCAATGAAGTGACACAAAAGAATTCTACACGACACCAATATCTAGGAATCAATATTTTTCTACCGAAGCAGCCGAGGCGAACGACCGACGATGGAATGGTTGTATCAAAAGTTCATTCTGTCGTGTTAAGGATCACATTCGAAATAGGTGTCTATGAAGAAAAAGCGCTGTGTATAATTTATCCAGCAATCAGACAGCGATCCAGGGATGGGAAACGAAATAGTGAGCCAAATTTAGTCCGCGGTTTACGATGATGGTAACGAAAATGGTAGCGGCAGCGGACCATATCTCCTAAGATATTGGGTTAGTGACCAATGTTCGTAGGACCTTTCTTCCTTCACTTTTTGCGTGCTGCTCCCTCTTTAAATATTAGAATCTTTCTTAAAGACACCCAGTAGATAGGATAGAGGCGGCAACCAACTGCGGATCGTCCACTTCCCTGAGCGAGCTAGGCGTTAGAGTTCAGGGCGAGCGGTGACGGGTGCAGTATTATCAAAAAAACTTTAGAACACTAATGTGTTTTCCGATTTTTTAATGATAGCCATGAATTACATTTAACTTAAGTTCGTTCAAAAACTTTTTTTTACCCTGAAATATTCCTCGCACATTTGTCTACAGGAAACATGCTAGTTTTGCCATTTTCGTCATGTTGAAGTGTTGTGGTGTGTATGCTTTAACAACAGTGCGTGGAAAATTAATGGCCAATTAAGGTCGCGTCGACTTCTGCAATGTGGAAGATTGGTTCATTTTCACGTATTTAAAGTTTATTTCAAGCTTTTACTAATCCGCATGACGTTAGGTTGGGATGGATATTTGTTGTAACTGAACAGGTAAACAGACTAACAGAACGAACCCACCTATGAGCCTTGCCAGTTTTCTTTCATTTAAATCTGCTTTACGTCCCACCGACACAGATAGTTCTCATGGCGACAATGGGATAGGAAAATGCAGTAAGTGGGAAGGAAGCTTCAGTGGTCTTAATTGAGGTTCAACCCTTGCATTTGCGTGATGTGAAAATGGGAAACCACGGAAAAACGTGTTCAGCTACCGACAGTGGGGATAGAACCGGCTATCTCCCGAATGCAAGCTCCAA
The DNA here is from genome assembly GCF_040414725.1 of Anabrus simplex. Taxonomy (NCBI): domain Eukaryota; kingdom Metazoa; phylum Arthropoda; class Insecta; order Orthoptera; family Tettigoniidae; genus Anabrus; species Anabrus simplex. The sequence continues at coordinate 567,830,086 of NC_090266.1, forward strand.
GCCGCGCGACCCTATCCGCGTGGCTAACGCTCCCAGTGGGCAGTTTTCAATGGGGCACATTCCATGAAATTTTTTTCGGCTTCCTCAAACTAAATTTATTTGCGCTCCACTTCACTCAAGAAGTTCACTGAGCCACTGTCTTTGTACTGTTCCTCTTAAATTTGGTATATGTGGCCATCAGTGTAAAGAAAATAGCTGTTGCCGGGGATCTAGGTGTCACTTGAACAGAGGGGTTATTTTGCAAGTAATATGCGTAAATATTTCTGTGTTATGTGGAAGGCAATGATGTTGATTAAGCATTTTTGGTAATTGAAATGGCAATTAAAATTAATCAATGAACGTACAAGCGATTTGCAACTAACAAAGTGGTGAGTCTGTCAGCAAAATACGGATGGAATATAATAATAGTTGATGCACAAGGAACTTTCTTAGTAGCGAAGCAATTACTTTAATAAAATATTCAATGACACAGAAATTGTAAGAGAACATTTTTTGATGTTCTGTGCTAATAGAATTCCTAGAAAGTGCCCAATGATAAGATGAATATATTTTAAATTCAATATTTCGGTCATGGGTGACCTTAATTTGAACGTCTACTGTTCAGTAAAGAGACAGGCATGCTCATTCATGAAGTACATTTTGAATCGAACGTTTTGATATCACCTGTAGAACATAATATTACGCATTATGAAAATCCGAATCTAACAGCAGTATAACAAGGACTACTTTAATCAATGAATAGTAATAGGTCTGGTTTCAGTACTATGTGTATTCACATTAGAAACCAGCAATAGTCTGCTCTTGACAACTATTTGAAATAGGATATATATTTAACTGCAATCAATTCGAGATAATTTTAGCTGTTACATAGCTTATGTCTTATATCGCCCTATTATTTCTGAAGATAGCAAAAAATAAGCCAAATATCCACCAATATACACCAATTTTATTCGCTGAAACTGTGATTTTAATAATTGTATTAAAACAACAATCTCGCCTTCACGTGGAATATGCAAGCGGATATAAACTCGATAGCTGGGTCAAAATGTTTTATTATCTAACCTGTAGCTAGACCAACCCTTCACTTAAATGAAATTCTAAACAAGATACTCGACTTTCTGCAATAGATGACCACCCAGGTTTAAGAGTAGTTGTAAGCGTTTATTCGGGAAATTGTGAATTTGCACTCCACCATGGGTAGTTCTCAAGATAGTGGTCAGTGGCTTTCCCATTTTGAAACCGAGGTGTGAGAATGAAGGGAATATACCTCAAATAAGGCCATTACTACTTCCTTCCAGGTCCTAACCATGTTCCATGTTTCCGTTGCCAAAATCCTACATGTTTTAAATCAGTAGCAAAATAATAAGGCAGTGAATCATGAATAATGGAAATGAATAGAAGTGTGATTCATTTCAGTATTATTCTGACGCTTTTTACTTGTGAGAATCATTTGGTTAACACTACCAGTGTATTCCTATTACAAAAAACACTTCTTTGATGGCTTCAAGTTTCGAAGCCCGATATGTTGTGGGCGTCACTCATCTTAGAACAATGTGGAAATTCTGTTCGAAGACCGTTAATACATTAGAGCATTAATTTGAGAGTAGTGAATTAAAAATATTAATAATATTTCACTTCTCTATGAGGTGAGTTTCGAATTTCTACAGGAAAGTGGCATCAGTTAATAACAACACTTAGCTTGACTGGAGCTACAGTGTGTGATGCTGATACCGTTCAGCCATAACTTAAACAGCTCACCACCTCCGATGTGTGCAAGGGAATTCTCATTATCTTTTCTCATTACCATAACTTTTCAAAATTTCCTTCACTTTAGAGGTAATTTTTCTCAGTTATACGCCAGTTATTTCATTTTTGAAATTGCAATTATTAGTAAGGTAATTTGCTTAAACTAGTAGTCCCTCGTAAAGAATGTTATCCCTTCTCCTCGCTTCCCGTTTTACACGGGCCGCTGCATCCTGCGGCAGGCGGGGGTGACCTGAGGGACCAGCGGGACTAGCCTAAAACACATTTGCATATTTATAGCCGAGTGTGCGCTCGGCACTGTACCCCACTGCTCAGACAAATGCACATTTCAACGATGATGTGTACATTTACCTAGTTAATTTAAGCCTCAACGAAACGTACGTAGATTAACCTGGAATGTTGCCAAGTACGATGGGAGAAAAATGAACTTCCGCTCATCTTTCATAGAACATCACAATGAAAAAATAACAATTACCCCCGGCGTCCGGTCATTATTAAACTACTCTTGTTCGAGTGTTTTACCTTCATGAATTGAAATCGTCCACTCTTCCATATATTTAGCGCATTTTAGTTGGGATTAACGATTTATGACGCTAATTCTCAGTCCGCAATTCTGACTATTCATATCTGCGATAGAATGATTGGGATATCAATAACTTCTCGCTGCTGTTAAGAAGCTCTAGTGAAGCAACATTAGTACCTCCAAAATACGGACACTATACGGTTAATATTGGTCGCACAGTAAGTCTCCATGAACGAGAAACACGGCGCTCCGAAGGTCAAAAAAAGTATATAAACATAATTAATTACAGAACATTTCACTTTTCAAGTATTTGAGGTTGAATAATGTAATGTAATTTAATTCCACAATATTCTGGATATTGATAGCACATCTTTCTGAAGGAAAGATATTGCATATGCCAGTTTACCTTTACGCCCATCAGTATGCCATCTAGTTCATTACCAGCAGGACTTGTGAACAGTATTTCCACAAATGCTCATCATAATCAGAATTCTATTCTCTGTTTAATTACTCACTGAAGGCAAGGAACCTCAGTTACTATTTTTGTACATTACCCACGACGTAACCCTATATATATATATATCCTCCCTGTTCCGCCAAAACGGCGAATGTTACAATGCTTTTCCTATCCATTATTTCCCTTAAGACTGGTCACGCCTTGCAGCCACATATTGATATTCGGTCCATCAGAATAATTTCCGTTGAGTTCATTTTCCTATATGCGAGTGTAAAGGAAAATGAACCTTACTGTACCATACTGAAAAAATGCATGTTTACATGACATTTACCCACTCCCAGAGTGTGATGTACTTAAGTCAAAACGTGGAATGTTAGAAGTTTTAATCGTTGTGGTAGGTTAGAAAATCTGTAAAGTAAAATGGAAAGGAAAAGAAATAGAAACGTAGATGTAGTTGTAAGTGAAGTACGTAGACGGGAAGAGCATGATTTTTGGTCGGGCGACTACAGGATTATCAGCACAAATGTAAAGAGGGGAAATGCAGGAGTTGGTTTAACAATGAATAAGAAAATAAAGCACTGGGCAAGCTACTAGGCCAGCAAAGTGAATAGTTTATTGTTGACAAGATAGATACCAAACCTATAACCAACACAACACCCCAGGTCTTTTGTCTACTAAATCAGCGCATGTTGATGCAATCGAAAGAGTACACGAATATATATAAAATTTAATAAAATATGTAAAAGGACATGAGAAATTAATTGTGGTGGGGAACTGAAATGCAGTGGTTTACAAAGGAAGGTAAGGTAATGCAGTGGGAGAATTCGGACTGGGACAGAGGAATGAGAGATTAATTCGGCTAGTTGAATTCTGCAGCAATCATAAATGAGTCCTTGCAAATAATTGGTTCAGAAACAATAAATGACGGATGTATACGTGGACGAGACCTTGAGACAATGGAAGGTCTTAAATAGATTTCCTTATGATAAGGCAGAGGTCTAGAAACCAGGTGTTGGACAGCAAGACTTTCCCAGGAGCGGGCTTGGAATATGACCACAACTTGGTGGTCATGAAACTCCATTCGAAGTAGAAAAAATTTAAGAAATGATGGAATACGAAAAGGTGGAATCTAAATAAGTTTAAAAGAAAACAGTATGAGTGACTGTTTCAAGGAATGTGTTGTACAAGGACTACCAAAAAGGCTGAAGCATGCATAATAGATGAAGGGTGAACAATTGTGAAGAATATCAGTAAGACTGTTGCTGAACGGCTGAAGTAAAATAATGCAAACACTGAGGAGTGTAGGAAGGAATACACGAGGTAAAAATGAAGTATATAAAAAGCGCAGGACATCTAAGCAAGAATGGCTGAAAGTGAAGTGCAAGGATGATGAAAGTAGTAGCGTTGTAGGAATGGTACATGCTGCATAACGGAAAATCAAGGGAACTTTTGTAGAAAGGGAAATTAGGTTTATTAATATTAAGAACTCCGATTTATAGGGAACGAAGACACACTAGAATGATGGCAGGAAAATATTCAACAACAGGGTCAAGAGAAAGAACTACAGTGGATGATAAAATTTTGGAAGAATACGAGTCTTTTGATGCGGATAACATAGAGGCCCAATTTGGAGGTGACAATTCGAATCTTGGGGTGGGGTGTACACGATAGGAGCATCCATCAGTAAGACTAATACTTACATTCCGCGAGTCGATACGTGGAATATTAGAAGTTTGAATCGTTGTGGTAGGTTAGGCAATATGGAAAGGGAAATGGAAAATAAAAGAGAAATTGATAACACCGATAACTGAAGTGGGTTCAAAATCCACTGTTGGCTGCTCTGAAGACGGTTTTCCGTGGTTTCCAATTTTAAACCTTAATTAAGAATACCACCGCTTCCTTCCCACTCCTAACATTTTCCTCTCCCATTGCAGCAATAAAACTTACCTGTGTCGGTAGGACGTAAAGTAACTTGAAAGTCTTCATGACATACCCTCAGAATCACTGCTAGCTTTAGGATAAACCTGAATGGCAGTTATTTCGTTTAGTGTGTATGATACATAACAATTCCCATCCTAATTTTCACAGAATGTTAGTAAACTCGTGTCCTCATTCCGAGCCGGTGCAGCTCTTTTCAGGCACACCCCCATTGGAGGTGAGCTTCATGTACCATTCGAACCACATACCAGCGCTCCTGCCATTCTTAAATTTCTGGCAGTACCGGGAATCGAACCCGGGCCCCCGAGGACGGCAGCTAATAACACTAACCGTTACGTTACGGAGGTGGACACACAGAATGTTGTTACACCTATTGCCAAGGACGGAGATGTTGACAATTGTAGAATCTGCCACGTCTTTAATGCAGTATCTCACATTTGCAAATTTTTAACACGTGTTATTTACAGAAGGACGGAACACGTGAAGTAAATTCCCCTCTCTTTCTCAATGTTTATGTAGAATAGACGGTAAAGGAAATCAAAGAGATATTTAGAAAGGGAATCACAATCCAGGAAGAGGAAATGAAATATCTGAGGTTTGCTGATGATATTGTTATTTCATCTGAGTCTGCAGAAGATGTGGATAAATTATTAAATGGTATGGACTATGTCTTTGAGAAGGAGCAAAAAGTGAAAATAAATAAGTGAACAAAAATATAATGGAGTGAATTCGAACGAATTCAGGTGCTGCAAAAATATAACAGGCAACTTGATGATTTTGGGGCGTAAAGACCTAGCAAGGCTGGCACCGACGCTGAGGAGGAAATTATATGATAAGATAATCTGCTATATGGGGAAAGAGACGAAAAAGGTATTGTAGCGGATGATCTGAATTTACAAAATATAAAAGGGGAATGGAATGCGAATGACAGAAAGCATGACCAAAATTTGTGATATGTTAATATGGGAAGCACAGCTTACTCATAAAGTGATGGAACCAACTAGAGTGAAATATGTTCTAGTCGTGGTGCTGATAAAACTAGTTGAGTTCTATAGAGAAACTGAAATGATAGATGATGAAAGTACTCATGAATAAGTTTTCGTCTTAATTAAATATAAAGGTGATAAAAAGGAAGGTCGTAAAAGTAGGGCTATTAGGCAATGCCATATGATTCATAACAGACGCATGGGGAAATTTTTACAAAGCAAATATGATCAATGGAAAATTGTAAATCAAAATGTAAACAGCCGATAGGCTGAGGTTAAAGCAATTGGTGTGGAGTGTGGAAATATTTATGTACCTTTAATGATGCCAAGGAAAGGTAAGGACCCATTATAATATAACAGGGAAAAATGAGATTAAGCAGGAGGTGCAGATAAGGAAAAAATAGAGTTAAGAATGGTTTTGGGAGTAAAGAGAAACTGAAGGAGCCCACCGGGAAATTGAATTTAGCTAACAAATCAGCTAAGGATAACACGACGCCATGCAAAACTGGCGGCCATATGGATTTCAGGGATCAGAGGACGTATATATAGATACACATGACAGAAATCCTCCAAGTTGATCCACTCACAGCAGGGCAGAAAATATCCTCATCTACTGTACTACACTTCTTCCCAAGGGCGTCAGCTATTTTTGACCTTACAATGTGGTGACGTAATTTCCAAAATGAGCATTCCGCGGTCACACTGTCCGAAGACGTAGGCCAGGGCTTTGGTCTCCGAAAAATCAATCAGTAAGTGAGTAAGTCATTATCATCCGAACATTTCTCTGAACCTCGTCAAATAAAATTTGCATTCTGCTTATTATTATTATTATTATTATTATTATTATTATTATTATTATTATTATTATTATTATTATTATTATTATTATTATTATTGTTATTATTATTACCGTGTTTTCGTGGAGCAGAAAGAGGTGAAAGAAGGTGCTGGGTGGAATGGGTTTATCTACAATATCAAAGATTAATTAAAACTTTAAAAATGAAGATTATATTTCTTTTCAAATTTCAAACTTAACAAGCTTCTTCACTAGGTGAAGAAAAGAAAAATCAGGTACAATAACAACCTTGATACAACAATTGGAATACCCAAGAATAGGGAATTTAACCGATTTGGGCTTCAAGCCGCTAATTTCCAACTTTACAATTTCGCCAATTAGCGTTTACATAGACCAGGAGAAATCTCCCAAAACAAGATCACCTTGCTCCAAATGTTACAAATACGGCCTTTCATATGCCCCCTCAATATTGCAGCAATCTCAGAAAATATGTTACATGCTCTCCAACATTAGCCAAAGAGACAGCGCTCCCAATTTCTTACAAAAGTCTTACAAATTTCTGGCATCTCTAGGCCCAACTAGCAATTTTACAATTTAGTACACAGGGGTAACTAGTACCCAAACTACTGGGTCTTCGTGGAAAAGAAAAACACAAAATGAATGGAGGCGTACACTTGCGCTCCTAGAAAATTAAATATGAAACCCTAATTGGGCTCTCGGCCCGATGATGCCGAGGCTAATCCCAAACTACTGTAGTGACTACAATGAAGGTTAATTGAACGCTTTACAGAAAAGAGAAACAGGTATAAAATCGTAGTCACCTCAAACTAAGTTGAAGGTGAACTCGAGAGGGTAACGCACTCTCTATCCCCGATTTAAAGTTTAAGACTTTATGAAATTTTACATTAGCCGAAAGAAAATTTACATTTTAGAAAACAGGAGATTACACAGAAATTCGAACCTTCTCCTCGTGTGATCCTGCGGAGGTAGCTACAGAGAGATATGACTGATATCTATTACCTTGGCTGTTCAACTGCCTGGCGAAGAATGAGGCACTCCGCCTCCTGTCTTAACGCACACACAGTCAGAATTTCGGCGGTCAAAAGACAAGGTAGCCAGAAAATCCTCAGCTTATATACCCGAGGGGACGGTTCGAGAATGTTCTGGACAAAATCCGGACACACCCTCTCATTTTTATTGGGTAAACCAAAAACCTACAAGAAGCCACTGATTGGCTGAAAAATGTTTTCAGAAAAGTAGTGATTGGCCAGATTCCAAATTTGGCGGAATGAGAAATAAGTGTTGCGAATCTTGAATTAACAAAATAAATGAACATTAATTTAGTTGAAAAAACATAAGAACACAAAACTTCTTTAAATCACTAATTCTTCCAACTTACACCAGAGTGCATGACCTCAGTTTTTGTGAAGACATCTATGGAAATACGTTCAAACTTCTTGACGTAAACCACAAGAAAGCCAATAAATACAGACAGTTTAGGCAACTTCACAATAACACAATTACACCATAATTCAATGGTGACAACTTCTGGTCAATGTCCCAACTTCATATCGTAGCTGTTTCAAGGTTTGTATGGTAGATAGCGTTCTTTAAGGCGCTTCTTTTAAATGAGTGGGTTGAGGTGTACCTCGCGGTACAATTATTATTATAATCTTTATAATCAAGTTGGATAATATTCATCGATTTAAACATCCTTCCTCACATAAATGATATAATTTATAGCAACACCTCATGAAACCGTTTTACCCTGCCCTTAATATTACAGTACTCCTTCACATTGGCAATGATATAATAGAATATACCTTTAAGATTTCCAGTTTTGCAATTATCTCATGACTAAAATGACCAATTTTGTTATCAGATTTAGCTTCATTTCCAATATGTATTAAATTTTATCAGAAGTCTCATAATTCTTGACGTCTAATGCAAACTAATGTATGCCTTGTATGGCTTAAATCACAAGTCGGGAATATATACAAACATGAATTATAAAATGGAAACGGAGTGAGTGAGCATTTGAGTGTGAGAATTACTTTTTCAAACGATATTTCTGGTAATTTATAAAACAAAAAATCGTGTCTAATACAGAAACTATGAGCACGGACCCGACTGAATCAAGTTTCAAGACCCCTTTCTGTATATACAGTGAATGACATAGGATTATGCCAATTTTTGTGAAAATTGAAGCAATATTTTGAGCACTTTAAAGTGCAGTGTGCTGTCATCAATGTCCGCTGTATATAAGCTGTGCATCAATACATGTGACAGCCTGAAAGGCTCGTGGATGGAAAATGGTATTGAGAACGTCAGCAAAGGGATGTGTGTGAGGGTAGGGACATCGACTCTCATTTTAATAGCTTGATATGATAAACCGTTACTCTCAGAACTGATCGGTAATCGCCATAATGAAAATAATCCAGAATCGACAACAAAATGACAAAATGAAAGACCGTCAACAAAACTACGGGTGACTGTGGAATGATTACCTTTGTTGTAGGCGCCGATTTTGAAACAATGATTCGAAATCTGTTGTGCATTCCAGTACGTATAGCTTAAACTGTACATTCTGGTGACGTTAATAGTGCCACGTATGGTTACTTTATGGAGAGATAGTGTTATAAATCGCAGTATCTTCTCTCACTGGACTCACAGTCGTCTTTGTAACGGTGGATCTGCCATTACTGTGAATTTGCGCCGTATTTTACTGTGCCAAAATGCGTGGGAATGTGCAGTTGCTGAACGAGCTCAGTTGTTGGTAAGATACTCCTATTTGTAATTTTGAAGGAAAATTGACATCATCCAGGATTCTAGTGATTAAAGTGAAAATAAAATCATGCGGCAAACTGCGTAATTTTTTTTGCTAGGGGCTTTACGTCGCACCGACACAGATAGGTCTTATGGCGACGATGGGATAGGAAAGGCCTAGCAGTTTGAAGGAAGCGGCCGTGACCTTAATTAAGGTACAGCCCCAGCATTTGCCTGGTGTGAAAATGGGAAACCACGGAAAACATATTCAGGGCTGCCGATAGTGGGATTCGAACCTACTATCTCCCGGATGCAAGCTCACAGCCGTCTCTACACGCACGGGCAACTAGCCCGGTACTGCGTAAATTAATTGATATCATCATGTACTTCAATGTGAAGCGAAGAACTTCAGATGGGACAATTTGGCATTCTATTTCGCTACGTAAACTTTCGAAATGTACTGTTACGGAGGAATGTTGGAGGTCACATGGGTGGATTAGATAGAAAATGATGAGATATTCAATTTAGGTGGGTGTGGAAAATGGTTTGGAGAAATTTGTCCCGGGAAAGGTATAAACTTGTGACACATATCTTGTGACACCCAAAACGTGTTCAGTTAGTTTTGAGGGTAGTGTAGGTGGTAGAAACAGTAGCGGCAGACCGTCAATTGAATAAGGAAAACAGATTGGAGTAGAAATTGACATTTTAGCACAGTATGGTGTGACACGGACGGCTGCATCAAACCAACCTATGGACGGATGACAAAACAGCATTTAAAATAGAATACCACCAACCGCCATTTCAATCCATTTTCAATCCAGAGTTTAAATGTAGGACGCACAGTAGTAATTTATTGCAAATTATTGTGATCCTTTTTCTATATAATTGCATAGTACTATACCCGTCCAACATGATTATTCGTTGAGTGCTCCGCCTACGAATATAAAAGGTTACTAGAATGATATGGATCCAAAATATTAATGATCATGTTATGAAATTATAAATCATGTGTAATAAAAATATAAATAGAATTATATGGAATGTATTCAAAAATACTGGCCATCCTGATTAACTACGATGGTGACAACATTTACGATTATTAATCGAATTAAATCTAAACTAAATAAAAAATATGAACATATGAATATATATATATATATATATATATATATATATATATATATATATATATACTAATAATATAAAGAGGAAAAGTTTGTTTGTTTGTTTGTTTGTTTGTAACGAATAGGCTCAAAAACTACTGAACCGATTTTAAAAATTACTTCACCTGTAGAAAGCTACATTGCTAGTGAGTAACATGGGCTGTAGTTTATTTTCAAAACAATTAGAGATGGGGGGAGGGCACGTGGGGGAGATATAAAAATAATAGACTAATATAGGCAAAATATCGAATTTGTCGTATAAGGACGATACAAAGCTCAATTTTATCCTCTTGACGCAAAGAACAAATCTCGATAAGCCCTACGGGCCCGAAAACCATGTTTCAAGGCCCTAAAACCAACCGTTACGGAGATATTGGCACCACACTACCCCTCCTCTAGGAATCGGATAAAGTAGGTAATGAACTGCCGTAACCATGGCAACGTCAGCTTCAGGATTCTACAGCAGCGAAATTATCTACAATAAATCACGAAAACTTAACATATTACAGACATGAAAATTGATATTTGGAATTTCCTCCAAAAATTAAAGAACACAAATATTCGTTTTCACAAAACACCTTAAGTGTGTTTTGTGAAAACGAATATTTGTGTTCTTTAATTTTTGGAAGGAGTTGAATTATTTATATGAGAAATATCTCAAAAAATGAAGATGTTACAGACTTTAAAATTGGTACTTGGAATCTCTTTAGAAAAGAACACACTCTTTTTGGAAAATCCACTTAAGCGGTGAAAAGAATAAAAAAGGGTGTGAATTTTTAAAAATGAGTATCTTCTTCTTCTATCGCTTTACCCACACCTATGAGGTTGCGGCTACGAACTGTGTCACACATGATGATTTGACCCTGTTTTATGGCTGGATGGCCTTCCTGACGGCAACCATGTGTGTAGGGATGTAATCTATACTTCTATACTAATATTATAAACAGGAAAAAATTGCATATTTGTTTGTAACGGATAGACTCAGAAACTACTGAATCGATTTTAAAAATTACTTCACTTACAAGAGCTACATTGCCAATGAGTAACATGGGCTGTACTTTATTTTCAAAACAATTCGAGGGGGCGACGACGGGAGATATAAAAATATTAAAATAATAGGCTAATATAAGCGATATCGAATTCGTCGTACAAGGACGAGACAAAGCTCATTTTAAGCCCCTTGACACAAAGAACAAAACTCGATAAAACCTTCGGGCCCGAAGACCATGTATTAAGGCCCTAAAACCAACCGTTATGGAGATATTGGAACTACACTCTCCCTCCTCTAGGAATCGGATAAAGAAACGAACGGCCGTAAACATGGCAACGTCAGCTCAAGGATTCTACAGCAGCTAGATTATGCATGTACGTTTGGGCATAGCTGCCAACCAAAATTGATACACGTATGACTTATTATCAGGAAAAAATAAACTGTTGTGTAAGACGCTCATAGCACTCCTTTGGGTGTAGATAGAAGGGGAGTGAAGTATGAAGATGTTACAGACTTTAAAATTGGTACTTGGAATCTCCTCGGAGATCTCCTTAGTACGGACCTCCGTTTTTTTGTACTGACTTAGGTTTCAGCATCTTGCGGAGTCTGTTACCTATAGTTTAAACTATTTTCTATCAAATAAAGGAGTAGTAGGATCACCGATGTTATTAGTGCCGATATTCTGGTCCACTTGTACGATCATTGTAACCATGAAAACCTATATACTGTACACAATTGTCAAGATGGTGCGCCCATGACTTGAAAAAAATTCTCAACATTTATACTCAGATACATTATATGATGTGCGACATGAGAATTGTAATTGTCGAGAATTATAGTAGTTTCTTTTATGCATCGCGTATTTCCTTGATCATTTGTAATAGTTACCAAATGTCGGATCAAACAAATACATTCAATAAGATTTATATTTGTGGTACTATCTAGCGGAAGTATACTTACACTAAACCTGCAGCTTTGTGAAGGGAGCAGCTATATCTAGGTGGGAATGGAGGAAAAAAATGGTAAGAAAAGATCTTAGAGGTCGACGCTAATTAGGCACTAATATTTAGAAGCCCCATGAAGAAAATAAGAAGAAGATACACTATAATTCCAAACATGACAAATAATTCCTACGAACTTAAGTAAATACACCAGTGATATAAATATCTAATGAAGTCAGTCACACCGATAGTATGAGTAACTAAAGCCAGTTTCTCATAACCCGTACGGAGAACCGGTACTTCTGCTAGTATTCCATAAATTTTCTAAAATAAGCTCATAATTTTCCTCTCATCAAGGAATCGGTTCGGAAGTCATCATTTCAATTTAAACTGAAATGTTTGTGAGTAAAGGAAAAATCATCAGGCAGCACAGTTTCTGTTAGGCACGCAAATGAAATAATGATGTGGATAAATTTGGAAGTTGGAGGAATTAGAAAGATAATTGTCTCAGGGTCGATAACAGGAGAATGTTGACATGTTTCATGAAGCATTGAGTGACATCGTAGTCCGGGTCAGCAGCTAGGAGAGGATAGTGCTAATGGGCGACTTTAATGCGAGAGTTGGAAATATCACTGGTGGATAGTAAATGGTGATGCACAAACGTAGGGAAGATATGCAAGCTAAAATGAATGGGAAGCATTTACTTGACTTCTACGCTAGTATGGGATTAGAAGTTGCAAATAAATTCTTCAAGCATAAGTGCACTTTTGAGGGTAGTAAGCTATATTTAAAAAATTTAATTCAGACATTCTCTTAGGAATTTGCAGGATTTCCGGGGAGTGTTTGATGATACGGACCCCTGTCAGATCACTAGTCAACTAAGAATCCCTAGGCCTAGGATAGAGAATGTGTAATCTGTTTGTAGAAGAATACGAGTAGAAAACCTCCAGGGTGAGGATATTGGAAACAAGTAGAAAGTTCGAAACAATCGACAGTAAGTAAGTTCAGAATGTAGAAAGAAAATGGGTGGCATACAGGAATGCAGCAAGGGAATGGTTAAAAACAGATGTGTGTAATTAAGGGGAAAATTGAACATCTGGGTGAATGATGAAGTGAGAGCTGCTTGTCAACGTAAACCGAGGCGTATGAGAAATTATTCCAAACAAGGACTGATGAAGACAGGGATTTGTACGCAGATGAAAGAAATACAGATAAACAAATAGTTGTTTATTCCTAGAAGAATTCGTGGGAGATTTTGGAAATAACCGGGATAGGTCAGTTCAAGCAGCATGGAATCTTAGAAAAGGAGTGAAAAACGAAATGAATAGTGTATTTGGTAAATGAAATGAACTCATAATAGATCCTAGGGAATCACTGGACAGGTGGAAGGATTATTATGAAATTGTTCTCAACGTAAAAAGGAAATTTCTCTGGTGACGTCACGGGCAATGAACTCATGGTGCCATATTTCCTACCGATGAACTCACCCACTGTTTAATGCAGCGAACGTTATTAGTATCTCGTGGATTAGAAAACCTATAATTTCTCTACCCAAACGTTTCAGTTGTGTACTAGTTATAGCGGTGCCAATATTGTACAGTCTTCCTGTCTATGCTATCATGCTATCACTAAACTGATATATTTTGCACTTTAGATATATAAATGTAACTTTAACTTGTAAATGGGCAGTGAGTACAAGCGATGAATCCCTAAATTAAGTGTGTGTGTGTGTGTGTAAAATTTCAATTGCACTACAAAAATATAATGTCTCTAGTTTTGGATCCAAGTCAGAAACACCGTGTGTTACCTCTCAAATAACTTCTATTAATGTGACCATTCTTGAGTTCCATCGTATTGCACACGGATTAGCTTTATACCCTTAAACTCGGTTTCGCTCATTGAGGTCTCCGCCCCCAAACCCCCAATTCCTGTACATTAAAAGTGGTCATTTAGAAAATTACTGTGACGAACCGGTTCGTCGTTAAGGAAAAACGGCCAGACGGCCCATATATTTGCTTACATATTTGGTCCTATAATATTTTCTCGTACAGTATATTCACGATTTATAGCAAAGATAGAGGTAAGCGTTTCGACCTGTGTAAATTACGTATGATTCTCACAACATGAAAAATTATCTTCCTAACCTAATGGGCAGCTAAAATATTGAAACTTGGTACGTGTATCGTGCTTGAAACGTTATACATTTTCGGTCCCTGAAGCTTTGTAGTATCTGCATCCGGTACACCGTAGATTGGTTAAGAACTTTAGATTAGGAGTACAGTGTCCACATAGTCCTTTCTTTTTTCCATTCTTACACGGTGCTAGTATCATGTATTTTGCTCACATATGACCCAAGGACGCTCCAATGAGGATGCCTAAGTTCATGATTCCATCGGTCTTACAAGTGTGTAAAACAGTAAACTTTAATTATGGAAAATGTACAAAATTGACGTAAGATCTGAAAATGCAGCTGGCTCTATCTAAGGCATAAGGGAGACTAAAATTCTAGGAACCGAAGTTGTAGATCTCTTCATGATGGGTTCCGAATGTCTTGTCCATTTGCCGATAAAACTTACCGTTTAGCCACGAAAGGAGATGGAAACTATGATCTGCACCGTCACAAAAATTGCCTCAACTTTTCCATAATTTTTGGAGGTAAAAAGTTAAACATTGTAACATTTTTAATTTCTCCATCGGTTGTAGGCCAGGAGCTATAACTGTGCCAAACTTTAATTTTCTGGCACACAGCAACATATCGTCCACGATTTAGTTGAGGGGGAGGGAAGTAAAAATAACAATAAATTGGACATGTGGAACTTTTCCATGGGTTACGGCCTATATAGTTATCACATTGACAAATTTCAGGTTTCTACCTCATCTGGAATTGATCAATCTTTAATGTCAGTCAATCAGCCGTACGGTTTTATATAATGTAGATAAGCGTTGAGGATGTGCACGTTTATAAGTTCAGACCTTAATTTGGAAATTGTCTGTGACGGAACTGTTGGTCGTACCAATAAACCGATTACGGTATCAGAAAGACCCTTCAGTACTTCACAGGTTTGGTCTCGTATCTCGTAGATAGAGGTAAATGTTTCGATCTATGTCAAATTTCGTACGTTTGCCACAAGGTCAGAAATTATTTCGCCAACTTTACAGACAGCTACAGACTCGAAACTTGGCAGGAGTATCGACCACAAAACGGTCTGTAATTTTGGTTCTTTGACGCTTTGTCGTATCACTATCCACTTCACCTTAGATTGCTCTAGAAACATAGATGAGGCTGAAATTTGTGTAGTGTTTCGACATATCCATTTCGTTTCCCCACAAATACAAGGCGGCAGGAATAATGAAAGTCGGTTTGCGTTAAACATTAGAACTTTTTATAATTACTGCGTTGGATATAGGGTAACAGCTATAATTTTGCCAAATTTCAATTTTCTAGCACACCCGAAATTTGAGTCCGCCATTTTGTTTGGGGGTGGGGCTAAATATGATAAATTGAACGATTTGGAAATTTTCCTTGGGTTACAGCTTAATAGCTACCAGAATTCCGAATTTCAATTCCTACCTGTTTTGAAAATCTGTAAATATTAACGTTAGTGAGCGAGTTAGCCTTCTGGCTTTATAAAATAGGGATAAGCATTGAAGATGTGCACGTTTTTACGAGCAGACCTTAATTTGGAAATGTATTGTAGCGGAAATATTGGTCGGATCGACAAACGGATGGTGGCATCAGGAGGCCCCTTCAGTAGTCTATAATTTTAGTCTTAAGACATGTTATCGTATCTCGGCTATTCATGGCATAGATACAGGTAAATGTTTAGAACTAGGTCAAATTTCGTACGTTTGTTACAAGTTGAGAAATTATTTCGCCAACTTACTACACAACTACAACCTTGAATCTTGGCAGGATCATCGACCACGAAACCATGTGTTAGTTTGGTTCTTTGACGTTTTGTCGTATCACAGTCGGCTTCACCTTAGATTATCTTAGAATCATAAATAAAGCTGAAATTTTTAGCAGTGTTTCCACATATTCCTTCCATTTCCCCATAGCTACATATCGGCAGGAAAATTGAAAATCTGTTTGCGTATGCCCAATGGACGTGGCAAGGAGCCTGTTGAATTTCGTTATCTTACCTGTCTTACAAGTGTTTCTAGTAGTGAAATAATGTGTGAAGGAAACAAAATTGTACCAAAATTAGAAAATGAATTTCGATCTAAGGTACAAAAAGTCGAGATACGACAAAGAGTCATATGGCCAATGTTGCAGATGTCTTCATTCCAGGGACCAAAAGCTTATCCATGCTTTGATAGGAATTGCATTATAGGCACAAAATACCTCGAAAGGAATGTCTGCACCGGCATGAAAATTGCTACAACATTTCGATATCTTTGGGGGTAAAAGGTTAAACATTGGAAGTTTTTATAGTTTCTCCGTCGGTTACAGGGCAACAGCTATAATTTTGCCAAATTTCAATTTTCTAGCACAGCCGAAATTTGAGTCCGCCATTTTGTTCAAGTGTCAAAATATGAAACATTTGAAATTTTTTGAATTTTTCGTTGGGTTACAAACTAATAGCTATCCGATTGCCGAATTTCAATTTCCTTGTTCATCTGGGATTGGGCAAACATTAATGACAGTGAGTGAGTGAGTGAGTGAGTGAGTGAGTGAGTAAGTGAGTGATTTAGCCTTCCGGCTTTTTATAATACGACTGAGCTCGATAGCTGCAGTCGCTTAATTGCGGCCAGTGTCCAGTATTCGGGAGATAGTAGGTTCGAACCCCACTATCGTCAGCCCTGAAAATGGTTTTTCGTGGTTTCCCATTTTCACACCAGGAAAATGCTGGGGCTGTACCTTAATTAAGGCCACGGCCGATTCCTTCCCACTCCTAGCCATTTCCTGTCCCATCGTCGCCATAAGACCTATCTGAGTCGGTGCAAAGTAAAGCAACTAGCAAAAAAAAAAATTAATAATACGGATTTGTGTATAGGCCAACTGCCTCTTGTATACTTCCCTCTTTGGGCAATTGGGACAGAGATAATTAAAGCTGAATGCGGATTGATGTCCAAAATTTCGTAGTCAGTAATTGGATCATTTCATCTTCCAAATGCCTGTCAGGCTGTGAGAATGGATTAAAAATGAAGTGTAAAGAAGTAGCAGTATTCAAATATCATAAACCGTTACGAAAGTGCGAAACTACTGTATACTCTGAGTAACTTCGGATTATGGCACAGTGTTTTTGTATTGGTTTTCGATAGCCTAGTCAACAATTTGAAAATACATTTTCGAAACTTCGATGGAAGGTGTATCAAGGAAGTAGAACATTCAGATCTTTTCTACATTTAATTGTTTTATGTTACAGAAAGGTTACTTTGTTTAACTATTGATTAAATTATCTTGTGAACAGGAATATTCCTGTTGTTAAACGCTTCGTACTGGGACCTTAAAAACCAATATTTCTCGGCGAACAACCTTACACCTACGACAGAAGATTTAATATATTTTCAATACATCTCACGATACGTGAATAATGTAATCAGATGGTACTAGGATACTCGAAAGGGTTGAAATTCTAAGTTCAATCCTTACATTATTTGAGATCACGGAACCAGATGTTGCACAGTAGTATTTCATATACAAATCAAGCGTGACGAGAAATGTGTACATATCTGATTATGGAAACAAAATTACTTCTTCAGTGTAATGTAATTGAAGACGGGGGAAACTGTCAATAAAATAAGGTTTCTTAAGCTTTCGTGCTCACCTTAATAAATAATACTCCTTTAAAATATAACTGAGGTCTCTATGTTTAACGTCAGTTACTTTTAATTTTGTGTACGCTGGTGGAAGAGTGTATGTTGGTGGAAGAGCGTACGAAGTTCCCTTGCAATTGCAGCCACTGGTTGCAAAACCTCATATTAAACCTGTAATTTTGAACACATGCCAGCCAACAGTACGCAGCGTATGAATTTGACACATACGTCAGTTTGTTCGTCTGACATTAACCTACCCAACACACACAAGTTGAGTCCGCCAAACACTAGCATCTGTGTTGTATCCTTCAGTGATCACGTCGGCGTATGTGCCTGAAAAGAACATTTGCGGCACGCATTGCTTTTCTTATTTAATAAAAACAAAACGGCTCTGGAAAGTTATCGTTTGCTGGTAGAAATATATGTTGAACACGCTCAATTGGTTCGAACATATGAGACATGGTTTCCATACTTTAAACGTGGTGATTTCAATGTGAAAGAGAGTGCGTGCTCTGGTAGACCACAAAAGTGCGAAGACGAGCAATTACAGGCATTACTCAACCCAACTCAAAGTCAACAGCAATTGGCACAAGCAAAAATCAGCGGACGTTTACGACCAGTGGGGAAGATCAGTAAAGTCTGTAAATGGGTCCACACGATTTGATGAACGGCACATGAAAAATCGCAAAGTCACTTGTGAAATGCTGCTTCAACGCCACGAAATAAAATAATGTCTGTACCGAATTGTGACAAGTGATGAAAAGTGGATTTATTTCGAAAACCCGAAGCGGACAAAATCGTGGATGTCACCTGGGGAAACCGGTCCTTCAACAAGAAGGCCAAATCTCCTCGGCAAGAAGACCATGCTTAGTGTCTGGTAGGACCTGAGCGGTATTGTGTATTATGAACTCTTGAAGCCAGGCAAAACGGTTATCGCACAACACTATCGCAAATAAGTGGTTAATTTAAATCAAGTATTGATCGAAAGACGACCGGAACGGGCCAGAAGACATGGCAAAGTGATTTTGTTCCTCGACCATGCGCGGTCTCACACAGCAAAACCAGTGGAAGACACCTTGAGGTCTCTTGGATGGGACATCCATCCGCACCCGCCATACTGCCCCGACCTGGCGCCATTTATCACCTCTTCGCATCAATGTGGCACGTGCTCACAGAGCAGCGCTTCAGCAATTTCGGGGAAGTTGGAAAATGGCTGGACGAATGGTTTGCAGCAAAAGACAAGCAGTTTTTCTGGCATGGTGTTCATAATTTACCAGAAAGATCGGCGAAGTGTGTAGAAGCCAATGGTCAATATTTTGAATAAACTAAAAATGAACTTCCTTTGAAAATTACGTGTTTTCTTTACCATAAAAACCGGCAAAAACTTATGCATGCACCTGGTACCTTTACTGAGTTTGTAACACACAACTGTATTCACCACTACATCATTTTAACATCCGTGCGTGAGGCTATAGACTGGACGTCAATTAACTTTTTAATTAATTCCTAACAGCAAACAACAATAAAAACGGAAAATGAGCAAGCAGCGGCAAACCTCATTCTAAAAATTCAGAATTATTTATGTATGCAATGTAGCTCGAAGGTAAACAAAATAGACAGCTGTTGATTTGTTCACCCTTTCGGTCACACACCACGTCACTATTTACTCGTACACTATGTACAGAATGTACTGTACTGTACTGCACTGTACTTAGATTTCTTAAAATAACAAACACTTCTCTTACAATTTTACTAACTTGTACAACAGAAATGTTACACGGATCTAGTAATAAAATATTGCCCGGATGTAATGCCGGTACTTTAAAAGTATAATATACTTTTTAATGAGAGAAAGTGAAAATGAAAGTCCACAGCCTGTTTCCAGTCATTCGACAGGCTCAGGAATGGAGCGAATGAAATCCCCATCTAGCGGCGAGGATAGGAACTTTGCAGGCTACCGAAGCCTGTCGCACTCCCAGGTACAATGATTAATGAATGACAGATGAAATGAAATGATATTGGAGAGTGTTGCTGGTAAGAAATATGATAGGGAAAAACCGGAGTACCCGGATGAAAACCTGTCCCGCCTCCGCTTTCTCCAGCAAAAATCTCACATGGAGTGACCGGGATTATTTGTCTCCTGAAAAGATTGAGTAGTAAGTGGCCTTCAAATTTTCCACTAATACTCTCTGATACATAATAATAATAATAATAATAATAATAATAATAATAATAATAATAATAATAATAATAATAATAATGCCGAACGAGTTGGCCAGGAAGTTATTTGGACGTCCCACTTCAGAATCAATATCTGTTTGTTGCCTCGACATTGGTTCACGGAAGAAACTGGAAATCCTTAATAATTACTTTGACTCATTGCGTGGCAATAGCAAGGAGGCCAAGGTAGAGTATTTAATGCCTCCATAACTACATAACACGTATTGCTGTAGTAATACTTGTTGTTGTGGGGTAATTATGTTTTAACTTTACCTTATTAGCACCCTATTGTAAGTGACCATTGCCACCGGCATAGTTCCCAATTGCGATGTATTTAATAATTATAATAATAAATATTTTTTTCACAAGGCGAGTTGGCCGTGTGGTTAGGGGCGCACATCTATGAGCTTGCATTCGGGAGATAGTGGGTTCGAACCACCCTATCGGTAGCCCTGAAGACGGTTTCTCGTGGTTTCCTATTTTCAAAACAGGCAAATTCTCGGGCTGTACCTCAATTACAGCCATGGCTGCTACCTTCGAAATCCCAGCCTTTTCCCATCCTTCCGTTGGTGAAAAACCTGCTATGTGTTTGTGCGACGTTAAGCAAGAGGAAAACAAGGCATTTCTGTCTCTTAATAGTCAACCTGGAGACTCTTTGGATCCTCAAAAGCATATCTAAATACTACGTGTCTAGAGGTAAGCCTCAGAATCCAATGGTGATGCCCTGATGAGGCGTACAAGGCAAGGTGATTTATTATGTAGTTAATCATTGCCATCCTTACCGGGCCTGTGTGACCGGCCAAATGAACCCCACTATTCATATCATCCATACTCTAGAGCATATTTAATATTCTGCTAATTGCTTTACGTCGAACCGACGCAGATAGGTCTTATGGCGACAATGGGATAGGCTTAGGAGTTGGAAGGAAGCGGCCGTGGCCTTAATTAAGGTATAGCCCCAGCATTTGACTGGTGTGAAAACGGGAAACCACGGGAAACCATCTTCAGGGCTGCTGACAGTGGGATTCAAACCCACTATCTCTCGGATGCAAGCTCACAGCCGCGTGCTCCTGATCACTTACAATAGGGTGATAATAAGGTAAAGTTAAAACATAATTACCCCACAACAACAAGTATTACTACAGCAACAATATTACTGGAGGCATTAAACATTCTACCTTGGCCTCCTTGATATTGCCACGCAATGAGTCAAAGTAATTATTAAGGAGTTCCAGTTTCTTTCGTGAACCAACGTCGAGGCAACAAACAGATATTGATTCTGAAGTGGAACGTACAACTAGCTTCCTGGAAGCTTACACAGTACTTACAAGCAGTCCCTAAATGTCATCCTAAAAATTGCACAGAAATACATTTTCTTATTATTTTCTTAAATTAGTTACCAGCATTACGATTTAGAATGACAGAAAATAATTACATGTACTCTGCCGTATGAGAGGCAAGAACCAGTGACCAAGGCGCTTACATTTGGTGTTGAATATAGCGTATTTTGTATTTAGTGCGCGCTGTAATATAAAGAGGACGCGTGAAGCCAAGTGGGATGTGTGAATGTGGTAGCCTGTTTGTGTGAGAGCAGTGGAAAATGACAGAGTTGAAGATTGGCCACGAGGCGAGGGCCGTAACTGTACTGAACCAACAGCCCGAGCAAAGATACTCAGGCTTGCCAAACCGCCTTTTATTAAAAAAAAAAAGCTCCTAGATCTACACTGAAATTAGCGAAGCTAAAGCCACACTATGCATCTACATAATTTAGAAGAAAGATAAAGCACCTTTTATCAGATGAAGTTATCTGCATCTCATTCGTAGTGGTTTGTTGTTCCCTGTCCCCCTACCCTTCATGTTAATTAATTTTGTATTGCCCTCTAGAACCGTGCACCTCTGATGGAATAGAGGTGCACAGAAAATGGGAGGCAATAGGGGACAACACATGTTGTTTCTATATACTCCGCTCCAAGTAATATTCTACGTTGTACCCCTCCATTGCTAAGGAAATTAATTGACAGAAACTTGATTTGGAGTGTAACTCATGATAGTATTCTATTCCCGAAAATATTATAATGTTTTCTACTAAAATATATTCACAGTTCTTTGAGTGAAGCAGGTTGTTTCTCCTTCAATAACTTATCCGATGAGAAAAGCCGTTCTATTTCTGGAATTCTATATATACGAAATGTGTTCCAAATAGCTTATTATTAGTTGTTAAAATTAAAACCCTCCATAGTAAACTGTATTGGGAAGGCACTTAAAAGTTAGGTAATAAGAGCTCGCAAGAAGAAGCTTTATGCTGATTGTATATATAATGAGAGATAAGATTGGGGCTTTGATACGCTTGACTACTCGGCTTGGTTACCGTTATTGAGCAAGCCCTTGTTCCAACGATATACCAAGGCATCGATGCTAACATGGAATAAATCTGCGTCCATCCCTGAAGCCATGTCATGATGACAAGTTGAACGGATCTATCGTCGCAGAAGCGCTTACCAGTCAGGTGCCTCTTCAACGGTCCGAAAAGGTGGAAATTGTCTGGTGCAGGTTGCAGCTGTGGGGAGGATGCTCCAGTTCCCCTCGTTTAGTGCAGTTGTGCAATAACACCACGCCCGTTGAGAGAAGTCAGTTCGTTTTCAGTGAATCGCTAAACACTAAAATGTTGCACATTAACTGGCAGCATCCTCTCTCGCTCCCATGGTGAGGAAATTAACCTTATAGACCATCCTCCCGACAGCCTCGGCCTCACACCAATTTGATTACCGTCCCTTCGAACCGCTGAAGAAGTACCCAGTTGGTGAACGATTCAACGACGATACGGCCATTCAGAATGCCACCATGGAGTGTCTTAAGGAACTGGATGCAGATTTCTTCCGTACAGGCGTCGATTCCTTGGTGTACCAATGGAAAATGGACTTGTACATGAATGGTGATAATGTTGAATGGTAATGCGTATCTGTGCCCTACTACTGTATATGCTTATATCCCCCTGTAAAATAAAGTCTTTCCTGCCAACTCCATGTACCTAATTTTTAATATTATCATCTATATTACATTTAGATTTTAGTACGTATAGAGCTGGCATGTCAGGATCAAGAGCTGACTAACAGTTCTGCGTGGATGAGAAACATCTCTTACGAGCGGTAAATCAGAATGTTATCATATAGCGCAAGCCTGGATGGGTGTACATTACACTCATAACTACACTGCTCCGTACGAGACATTTACGTATATATAAGGACATGCATAATCAAATGATTTCAATACGGCGTTTGCACGAAATGAACGAAGCAACATGCTTCGTAATAACCGTGTACCAGGCAAGTAAATACTTAGTTCAATGATTGTCCCGAAGTAAAACATATAAGCCACATATCTTTTTGGGTACTTAATATGCTCAAATACATTGTGAACAGATATGAAGCAGAATAATGCCGAAAAAGATAGGCGGATTACAGAAACGAATGAATTAGTCTAAAGCCATAGACAATGTCTGCCTAAACAACGTTTAAGTTACGCGTGATGTTCCATTACATAAATAATGTTCAGCCGGTATTCAGCTAGACGTCGTTTAAGTTTCAATAATCAATAACAATCAGTCAATCACTACTGATCTGCCAAGTCGCTCAGGTGGCAGATTCCTTATCTGTTTCTTTCATAGCATTTTCTTAAATGATTGAAATACATTGGAAATTTAATGAACATCTGCCTTGCTCCAGTTTGTCCTCTTAAATTCCAACTTTATCTTCATAATGTGATCTTTCCTACTTTTAAAGTCGCCACTCATATTTATTCGTCTACTAATGCCATTAAACGCCTTCTCTATATTCACAGCTCGGAACATACAACTTAGTCGAGCACCTCGTCACATTTCCCCAAAGTCTTCGCAGCCGAAACTTTGCAACATTTTCGTAACGCTACACTTTTGTCCGAAGCTTTCACGAGACGGACGGAGAAACGTGGTTTCCTCGCGAGTTGAATTAGGAGGTTTTCATTGCCTAGCAGCGATATATTTAGGGGTATATTTATCAAGTACGTCGATTGCTCAGTCCATGAGAGAGCGTAGCGTGGATGGAAGGTGCGTGAGGAGGCTCACTGCATTCCTACCGATGTCTCTGTTCGAAGGGCTGACATCATAGCCATCAGCTGAAAGGAGAGTAATGCAGGGGGCTTAGAACCCACCATTACATTTGAAAGACTCGAATCAGGCTAGGGATGTTATCCTACAAAAGCAAGGTATTTATGTTCAATGCTTGCCTTACCTGTCAGAAAAATAAAAATACCTATCGATCGGTGGTTTGCCAGAGGCCTAGTGTTCGGAGATAGAGCCACATTAGCTAGTCACCGGGCGAGTCGACGGTGCGCTTAGGGGCGCGCATCTGTGAGCTAGTATCCGGGAGATAGTGGGCTCGAATCCCACTGTCGGCAGCCCTGAAGATGGTTTACCGTGGTTGCCCATTTTCACACCAGGCTAATGGTGGGGCTGTACCTTAATTAAGGCCACGACCGCTTCGTTCCCACTCCTAGACCTTCCCTATACCATCGTTGTCGGTGCGACGTAAAGCCACTAGTAAAAAAAAGGACCATTCCCTAGTCAGACATAGACCTTACAACGAAATTTGAAAGTTCTCTTCTGCCAAATAAAAAAATAGTAATACAGATACTGAGGAACTCTTCACAAATCATTAATTTCCATCTATACCTGAGAATGTGATTAACATTCCTCCCCCGTCCGACTCGTTGGCTGAATGGTCAGCGTCCTGGCCTTCGGTTCAGAGGGTCCCGGGTTCCATTCCCGGCCGGGTCGGGGATTTTAACCTTCATTGGTTAATTCCAGTGGCCCGGGGGCTGGGTGTTTGTGCTGTCCCCAACATCCCTGCAACTCACACACCACACACAACACTATCCTCCACTACAATAACACGCAGTTATCTACACATGGCAGATGCCGCCCACCCTCATCGGAGGGTCTGCCTCACAAGGGCTGCACTCGGCTAGAAATAGCCACACGAAATTATATTATTCCTCCCCCACTCGCTCTGGATTAGAGAAAATAATAAGAATATTAAGAATTGAATTTCCAGTCGTTTCGTGTATTTTGAACTTTATTGAAACTGTAACATGACTGTATTCCGGATATGAATGCTCACCCTCATTGGAGGACAGACGATCTATTCCATTAATAAATCTTTCTCTCTCTTATACACTGCTACTGAAGAAAAATTGAAGTGAATGAGTGGATTTCGAAACAATATAATTGAAAAAAGCATTGCAGCATAAGTATGCATATTTACATACCTAGTCAGTAGGAGGTACACATATTTTAGTATAAACAGTTCGTAGAGGGGAATCTGTGTGGTGGGAGACAGAAACACTCAATCTAAAGGAGATTTTATTCAAAATGAGCAGGCTCAACTCTTTCCTGATCTGTTCATTGAAAACAGTTAGAAGCTATGATAAATGTGCGTACCCATAGTGGTACGCGTACCACACTTTGAAAACCACCGATTTAGACCAGAACTGGGGTCCAGTTGAGACCAGCTCAGTGCGGCCAAAATGAGTATTGCTTACGTAACGAGCGAACGTCACAGTCAAGTCCGAGAGCGAACGCGCTCTGCATGGCAGAGGTGCAATCACGTTCGACATTTCTTGCTGCGCTGCATGTAAATTGATAATATAGAAAAATATTTAAAAAATGATTCATATTATAAGCTGGAAGAGTCTTCGGTTTCTGGTTTCATGAAGTAGCGTCTATTTGTTCGCGCGCAGTTCACTGAGGATCTTCTAAGATAGGCAGAAGTCACATATCTTTAGTCTATGGATTTACCATGGTGCTGAGGGATTGAAACCAGACGACAACCTGTAATTTGGTCACCATTTCTTTAAGTGTATGGTACGCACACATAGCTTAGAATAGATTCCGGCCATTCCTCGCTTGGTGCCAGTCCTAAGATTTCGGATTTCTAGACAGGATATGTTGAAGTTAAATCCCCATCAACTTTGTGAACAAACGTACATATACTTCTGGACTGTACTTGACACAGAGGACATGCTGCTCTTTTTTTCTGCTTGAGTATAGTACCAGACCATAATGACCAGTAATGATTGACACAATAGTCATAAGATTTTTTCCGTATATTTAAGTATGACTTATGTAACTTCCTGGTATTGGATGTTTTTGGTTATAAGATTCAATACATTCATCTAATATAGCTGATGCCGCCAGCCCAATCGTTGAATCAATGGAGGTGAACAGGTCACTATAGTCCACAACGGCATGAAGAGCTACTTATAACCTGATGATTCAAACAATTAAGATCCGGTGTAGTAATGCATTTCGAAGATAGGTACAACTACAGTTCATTTTCCTTCACCTTGTTTAGCCCAGGGATTTGATATAAGTAACTAGCTGTTTTATCTTAAAGACCTGAGATACTGTAAACATAACCATGAAATATATCTGATAATTAACCTATATTTCTGTGTTGTGGAGCGATAGGAGATTCGAAGAAAGTACTGTACTATCTCAGTACGTAACTACAGTTGAATAAATAAATCATAGAGAATCATGGGTAGGATGGAGAATGAGACAGAAATCATATTTTTTCCTGGATCAATGATTGTAAGTCAGGCTGTGTACAGTAATGAGTTAAACTACCGTGGTTAGTTGAATCAGCTGCTATCTAAGAAATTGTTTCAAAGGAATAAGGAAAACCATTCGAATGACTGTTAGCAATTATTCAACCGAGATTGAAACGTTCAACATTCAAATGCGAAGATCTACCCAGTCATATTCAGGGCTGTGATTCCACTGCATTGAGTTGGAGGGAATAGTGCAGGTGTTATCATAGAAAAGAGTTATTGAGCCTATGCAGAAATGTCAGTATTGCACACGAGTTCTGTAACGTTTTCTGAGAGTACCTCAGTAATAAAAATCGAGTAGGATAACTAATTACAGTACGTTATCCAACCAATATGAAGTTAAACAGCAATATTTCTTGTGATGAGGGCTAAATTTAACACCTCAAGTATGTATTTCTACTACCGACCATCAAACAACGAATTAGCAATGTAATGATAGTTTGGAACCATTTATTATCGTAAGTTTCACTGAACAGTGAAATTGAGTACTTTGTCCTAGATTTAAGGTGTAGTATGGCAAAATAAACAACGCGATTGGCCAATGTGCATATGAATAATATACACTACAGTGAACAAAATTTGGCTGCAAACGAGAGGATGTTCATTTAATACCGACACATTAAAGTGTGCACAAAATTAAATGATTCGCGTTTATTGCGTGGACACTGCTGTTTAATGGCCACTTGAATGCACAGAACACTAAAATCATTGCAATTTCATGACAAGGACATATTTCATTTTCATCAATGCCATTTTAGAGATCTTGTGTTTATTATTATCAAGGGCCCTCTAGCTTAATTATTGATATTAATTTCACAGTTATGAATATTCTGTGATTTGCTAGTGTTACAAGCATACAAAATATCCCGTCATAATGTAAACCACGCTGAAAGCAATCATATGGTATTTAATACCTCGTTTATCCCTTGGGATACCATAGTTTTTGTTCATACTATGAGCAATGGTGTGGTCTGTTTGAAATGTATTACTTTTCAGTTAGAACATAAATGATGCGAATATGAATACGAATTACGAGCTTATTGCGGAGTTTTTTGTTTTTAAGTGTCGTAATAGCAGGTTTAAGACCAATATTTGTGCAAGGGCTAAACGTGGGAAGGAACGAACAGTGGCTTTATTTAAGGTATAGCCCCGGTATTTACCTGGTGTGAAAATTGGAAACCAGGGAAAACCATCATCAGGACTGCCAACAGTGAGGTTCGAACCCACTATCTCCAGAATACAAGCTGATAGCTAGATGACCCAAACCACGCAGCCACTTGCTCGGTTCATTCCTTCTATAATTACCTTTTGGCACTATTGCAACTTCAAAATATTGCTCCCTTAACATTGCAACCTTTAACTGGCCATGACTGAAAGCTGGCTGAGTTAAATAGAGACCTCCACGTCAATTGGGGTTTATTGATCGTGATACAATATGCCAAGCGAATTGGAGATTGATGCCTCCTGAAAGAAAATGGAAGTGTTTTATCGGATGTTAAGTAAATGAGAGGAATTACAGCTCTCTATCAAACTTTATTCCCCCTTAAAATTTCCAAAACTCAAAAATGTTCGTACATACTTCTTACAATTGAACCCTTCGCCACTTCTTCCTCATGATCACTCAACCTTTCTTGAAGTACTCCCTCTCCGATATGGACAACAACCTCTAATATTAACCAGTTATTCAGAGCAGTGTCCTACTTTTTTTCAATTGTAAGGACCAGAAATCCAATGCTAATAATTCTGCCTAAGTAGCAGGTATTATGGGCAATATATGTGTCGCCGCTGCACATCAAGAGACAGGCAGTTGACCTGAGGTTCCTCCACGCATCCTTAAATGTTCATTACCGTTCAGAACATCTTGTCTCATTCTTCTTTCTCTTAGTTCCTTTCAGCTTCAGCAGAGTCAAAGACCTTCTTCACCAGGAATGAGTCCAATCAGTTCATTTGTAAGAACTTTTTTTTTCTGCTATTTGTTCTTACGTCGCACCGACACAGATAGGTCTTATGGCGACGATGGGATAGGAAAGACCTAGGGAGTGGAAGGAATCGGCCGTGGCCATAATTAAGGTACAGCCCCGGCATTTGCCTGCTGTGAAAATGGGAAATCACGGAAAACCATCTTCAGGGCTGCCGACAGTGGGGCTCGAGCCCACTATCTCCCGATTACTGGATACTGGCCGCACTTAAACGACTGCAGCTATCGAGCTCGGTTTTGTAAGAACTAGTTGATTCGGTACCATTTGTCATCTTGTGTTGTTGAAATGAATTATTATTTCAAATGAAGGATGTAGTTCGTGAGCATATGCCATATTTTTGTTGTTGTAGAATTTGCTTTACGTCGCACCGATACACATAAGTCTTATGGTGACGATGGGGTAGGGAAGGTCCAGCAGTGGAAGGAAAGCAACCGTGGTCTTAATTAAGGTATAGCCCCAGCATTTTCTGGTATGAAAATGGGAACCCACGGAAAAACATCTTCAGGGCTGCCGACAGTAGGGTTCGACTCCACTATCTCCCGGGTGCAAGCTCACAGCTGGTGGCCTATAACTCTACGGCCAACTCGCCCGGTCTGATGTCATGGAAATAGCTCTCGCTGCACCTCTTTCAAATGACCGACGTCTCACCTCATCTCGTTCAAATGAACGAGGTAGTTTATGAGCTATCATGGCGGCTCCTAGAACAAGGAGTGGTAATTTTTCCTGCCGCTTGCGAGCTAGTACATTCACTTCACAACACATAGTGCTTGCTTGCTTCTTTTCCCTCCTTTAAAACGATTAACAGACCACTCTATTATGATGTTGAAATCTCGGGGGTTGAGAGACGAATGAATCAGCTTTTTACCGGCTTTTTTGTATGGAAAATCATTGCTCTAAGGTGATAATTGTCCTTTCTAACTGTTAAAGATGAACAGAAGAGTAGGCTAACGGAAACGTCTTCATACTAAAGAATAAAGCGATGTTCCTGAATTCCTGACTAATACTACATTTTATTTCTTGCCATCATAGCTAAATATTAATCACTAAAGCATAGTTTTGCCAGAAATCATTAGACAAAGTATTAAGAGTATTGGTTCATTGCGTTATACGATGCAACTCGTAAAATGCCCCTTGCGACACATTTCTCCTTTTAACTTTAGAAGTTGAAATGAGCACTGTTGGACTTCATCGCGTGTTACTGTTAGTTATGGTGTCAGACAAAAAATATAGGAAGTGCGAATTTTTAATTTTGTCTCCATCACGAAGTTTCGAAGTATAGAGAGAAAACGGTACTTAAGTGCTCCCTCTGTGGACTATTGGTAGTGTGTCGACCTCCAAATCACAAGATCGTAGATTCAAACCATTAGAAGTAGTCAGATTTTTTAAGGGCGGAGGAGGTAAATTCGTTAGTATATTGTACGATGACATTACGTTGCACTGGAGGTGATTTATATGCATCTGACATGGAAAATTTGGTTGACCGTTCCGACGAATGTTTACAGACACTTGGGGACTATGTCGAAAAGTGAACTCACATTGTTTGTTGTCATGGCCGTGTTGCCTATGTGTAGGTGGTTTCATAAATGGCCATTACATGGAATTGTAACTTACTTTTTTATTCGCCCTCGTACAGTGGAAAATAGGAGAAAGGGAGATAAATATCTACAGTTAAGTAAAAATTCACTAGTAAGTTACAACTGCAAAGAATGAAAGCGAGATCAGTTCAAAAAGGAGTCTTACAGTATTATGGATATCTACTCATGAGAGATTTCTAGAATTCAGTTCGTGGTCTCAGCTCTTCACGGGATTTCGCAATCAGGCTATGGCATCGCGTCGAACTTAGCCAAGAATCCCCATCTCCCAGGTGAAATTGAATCAAGAATCCAACCACGATTCCCTCGAGGCTGGCTTCCCGATATTTCAATAGACGTACAGCCATCTGAAAACTAAAATAACAGTCAAAGTCTGCTTCTCGGCTCGCCGACTGATGTTCATTGAGTAGAGCGATTAATTAACTTTGACCTCAGTGAAGTTCAGAATTAGAATCAGGACCAAGTCATTGTGTACTTCACAGACGAGCTATCCACGGTGACGTAGAAAGCGCGAATAAGGTGTCATTGGCTGTTAAAGATTTTATGTCTGATATGCTAAGGAAATAATTATTTCTACATCAATATGCACGAGATCTCTTCCAAAACACGCGCACACAGTATCTTCTTTCATGACCTCGTCACTGCTGTTAACTACTCCTTTTTTTTTATGTAATTCCAATATACAAAACTGGGTCACACGGATGTTCAGTAACCTTGCCAACAGCGCGACCTGTCCAAACCACTCCGAGCGACAGAGATCTCATTCGCATAATCTAAAGCATTCATCCACTCGCAGCAAATGAAGGGGACCATACATACCGCATAGCGTATAAATTTATAAAAACGAAAGTTATTTCCTGTGATAATCTCCGTTCTTAAATAGGTAGTAATGAACTAGAAGAGAAAATAGGAAAAAAGGATCTGTATGGTTGACGTTGCCTGATCGGTTTCTGATAAATTGTCTCCGTTATATCGTAGTAAAATGTTTCACTGTTACCGAAATCCATTCTAGATCATAATAATTATCGTATCAAATGATAACAAGTCTACAAGGACAGTTAAAGCACTGAGGTGAAACTGAATCTAGTGATACTGTACTACTACATAGTAGTTGTTCATCTGTATCTGTGAGATATCATTTATCGATCATACTGAGCACAAGTTCTCTAAAGGAAGTCCGTATTAAGAAATCTGAGGTGAAATTAACACCAAATCGGTATAATATAAGAAAATACGAAAAATACGAATTCATTCTCGCTTTGAGTAATATCTGCACTTTGTAATTGCTATTTAGACAGTCGATCCTAGAACATGGCTTCACTGTTGGAGTCGGCAAAGGATCATCCTCACTCCGACCTAAAAGAAAGTGCTTGAAAGTATAATGTTATTTA
Organism: Anabrus simplex; assembly: GCF_040414725.1. NCBI lineage: Eukaryota > Metazoa > Arthropoda > Insecta > Orthoptera > Tettigoniidae > Anabrus > Anabrus simplex. The sequence goes on from NC_090266.1 coordinate 567,861,998, forward strand.
TCGGTTTTACGTCTTGGTATTCAGTATTACGGTTTACAGAGTCTTCAAGGCTCCCAAAATGCTTTCACATGCAAGTTATTCGACTTGCCAGTAAATATACCCAAATTAGACTGGTGTATCTGAGCATTTTCAAGTATCATTGGATTATCATGGAATCGAATCTCAACCCGGGGTTAGAATGCTAGCGTTCTACTATCTGAAGCACACAGCTCAGTGCAGTGTAATAGAGAGCTTATGATAACTTTGTTACGGGATACAAGCAGAACAACTATTCGAAATGGCCATAAGGAGCGACTGCATTAGAATAGTGCGTACTTTAGAAATAGGAACTGACAGGGAAAGTAATTGAAATACCTTCCTGGAAGGTACCGTCTTACCAGAAACAAGTATACCAAGCTTGTCTTTAAATTGAATGCAGGATTTGGAATTTTATAAATCAAGTTTAGGCCCTATACCTCACGATGAAGTATTAATTTGTACCAGTTCCAAATAATGATATCATTTAAATGAATCTTCACTGAAAATCTAAATAAAATTTCTACGACATAACCGCTGTATACTATTCATATCCTCGAGCCAATTTCGTAAAAAATGTTTCACAGGTTTGCATGATGAACAAGAATGTCCATTTGCGGATGATGGTTCAGACATGTATGCAAATCAATTACGTTAAATTTTTATTGTGATTGACGTTCCTGAGATTCATTTACTACTGAGAACAGCAATGAACGAATTTCGTATGGTGAGAGTAAATTTGTCCATCCATAAGCAAATACTGAGCAATTTCTATGCTGAAGTTACCTACAAAAATTCATGGAACATTTCTAGCAAATCAATCCGATGACATCATTGCTAGTTCAGTCTAGGTAATGTTCAGATAATATTTACTTTATAATGATATAAGAATCCATATTGCACAGGTGGATCTCTCAACCGAGCTCTTTATCAACATTTTCCCTCGCTTTCGTGTACATGCACTATTCTATTAAAGTGTTCAAATCGAAGTTCAAGCTACATATCCAAAAAGCAGATATAAAGATTAAGCTGAAGAAAACTTAATGACAAACATCGGAGAATGTTTGGCGAAATGAGGTATAAGGTCTGAGATTGAAACTATTCTCCTAAAACTACATATCTTTGGTGTTGCTTATCCAAATTATTGTTTACGAATGGAATCTTGTAACATTTTAACCGTTTTCTAGAAGTTTTTTTATATTATGGGCGGGAGTGTGCCTGTGGGAGAGCCTGTGAGATTGCGTAGTAAGTCCATATTTTGATTTATTTGGATTTCTGATTTTTGAAGTAGGCTCGGATGGAGTGATTTGAAACGTACACAGTTATCATAGAAGCTGAAAACGATGGGACTGAAGCTTTAGAGGTAAGGACGTACTCATTCTGCAGTGAACAGGTGTGTATTAGACTATTTAGATAGTACACACGGAGCTTTTAAATATAAATGGCAGATGTAATTCATGTCAAATATCTGCATGTTGAAATGATCATTGGTGTTGTTGGCGTATCGTATTTCATTGGAAATGGAAATGCCTAATACTTCAATAACATTGTAGTAATTGTAAACGTATTTGAAGTGAACATGTTATAAGTGCATGCACAATGAATTATGCCTTTCAGAATGATAACAAAGTTATCGCATGTACCATTGCCGCAGTCCACTATGAATTCCAGTAAACGGAATTGCCTTGAAAGTCTGCATTCTTTTACTGGTGACGTTGAGTAATTTTGATGTGTCCAGTTTAGTTAATACAGGATTTTTTAATAGTTTGAAAATTGATGAATACGTACTCCATTCTGTTATCAAACGTGTGGATATAGCTGTAGTTCAGTTTTCAGAAGTAAACTTTCGCATTTTCTACATTTCTGCTGAAGTCATATCACGTTTGCCTCGAATGAAATGCATAGTAAAATATTCTCCCCTCTCATCCAACCTACACCGGGCAAGATGTCTGTTAGATGCGGGACACGTAGCTCTGAGTTTCAAGTACGGAGATAGTGGGTCCGAACTCCACTCACGGTACCTTTGAAAATGGTTTGCCGTTGTTTCCCTTTTTCACAACAGGCCTTAATTAAAAACACGGTCACTTACTCCTCGTTCCTAGCTCTGCCCTATCCCATCGTTGCCGTAAAACCTGTCAGAGTAGGTTCGATATTAATAGGCAAGAAAAGAAAAACAACTCCAACCTAACACTACTGCGGAGCTCTAATATATGACGTATCAGTATTGTTGAGCTGTCTGCTGGTGTGTTAGCGACATTCAGAGCTACAGCAACTAAACTGCCCTTTTTGTGACATCAGATTTAATATTGATAAACAAGCGAATCACAGTCCCACTGCTTATTTTGAGTGGGTGTTCGATCCAACATATTCACTTCCTGACATAAATTTCGTGGTGGCTCTGGGAACTCGTTATAGTTTGTCCTTTATGAATCGTCACAAAAATTAATTTCCGGTTTCGTTACTATGTTTAGTGAGAATAGTAAAGTGAGAGGCTCTAAAATCTCACGCATGTTACTGTGGTACGGCAAAAAAGGCAAGTATATAGCTTACATTGTACGCTATAAATACAAACGTTGACAAGGCACATTTCCCTCATAAATTCCCTAAACATAGCATTGCAATATTTATTGTGTTTTTTAAGTATAGTTTGCAATGACTTTACACATGACAAAGTATGGAATGAATTAGCTATGCTTCTTTGCACAAGATAAAAGCTATATAAAACTTAATTTATCACCTCAGTACTTATTAAACAAAACTAGGCTCATTTTTCACATAATTATGATCTGGTAACTCCAGGTGTTCTTTGTATTCTATTCGACACATACGATAAACTTTATTTTTTTTAGTAAAGGTTATTCCAATGAAGCCAACTTGGTACGATTTTAGTAAGATAAAACAGATATTTTAGATTCAGGTGGCCAAATGGCTTTTGATAGGGTACATCATGGGAGATTACTGACGAAAATGAGGGCTACTGAACTAGACAAAATAGTGGTTGAATGGGTGGCAACATTTCTATAAAAGAGAATTCAGAGAATTAGAGTATGTGAAGCGCTATCTGATCCTGTAATGATTAAGCGGGGATTCCAGCAGGGCGGTATTAGAGGACCTTTATACGGTATATTCTTATATATATATATATATACATTATATGAGTAAAGATCTGGAATGACAGATAAGACTATTTGCGGATGATGCTATACTGAATATAGTAGTAAATGAGTTGCAGGATTGTGAGCGACAGCAGGGGGACTTGTGAGATGGACCCAGCAGACAATGGTATGAACGTAAACGGGATGAAAACTCAAGTTGTAAGTTTCACCAAGAGGAATAGTCGTATGAGTTATAATTATTGTGTTGATGGGCTGATAGTAGCTCACGGGGAAAAATGTATGTACCTAGGTGTTAATATAAGGAATGATCATCATTGGGGTAATAATAGGTTCTTAAGAAATGTTACAATCTCTCTTCACATGCTCATGAGAGTATTTAGGGGTTGCAGTAAGGGTGTAAAGGAGAGGGCGTATAAGTCTCTGGTAAGACCGCAGTTAAAATACGTTTTCCGCGTATGGGGCCCCTCACCAGGAAAACTTGATACGAATAGTGGAAAAAGTTCAAAGGAAAGCAGCGCGATTTGTTATGGGCGATTTCCGCCAAATGAGTAACGTTACTAAAATGTTGCAAACTTTGTGCTGGGAAGACATTGGAGTAAGGAGACGAGATGCTCGTCTATGTGGTAAGTTTTGAGCTGTAAGTAGAGAGTTGGCGTGGAGTGACATTAGTAGAAGTATAAACTTGAGTAGAGCTTTTAAAATTTTTTGCTATTGGTTGTACTTCGCACCGACACTGATAGGTCTTATGGCGACGATGGGAGAGGAAAGGGCTAGAAATGGGAGGGAAGCAGCCGTAGCATTAATTAAGGTACAGCCCCAGCATTTGCCTGGTGAGAAAATGGGAAACCACGGAAAATTAACTTCAGGGCTGCCGACAGTGCGGTTCGAACCCACTATCTCCCGAATACTGGATATTAGCCGCACTTAAGTGAAGATAATAATATGAGGATAAATTTGGAATTCAAGAGGACAGATTGGGGCAAACATTTATTTTTAAGACGAGGAGTAAAAGATTGGAATAAATTACCATGGAAAATACTCGGTAAGTTTCCAAGTACGTTAAAATTTTAAGAAAAAGTTAGGTAAAAATGTATAGGGAATCTGCCAGCAGAACGACAGCCGTAAATGAAGATCATTGATTGATTGATTGATTGATTGATTGATTGATTGATTGATTGATTGACTGATTGATTGATTGATTGATTGATTGATTGATTGATTGATTGATTGATTGATTGATTGATTGATTGATTGATTGATTGATTGATTGATTGATTGATTGATTGATTGATTGATTGATTGATGAACACGTTATTTAGTTTCCAAGAATATAATTTTTGACGATGAATGATGACTTTCCACCTACTCATAAAGTCGCACACCACTTTCCTAATATACATGGCTTCTCCAATTTCATGTGAAAATAACCCACTTTTCTTACAGGATGACCTCCACAACATCTACCCTGTGTGGAAGAATGTATTGTTTGTAATTATTGGGTTAGTCTAATGTGGCTGATTGGGAAGAGGTTTGCATGAAGTAGAGCACTAAAACCCAGTCCTCCAGCCAGGGGAGGTAATCAGATTCAGCCGAAATACCCAGTCCGACCGACAATTGAATTCGGAACCCTCTCTACCGTAGGCGGCTAAGCCGACAGTTTGGTAAAGGAATCTAAATTTTTAAATTTGCTTCTTTGTACTTCATACAAGCAGTACATATCAACATTAACGATGAACTGAAAGCCTGCTTCGGTGTTCTCCTCCCTTACAATACAAATAACTATTTGGTGATGACTGATTTACGGGATATCACAAACGTAGAAGAACTCCTTAACTCTTTTCGAAAAAAAATCTCCAACAAACTCACCTTTGGTAAAATCATTAGCAGTTATAGTACACCTTCAACAAGTAACATACTTTTCATGTCATTTGTTGACGGATCAATTATACGAAATATTAAAATATTTCCCAGAACACTGAGAAAAACCTGTATCTGGAGATAAAACGTACTTTCCGTGAATGCCACTGCGTTGCAGAACTTCACAGATTACGACAATGTAGTGGTTTATTGAGCATTAAGCCATGCAATTTTCTCTAGGTGATTTAAAGTTATTGAAGTGTCAAACTGAAGTCTGAAAATATCGTTCATATGGCAACTACTTGTCCAGTGAGTAATTCTGTCATTATGTACCAACTTCATCTGCGAAATTGATATCGCTATTTGTTGCCAGCGAGCGAAGGGAACGAATTAAATTTCTTGTACCATTCTGATAGTAGTGTCATAAAGTGAATTTTTAAGTGAACAGGGTGATTGGGAATGTGCTGCTTCCATCAATAGATTTTTATTATTATAGAAAAGCTCATAAATCCTGAATTCTGTTCCAATGGGTATATGTTCGTAACTATTATACTTCTTCAGACGCCAATGAAATAAGTAGAGCAATCTCCCCCAACTCACTTTAATTGATATAAGCGATTTAAAATCATATTTTCTAGTTCATGAAGATCCCATTTGAGTGACTGTTGCATCCAAGTCTCTGGTACACAAATAAAATGAAAGTAACGGTTACTGAAAAGCACCTGAACTTCATTAAGGGGACATACGTCCGTCAGTGCATTGATATGAGAGCACTGGAAGTAATGTTGGTGGCCACCTAACCATTCCTTAAGAATATTTTCAGAACCGACCAGTGAAGGGAATGTTAGGAATGAAGGTAGCGGTGTTCAGAATAATTTCTATAGCATGATTTACGAAGATGTAGCCGTGTCTTTGATTTCCTTTGCCATTAGTGAAATCGATTGTGTATACCCTAATCAGACACACAATTTAACTTGCATTGAAAACATTCAAAATTTATTTTTGTGGCCTTCTTCCGCTTTTTGGAGGTCGGCACTACCGCAGATTGATCCCAGTTTTATGGCTGGATGACCATCTTCAGGCCAACCTCATGCTGTGGGACATACCACTATTGCGTGATTCGGATGTTATTGGAAGAGCGATGTGTTGTACGTAAATTTATTTTGAGTCAGATGGATTAACCAGGCGTAGTTAAATTTCCCAGCTTTTCCGGGTATAGAACCAGGTTCCTAAGAACCGAACAGTCACTGCCGTAACCATTCATCCAAGCAGCTAGACTTACCGACGGATAGGTCCAACGTACAAAGATAAATTTACCATAATTTGCAGGATTCATCATGTTTATGAATTAATGATAAGTTTATACACATGAGCGTCCAGTAGTGGAAAGCAATCTCCCAGGCCTGCATTGTAAATTATGTATATTATAATACCGATATTTAAAAAGTTGGTGGAAAACAATGAACATTGTCCCCTATCATGTCACATTGAAAATGAATTACTGTAACTACTTCGGTTACATGAAGATACAACTGATACACAATAAAAATCACAAATCCTGTAATGCAATATGCTATATTTATCAGGCTGAAGTGTTTCTTGTCGTAGCACGTTACTCAGAGCATTCGTGTACGGAATAAAACGTGTGATACTCTACCCAATGTTCAGGCAGACAATCAGTGTAACAAGATCTTTGTCGTTATAATCTTACAAGTGTATCTTATATCGTAATATACCATTCCTTCAGAGGAACTGATGGCGAATTTTGTTCTGTGTAACTATCGTTTTGTATATGATGAACTGGTTAATGGAAGAATGAATGAATGTTTGGCTGAACGAATGAATGAATGATTAAAAATAGATAAATAAAGTACTTAATCACTCTCCCTGCGGAAAGTCAATTTCATAAGACTTGTGCAACTACATCGTATAAAAATGAATATTGCTTCGGTTTATTTAATCGAATATATATATACTATTCAAAGCAATATCAAATTATTTGAGTGTCCACCCACAAATTCTCATGACATCATTAGCTACTGTGGCCCTTTATGATAATAATCATTTGTCGTGAATATATTCATGAGGAACGGAAGTACTCTTATTGGATTAATTTATAGAATGCTTGCATTTGATGTGCATTCCTCCTATCGTTTGATTTTCAGAGTCGTTGACTTTTCTGAGCTACTACTGCATATAACACATGCTTAAAACATAAACTCATTTTCCTAGGATATAATTATTTTAGTACGTGTAAATTTGAAACCGAAGGCATTCGTTTAGTTCATTAGTAGAAGTAGAAGAGCGGTAGTCAATTCAAGATTCTTCACGTAATTTATTTTTATTTTTTAATTATTTCAGTACAATTCCTGTCATCTTATAGACAATTATTGACTTAAATGAGGTAATACTTCATCTTCTCCTTCTCAATCTGTATACCCTCTAGGGTTGGTTTTTCCCTCGGGCTCAGTGAGAGATCCCATCTGTACCACCTCAAGGGCAGTGTCCTGGAGCACGAGACTTTAGGTCAGGGGATACAACTGGTAAGTAAAACTAGTACCTCGCCCATGTGGTCTCACCTGCTATTCTGAACAGGGGCCTTGTAGGGGGAGGGGAAGATTGGAAGGGACAGACAAGGAAGAGGGAAGAAATCGGCCGTGGCCTTAAGTTAGGTACCCTTCCGGCATTTTCCTGGAGAAGAAGTGTGAAACCACGGAAAACCACTTCGAGGATGGCTGAAGTGGGAAACGACCCCCCCTCTGGTCAGTTGACTTCCGGAGGCTGAGTGGACCCCATTCCAGACCTCGTACCACATTCCAAATTTCGTGGCCGAGCCTGGAATTTAAACTGGGCCTCCAGGAGGGGCCAGCTAATCACGCTAACTAATACACTACAGATGCGGACAATGAAATAAAAAGTTGACAAACATTTTAAATAATTCAATGTGACGGTCAAGATTACAACTGCAAATTTGAATTGCAGGAATAACTTAGGTTAGTGGATATCATGATGTTTTAAAAGGGCAAAGAGTATACGTATGATCCCAAGAAACAAATTTTCAAAGTTAAATGAAGGATCTACCAATATGAATTCTTACATTTAAATCTGAGTATATATAGCATGATTATAAATGGTTATTGAATGTGGTGAAATATCGCTTACTACTATGAAGGAAATACGAGCTTATAAGCAATATCTGAAGTCAATACGGCCAGTTTTGGCGAAGTAATGCATGATAATACAAGAATATGTAGAGAAACGTAAATAGGGATGTGAGATCTTCAAAATATAATTCGAGATATAGTAATATTATTTTATTAAAAGTGAGTATATTGGAAGTACTTGTGAAGTGTAAGTCTTCGGATGGAAATAACGTGGTGTTGAGCGGTGAGAACATGAATTACACAAGTTTATGTTATGAATACATGCTGACCTGCGTTACGATAGGGATCGTCGAATACTAAGTAAAATGAAGTAAATAAGGACAAATATGCTAGGAGACTTCGCGGATATCATTATTAATAACATTATTCTTATATTTTCACAGAGGTGTATATTCATGACAGATGATTTGAATCATTTTGGTTTATATGACTTTATCATGAACTTATGTGAATTAATTACTTAATTTATCACACAAAGTCGTTAATTACACCGATTTGTGTATTATAGCGGATTCGTTTCTTATAGACGGCTTTCCCGTATGTAAATAGAATACAGAGGTACAGATTAATTTAATGTTTTCATAAACAAAAAATATATCTTGCCACAAATGTATTTAAAGTTGACATAAATTGATAAATTGCCTATAATGGTGGTTGTGATACAGTATATTTTGAGGAGAATAAATATGGATCAAATCCTTGAGGAGATCTGGCGTGGTGTCGTCTTGGGTTCCTTGGTAGTCCTGAACCCGCGGCTGGGCTGCAAACGTATTCATTTCTCGGCGAGGACACGTTTATAGCACAGTCCGCACAGTTCGACGACGGTCCAAAACATTATTATTATTATTATTATTATTATTATTATTATTATTATTATTATTATTATTATTATTATTATTATTATTAGGGTAGGTGATATTAGTTGAATTTAGGTTATTATTATTATTATTATTATTATTATTATTATTATTATTATTATTATTATTATTATTATTATTATTATTATTATTTATAGTCTGGAACCCACAGCAATATGCGAGACCGCTACTTGGTTGGCGGTAAATTACATCCTCTGCCATTGTCATTGCTGACAATGTGACCAGCACCATCGCCGCGCGTAAGCAAGTGCGCGAGATTTCTGGCGACACGAATGATATACTTCCGTGAATTATTGACCTTATCATAGAGGTGAACAATTGCACGGTCAATATCATTCATATCGTTTATTTCAAATGTGTTTAAATTTTTATTTATATGCCACGACAATCTACTGTAATCTAACTTTATGTGCTCCAAAGGAAAAGATGGTTCTTGAAAACGAACCCAGGAAAGATTTAAAATGATCGGTTTATGATCAGAATAAGTACATTATGAACAGTAAAATCAATTGATCTCAACTCCTTTTTCACCCCACTGCCGCAAAGTTGATTTACACCCCCCCCCCCAAAAGAAGGCGTGTTTCCGTAAGTTTAAAGGAGATTCCAAATAGCAATGTTCACGTCTGTTACATTCAGTTCTGAGATATAAGTATCCCCATAAAAATAATTCACGTTTTTCACTTCCATTCACACTCCCCCCCCCCAGACCGCTTTAGTGAATTTCCTGTTAAAATACTTGTCTCTTTAATTTTAAAGGGTCTTCTAAATACCAATTATCACGACTCTAACATCTTTAGTTTCTGAAATATGTGTCTACATAAAAGGAATTCAACTCCTTTTCACCCCCGCCCCCAAAATGGTTTCGCCCAAAAACACTTTTTTCTTTGTTTTTAAAGGAGATCGAAATATCAATTTTTTACGTTTGTGACAACTTTAGTTTTTATCAGATGTAAGTATCCTCATACAATTAATTCAATTAATTTTTCAATATTTCACCTCCCCCCGTCATTGGTTTTTCCGAGAATACGTGTTTGTTTAATTTTAAAGCAGATTCCAAATACCAATTTTCAAGTCTGCGAAATCTTTCATTTTTGAGATAATAGTATCCTCATACAAATAATTCAACTAATTTTCCAATTTCCCTCCTCAATTTAGGTGGATTTCCGAAAACAAAAAAATTTGTATTCCATTATTTTTGAATGAAATTCCAAATACCAAATTTCACGTCTGTAACATATTCAGCTTTTGAGATATCAGTATCCTAATTAAAAGAATTCAACCCCATTCTCAGTCACTTTTACCAATTCCACCCAAGTGGTATTTCAGAAAACAAAATTACATGTTTTTTATTTTCAATAGAGATAAAACGTACTATTTTTCACTTCGGTAACATGTTAAGTTTTTGAGATATACTGTAGAAATGCTCATTTTAAAATTTCACCCTTTCTTAGTTCCCCTTAAGTGGAGTTTCGAAAAACAAATCACCTATGTTTCTTTACATTTACAGGAGATTCCAAATACCAATTTTTACGTCTGTAACATTTTACGTTCCTGACATATACTGTAAATATAGTCTTTCAAAAAATTCACCCCAATTTGTCACTCCTGTTTAAACCAATTAGTTAGATTTTCCAAAAACAAAAAATACTTGTTTCTTTATTTTCAGAGGAGATCCCAAATACCAATTTTTAGGTCTGTAATATCTTCTGTTTGTGAGATATAAGTATCCTCATTTAAGGCATTCAACCCCTTTTTCACCCTTTTCAACCTTCCTATTTCTATTTTCCGAAAACAAAATATATGTGTTTCTTTATTTTTAAAGGGCATTCTAAATACCAATGTTTACATCTGCACACCAAAAAAATTTTGATATATATATATATATATATATATTCATTTTAAATATTCACCCCCTTTTCAACCGCCCCATTAGTTGGATTTTCCAAAAACGAGAAATATGTGTTTCTTCCTTTTAAAGGAGGTCCCAAATACCAATTTTCAGGTCCGTAATATCTTCAGTTTCTGAGATATGTGTATCCTCATTAAAGGCATCCAACCACATTTTCACACTTTTCCACCATTCCCATTGGGATTTTCCGAAAACAAATACTACATGTTTCTTTATATTAAAAGGAGATCCTAAATACCAATTTTTCCATCTATAAACTTTAAAAGTTTTCCAATATAGATAACCTCATTTTAAAAATCACCCCCTGTTCACCCCTCCCCCCATTAATTGGATTTTCCAAAAAGAAAAGTACATGTTTCTTTATTTTTAAGGGAGATCCAAAACAGTAATTTACAGGTTTGTAATATCTTCAGTTTGTGAGATATAAGTATCCTCATGAAAGACATTCAACCGATTTTTCACCCCTTTTCACCCTTCCTATTGGGAATTTCAGAAACAAAAAAATTATTGTTTCTTTATTTTAATGAGAATTCTAAATACCAATTTTTACATATGTAAGCTTTCAAAGTTTTGAGATATAGGTACACTCATTTCAAAAATTAACCCCCCTCTTCACCCTCCCTTTAATTGGATTTTCCAAAAACAAAAAAGTGTTTCCTTTTTTAAAAGAGATCAAAAGTACCAATTATCAGGTCTGTAATATCTTCAGTTTCTGATATATAAGTACCGGTACCCTGATTAAAGGCACTCAACCATTTTTCACCCTTTTTCACCCCTCCTATTGCGAATGTCCGAAAACAAAAAATACGTGTTTCCTTATTTTTAAAGAAGATTCCAAATACCAATTCTTACATCTGTAAACTTTTAAAGTTTTGAGATTTAGATACACATATTTTAAAATTTAACCCCCCTTTTCACCCCCTTAACAACGGAATATCCAAAGCTCCTTTCTTAGCGAGCACCTACATGTTAATGTGAATGTATCCCCATAATTTCATTTCTTTATGTCCAGTAGTTTTGGCTCGGCGATGATGGATCAGTGAGTCATTCAGGGCAAGTTATTTTATATATATAGATTGAATTGTGCGTTGTAATTTAATTATATATATATGTACTTAGAAGCTGATTGATTATACTAATATTCATGGTTCATGGTGTGAGTTACTGTAGTCACGTCCTGCTTCGTGAACCATGGGCAACGGCTGAGTGGCCTAGTAAGTGGTCCTGAGCGTCGGGATACCATTGGCTATAGAATGGGAGTGGGCACGTCGAACATATTCTGACTCTTGGCCCTCCTTGTACTCAAACGGCTAGGATTATACAATCCACCAGTGGTCCCTAACCCGATAGAGGAGAGATCCTCACTTGGACTATGTGCAAGTAAGGTAGCATCCTGCTTCACGAATTTACTGAGCTCAGAACATTTTTAACAAGACTCGGACCTATGGGAGTACCGGAGGCCAACTCCCATTTTACAGCCGAGAGACTCCTTGGTAACAGCTTGGCGGACAGAATGGAATTCGATTTGGAACTATCAATATTAATGGGACTTATGGAAGAAAGAAATTAGAACTGGCTGAGTCAGCAAAGGGGATGCGCCTGGATGTGCTAGGTGTAAGTGATATTCGGGTTAGTGGAGATCACGAGGAAGAGATAGGAGATTATAAAGTGTACTTGAAGGGTTAGAAAGGGTTAGGGTTGTTTATCGGGAATACCATTGTACGCAACATAGATTATATTAGGCACGTAAATGAGCGAATGATATGGATAGATTTGGCAGTTGGAGGATTTAGTACGAGAATTGTCTCAGTGTATTCACCATGAGAGTGTGCGGATGAGGACGAAGCTGACAAGTTTTATGAAGCATTGGGTGGCATCTTAGTCAGGGTCAAAAGCAAAGAGAGGACAGTGCTAATGGGTGATTTCAATGCGAGAGTTGGAAATAGAACTGAAGTATACGAAAGGGTGATTGATAAATGTGGGGAAGATATGGAAGCTAATGGGAATGTGGAACGTTTGCTGGATTTCTATGCTTGTATGCGTTCAGCAGTTACGAATACATTTTTCAAGCAAAAGGCTATTCACCGCTACACATGGGAGGGTAGGGGTACCAGACCCATAATCGAGTATATTTTAATAGACTTCGAAGTCAGGAAGTCTGTTAGGAATGTAAGAGTTTTCTGGGGATTAACCGATGATACAGACCACTATGTGATCTGCAGTGAACTCAGTATCTCCAGGCATAGAATAGAGAAAGTGAAATCTGTCGGCAAACGAATAAAAGTAGAAAATTTCCAAGATGAGAAGATGAGGAATTTAGACGGTTGTGCATGGGAATGATTAGTGAGAAATTTCGATTATAAGACAGTAAGCAGGTTCAGGACATAGAAAGAAAATGGGTGGCATACACGGATACTGCAATAGAAACAGCAAGGGATTGCCTAGGAACAACTGTGTGTAAGGATGGGAAAAAGCTAACATCTTGGTAGAATGATGAGATGAGAGCAGCTTGTAAACGTAAAAAGAAGTCTTATCAGAAATGGTTCTAAACAGGGAGCGACGCAGACAGGAAATTGTACGTAGATGAAGGAAACAGTGCAAAACAGTAGTTGTTGAATTCAGAAGGAAGTCGTTGGTAGATTTTGGGAATAACCTGGAAAGGCTAGGTCAAGCAGCAGGGTCACATTTCTGGACAGTAAGAAATAATTTTAGGAAGGGAGGGAAAAAGAAAGTGAACAGTGTTGTGGGTAATTCAGGTGAACTCAAATTAGATCACAGCGAATCACTGGAGAGGTGGAGGGAATATTTTGAACATCTTCTGAACGTAAAAGTAAATCTTCTTGGTGGTGTTGTGAACAGAAAAGCTCATGGGGAGGAGGAAAATGATTTTGGTGGAATTACGCTTGAGGAAGTGGAAAGGATGGTTAATACACTCCATTGTCATATAGCAGCAGGAATTGATTAAATTAGTGCTGAAATGGTGAAGTATAGTGGAAAGGCAGGGATGAAATATCTTCATAGAGTATTAGTATGATTAGCATGGAGTGTTGGTAAGGTATCTTCAGATTGGAAAAAAGCAGTGATTGCACCAATCTATAACAATGGAATAGGATGGATTGCAACAACTGTCGGGGTATCTCATTGATTAGTATTCCATGCTAAGTATTCACTGGCATCTTGGAAGGGAGGGTGCGATCAGTGGTTGAAAGGAAGTTAGATGAAAGCCAGTGTGGTTTCAGACCACAGACGGGCTGTCAGGATCAGATTTTCAGTATGCTCCAAATAAGTGAAAAATGCTACGAGAGGAACAGACAACTTTGTTCATGTTTCGTAGATCTAGAGAAAGCATATGACAGGGTACTGAGGATATAGATGTTCGCCATACTGGGGGACTATGGAATTAAAGGTAGATTATTAAAATCAATCAAAGACATTTATGCTGACAATTGGGCCTCAGTGAGAGTTGATGGTAGAATGAGTTCTTGATTCAGGGTACTTACAGGGGTTAGGCAAGGCTGTAAGCTTTCAACTTTGCTGTTCCTAGTTTACATGGATCATCTTCTGCAAGGTATAAAGTGTCAGGGAGGGATTCAGTTAGAGTGTGAATGTAGTAAGCAGTGTGGCCCATGCCGACGACTTGGTCTTAATGGCAGATTGTGCTGAAAGCCTGCAGTCTAATATCTTAGAACTTTAGGTGCAATGAGTATGGTATGAAAATTAGCCTGTCGAAGACTAAATTGATGTCAGTAGATACGAAATTCAACCGAATTTCATGTTAGATTGCTGATACAAAGCTGGAACCGGTAGATAATTTCATGTACTTTGGTTGTGTGTTCTCCCAAAATGGTAATGTAGTAAGTGAGATTGAATCAAGCTGTAGTAAAGCTAATGCATTGAGCTCGCAGTAGCGATTACCAGTATTCTGTAAGAAGGAAGTCAGCTTCCAGACGAAACTGTATTTACATCGGTCTGTTTTCAGATCAACCTTTCTTTACGGGAGCGAAATCAGGGTGGACTCAGGATATCTTAGTCATTAGTTAGAAGTAACAGACATGAACGTAGCGAGAACGATTGCTGGTACAATCAAGTGGGAACAATGGCAGTAGGCTACTCGGGATGAGGAGATAAAGGCTAAGTTAGCAATGAACTCTGTTGATGAAGCTGTACGCATAAACCAGCTTCGGTGGTGGGGTCATGTGAGGCGAATGGAGGAGGATAGGTTACCTAGGAGTTTAATGGACTCTGATATGGAGGGTAAGAGAAGTAGAGGGAGACCAAGACGGCGATGGTAGGACTCAGTTTCTAACGATTTAAAGATAAGAGGTATAGAACTAAATGCGGCCACAGCACTAGTTGCAAAAAAGAAGATTGTGGCGACGATAAGTAAATACACGGAGGCTTGCAGACTGAACTCTGAAAGGCATAACGGTCTGTAATTTTAATGCATGTCTGTATGTATACTCTTGTTTTCTTTTCGAGCTTATTTGGATTTACTGATGTTTTATTTCTATATTGATAGCACGTGCATACATTGCATATATTTCTCATAAATTTGTGTTGTTTGAGCAACGATGATTGTTGACAAGCAATTTGTTAGGCTGACACATTGTGGATATTGTCTCTTCGACATCTTGACACCGTTGTTCTTGACTTAAGTCAGCGTTATATTCTTTCAAATTAAATATAGGTTTTAACTGGTTTGTGTTATTGAATTTAATCATATGAATTATTGCGCAGAAGAGGCAATAACTATTTCCTGTAAGAAGTGAATGAAAGGATTTGTGCACCAAAATAGGATCATATAACTGAATTTATGTACAGTTACGTAAAATGCCATTATGATTGAATAGATTTAAATTTTCGAGAATTTAGTGATTTGCAATGTGTTAATCGCTGTTGTTAATTCGCAATACATTACGAAATATAATCAAATGCATATATAATGTAACTTCAATTCGTAAGGTAAATGTAATGGAAGAATTGACTTAACATTAGGCACACTTGAATGAAGAAAATGTTTATTCATTTCATGTTATATCTCTCATACATTCCTCCTGATGTTAATTAATTCCCATTGAATTTGTTTCTCTCATGAATAATTCAAATATTTCTCCGGATTGTATTGGTTTTGGATTTAAGTAGTTCAGTCAAATGCCTCTCATGTAGGTATTCAGCGTTACATTTAATATCTTATCAATATCATTAAATTATGTAAGAGTTCAGACGAATTCTTGTCGACCATCGAATTTAGTTGAAATATACCCACAATCCGTTTCGAATTTCCACGACCTTAGGGAAGAGTTTCGTGGTGACTCCAGCAAGTGTTAGGCAGAAAGAAAGGTACGCTACGTTCCTGACAGTCAAGTTATCACTAACAAATAAGTTAAGACATCCGGAATGAATACAGCAAAGGCTCTATAACATAAAAATTTTTCAGGCTTTATTGAACCGCAAAGCGTAAAAACCCTGAATTTTTGCATCCTATTAGAATTAAGTTCATGAGTTACCAGCCATATACAGTAAGATTAGCTGTTCGCGATACCTCTCTCATTACCCTTAACGGATAAGTCTAACCAGATATACTGGTTTAATGTATTCTTTCACTTTGAATAATGAATAACCTGTCACTTAGTGGAAGCCCAAGCACGAAATGAAAAATTTTAATAATCGATTTTCCGTACGACAAACTCCTGTTTATCTACCTTCTTGGGCACGTTACACGAAAGCCCGTGTAAATTAATCCTTTTCAACATACTTTGCTGACTGAACGTCACCGAAACGCCCTTTATTCTTCATAATACCCATATAAGTTACACAGAAGGCCAAACATTGGCTTTCTGGAGCGTGAGGTGACTCTCAGTGCCCCGCAATAAGTACACCTGATTGAACATCGACGTATCAGAAAGGAGTTCTCCTGTGTCACGCATTGATTTGAGCCTGTGCAAACAACGTCCCGCTCGTGGTATCGTCTACAGGCTTCATGTGCGTCACAGAAGGAAGGCGAAACGGGACATCAGGAACGACAGTTAACTGAAGAGCGCATTGAGAAACTATTCTTCAATTCATATACGATGGCAGATTAATACTCCTATAATGACATTTATTTATTTATTTATTTATTTATTTATTTATTTATTTATTTATTTATTTATTTATTTATTTATTTATTTATTTGTCGAGTTTCACCCATAACACTTAAAATTAGAACCGAAGGCATGCTTTCATAACAAAATATATCATAAATATGAATTCTGAAGCACAGATAAAATGTTTTTCCTCTTAGATTCGAACGTTTCAAGCCTAGGGGAAAACAATTCTACGTCTTGCTCTGGATAGTGATCCCGAATAATGTGAGAAAGTGCCTCAATCTCACTATCTTATAAATAAAGATATAGGTGGTCCGCTGTCTATAATTTTATTTATTTCACCTATTTTGAAATATTTATACGTTTTAGGTCAACTGGAGATCGTATCATTAGTTTTCAGTGTTCGTGTCTCTTTGTTTGTCTGTTTGATCCACCATCACGGGTAAGCAGCTGAATAGATATCAAGCAAACGTCATATTTTGAGTCTACACATCCAGGAGCATATTTGGATGTGCATATGATTTAAAAATCACTGAATAGGTTGGGGCTTCATAGGAAGACGGGAAGAGTTTTTCTTTCAATTTCCTCCTGCAGTATATATGAGAAGTCCTTTCATTTTAAATCCTTTTTTTCATGTATATAATTACGCTTACTCTTCAAATTACGAAAAAAAAATGCTATCTTTAACGGGTTTCATAATCTGCAGCCAGTGACGGACAACCTCGCGGACCTATAGTACAGTGAATCTACCGGTTGCCAAGGCAACGTCTCAGTCTGCTTGCCGGCAGCGAAGTAACTTAGTGCCATTTTTGTCATCTTTCCTGTAAACTCGTGGTTTTTCGTTGGGTAGAAGGTGAGACATGGGCCAAACTCACATTCTGTTATATATTTGCGGAATATCGATGGAAATTACAGTCGTCTTCGAACAATGCTAAGCGTGGCTGTTAATATTTGAATATTACTGCGGAGTGTGGGCCATAATTTAACACTGTAAGGTATTTTCTGGCATTTGCTATAATTTTTTACTCGATTTTCCCTCTACTTCTGTTCTCTCATTACATTTCTTGCCTTTCCCTTGCCTTTCTGGGCTTAAGTAATAACACCGAAAGTCGTCCTCTTATGTGAATTCTTAACAGTGCCCGTGCCTTAGTTACCCCTCTGTTACCGCTTTCAATGTCCGACTCGTTGGCTGAATGGTCAGAGTACTGGCCTTCGGTTCAGAGGGTCCCGCGTTAGATTCCCAGCCGGGTCGGGGATTTTAATCTTCATTCGTTAAGTCCAATGACCTGGGGGCTGGGTGTTTGTGCTGCCCCCAACATCCCTGCAACTCACACACCACACATAACACTATCTTAAAATGTACAAATGCCAAATGCCGCCCACCCTCATCGGAGGGTCTGCCTTACAAGGGCTGCACTCGACTAGTAATAGCCACACGAAATTATTTATTATACCGCTTTCAAAAATCCTTGAGTCATATGATCAGAATTTATTGAGGGACATTTCATTTTTCCAATACATCCGCATGGTATTTACATATTTGTTCTATCCTGCTATCCTCAGGTGTTATCCTACCGTCATTTCTTTCAACTTTCTTAACTGTCTTAATTTCTGCCTCATTATCTCCGTATGTATGGGAGTGTCGATCCCGAAACTTGGGCATTCCTTCCTTTGGGTAATATTATACTCTATTTCGTTCGTGATTTTTTTCTTCGGATCTATAATTTCACCAATTAAGTCGCACAACGTACCATTAACGGGTGAGTTGGCCGTGCGGTTAGGGTCGCGCGGCTGTGAGCTTGCATGCTGCAGATGGTTGGTTCGAACCCTACCGTCGGCAGCCCTGAAGATCTTTTTCCGCGTTTTCCCATTTGCACACCATACAAATGCTGGGACTGTACCTTAATTAAGGCCACGGCCGGTTCTTTCCCATGCCTAGACTTTTCCTATCCTATCTGTGTCGGTGCGACGTAAAGCAAATAGCAGGATATAGGGAACGTACCCTTATTTGGAACTTATTTAGAGTCAGTGGGTAGGTTGTGACACTTTTGAGAGTTGATGTCTTTTACTATGGCCGTTAAAAAGGGAGCTGCCCTTGGGAAATCATCGTTCAATGCTTGAAGACACCAATCCACGTCTAGGGCGTCCGAAAATTCTTCTGAACGTGGCAGGTTTGAATTCGTGAAGATTTAGGAAGATATTTGGGGCGTAAAGGTGAGAGCAGACCAGGTCCATCTCTTAGAAAGAATATATTTGTATATCTTATGCCGTATGAGGCTACTTTTCATAATGCTGTTTTACGTCTCATAGTTACTGAAGACATCAAGGAGCTGAATATTTTGTGCAGAATGATTTCGTTTCTATACAGGTAGATCTACAAACACGAGCTTTGCAAACTCTTCAGCTTTCCACTAGCGACGCCTCTTCGCATGCCATCGAACTGAGGCACTATCACACCCACTAACTTGGTGACAACTAGCCAAGGTCTACTATCTAATCAATTTAACAAAGCAAGTCTGCTTCAGAGCACGAGGCCAGGCTCTGTTCTGACAGACTTTAGAAGAGCACTGTTAGATATACAGTGTGTAACACTTATCGTGTGCCAAAGTTATGCTCTAAGAAAATTAGATGGTTCCGCTTAATTTAAACACCATTAGATGGATCCAATAAAACAGGTAGGAAGTTCATTTCACTTAGACAAGAAAACCCATTCACTGGGGAATATTTTCAGGCATTAGCAGAACGACGAATTAGCTATATGTCGTCAAACGAAATACATATTGCTCAACAGAAATAAGAAAGACGGCCAGCTGTGTAACACACATCACAGGCTACGGAATAAGATCACAAACACTTAAAAGTGGATAGTGCGTGACTTGCAATTTTTAGAAACTTAAGCTCAACCTCAACGGAATCTAGATATCTTACTGTCATATGAAGTGGATGGCAGCGGCGTGCCTTAATATATAACCCCCTCATGGATTACATTCAGCAATTAAAGGTAGATTTCAAATGGAAGCACGAATCAGAAGGAATTTCCCATTCCGATGGCAAACTTAATTAGATCCCATGTTTCATTCATAATCATCGCTCATTTATCTTACAAAATGGACACATGCCAAATTTGAATATTTCCTTCGGTCTGTGAGATGCTACAATCGAACATTCCAAATCACTCTCTGCCAGCATGTGGAGGAAATGAAGGTGATAAAAAGCCAAGCTGGAACCACATGGTCGTCAGTGAGGTCACTATAGACAGTCAACAACGGACAAGGTAATATAACTAGAAAACTGCTTGGACACATTTCAACTGAGTTACGTATTTGTAATCTACTTAATGAGTATTGTTTTATCAGGTGCGTATTATTTGAAGGTCATCATATGAAGTTCAAATATCTTTTTTAACATTAGGTCTATCAAAATATTAAAAAACAAACGTTTAACAATATGTTATATCCATTTGTTTGGGCCAAATACGTATTTATCGTACGACGGATAATAATAGAGATATATACGAAAAATTGGATATTTAGTACAAGTCCCGTTGTACACATGGTGCATGTCACTTGAAGGTGGGTTAACGGAAAATACAAAAGAGCCACTTTATTTTCGATAAGGAAGATAATAAGGGAGGTATCATTAACGATGGGTATCATAATTCTTCAGTCACAACGCCACCGCAGTGGTTAGAAAAACAACAGTATGTAACTGATAAGCAGTGATAATTTATCACAACGTTAATCCAGGAACTGTATCGTACTGCAAATTCGGAAATCGTCCTCATACTCTCTCGGCTTCGTTCAGCTTCATCGTCATTCATGTTACTGCCACGTGCTTTCGGAGAGAGTTATAAGCTTAGCATGTAGTTATAAAGGTGTGAATAGCGTCATATCACTTCATATAAATTCGTGACCGAAACATATAATCCACTGAAAATCTCCGTGCGAAGAACGGGTACAAATGCTCCTCTTCCCTAAAGTTTCATCAGTGAATTTCAACATATTGAAATATTAATTGTTTTATGACTATAAACTTATCATTTATGGAGTAATTGGATGGGTTTTCTTGTATAATGTACATCGGTACATCAATGATTTTCTGTCATATACCACACAACGAAAATTCTCACATAATTGCACTTTCTGAGCTAATTGCTGTAGTAATTATCAAATTTAATTGAATATGAATCTAGATGAAGCAATATTGAAAACATCGGAATAGAATGATCAATTTTCGAAAATAGATTCTTATAATGCACAACGCTGTATTACGGGTAACCTCCAACATACCAATCGTCTGCCAAAAGTAATTTTAATTTCCCCTTGAAAAATAATTTTATTGAAACAGTCTGTAGTATGCATTGATCGTGCTAATACCTTGAATCCCACACATGCATACTTAGGCTTAACTGCATAACATCGATGTTTCCTGGAATTTACTTACAGAGGAGAGGCGTGGGTAAACTGAGGTGAAAGAACATCATTAATTTGAGTTTTCGAAGAAAGTAGTGCTCCTCATAAGAAATAACTTCGCAAGCTAGTTTCAAATAATATTAATATGTTGCTTAAATATTCTCTCTTGTGGTAAAAATGAGAGTCAAAGGAAAATATGACAACTCCTTCTCTTGAAATTTCACTTCCTTGGTGTTAACAGCACAGCGCTCAATTTCTTTACAGACGTAATCTCGCAAATCGTCGTCAATATATCTCAGTAAACAATGTTACATTTCGATGGGCTTTCATAATATTCTACGTTCCTCGAGAATCTGGTTCTTTGCTGGGACCTTATTATTCAGTCTGCATATCAATGAAATATCATCCTCACTTTTTCATATAAAATGCCATCTATATGCTGATGACTTACAGGTATATTACCATGCTAGTATAAATTGTATATGCGAAGCGGTCCAATAAATGAATACTGACGTACAACGACTCACCTAATACGCCAGAAATAATTCCTTAATCATCATCGCATGAAAGACTAAAGCCATTTTAATTAGACACCTGGAATGAATACTTGCTCTAAATAATTAATATCTAACTCCGATGACCGTCTGTAACACTGAAGTAGGTAAAATATTTAAGACATTTACATACTTTGAACTCACCATGAAGTAGACCCTAACATGCAATGAACGCATAACTAACTTATTCCAAAGGGTTCATGCATCTCTGTATCATATAAAACGTCATAAGTATTTCTTCCCATAAACCTTAAATAAAATCTAATACAAATATTTATTTTCCCATTCCTTGATTACTGTGACGCTCTACAGAGTCCTCCCAACCGTGAATATTATGTGAAACTAGAACGTGTACACGACGTTTTCATTCGATATGCCTTCCAGCTCCGATATGATGCTCATATAACAACATACTACAAAACGTTAGGATGGTTACGTTTAAGGGACAGGAGAAAATCCCAACAAAGTGACCCCTCGTCTACCAGTTGCTTTCTTCCCCACGTACCTTTCATCCAATTTTGGGCTTTTTTCATCATTACATGATATTTTTTGTCGTTACGGGTCACTGCTCAAAATAGTACATCATCAAAGGAATAGCCAGAGTTATTCCTGACTCTTGATTTCTTCAAGTCTATGGAATATGCTTCCGGTAGACAGTAAAACACTTCATCGTCTAGCATGTTTATATAGAATCCTGCCGTAAGTTATCGCTGTGTATTCAACGTATGGGGACCAGGTGAGGATAATATTAACAAGTTTTCTGCAATGCTGAGTAATGTCGTAACGTGGGTCAAGAGCAGGTTATAGGTTAAGGCTGATGCCAATGTTTGAAATGAAAATTGACGTAAGTGGTATGAGAATGTGTGGTTGGTAAATGTGGAGATTGTATGAAAACAAATAGGAGAGAAGTGTTTACTGGACTTCAGTGCTCGCATGGGATTAGGAGTTATGCATTCATTCATCAAACTTAGTGCTATTCACTGTTTCACCTGGGAGGATATGGTACCGGGTGCATAATAGATTCTATCATAACTGATTCAAAACGTACGAGTATCTCCGGAATTTCTATTGGTATATCTGTTCTGCAGTGAATTTTCATTAAGCCTGGGATAGCGATTGTTAAGTCTGGCTGCAAAGAGACCAGGGTAGAACACGAAGAAATAAGGCAGCAGTACATGGAACTATTCGTGAACAGTTAAACAGAATATATAGTAAACAGGTTTAGTATAAGAAAGAGATTTTAGGGATCCTAAAGGCGGTAAAGGCGGGAAAATAAAAGGTAGAACTGTGTAAAAACCGGAAAATAGAAACACCGTGGTGGAATGACGAAGTTGGAGGAGCTTGAAATCGTGAAAGGGTGGCGTATCAAGAATGGCTCCAAACAAGAACTTGTGTAAATAGGGAATTCTATGTAGATGGTCGGAATAGGGCAATACTAATTATTGTACCCTGTGCTGCAGATATATACCCCGGAGTACGAGGGGTGGTTCGATTTAGAAGCTCTCATTGTGAAGCACGGGACGGCTACGCGCAACAATGTGAAGACGAGGAAGTTGTATGCTGTAGAGGCTGCAACCCAAACCAGGTACTCAATTTGCTGAAACGACTTGTGAAGGCTCTGTACGTGGTTTGGGGTTCAAACAGCTTTAAAAGCAAACAGTCTATCTACTCAAATGCAGAGTAAAGGAATGGATACGTTACATAAATGAAAAATTTACGGATGTGCTGTTCATATAAGGATTATGAGAGTGTTACGACAATGAGCAAGCAATACCCAGACTTCCGGACTGCAGTGTGTTCCAAAATGTGGAAATGATATTACGCAAGTATGGTACGCTTCATGTGGCGACTCGTCCATTGAGGACTCGGCTAAGCGATCCGGGGGAAATGAATGGGGTGAGAGGATCTGTTGCTACAAGCACTAGACCTTACACTGGGAATACATCGTGCTATAGAACACAGAATTACTCGTTGGCTGAATGGTCAGTGTAGAGGCTATCGGTCCAGACGGCCTCAGATTCAATTTCCGGCACGGCCAGGGATCTTAAAGACGTCTAGCTATTTCTTATAGCTCGAGCACAGCGACGGATGTTGACGAAAATCCTCATTACCGTAAGAAAATGCACATTGAATATCGTTTCAAAGTTAATGTTTACGTAGGTATTTTTACAAACCATGTCATCTCTCCTTATTTTATCGACAGGAATCTCAGCGTTGAAACGTAATCGCAGTTTTCAGGCAATTCTATAAGTAATGAGAAATTCATCAATATAACAATAAAACGCACGGCAATTATTCGTCTTAATACACATTCCCATTTACAAATAACACATGACTTCACTAACCACCACATAACTTTTAATACGTTCACAGAGAGTTAGTGTCAGGTAAGACATCCGGGAGTAAGACTCTGCATAATGCATACATTGTACCGACTCCAAGTAATTCCGATAACACTAGGAGGTAGATTTAATAAGCAAAATCTGAAGTGGTCACTCGTTCAAGCTGTACACAAATCTGCACAGTGATGACCACGCGCGTAGCAGCGCTTTCTACGAGTGGATCACTGGACAAGTGGGTAGGACATGCATGAACATAAATAGCGTTTTAATTGTAATATATTGATTCTACGCATGTAGTGTCTCGTGTTGTGTTAGTTTGCCAGGTCATGTTCGATGACGAATGCAATGACTACGCATATACCAGTACGTTCGCTACTACACGTGTCAGATAGTCCAAGAATGTGCTAGTAAGTTTCGGATATCTTTGTTTCCGTTAATACGCACGTACGTGTACGATCGATTATAAAATGCATGTCATGGAAAGAAAATGTGTTATTTCGTGTGCAGGAATAGAGATGTTAACGTTATTTGCTAATTCGGGATGATGAACTTTAATCGATTAGTTATTCACTGGAGTTGTTTATGACGTAGAATGGCGTAGGGAAATATTATACAGTAGTAGTGAAGGATAGAAGCAATTCATAGAAATATATTTGGCTAGATTTACAGTCATGTGATTATTTTACCTTCATAATGTCAAGCCTCATACTCGCGACGGGTTTTAAAATCTCCTGAACAAGTCTCATCCAACCTACAGTACAGAGCTCTCACTGTGTGATTACCGTGCACACTTGGGCTTCTCAAAAGGTCCGTGGATGTCTTCAATGCGTGTTGGAAGATAACCCATAGAAGGCAGTTAACTAGTATTAATGGCAAACCAAATTTTCTATGGCTGTCGGCAGCCCTGAAGATGGTTTTCCGTGGTTTCCCATTTTCACATCAGGCAAATACTGGAGCTGTACTTTAATTAAGGCCACGGCCGCTTCCTTCCCACTCCTAGCCCTTCCCTGTCCCATCGTCGCCATGAGACCTATCTGTATCGGTAGAGTATGTTCTGTTAATGGTGGGGCATACTACGACATGCGAGGCGAAGATCCCCCGATTCCTGTATACGAATCACACTATTCAAAGATGAGGGCAAGCAAGAAATATCTTCCATCACATCTCACATTAGATAAACATGTAAGAACTTTATAGGGTGATGTGTGAGAAACCAAAATATGAATCAATTTTTCACCATTGAACATAGTTTTAAAAATCTAAGATACCGGTGACAAATATGACAGGTTTCATCTTTAAATTAAGACACCAAAAAGTGAGTGAAAAAAGACTGTTCTGAGGAAAAAGGAGGCAAATCATCAAGATGATGCTCAAAAAGCTTGCAGTAGTAAAGCAGTTGATAAGAATATTGCGAAGGAGACTGTCCCATTGCAACACTATTGATTTACAGCAGAATCTGCTGACGCTATATCTTGTGAAACCCTGGGAAGATGGACTTCAGTTCATGCTACATATGGCACGAAGCAATTGCTGGCTGGACTGAGTGGCTCGGTCGGTTGAAGCGCTGGCCTTCTGATCCCATCTTGGCAGGTTCGCTCCTGGCTTAGTCCGATGGTATTTGAAGATGCTCAAATACGTCAGCACGTAAAAGAACCCCTACGGGACTAAATTCCGGCACCTCGGCGTCTCCGAAAACCGTAATAAGGTAGTTAGTGGGGGTAAGGTAAATAACGTTATTATTATTATTATTATTATTATTATTATTATTATTATTATTATTATTATTATTATTATTATTATTATTATTATTAGAAATTGCTGGAAGGTGTGCCAATGACATTCCCTCTCGTCTATTCTATCATATTCAAAGCGTGCGTCCTAATATATCGTCACTGCCGGGACAAAAGCTCCCATGTGAAATATTATAGCTTAGAACTTTGGCCGTAAGTTTCTGTCATCTAAGGTGCAATATTGTGTGAATATCGTTGGGGCATTCTTTCTCGTCTTAACGTATGTTCTGCGGGTCAGTAGAGCTCAAAAATATTATCACATGGGAGGTTTTGTCCCAGCAAAGACGAAATGTCACATTATATTGTATTTGGTCACATGTGGGGGACAGAAATAGAAACAAGGTTGCAGCTGCCATGTACCTGTCATTGATGTCTATATCATTCAGTGTCTACACAATATACCATTAATTCATGACTTCAGGTCATTCAGGATAGGAATATGATATAACCACACTCTGATTGAGAAGAAAACAAAAATGGCCATTGTTCACCCCAGAGACTGGTATCAGCTATCGAGGGACGCTAGCAGAAGAATAAAATGAGAGTATATATATATTGAATTTGGAGACCTGCCGAAAGGGCCATTGGTTCGAAGGAACATGACAGGAAAATATGACATATATTCGGTGGCTTGATATTAAGTGGTATACGTATTTGAAACGTGAACCTGGGAAAAAATATGTCAGGACAACCTAGGATATTGACGCTCGTTTTGAAGAAATGGAGTTTCTTCGACGAGGAAAAATCACACATTGACGAAAAAATTACAATAGGCCTGTTCCCATGAGCAAGGAAAAGTACAAGGACTTGATTGATTTGCTTCATCTAATTCATCCAATTTTCCATTCATTTCACTAAGATGCTCCTGTGAAGTCCACTGTTGCAGGTATGGATCCTGAAGTGCATTGAAGTGATGATGAACCATGACGGTAAATTAAACATATATCCTACATGCTGAATGCATGAAATTTATTTTATTCTTTCATTTTCATCTTTTAATTTCTTTTAAATCCATTTTATTATTCTAGTCTATGTTGCAACATTGGTTTGGGTATGTTAAGAACCTACCATTTTTGTGGTGGACCAATGAGATACGTCAATGCTTCTAGTGGAAAATGTAATTTATTTTGGGGCTTTCACATACTTTTACTTTGAATATAGTATGTTTTCTTTTACGAACATTTGAAACAAATAATAAACTGAAGTACCAAAGTGTAAATCATGTACTCTCTAACACTACTTTTAGCCCCTCCTGTAAAAGTGGGTTTTAAGATCTCTGACACTATTTCCGATCACTACATATTTGAAATACCATAAAAGTGAAAGAAGCTATTTAGGGAGTTGTGTGAACTGGGGGTCGTTTGTTTGGTGAATTTTAAAAGAAAGGATGTTTTACTCCTTCTCCATACGGGCATAAATCAACCACTAATACAGTACCCGAAGGAGAGACCCATGACAATTTCAAGAGATAACAGACATCTTAATAGTTTTTATGTTCCTTAGATGTGGAAACGGTAACCATTAGAACATACTGAAATTATCATCATGATCCATAATACCGCCATTAGCTGTATATTGTTGATTGTCTTAAAACCTTGAAGTTTCCCACACGAATTCTGCTCTACCATTCAAAATGTAATCTTCCCCCTTACTCCTGGGAAGCTCGACACCTTAAATTTTGGATGAGCGTCCGAAATGTGATTGACTTGGACAATTATAATACCTGTTTCCCCCATATGTTTATCATGAACAGCTATTTTCTTCAATTATTAACGTTCCATTCTGTCAGCTACATGGCAACTTTTTATAGAACTCGTTAAGAATTTAGAGTGTTTACGTTGCTGTAAAATACTGATTGTGAATCATTTAGATCAATCGTGGAGTTATAGCCACCAAGTCTCCATGATTTAAGGTTATCAAATTTCTTCCCTTGTAGTTATTGTAAATATCTCTGGTATGATTGTGACATTAGGTTGACAGCTTAGTATTTAAAGAAGTACTTGCAATTTCCATCATTTTGCATTTGAAACTTATCTGCAGAGTATTCTAATGTCACTGATAATGAAAAGTAACCCACATATGCTTGGCAGTGAACTAGCTAATCTACCGGACCTGATTAATGTGTGTGAAATGTGCTCTTAAAATAATAGTGGTAGTGGGCAACTTGACTAGTGTTATAATTTAAATTTTATTTTTAATGGTGCAGTATAAGCATTCGTTTTCTCTTCGCCAAAGTGGATCATGGTGAAGCACCGTTTCTGATACTATCTTCTCTCTGAATGCATATCATGTCATTACCAGTAATCATCTGTCACATCCGAGATTTAGTGTAAGTGGGAGAAATTATCAGCCAATATCGTCATACCATGAGCATTTTTCATCATAGAAGATTTATAAGAGGTTCTTTCTTGTTGAATTTTTCAAAATTTGCTTTACGTCACACAAACACAGATAGGTTTTTTTGCGGCGATGGGATGGAAAAGGACTATGATTGATAAGGAAGCGACCATTCCAGTAATTAAGGTACAGCACCAGCATTTCTCTGGTGTGAAAATGGGAAACCACGGTAACCATCTTCAGGGCCACGGACTGACGGGTTAGAACCCACTATCTCTGAATTCTAAGCTGATAGATGCCTGACCCAAACCACGCAATTACCTTCTCGGTGTAAGGGAGTACTCCATGTGTCATTAGAAATAAAACGGTAAGTTAATTCTACAAGAGATGATTAAATCAATTTGTATAATGCAAAATGAAGTAAGGCCTTTTGACGAAATTTCTTACATCACACAATACAAACAATAATAATTAATGTTATGGTTCTCGTTTATGAAATTGTTATTAAGCTAGGGTTTTGTAAAAGTATGGAATACGGAAATATTCTTTAACGATAAAGTAGAAGTAAGTTTCTAGCAGATCAGGCAATCACGTTGTAAAAGTGCAGTACATATGATTGACATTTTTACATATATTTAAACAATGATTCCCTGATATAGAGAGTTTAGATTTATGTCCACCATATTGGTCCCACCTTACCAATAGTGGGCTTAGTGAACCCCAGATCCATGTTCCTACCCAGAAGTGGAAGTCTCGCTTCCAGATTGTCCAACTTTCTGACGGAGAATCAAGCCCACGTCCTTACCTGTGAATCCGACATGCCTTTAATGCCTTAAATGTAAAGCCTATAAAAGGATATTCTAACTCTGGCATCATTTTCGCATTCTAGACTCATCAGATGCAAAGATGGAAAAATGAGTTAAATTCACCTATTTCAAAGAAAGAATTAATTGATGATAAACGTCGTAAATAAATTACATTCCAGATATTAATAAAGTGGCCAGCTATCAAAACCACGTTATATCTAATCTTTCTTTTCATGTTCCTCTTCTGTGTTAATCACCTGAATCTTCTTATAAACCGTGAATGAAACATGTTTTCTGGAGAGAATTTCCTGAATTTAATGTTATTTTTACACAATAATAATTTTCATACAATTTTCCAAATACTAGAAGGTCTATGAGACACCGTAATACCGGAATTTGAATTTGAGAAGCTGATAAAAACCCCATGAAATTTATTTTACAGGACTGTCATATTGAAGCATTTTAAATGCATACTGCCAGAGTCGCGATGTGAAGCTTCAAATTTGTTCAAATCTAGTTAACTGCACAGTAGAACATGATGTACACATATATTAATAACGGGCTGTGTATTTATATCGCCATGCGATAAGCTGAAGTTATCTTCCGAATCACAATATTACATCATTTCGCTCGTACATTCCAATTCATGTGAGTTTCAACTTTTAAAATGTGAAAGATGAACACGTCATTCCTGAAACAAGGTCAAATCCGTCGTGCGACAAAGGTGAAGGGTTCCCATAAGATTTAAAAGCGTGATTGAATGAAGTGCAATCATACTTAAATTTTTCCAGCCATACCCTAGCGATCCGCATACCAGTACATATACTGCAGAAATAAGGAATTGATGAGGAAGGAGGAGCAGGTGAATGCGATGGTCGTATTCAATAAATGAGGCAGTCGTAGCTTCATAGAACATACGTAATAGATAATTGGCTACAACTTGTGAAATATGTCTCGAATTCGAGCAATTATTACTTCATTTTCTATTACATTATTGAATTGTCGGTGAATTGACTCTATAAAATCTTTCACTTTCATCTCCCTCAATCAACAGCCAAGATAGTGGTTGCATAAGATCAAACATAACCACGAGACGCGTTTCAATTGTATGACAGATTTTAATCTGCTTGATTGTTCTGTGGGAGTCACAGCCATTCCGGCAGGCGGTTGTTTTGTGAACGCGACAAGCGCTATACGCGTCGAGGGTGGCGGTAGCGGCCTTGGAAAGTAATGCATTGCTCCCGGCAACAAAACTTCCGAAGCTGTCGTAATTTTGATTGCGTTTAATATAAAGAAAATGACACAAATGTATTATGAAAACTACAATTTAAATATAATGCATAATGTATGTCATCAGAACTAAACTTGTATATTCCCGTACACATAACACGTATGGCCAGTTTTGAGTGAAAACCTAAAATGAATACATAAAGTATCCTTCATCCATCCGACTCAGTCTGTGTTCTGTGATTAACGAATGACTGATTTATTATTTTTCTCAAGACAATAATATACCTTTTGATTCCATTAAATTATTATTACCTAATGGGTTTATTATTTAAAGTTTTAAAATTGTTAACACTGTGATAGATATTTATAAACTTATTACTTTTTAAATAATATATTTCCTGTATATTTACGTTGTTGACTGAAGCCAGTTCCAGAATTCAGAGTGTGACGGAAGTAAATGAACTGAATTAAGATAATTGAGCATCACAAAGTCGTCACGCTTACCAATAGGCATGTAAAGAATGGGATGCCTAAGTGTTATGAATTGGAGAAGTTGCTGACTAAGGCGTATACGTTGGTGATGGTAATTTTATCTCTATGAAATAAGTGAATAAAAATAATTCCAACATACAGTATTACACTAAATGAATTATACCAGTTACTATTTATTGGTTATTATGAAGCTAAACAGTACATAGTTGGTGATTCAATAGTGACGTAATGTGGTAAATACCGGCAGTATATAAGGAAATGTACGATGGAGTTTAGGATGAAAAACGCAAGAATAGGAAATGTGTATGTTTCATTAAACTGTCTTCCAGAGACATCTACTGGAAAGCAGTTAAATATGGCTACTACAATGTATATTCATCAATTTTCAGAATAATCGGTGGGAGACAAAGCGTAAACGGAGCTATTCAGTAACTGTACAGCCATTACACGCAGGTACTAATACACTTAAACTTTTCCATGTCATTGATTTTCACTCTGCTTGCTTCTTAGGCTAACACACGTTGTTCTCTTGAGGTTGTAGTAAGATTATCAACCAGTCTGGCAACTTCATAGAACAAACAATCACGCAAAATATTTCCTTGAAATCCCGTAGGTGAGAGCTTGAAGACTGGATATATTTTCTGGCATACAAGCAGTGTTGTAAATGAAAATGTAAGCTCAGTGCCATATTTTGTCAACGCCTCTGTAAAGTGACAGAAATTCGAATTATTGGACTATAATTTACTCAATATTTCAAATAGAAATTAACTTCCCATTTATTCGGATGCCTAATACTTATACTTATGAGTTGAAGTTCGAAAGCCAAATTAACTAGGGACTGCTTGCTTGTTAATGTGTATGAAATAAGCTGGATTATGTCATTTTGTTGATTAATTAGTATATTTTTATTATGATGGTGAAAAATCCAGTGTTACATTTAATGTAGTGCAATATTTTAAATATTACGTAAGAATTATGTTCGGTAAGAGTATAAAAATCCTTTAACATAGGAAATACTTCATATGGTACAGGAATAACCCAATATTGAACATATATACTGCCTGAAGATAAGCACTAATGTGATTTATCAACAAAAAACTAAATTCTATTTGCAAGCGTAGTTCGCTTAGAATAATATCCAATTGGTTCAGTAGCTGCTGTATAGTAAGAGGTAACATAGTGTAAAATTTGATATCTTAACAGTCCCTGAGATAATGCGTCAGATATTAAAAAAAAGGCATTTTCAGTAAATCAAGTTTAAATTTTCACTTGATATTAACTCTCATATGGAGGCATGCGAGCTCATAGAAACAGCCAGTCCCATAATCACGATTATCTTGATCCTGTTATTGATCGTCCTGTAAACCTAGAAGCTTCCTCATTTTCCTGCCTCTTGCTTTTTTAGGAATTTCCTCTGCTGCACGCTGGGCTTTCATATTCCTAATTCGATCCATTCGCTGGAAGGCTTGCAGTGTACTGGCTCTTGGAGTGATACCAAGTTGCTCTAGTGCCCTAATTCTTCCCTTATTACCATAATTAAATATTATCACAGCATCATAAACACCCAAGCATAGAGTTTCATTCCTACAAAGACATTTTTTGGAATGCGGGTCCA
Source organism: Anabrus simplex (assembly GCF_040414725.1). NCBI lineage: Eukaryota > Metazoa > Arthropoda > Insecta > Orthoptera > Tettigoniidae > Anabrus > Anabrus simplex. The sequence continues at coordinate 567,894,601 of NC_090266.1, forward strand.
AATGACATTATTGAAAGGCTCATTCGGGTTTTGCTTTCGAGCATGGAGACATTTGGAAAGGAGAACAGGATGAGCTACATCTCTATATACTGGTTTAATAGCTTCCATCACTGCAAGGTAGTAGGCCTATGCTATTTACATGATCTTCCTTATCAAGATGGTTTCCAGGTTTCCTCCTCGAAGCACTAGCGGGTGTGTCCTTATCAGGTATCTGTGAAATATACATTTTAGGATGAGCACTGGATTCAGATCCCGACAAATGCTGTTTTCCATGGAAACTTCGCTTCCTAAAACAACCCTTTCTTTTCGTCATGTTGAAAAGAGATATCAGAACATGTAATAACACACCAGACCACTTGGTTTAGAGTTTGACACCTATAAAACACCAGAACCATGAAGTAAATGGACAAAATCCATGTGCATTACCGCCATTTCTGTTTATACGGTGCATCCAAACTCTTAACACGAACATTAACATGTATTCAAGGAGTAAATAGCTGAAAACCCACTGTCTTGTAGATTGAATAGTTCCAGAGATAGGGATAGGATAAGCACGTCAATGCAGAACGACTGGATTTTTAACACTTGCACTATTAACTTTCAAATGATAAAAACTACACTTCCAACTGGAATTATTCGACAAATAATGCATCAAAATTATTCAGGAGAGATCAAATATTATTATGAGAAAATAATCAGAAAATGTCAGTTTTTGACCGATTTCACCATACGTAGTCCCCTTAATGTACTTTTATTGAATGAAATTGGGAAATTGGTAACCAAACGGGCAGTTAAATGTAATAAAAATTGTTCAGTACTATAGTGACAGTTAAGTTAATCTGAAATGTATTTCAATGCTCGATGTAAATAGTACTGTTACTTATATTACTTAGACAATATGACGTGTTTTAACAGAACATTCATTGGTCATTGTGTACGTGTACTAGTGTATAATCCATGGTGTTCAGTTTTAATCACCCTATATATCACTAAATTCCATCATCAATGAAGGCGTATATTCTACTCTGATTTATTTCTCAATAAAGAGACACTGAGCTTTGAATTATTTCGTACGAGCAGGGATTTTACATAGAAATATTTCAGTTGAAGTTACGTTTTATAAGCAACGGAATATCAGACACTGGCTGTCAAACACGCACTTACGTGAAACAAAAGATGTACATTAAAGTAGTCACAGTAAAACTGCTTGAAAATGTACTTTACTTTTCAGTGCATATGTATATACTACTCTATATTATTCCTATATTTTGGGGATATTTATATGTTTTAAGTGAATACGCATTTTTAATTTTAAAGTAGAAATTGAATTATGTTAAACGAGTACAATATAATAAATGATATGTAAATTTTGTCCATGTTCTGGCCACTGCCTCGAACGTTCATATCATAATGAGTCCACTTTGACACGCCACGATATACCACAGTTTACGTTTAGGTACAACGCATGTACTAAGGCAATTAACACTTAGAAAGGATGCAACAGATTACGCCAAATTATACCGTTATCCTAATGGATTACACTTTTTTCGCTCGTAATTTTGAACTGTGTGTTAGTGAGTGGGATTTAAGATCAGATGAGCATATTTTGAAGTACGTGAGACTTTTATTATCCTCTTAAATGTAATTTGTGGAAATTTACTCTCATTACTAAATCTATTTTCGAGTACTTCTAACTGGAGTATTATGTGGGTATGAAGTCCGAGGAGTCATTGTGGTGATCGACTGCGAAGTCAGGAAGGCACAGAAGTTAATTCCGAATGATGTACATGTGTACATTGAGTACTTGTATACATATAGGTATATACGTACGTACATATTGTACACTAAATCCCGATAGATTCCTTTGAATTTTGGCTTCCATTCCAAAGGTTTTTGTGAATGAATTATTTACTTGCAAGACCTCACAACTGCATAATCACTAGAAGCTCATTTACTTCTAAAATCCCCACCTTAATTTATCATATGCTGAGCCTAGCAGTCATCTCCTAAATGCCCAGTTATTTCTGTAACGATTGTGAAAAACCGGGTAAGTGACAATGCACTTCTTAACCATTATTTTCCTTAAGACTGGTCACGCCTCTCAGCCACATACAGATATGCAGTCCATCAGAACAACAGCCGTTGTTTTCATTTTCCTATGCTTATGTGTACAGGTAAATGAAGCTTACATACCTTGTAGCATAGGCCTGCTGCAGAAATGTATGCATGATTCCCTCCCACAGTAGAATGTATGTAAGTTTCATTTTCCTGTACACATAGGCAGAGGAATTTGAACACAAGGACATTATTTCTGATGGACTGTATATCCGTACGTGGCTGAGAGGCGTGACCATTCTTAAGTAAAATAATGATTACCAGGTACATTGACAGTTACCTGGTTTTTCACAATCGTTACAGATTTCTCCTAACATCTATGGCGGAACGCGTATTTCTCTCAGTAACCCATCACTATCCACAGCAGATAATTTTTGCTTGATATAATCCATTGTTCATTTTAGAAGTAGCCTATCTTATCGCCTCTGTGGAGGATATTAGTATACATGTTCTACCACATTATATAACAGTAATAGTAAGAAAAATAAATAATAATATTAATAATCATCCTATCTATGGACAATTTCTCTGCGTAGATTATTAAGGTCCTGTACCTACTAAGTTATCCTGCGTTGTGAACAACGTTCGTCACAATGAAACACAACGAAGCACGTTTTACTTAAGTAGAAACAAGTCTACATTCCTGAAGTACGGAGGATAGTGAATTGCAACTACAAGACAAAATAGGAATACAGCTCAGTGTGTGGATTTAGTGAACAGCGCATTAGGATGATTTCCTGATCGCTTTCCATGATGTTATATTTTTGTAAAACTTAAAATAACGAGCTATCGAACAATTCAGAATTAATCTGTACGCTTCCAAGATTAATTACGTGTTTATCTAAATATTTATAAATTGTTGCTTACCCATGTGACGTCGTGCAGCGTCGTATCTAACGACCGGATGCTATAGAATTAATTTATGTCGCACTTGGGAACTCGGTAAGCACGAAAGGATCCTACGGATTCGGATTTCTCTAACTATACGTTAATCAACTTCTTTCTTCTATGGACACCTACTCTCCTACAATATGTGATCCCCCTCGATAATGATTATTTTAGGAACACTTGTGATATTATACACGATATTACACACTTCTGTATTGATAACTCATTGGAATTATCGTAGGACCTAACTTAAAATGGAATACTCTGGGTAAACTGGCATGACAAGCGATAAGGGGGAAACGTCTTGAAATCATTATTCTATTAGTAAATAAGCAAATATCGGTGTATTTGAAAATAGCGTGCTGCATTATATTGACTCTAAGCTATTACCACGACACGCATATTGGTAAAATTCCGATGTTAAAAACTCAGGACATTCTATATGAGATATTCGATTAGCAACATCCACATTTCCTAAGTTCTTAGGTCAACGACGTCAATTCAAAAATCACGTAGTTTTCTCATTAATACTCCGTTTCTTGTATTGCTGTTTCAGTCACGAATAAAGTAGCGTACAACTCTCAGTTAATTATTAAATGTACATTTATATTTAATCTACATTATTAAATTATGCTTTATTTCCCAGCTCGACAATCACCTTATTTAGGGAGAAATGATTGTCGATAGTGGTTTAAAGGGGCCTAACTTCTAGGTCATCGCCCTAGAAATGCTTTTCCGTTTGACTTTGAAGATATAACGGTGTTATTAATTGATGTGGGGAAATCAGGAAAGAAAAATAAGTATATTTGTTATATTTGAAAGTACGACAACATTATCTTTATATTAATAACACTTTTATGAGTGGTTTATTGTCGCACTAACACATCGAAGGTTTTCTGCAACGAAAGGATGGAGAATGTCTAAGATTGGGAAGGTAGTGGCCTTGACCTTAATTAGCGTACAGACCCCGGTATTTTCCTGGTGTGAAAATGGGAAACCATCTTTAGGGCTGCCGACGGTATGATTCGAACCCACCATGTACCGATTGCAAGCTCACAACTACGCGACTGAAACCGCTCGGTCAATTCGCTCGGTTTAATAATATTGATGTAATGCGAGATTTGTGAAGGAATTACTTGTCCATTATTTATTCACACGCGCACTTTCAGAATTACATCCCATCGATTTTCCACTAGGCAAAAGATGTAATATATCAAATTTAGTATTTATTGAAGTAGATTCAGTTTTCTAGGTTTATTTCATTACTATCTTCCATTGCACACATAACTAACAAATTCGTAAAGCTTGACAAGATCCACCACTTCTTAATGACTGTCGAATAAAGAATACTACTTTTCATGTACGTCCTTCCTCAAGTCTCAATCTTGTCAACTTGTTGTACGTTATATGTTTTACATTTCACTTTCAACGCGATATACGTTGTCTGTTAACGAACATCAAAGATGAAATGATATGGCGTATGGCTTTTAGTGCCGGGAGTGTCCGAGGACCAGTTCGGCTCGCTAGGTGCAGGTCTTTTAATTTGACCCCGTAGGCGACCTGCGCGTTGTGATGAGGATGAAATGGTGATGAAGACGACACATACACCCAGGCCCCGTGCCAGAGGAATTAACCAATTATGGTTAAAATTCCCGACCCTGCCGGGAATCGAACCCTAGACCCCTGTGGGCAAAGGCCAGCACGCTAACCATTTAGCCATGGAGCCGGACTTTTCAAAGATAATTTCTTACATGTGACCGTTCATACCGGCCTTCTTATCGTTGCCCGTACGGTTAAGTTTCTGTCGTATTTTGATATGCTACCCGAGGCAGTGTAGATCCAAATAATCAACTGGAGGGAAGTTAGCTTTGAACTGTCACTGTACAAGACAGAATAATGTAATTGATGAAAAGTGTCTGAATCCTTACTGATTACGGGTTTGGCAGTTAAAACAACATATCATAGAAAATACGGAAAATTACCTTGCAGTTTTATGTGACGACTGCACACAAACTCCTAAGGAGAGTAAATACGATTATCATAATGTCGGGATCCTTCTGACAACATACAGTATGATCATTAATAAATGTGAAATGGTCTTCAAATCTTGTTGGATTTAGAGGAACCCCTCTATGATCAGCGAAGTGAATTGTTATATGATGGGAAGTATTGATGTACCTTATCCCACACATATATTGAACTTTGCTAAACTCAGTATCACCCATACTAGATGTACGTGAGGTAAAATGTACTCTTTACTTACATCCAGTAGAATTAATTATTTCTTGAAGGTTTTTGATTCATATTGTCATTTACCTTTCTACTCCTGTAGTCATTCGAAACTGTTAATGACGGTCATCCATTGCCGTTAACTGGAAGCTGCAGTGTGTGGAGTATGCAGTGTGTGTCTCGGGTGAACTGATAATAAATGTTACGATAAGTTGTAAACAAATTCACGATGTGCACCTCAAACGTAGTCACAGCAATACTGTCTCTGGTGATTGGAGTTACTCTTATAAAGTGGCCAGTAGTGTTACATCAAATGCATTCTTTATGTGTACCTTCACTTTGGATGTCGTTTTATTTCTCAGCTATTGCTTTAATTAAGTACATTATAATAACAAATAACAGCGTGAGTATAATATTATAAAATTAATATATATCGTTGTGAATTTTCTTTACATTAGAAGAAATCTAAAAACTGTATAAAACTAGTCAATTAATCCTTTTCCGTTTTCAGGGCTATTACCTAATGATTTATTCTAAAAGATCCGGAAAACTGTTTCCCTTATTTTCATTTACTGTAACCAATTGATGAATGGTATGACCTAGTTAAAAACATTATGCGCTGCGACATGCCATAATATAATAATTACGCCAGAATAACCACGAATCCACATACTGTTCATATGAACAATAATATGTTGAACTCCTCTTCCCCAGAGACGTTTTCAGTCTTACTGTCACCTAGGTCACCATCTGGTTTCGTATGATTTCTATCGGTACATGTCGTCATATTTTCGACGATTTAAAGAACAAGCTATGTTGCCATTTTACTAGTTCATTAAAATGTTACTCGTACGTAACTTCGTACCCATAAATATATATTTTACGAACTGACGAGCACACAAATATGGCAATGTGGTAGATATAGTAGACATCTTGGAGGAGCTCAAAGCGGAAAGCAGTTGTGATTTTCGACTCCTAGTTATATAATTAGGTTGTGTTACTTGTCACTGTGGGAACAGTAAGTGTGTTAGAGAACATGAGACATGTACTTACTCTCCTTGGTGTCACGACTTGTAGCATCCGTTAGTATGATGAACACACTGACGACAGCTAATAGATGGAGGAATCCTCCCGTCCAGAACACAGAATGAGTACGGTGACACCTCAACGCCATGGCACGATGCATTCGAGTAGCAGAAACACTGCGGTTCCGACACTGCATTCTGTGAGGTTGCAATCACTTTTTTCACTGTTTTCTTTCACACAATTACTTTCACTCGATCTTATAAATCACATCAAGATGGTTAAAACACACATAAAATCCATAGAAACAGTAATTACGAAGAAAATTACGATTAATCCTGGTGAAGGTATGAAGGTATCAAAGACGGGTACGCCAATATTAATTTCTTTATGTGTATTTGCATTAAAATATAATCATTTAGTCATCTTATTCTTTGATAATCGCTCGTAAAGTCATAAAAGAACAACACTGCCTATTTTACACCGAAAGGATGTTATGTACATAATAAGCAATCAACACTAATTAGGGGTTTGTTAGGATGCTGACTGAAGGAAACTTTGAAGAAAGAAATATGGAAAAATGATTGCAAATTAATTGCCATCAATTTGAACGAATTTTCTAGCTTTCTCCATGATGGAGCACACGAGTTGAGTCTAGGCGCGCATCGCACACGCTACAGCCCGCTGAGGACAAAACGTGTCCCACATGGCGATGTTCGCGGAGCCGCTTGCCAACTGACGAGTCCGTCGCGACGATGTACAGGGAGCACAAGGAAGACGCGCGCGCAGTCGGTAAAGCGTGTGCGCATGTGCCACCCTCACTCCGTCACGGCTTACGGTAAATAGATAATGAGGCAACATAGCAAAATACTTAAGAACACAATGTTACCGTGAATGTAATACGATGAGCTCAGGGTAGCACATCATCTTCGTCGTGCTAGAAGAGAACTCTCTGAATAAATCATACAAAGAGTATATAAGATTCCGGACGGAAGTTTGCTAATCTATTACTCCTCTCTGTCCTGCATTTATACCTAAGTGCTTAGGAATAGTCTTAAAGTTTGAACCAAATATCACTCCACAATCCTCATGAACTACTTCCCTTACGGACACCAGTTGCTTGTTTCGAAGTCCAAGGCAAATCGATACAACGCCGAGAAACATATATAATGTCCAGAGGGTCAAGGTATTGGAATATGTCACCTCTTGCAAGATCTGAATCACGTGGCCCCGGAAATATGGTCTAAACCCCTAGAGTACGTTGCACTACGGGTAGATAAGCAGGGAGACAAAAACTCACTTGAAATACATCATGTTGTATTATTTACCTGAGGACTACATAATCCTTCATAAATCACTGGCAATAATGGATTAAGTACAAATGGGTGAGTGATGTTTCATTTGAAACGGTAAAATACATCTGTCTTACGTAAGTAATTCATGGTCAATGGAGAAACTAGATATTTTATTTACTCTTCCACTAATACGAAGATAATGAGAATGTAATCAGTATATGCACTGAGAGTTGAAATACTGAGCTCGATAGCTGCAGTCGCTTAAGTGCGGCCAGTATCCAGTATTCGGGAGATAGTGGGTTCGAACACCCCTGTCAGCAGCCCTGAAATGGTTTTCCGTGGTTTTCCACTTTCACACCGGGCAAATAATGGGGTTGTACCTTAATAAAGGCCACGGACGGTTCATTCTCACTCCTAGCCCTTTTCTGTCCCATCGTTGCCATAAGATATATCTGTGTCAGTGCGACGTAAAGCAGGTTGCAAAACAAATAAGAGTTGAAATACTGCAGTTAATCCACCTTAGATGGAGTTTCCATACGTATGCCAATTAATCTGTGGGAGTGTTTTATAGATGTATGTGTCAGCACAAAGCTCCAAAATATAATAATAATAATAATAATAATAATAATAATAATAATAATAATAATAATAATAATAATAATAATAATAATAATAAACTGATTAAGTTGAGTCACCGTCATGCGATATATTGTACTTTTCTGAAGTGACGATTTCAAATCTAAAACTCACAATTTGCTATTATGCGAAACTTACATGAGAGAGTATACTGAGCCGTATGGGGCTATCTTTATTGGAAGGAAGTTTTGTAAAATAAATTTGGGGAGAAACGTACATTTAGAAGTGATAAGCTTTATACGTTTCTGAAAATATCGTCTAGGTTTTTATACCTGCCAAAAAAACGTATAAAATATATAGAATTAATATTTTTCATTTTAAAATGTCCACCAAAATTATCTTCTTATACAACCACGGCAATCTACCCAGGATACTCAACTACAGAATCAGTTAACAGTGTCACACTGCCACATCCACGATTGCTCCTAACAATATTAAAACATCTGCATAATACTTTTCAGGAAAGACTCGTCCTCCCTTACCTGCTTTTGTAACCCAAGGGTTTATCACAATGTACGGTTAGACTGATACGTTATACTGAGTAGATTTGCAAAGCTTATTCCGTATTTCGAAGTTTGGATGGAGAATTCAATTATTTGTTGAACCGGTTTTAACTAACTTTTGTCTAAATTAAATTGAAAAAAAGTCATTGAAGTCCTCATAGAATAGTCCAAAAATACAGATAATTAATAATCGTCAATTGCAGCACGTACACTCATATCTAAAGCTAGATTCACGGATTGTGATATGAATAACTCACTTCGATTGCAACTCAGTATTACTAATAGTCATCACGCATATTTGTAACATCAGACCCTCACAAAAAAAAATTCTGTTATGCTACTGTGTTGTTGGCCGTAGACTAATTGACAGCTGAAACTATCGCGTGTTTTTAATCGTCGTTTTGACTCTACCGACCTAAACAATGTATATTTTTACGGAATTTTGTTAAGTGTTCATACTTTAATACGAAATTCGATTGTTAATCGATCATTTTCTGATGTGCTGTACTACAAAAATAATTTTCAACTCGATTGAATTTACATATAACCAAAAAGATAAACCCCGTGGCACTACAGCGCTGATAGATTTTGGCATACCAAACGATCGCTGCTTAGCCGTATGGCATGCAGATTACGAAGTAACGCGTGATCAGCGCGACGAATATTCTCGGCTATTATTCTCAGCTCTATAGACCGGAACCGATGTCTCACTATGAGATAGTTCCTCAATAGTTCTCTGCTAGGTCAATTGATGTAACACAATGACGAAGATGCTATGATTTGAAGTATAAGGTCAACAAAGTCATGCATCTATGTAATGCTTTCATGTCAAAGCTTCAACTACGTGGTGACATGTAGTCAACGTGACAGACCCTCTCAACTGTTGTTCTTTACAATCTAGTCAGGGATCGAAATTACACTGACTGACAGAGCAAATGCAACACCAAGAAGGAGTGGTCAGAACTTTATGCCAATTGCAGGGTAGACTGACGTCACTGAGGTATGCTCATGATGTGAAATGCGCCGCTGTGCTGCGCACGTAGCGAACGATAAATGGGACACGGCGTTGGCGAATGGCCCACTTCGTACCGTGATTTCTCAGCCGACAGTCATTGTAGAACGTGTTGTCGTGTGCCACAGGACACGTGTATAGCTAAGAATGCCAGGTCGCCGTCAACGGAGGCATTTCCCGCAGACAGACGACTTTACGAGGGGTATGGTAATCGGGCTGAGAAGGGCAGGTTGGTCGCTTCGTCAAATCGCAGCCGATACCCATAGGGATGTGTCCACGGTGCAGCGCCTGTGGCGAAGATGGTTGGCGCAGGGATATGTGGCACGTGCGAGGGGTCCAGGCGCAGCCCGAGTGACGTCAGCACGCGAGGATCGGCGCATCCGCCGCCAAGCGGTGGCAGCCCCGTAAGCCACGTCAACCGCCATTCTTCAGCATGTGCAAGACACGCTGGCTGTTCCAATATCGACCAGAACAATTTCCCGTCGATTGGTTGAAGGAGGCCTGCACTCCCGGCGTCCGCTCAGAAGACTACCATTGACTCCACAGCATAGACGTGCACGCCTGGCATGGTGCCGGGCTAGAGCGACTTGGATGAGGGAATGGCGGAACGTCGTGTTCTCCGATGAGTCACGCTTCTGTTCTGTCAGTGATAGTCACCGCAGACGAGTGTGGCGTCGGCGTGGAGAAAGGTCAAATCCGGCAGTAACTGTGGAGCGCCCTACCGCTAGACAACGCGGCATCATGGTTTGGGGCGCTATTGCGTATGATTCCACGTCACCTCTAGTGCGTATTCAAGGCACGTTAAATGCCCACCGCTACGTGCAGCATGTGCTGCGGCCGGTGGCACTCCCGTACCTTCAGGGGCTGCCCAATGCTCTGTTTCAGCAGGATAATGCCCGCCCACACACTGCTCGCATCTCCCAACAGGCTCTACGAGGTGTACAGATGCTTCCGTGGCCAGCCTACTCTCCGGATCTCTCACCAATCGAACACGTGTGGGATCTCATTGGACGCCGTTTGCAAACTCTGCCCCAGCCTCGTACGGACGACCAACTGTGGCAAATGGTTGACAGAGAATGGAGAACCATCCCTCAGGACACCATCCGCACTCTTATTGACTCTGTACCTCGACGTGTTTCTGCGTGCATCGCCGCTCGCGGTGGTCCTACATCCTACTGAGTCGATGCCGTGCGCATTGTGTAACCTGCATATCGGTTTGAAATAAACATCAATTATTCATCCGTGCCGTCTCTGTTTTTTCCCCAACTTTCATCCCTTTCGAACCACTCCTCCTTGGTGTTGCATTGTCACTGTCAGTCAGTGTAGATAGTTCTTCAATTGTATTGATAATTAATAACATTATGATTTCGTTTGTTCGAAAACCGTAAAAGTAGATGTACATTATTGTTCATCACATTAGCTCTTTGGTCAAAATTTAAGGATTAGGTTTAGACAATCTCGGGTTTGATTCCTCTTTCGATAGTAGAGAGGGATTTTATATGAATGTGATCATTTTTTCTGGCTCGGGGACTGTCTGTTTTTAAATGATAGCGACTGTGAGGTTAGGCTGGCTTTTTTATTCAATATCTACGTCTGACACGAGCTTATGTTGATAAAACAAGAGCACGTGCTCTTGTAAGTAAACAAAACGCAACCGGGCGAGTTGGCCGTGCGCGTAGAGGCGCGCGGCTGTGAGCTTGCATCCGGGAGATAGTAGGTTAGAATCCCACTATCGGCAGCCCTGAAAATGGTTATCCGTGGTTTCCCATTTTCACACCAAGCAAATACTGGGGCTGTACCTTAATTAAGGCCACGGCCGCTTCCTTCCAACTCCTAGGCCTTTTCTAACCCATCGTCGCCATATGACCTATCTGTGTCGGTGCGACGTAAAGCCCCTAGCCAAAAAAAAGCACGTGGAGGGAGGTTACACACCCCCTCCAAGATGACGTCTGTGAATTTAAGCTTGTTCTATTATTCAAATTCCGCGCCTCACACCCGTCAAACAAGAGCACGTTGTCTTATTAGTAAACAAAAAGCACGTGGAGTGAGGTTACACCCTTCCAAGTGACGTCTGCAAGGTTAGGCTTGTTCTCTTATTCAAAAATCCCCGCCTTAAACGTGTTTATGTTGCGCTCTCTTATTCAAATTCCGCGCCTCACACATGTCAAACAAGAGCACGTGGTCGTGTTCCAGATGAGGAGGAGGGGGAAATGGTATCTGACCGTAAATCTTTGCCCAAGATGGCGACGGTGTAGTTAGGCCTCTCCAGAATGGCATCTGTAATGAGGGAAGGACATCCTTCCGTAAAACTGCGCCAAAGATAGTGACTGTGTATTAGGCCCCTCCAAAAATGGCGACGGGAAGGGCATCCGACCGTAAAACTGTGGCATGTTTAGTTAAGCCCCTCAAATATGACGTCAGGAACGGCATCTGGCCGTAAAACTAGGTTAGGCCATATGTGCCCCCTGGTGGGAAAATCAAAATGGTGACGGGAAGGGCATCCGACCGTAAAACTGGGGCATGTGTAGTTCGGCACCTCCATGCGGTTAGGCATGCTCTCTTATGCGAATGCCCCATTGCCCTACTACTCAAGATGGCATCGCAAGAATCCCCATTGCCCTACTCCTCAATATACAAAGGGGATCTAGCCGTACAAGTGAGGTTAGGCCTCTCCAAGATGGCGACTGTGAGGTTAGGCTTGCTCTCTTTGCAAAATACGCGTCGGGAAGGGCATTTGGCCGTAATATATTCCGCTGAGTGTTTATTAAAGATCGCTTCATTTCCTAATTAAAAATGTAGTGGATTTTAAAGGTTTGGTAATTACTGAATGCCTGGTATGAGCATACCACTACTATGGTTTTGACTGTGACCTAATCGATGATCTCTTATCCTAACACATGAAATCTTATTTACATAATTAAATCTGTTAATGGAGAAACACTGCTCCAACCAAAAGAAATACAGAAATCAGACTAACCTAACTACACCTATCTATTTACATCAAATCAAATATAAATAATTCACATACGATCACATCCTACCAATAAACGGTAATAAAAGGTACACTCAGAAAGAATAACAAATTAACAAAACTGGATCCCAACATCGCTGCCTACTGTAAATTAATAAGGATAAAATGCGCAAAATGTCAGAATCTACAGGAAATTTTACCACGCTGCGAGTAGCAAAATATTGTGAATTTGACGGCAATCTCTAACCTCAGACGACAAATGTCTGGCCACGACACTATTTAACTTTTATGGACAATAATTACTGCTATTCCATGTCATCCATAACACTACATGACTATCAAAATACACATTGACTCGTCGCTCTGCTCACATGTACTACGGCTAGCATATTTGCCGAGCATCTTCTTTCCCTGGAATTATTTGAAACAAAATACAGGCTTCTGCCTACAATCATAACCCATGTCGTAACATATTTAACACTCTTGGTTAAATTATTCATCTCTCAATTCTATTTACTCATCATTAATCTCGACGTAGTACCTCATGATACGGCCTCGCTCGTATCCGGCGGGCGAAATATCTGTCGTGCACATTTCTACTTCTTACGACAGTTCATGACATGGTCCAAATATCATATATCCATTATCAACGTAGATCATCAGGGATATTGTTCATTTAGCTCGATCTCTAGATCATTCTCTGCTTCACATATCACAAAATATCAGAGCTGACTCCTCAATGGCTGCCTGGCACTCGCTGTTTCTTAAAAAAAAATGACGAAATTGCCTCTCAAAACATACCTATTGAAAGATGTGTAACCGCAACTACACAGAAATAAATACTCGCGTCCACCAAAAATCGTCGCAAAATACACGGTATAATGACTACCGGAAACGGTCATCTGAAGGATGATTCCACAACATAAAACAAGCCGAATGCGCAAAATAGCAAAATAAGCCTTAAAATCAACAAGGCGGCGTCTACAAGATCACAACTCCAACAGAAATATCGCTCAAAACTGAAGTTATAATAACATGATGATTATTATTATTATTATAAATCGGCATTACACTCATAGAGATCAGATAATATAGCATCCTAAACTGTCAAAGTGACATAGTACAGAATAATCCATAACAATACGCAAACACATCTACATAAAGGAAGTGCGCAAATAACCCTAGCTGAAAGCGCAAAAATTATTATTATTATTATTATTATTATTATTATTATTATTATTATTATTATTATTATTATTATTATTATTATTATTATTATTATTATTATTATTAAAATGTGAATTAATTACAATCCTACCTAACAGTCTAAGCTACATTTGATCATCGATTAGGCACGGTCCTACATATTTATTTACATTATTTTATTGATGCTCATACCTGGGTGATGGAGGCATGTTGGATCACCCTCCGGGCTCCGTCATGGTGAATTAGAATTCCATCTTGAAGCTGATGTGGTATTCCAAATTTTCACACACGCAAACTTGATACATTTTTATCATGGCGTTACACACGCTTACATTAACATAAACACTCGCATTTTCTCGCACTCCAGTGAAGATTAGACGATAGCACTGCATAGACTCCTGACGTGAAGTCGGAAGTTCCTCGCCGCTACCTGCCTAAAATCACCTGCTGGTCTGCACACCCTCTCTCAGTTTTTGTTTACCTAGTGGCTGGCCGGTTATTCACCTCTTCGGAACATAACAGTTTGCTCAAGGTCTCTACCACTGCGGCCTCATTAAAGAAAAGTCATTCTCCTCCCTGCCTGCTTTAACTATTTTCTCCCCGCAAACATCTCGCTTGCCAAAACAGTTTGTTGTACGTGGTAAAAGCAAGCTAAGTACAGTTTCCAATGATGTGGAGAAATTTATGCTGATCGTCCTCCCAAAATGAAGAATAAAATAGCTTTCCAACAAATATCAAACTACACGTGGATTAGAGAGGTTTTATGCAGCTAGGCTGAAAACATGGACTTGTCCCTCTCGATTCGTAATGTGAGTTCATTTAAGCCAAGTGTTGAAAGTGTAGCTATTGCCTGTTATCTCTTCATAAATTCAAAGTAAAGTAATGTTTGTTAAAGTGTTCATTTCTGAAATGTTACTCTCCCAAGTAAAATACATGGCTCACTCAGATGCCAACAAGTGTCTAATCGCTTTCTTACCAGACAAAAGTAAAGTTCAAAGCTGACTAACTGAATTAGCTGACATACTCTAAACACACTGAAGATTCAACTAACCCACGAACACAGGATACATAGTGAAACACACAGCCACTGTCACACTGTCAACACACTGTCACTGAAGATTCACCACCCTGCTCGCTGGTTATGTAATGAGTTCTCCCCCCACCTTGAAAATAGTTCTGTGGAAGGGATGTGGCGTAGTGATCCAGCACCTGGGAGCGCTTTATCATACATCCGTTGGTTAAGGTTTCAAAATTTATGTACAAAATCTTCCTAATTACGGTCTGACTTACTTGTTATATTGCGCCGTGGGAAACGATCACAGGATAATCCACACGACGACGCGCGTCACCGGCGTTGTTTCCTTCCAGCGAATGGCTCCTTCCCGCCATGACAGTTCATTTCCTGGGCGATACTACTATTCCGTGTGAAGTTAAAATTTTATTAATTAGCCAATAATTAACCACACCTTCGCACTGATAAATTTTCAAATATTATTAGGAAGTCAGGACACTGTTTTTCACCACTACACCGGGCTTCAGATAGCGAAATACAGACTGTAGATTCCCGTTATGACAGGGCATTAAAATTTAGAATTTTGTGATTCGCTGAGACTTTCGCGCTCTTCGCAGCATGGACGCTTCCATTTTCTCCCGAGGGTTGGTGGGTGCTATCGTTGTCTCATTGTTCTGCTAAGTAGGTCAGGCCTCAACGCGTGATTTTCTCGTGAGAACCAAGTAGAAAGTCGCCACTCCTAGGCGGTACCATAAAATTTATTGGATGAAGTACTCAGGGCGGTTTACAAGTTGCTCGTGCTCTAAGAAGAGTTTCGTGGATTTTCCTTGCCGACAGCCTGGCGCCAGAAAGTTCCTTTGTGACTGCTAGATTCACAGCCTACTGTAGTATCCCAATATGCGAAATATTCAACTTTTAATTTGTAAATTAATTATGTAAATTCGCTTATGGGTGCAATATATATATATATATATATTCCAATATGGCAATCCACATCACATACGAGTGTTAAGCTATTAGGCCCAGTTAAGAATTGCTGGTATATCTAAAACACTGAGCGTGTGTTGAACATTAAACATTATATATATTTAAAATAAGAGTTTTGTCTGTACATTGCTCAGAATTTGAAAAGAACTGAATATCTGTATCGGTCATATCCACAGTAACAAGGAAATTGCACTTTTAAATTTTCCGTAATTTCCGTCTGTCTGTATGTATGTACACTCATCACTAGAGAACGGCTAAAGAGAATTTAATGAAAACTCGTATGTAAAGTCGGGGAATATGTCATTACAATCTAGGCCATATATAATGTTATTTGCGCTGATAGTTTAGGGGAAAGCAAAATATTTAATTTTCAAATATTTATGTTATTAATGGTCCAACATTAATGAGAATTGGTATGCAAAGTCGAAAAATAAGTCCCTATAATCTATGTTATATATAATTTTATTCACACTGAGTGAAATGGTAGTTTAGGGGAAGGGTGAAATTTAATTCTTAAATATTTACGTTAAGAGTGGTCTTATCTCAATGAAAATTAGTATGCATAGTCGTAGAATGAGCCAATATAATCTAGGCTATGAATCATTTTATTGACTCTGAGTGAAATGGTAGTTTAAGTGGAGGCCTAAAATTTAATTCTCAAATATGTATGATATTAGTGGTCCTACTGATAAATACTACATAACAAAAGTTATATAGAATTAAATTTACGACCATTTATGTCTTATTCATTTTAACTGTACCCGATATGATAACACAGATATTCATGAATTTGTAATTTTGTTGTTAAGTCCATATCAAAGCCGAGCTACTAGAAAATGGGTTAACAGAATTTAATGAAAATCGGTATATAGAGTCGGGGAATAACAAACAACAGTCTAAGCTATAAAAATTCATTCACCCTGGACGAAACTGTAGTATAGGGGGAGGCGCTTAAAATGTAATTTTTAAATACGTATGTTATTGGTCCTATCGGAAAGTATTACATAACAAAAGTTATAGAGAATGCAATTTCCGATCATTTATGTTTTACTCAGTTTTACCGTACCTATTATGGTAAGAGTGGTATTTCAGAGTCGGAAGAAAACTAAATGTGAAGGCCTACAATATCGAAAGCGCATAACATTGATGAACAATAACATCATTTTGACCATAGTTTGTTGTGATGTTCGTTGTCTCTTATGCTGCCTCGCAACTCCGATAGATGGGACTACTGCTGCGTACCGAGTATAACAGTCTGACTGAATATTAGCGGGAAATAAATAGGGAGATAGGAAACTTTATTCTTTAGCATGCCATTCCTCTGGTTCATACATTTTCTGATAATGCTGTTACGTAACACATTAGTCATCGTACTATTCCAGCTATTCGATCCCTACTCTGACGTGTTGTTTTGAATGAGCAGTGTAGTATGGCCTTGTCTAGAATAACAATTTAGGCCTATTCCAAACTATAGCACCACAATTCACCAAATAACTCAAAATTCACCATGAAAAGAGCCGTTTCTTAAGAAAAGCTTCTCTTCTCCTTCTTCACTTTTATTAAATTACATGTTCATTTTATTCCAAATTAGCAGTGAAGAGGGGGTTATTTCTCTGGCATGGAGGAAAAATTTGCCTCGAAGTCAGATAGATTTTTCCACCGCCAGTGTATTGAATTAAGATTTTCCGACTCATCCGGTACTCGTAGGAATCAGATTAGTGGATCACGGCTGTCTGCGGCTTTGATCATTTCAGCTCTGGAACCTTGGACTGTTAGATCGGCAGCGTAGTCCTGTTCGTTAAAAGTGAGAAAATGTGTGGTTTTTCGTTTGATCGAGTATTTCATATGAAGGCATTGCATTTAATCCCGCCATTCTAACTGACGTGCTTGTAATGACGTATGTTCATTTCAGTGGGGAAAACCACTAATACAATCTTTCTGAGGATTTAAAAATGCAGGTGGAGAGAGATTTTGACTGATGGTAGGCAAGTGGAACTACCATTACAATGAAAATTCCCTAACTCATTTTTCATACGAGAAAAGACGTTTGGTGATTTCCCCGTCGCGTTTATAGGGTAACGTTAAGAGCTATGCTATTTAATGCAATCTTGCTCACAACGCGTAGACTACCTAACTCAGAATTCTGTATACAATATAAAATTCCGTAAGGAAGCACGGGTACATCAGCTAGTATTCAATAAAATTTATACATCATTGTCATTTGTATCCAATTTGAAAGTCCCACTTCTCTATTTACTTCTGTTCGTTCCGGCATAAAGTCTTGTCCTTTCATAACTAATGAGATTTTTGTCGCTTTAATGCGCGATTCGTAATAAATAACTCGTTTAGACACAACAACCCTTAACATATTTACAACGTGGTGGAACCTGTAAACGAGAAAATAATAATAACCACGCACAAGAATCAAGGTCCTACAGCTTAACGACGAATCAGAATACTTAATAAATTCAATTCCAAACAGGTCGTAATCATAACACACATACCGGATATAGCATCAATTTCGTGAAAACAATGACAACATAAGCTCAAAATAATAAAGTCTTAAAGGCTGAACCCAATCGCCTTTTCTCTCAGCCTATTCTCTACCTTGCCTTTTTCTCAAATCCTTGACGTATTTCCTTCCTTCGACGTTAGTATCCAGCTTCTGTCACCAGTCCTGTTGATTATCTCGCGTTCCCTTGTATTGACTGTATTGATTCCGTGGATACGGCAACCTTCCTCGATACCTATGCCATCATATCTATGCCATCTGCCATTGCGTCCAAATATTGGGGGTTCCCTTTTGCTCTATCCGAAACGCAGTCCTCCCTGGTACGGTAGATCATCTACTTCCCTTCGCTCTGCCCTTTCTTATTCATGGCTGCCGTTGTTCTTGGAAATGACGTCTTATACTTTTCGATTTCTCATTTCTTCCTGATACCGAGGACTGCTGAGAAGATTGATCTCGCGATTCTAGTATTTGATAGCGATATCGTCCCATAAATTTGTCGTAGAATCGTTTCCGCATGAACCGCTGACTGTAAATTGGCCGCAGTTAGCAGTCTCTAACTCCGTAGGTGGTGAATCCAATTCGTTTAGCCTGTGGAAGTGAAAGGTATAGTAATGCGCTTATAGAGTTGGATCGTTTAGCGAGTACTTCTTCGAATATAATTGTAGGCGTATGTATTGTTGGATTTCCAAACTCCAAAATGTATCCAAAAATTCCTTCCTTAACTCCGGAAAATCTTCGAAAATATACCGGAATTCTTTGTGCCAAACCAGGGGTGCCCCGTCAAGATCTTGTTCAACCATTTTTAGTTGTCGGTGAGGTGATATTTTTGCTTCATGGAAATAATCTTCGATTGGGTGTCCACTTTTGCTTATGTCCGCAGGTATTACCTACTATTACCCTGCACGTGTCCCCCGGGTGGTGCTAAGCAAACAACAATGATCAAGATGAGACCGAACTGTCTTAAACGACCTCTCGGTCATGATAACCTCTATTCGTCGAACAGTCCTTCTAAGAACAATGAATTTCAAACACGGAAGATTGGCCCACAGTTTAACATCGGAGGCATTAGTAGGTACAAGAGTGAGTATTTATCAAGCGTTTTAAATAAGCACTCAGTTGACATTGTCGTACTACAAAAGTACCACACATAGAACACTGAACAGCTCTTGGCAAGGGGAAAGATACCAGTATTTAAAATGATAACAGCTCACGATCATGCTAAATATGGAATTACTACTTACATTAGAAATAACATTTGGAACTACAGTACCTTACCAGCAAGCGATCATCTAACCTATTTCTCAACCTCAGTACAAACAGAAGACATCACAATAATGAATATTGACAAGCTACCTAATGAAACATGGCCTGATTACATTTCCATAATACCCTCCAAAAATAACATCATCCTTGGTGATTTCAACAGCCTCCACACATCTTGGGGCTATAAGCATGGCGATAAAAACTGGAACTAAGGTCTGTGAATTGGCTAAAGTAAACAACCTTGCAATGATATATGACCCCAAAGACGAGGGAGTGTTCCAGTCTGGCCGTTGGAAATGTGACTACACACCAGGCTTATGCTTTGTCTCGCAGAGTTTTATGTCACCATCTTGCCATGTTAGGAGACAAGTGCTCAATATCTTCCCACACTGCCAGGATAGGCCAATAATCCACGAAATATGAATTCGGATCCCAGTTATAAAATTTACACCCAGACCTCGCTGAAAATTTCACAAAGCAAACCGGGATGCTTATGCTAAATCTACTGATGCCTACATCAGATGGATTAAGCCTATCCCAGAGAACTATATGAGTTTTGTTGGCTTAATAAAGTCAGCATTAAAGACATGCATTCCTAGGGGATACCGTAAAGACTATATACCGGGACAGAATAAGGAGTGTAGCAGACTGAGCAAGGAATTCGAAGAAAATAGCAGCCACGAGAGAGCAGCATTTGATCTTGCTGGAAAAGAGAAGTTGGTAAAAACTGTAAAATACATCAATTTCACCCCTCCTATCTGAAAAACATGATCACTTATTCGGAAATTAGTTTCAACATCCGTACCACTTTGCATAAACATTACAACACTATTGACAGAATGTTAAGCAAGCGACTATTTCAAGTTCACTCAGAATACAACACAAGAAAATTCCAACAAAGTCAACAATGGTCTGCCTGTCTATCTCCTACACTCTTCAACGTATGCATCCACGACCTTCCTGAAACAGTGTCCCGAAAGTTCATATGTGTGGACAATATTTGCCTCACAATTCAACGACGCAACTTCGCAGAAGCTGAAAGAGTTCACAATTGAGACCTTGAACTGTTGGATGACTACGTTCAAAGATGGTATCTTCATCCCAATCCACAGAAAACAGTGACATCTACATTCCATCTAAACAACGCAGAAGCGAACTACAGTAACATCTAAGGTTATTCTTCAAGGGTCATGAACTACAATATTGTGCAAATCCCCGTCACTTAGGAGTAACACTGGATAGGTCTCTTACGTACTAAAGTCATCTGCAGAAAACCGCCAACAAACTAAAAAGTCGTAATAACATTCTCCAACGACTGGCCGGAACTTCTTGGGGAGCGGACGGAAACACATTATGGACAATATCCTTGGCCTTGTTCTATTGTGCAGCAGAATACTGCTCTGATGTCTGGCTTAACAGTGCTCACACACAACTAGTAGATTTACAACTTCGCCAAACCATGCGGATCATAACTGGTACACTTCGTGCTGCACCGATCCAATGGTTACCGGCACTCAGCAACACAGTACCTCCACATATTAGGGAACATAATTTGGATTTGGGACTAGCAATGCGACCATGATGAACAAGAAATAAATATAAGTTATTCGTGAGGATATATTCCTACCAGTAAATAATCATCAAACAAACAAACGTCCTAACTTCACAGCCGTCGACCTTCTTAAAATTTGGTTCATGTCTCTGTATTTCGCCTTCCTTCTTTCTCACATTCACCACACAAAAATACGCTCCTACTTCATACGTCCACCATTATGTTATCATGAATTTACAACTATAATCTACACACACACACACATATATATAACTAGCAAGATACCCGTGCTTCGCTACGGTATTATACTGAAATTTATAATTGAATGTTGTTTTAGATATATAATCAGCCGAAATTCGCGATCTGAATCGTTTTCTGCGGGAATCCGCCAAAATTCGCGATCTGACTCGTTTTCTAATAGATTATGGCAAGTTTCCTCCCATTTTTCAATCTTTATTTCCAGCAATCGATTTCGTACTTCCCAGGCTAGGTCCAGGTATTACACCCTGTCAGTTGGGTCCCTAAATCTTTGCCATCTTTTCTTATAAGCATTTTTAATATGGAACAAATCCTTCAGGAGATCCGGCGTGGTGTCGTCTTGGGTGCCTTGGCGGTACTGAACCCGCGGCCCGACTGCATTCTTAGTCATTACCCGTCCAGGACCCGTTTCCACCGCGGTCCGCACATTTGACGACGGCCCAGAACATTATTATTATTATTATTATTATTATTATTATTATTATTATTATTATTATTATTATTATTATTATTATTATTATTATTATTATTATTATTATTATAGATGTTCTGGACCCCACAGCAAGATGCAAGACCGCTACTTGGCGGTAAATTACATCTGCTGCCATTGTTATTGTTGAGAATGTGACCAGCACCAATGTCGCGCGTAGGCAAGTGTGCGGGATTTCTGGCGATACGAATGACATACTTTCGTGCATTATTGACCTTATTATAGAGGTGAACAATTGGACGGTCAATCTCATTCCTATCGTTTATTTCAAATGTATTTAAATTTTTATTCATATGCCAGGAGAATCTACTGTAATATAAGAACGTTCTCCGAAGGAAAAGTTGGCTGTTGAAAACGAACCCAGGAAAGATTAAAAAGATCGGTTTATGATCAGAATAAGTACATCGAAAATATACAGCCTGTTTCCAGTCATTCGACAGGGTCAGGAATGGAATGAATAAAGCCCCATCTAGCGGCGACAGTAGGAATTGTGCCGGCTGCCGAAGCACTCCTCTGGGGCAATGATCGATGAATGACAAATGAAATGAAATATTGGACAGTGTTGCTGGAATGAATGATGACAGGGAAAAGCGAAGTATCCCGAGAAAAACCTGTCCCGCCTCCGTTTTGTCCAGCACGAATGTCACATGGAGTGACCGGGATTTGAACCACGGAACCCAGCTGTGAGAGGCCGGCGCGCTGCCGCCTGTGCAACGGAGGCTCCTTATAAGTACATTATGAACAGCAAAATCAATTGGACTCACCTCCTTTTACACCCCACCGCCGTTAAGTTCATTTACCCCCCCCCAAAAAAAAGAAGGAGTGTTTCTTTATGTTTAAAGGAGATTCAAAACCCCAGTGTTCACGTCTATTACCTTGAGTTTTGAGATATAAGTATCCCCATAAAAATAATTCGCTTTTTTTACTTCCTTTCACACTTCTCCCCTCCCCCCCTTAAGTGAATTTTTCGGCAAAAAATACTTGTTTCTTTAATAGTAAAGGATCTTCTAAATAGCAATTATCACGACTCTAACTTCTTCAGTTTTTTATTTATGTGTCCTCATGAAAGGAATTCAACTCCTTTCCACTCCCGCCCCCCCCCCAAGATGGTTTCCCCCATAAAACGCGTATTTCTTTGTTTTTAAAGGAGATCAAAATACCAATTTTCACGTCCGTAACAACTTTAGTTTTTATTAGATGTATGTATTCTCATACAATTAAGTCAATTAATTTTAGAATTATTTCCCCCCACCCCCTTTCATTGGATTTTCCGAGAATACGCGTTTCTTTATTTTTAAAGGAGATCCCATATACAAATTTTTAGTTCTGTAATATATTCAGTTTCTGAGATATATGTATCCTCATTAAAGGCATTCAACCCACTATTCACCCTTTTACACCCCTCCTATTGGGATTTAGAGAAAACGAAAAAATACTTATTCCTTTACTTTTAAAGGAGATTCTAAATACCAATTTTTACATCTGTAAACTTTTAAAGTTTTAAGATATAGACACATTCATTTTAAAAATTCACCCATTTTTCACCCCCCATTTTCCGGATTTTTCAGAAACGAAAATATACGTGTTTCCTTATTTTTAAAGTGGATCCCCAATACCAATTTTCAGGTCTGTAATATCTTCAGGTTCTGAAATATAAGTAGGCTCGTTAAAGGCATTCAACCTCTTTTTCACTCTTTTCCACCCTTCCTATCGGGATTTTCCGAAAACAAAAAAAAAGTGTTTCTTTATTTTTAAAGGAGATTCTAAATACCATATTTTACATCTATAAACTTTAAACGTTTTGAGATATAGATACACTAATTTTAAAAATTCACCCCCCTTTTCACCCCCATTATTTGGATTTTCCAAAAACAAAAAAATACGTGTTTCTTTATTTTTAAAAGAGATCAAAGGTACCAATTTTCAGGTCTGTAATATCCTCAGTTTCTGAGATATATGTATTCTCTTTAAAGGCATTCAACCCATTTTTCACCCCTTTTCACCCCTCCTATTGGGATTTTCCAAAAACAAAAAAATACGTGTTCCTTTATTTTTAATGAAGATTCTAAATACCAATTTTTACATCTCTAAACTTTAAAACTTTTGAGATATAGATGCACTCATTTTAAAAATTCACCCCCTTTTCACCCTCGCATTAATTGGATTTTCCAAAAACAAAAAAAATATGTGTTTCTTTATTTTTGAAAGCGATCGAAAGTACCAATTTTGAGGTCTGTAATATCTTCAGTTTCAGAGATATATGTATTCTCTTTAAAGGCATTCAACACATTTTTCACCCCTTTTCACCCCTCCTATTGGGATTTTCCGAAAACAAAAAAATACTTGTTCCTTTATTTTTAATGAAGATTCTAAATACTAATTTTTACATCTCTAAACTTTAAAACTTTTGAGATATAGATGCACTCATTTTAAAAATTCACCCCCCTTTCACCCTCGCATTAATTGGATTTTCCAAAAACAAAAAAATATGTGTTTCTTTATTTTTCACAGCGATCAAAGTACCAATTTTGATGTCTGTAATATCTTCAGTTTCTGAGATATAAGTAGCGTATCCGGATTAAAGGCATTCAACCCGTTTTTCACCCTTTTTCACCCCTCCTATTGGGATTGTCTGAAAACCAAAAAATACGTGTTTACTTATTTTTAAAAAAGATTCTAAATACCAGTTTTCTCATCTGTAAACTTTTAAAGTTTTGAGATATAGACACACTCATTTTAAAATTTCACCCCCCTTTTCACCCCCTTAGCGACGGAATATCCAAAAATCCTCTCTTAGCGAGCACCTACATCTTAATATGAATCTATGCCCAAAATTTCATTTCTTTATGTCCAGTAGTTTTGGCTCGGCGATGATGAATCAGTCAGTCAGTCAGTCAGTCAGTCAGTCAGGACAAGCTATTTTATATATATATAGATTGCTTGACCTGACTGACTGATTCATCATCGCCGAGCTAAAACTACTGGACATAATGAAATGAAATTTTGGAGATACATTCATATTAAGATGTAGGTGCTCGCTAAGAGAGGATATTTGGATATTCCGTTGCTAAGGGGGTGAAAAGGGGGGTGATATTTTAAAATGAGTGTATCTATATCTCAAAACTTTAAAAGTTTACAAATGTAAAAATTGGTATTTAGAGTCTTCTTTGAAAATAAGGAAACACGTATTTTTTGTTTTCAGAAAATCCCAATAGGACGGGTGAAAAAGGGTGAAAGGGGTTGAATGCCTTTAATCAGGACACCGGTACTTATTTCTCAGAAACTGAAGATATTACAGACCTGAAAATTGGTACTTTTGATCTCTTCTAAAAATAAAGAAACACGTATTTTTTTGTTTTTGGAAAATCCAATTAATGGGAGGGGAAAGGGGGGGGTGAATTTTTAAAAAGGGAGCATCTATATCTCAAAGCATTGAAAGTTTACAGATGTAAAAATTGGTATTTAGAATCTTCATTAAGAATAAACAAACACGTATTTTTTTGTTTTCGGAAAATCCCAATAGGAGGGGTGGAAAGGGGTGAAAAAAGGGGTTGAATGCATTTAATGAGGATACTTATATCTCAGAAACTGAAGATATTATAAACCTAAAAAATTGGTGTTTTGGATCTCCTTTAATAATAAAGAAACACGTATTTTTTGTTTTTGCAAAATCCAGTTAATCGGAGGGTGAAAAGGGGGTGAATTTTTCAAATGAGTGTATATATATATCTCAAAACTTTGAAAGTTTACAGATGTAAAAATTGGTATTTAGAACCATCATTAAAAATAAAGAGACACGTATTTCTTTGTTTTCAGAAAATACCAATAGGACGGGTTTAAAAGGGTGAAAAAAGGGTTCAATGCCTTTAATCAGGATGCCGGTACTTATATCTCAGAAACTGTGGATATTACAGACCGGAAATTGGTACTTTTGATCTCTTTTAAAAATAAAGAAAACGTATTTTTTTTGGAAAATCCAATTAATGGGAGGGGATAAAAAGGGGTGAATTTTTAAAATGAGTGTATTTATATCTCAAAACTCTAAAAGTTTGCACATGTAAAAATTGATATTTAGAATCTCCTTTAAAAATAAAGGAACACGTATTTTTTGTTTTCTGTAAATCCGAATAGGAGGGGTGTAAAAGCGTGAATAATGGGTTGAATGTCTTTAATGAGGATACATATATCTCAGAAAATGAAGATATTACAGAACTGAAAATTTGTATATGGGGTCTCCTTTGAAAATAAAGAAACACGTATTTTTTTGGAAATTCCAATTAATGGCTGTTAAACAGGAGTGACATATTGGGGTGAATTTTTTGAAAGACTATATCCACAGAATATCTAAGAAACATAGAATGATACAGACGTAAAAAGTGGTATTTGGAATCTCCTGTAATAGTAAAGAAACATAAGTGATTTGTTTTTGGAAACTCCTCTTAAGGGGAACTAAAAAGGGGGTGAAATTTTAAAATGAGAATTTATACAGTATATCTATAAAAAAAAAATGAACATGTTACAGAAGTGAAAAATGGTATTTTTTATCTCTATTAAAAGTAAAGGAACGTGTACTTTTAGTTTTCAGAAATACCCCTTGAGTGGAGTATGGCGTGTCTCTTTATGTTAAAGAAGATTCCAATCACTAATGCTCACGTCTATTACCTTCAGTTTTGAGATTAAAATAATTCACTTTTTTTCACTTTCACACTTTTAATTAAGCTACTTCTTTCTTTCTTCTTCTTCTTTTCCTACCGCTTTTCCCACACCTGTGGGGTCGCGGGTGCGATCTGTGTCGCACATGTGGATTTGGCCCTGTTCAACAGCCGGATGCCCTTCCTGACGCCAACCCTATATGGAGGGTTGTAATCACTATTGCGTGTTTCTGTGGTGGTTGGTAGGGTAGTGTGTTGTGTGAATATGAAGAGGAGAGTGTTGGGACGGACACAAACACCCAGTCCCCGAGCCAGAAGAATTAATCAGAAGCGATCAAAATCCCCGACCCGGCCGGGAATCGAACCCGGGACCCTCTGAACCGAAGGTCAGTACGCTGACCATTCAGCCAACGAGTCGGACCTTTTAATTAAGCTACTGTTATCTCAAAAATGAAGATGTTACAGACGTGAAATTTGATATTTGGAATCTGCTTTAAAAGTAAAGAAACACGTATTCTCGGAAAATCCAATGAATGGGGGGGGGGGGGGAGGTGAAAGAATTGAAAAATTAATTGACTTAATGGTATGAGAATACTTACATCTATTAAAAACTAAAGTTGTTAGGGCCTACAGACGTGAACATTGGCACTTGGAACGCTTTTAAAAACAAAGATAAACGCGTTTTGGAGGGCAAATCACCTTGGGGGAGGGAGTGAAAAGGAGATGAATTCCTTTCATGAGGACACATAAATCAAAAACTGAAGAAGTTACAGAGTTACAGTCGTGATAGTTGGTATTTAGAAAATCCTTTACTATTAATGAAACAAGTACTTTTTGCCGGAAATTTACTTAAGGGGGGAGGGAGGAGTGTGAAAGTGAAAAAAAGTGAATTATTTTAATCTCAAAACTGAAGGTAATAGACGTGAGCATTAGTGATTGGAATCTTCTTTAACATAAAGAGACACGCCATCTTTTAGTTTTTTATGTGGGGGGGGGGGGGGTTGGCTAAATAAACTTAACGGCGGTGGGGTGTAAAAGGAGGTGAGACCAATTGATTTTACTGTTCATAATGTATTTACAAGGAGCCTCCGTTGCTCAGGTGGCAGCGCGCCGGCCTCTCACAGCCGGGTTCCTTGGTTCAAATCCCGGTCTCTCCATGTGACATTCGTGATGGACAAAACAAATGCGGGACAGGTTTTTCTCCGGATACTCCGGTTTTTCCTGTCATCCTTCACTCCAAAAACACTGTCCAATATAATTTCATTTCATATGTCATCCATTAATCATTGCCCCAGCGGAGTGCGACAGGTTTCGGCTGCCGGCACAATTCCTATTGTCGCCGCTAGATGGGGCTTTATTCATTCCATTCCTGACCCTGTCGAATGACTGGAAACAGGCTGTAGATTTTCGATGTACTTATTCTGATCATAAACCGATCATTTTAACCTTTCTTGGGTTCGTTTTCAAGAGTCATCTTTTCCTTCGGAGAACGTTCTTAGATTGCAGTAGATTCTCCTGGCATATAAATAAAAATTTAAAAACATTTGAAATAAACGATAGGAATGAGATTGACTGTCCAATTTTTCACCTCCATAATAAGGTCAATAATGCATGGAAGTATGTCATTCGTATGGCCAGAAATCCAGCACACTTGCTTACGCGGGACAATGGTGTTGGTCACATTTTCAAAAATGACGATGGCAGCAGATATATTTTACCGCCAAGTAGCGGTCTTGCATCTTGCTGTGGGGTCCAGAACATCTATAATAATAATAATAATAATAATAATAATAATAATAATAATAATAATAATAATAATAATAATAATAATAATAATAATAATTTTATTAATTTTTTATTTATTTTATTTATTTATAACTTATCTAAAATACATTTGCAAATATACAGTAGGATAGTATACATTATCTTTGCAATTATTTACACCTGCAAAGCACTTGATGTGCTTTTCTGCCGGTGTAGTTGTTTCACATTTTTTTACATTGTTGCAATCCTTACTGTTTACAACATTAATAAGGTTTGTATATTTACATTAGCATTGTAATTTTGTCCTGTGGTGTGAGTTTTTCTTAATCCCTGATAGTATCACTAAAAATAGATAAGTCTTTGGTACATTTTCATTCATGAACACATATTTAAACTGTAATTTTATTATCTATGATCCATAGTTTCACATGTTTTTTTAGTTGATATTTGGTTTTCAAGTGTGTCAATTCTGAGGGCAACTTGTTCAAAAATTTAGGAACTACAACTTGCAGTGTTCTGGATCCATATTTGTTGTAGTACCTCATGACCTGAAAATAACTTATATGCCTCAGTCTTGTTCCATATGTATGTTCATTTACAATTCTATATTGAGGCTTCCAGTAATTTTCTTTAATTATGTTGTACATATAAAGTTGTTTAACTCTCAAGAACCTTTCTTTCTGGTACATCCCTGTTAACATATCTTCACTTAAGCTAAATATTCCTCTGTTTTCATACCAAAAGAATGCTTTGACAATACGATTTTGTAACATTTGTACCATGTTTATGTCTGTAACAGAAGCTGATCCCCATACACTTACACCATATGATATAAGTGACTCAACAAGTGAATGATAAACCATTTTTAAGCTATCATGAGATATTATATACTTAACCATTTGCATTTTGAACAAGCTTAGCCTCAGTCTTTCACACAACTTATTAATATGTTGCTTCCATGAAAAATATCTATCTATTATTATACCTAGATATTTCATGTCATCAACTTCCTCCATTACATAGTCACAATTGCATGATTTTTGTTTGTTCACCATCATGAATGCACTGAACTGAATGGCTTGTTATTTTAATGTTTTCTCTTTGCATTTTTGGCGTAGCAATGTACAAGACTTTTGCTTTTGAAGTGTTAATTATTAGACCCTTATCATGGCACCATTCTTGAAAGTAGTTGTACTCCATTTGTAAATGCTTCTCTGCCACTTTTGGGTTTTTATGTACTGATACAATTAGTTTATCATCTGCATACATGAAATATTTACAGTTTTTAAAACATGAGCTTATATCATTGACAAAAATAATATACAAAATGGGTCCTAGGACACTTCCTTGTGGAACACCTCTTTTAATAGAAGTTATTTCTCCATATATATTATCAATTTTTACCCTATACGTTCGGTCAGTCAGGTAACTTTCAAATACTTTTAGTGGTGTACCTCTTACCCCAATTTTGCTTAAGGCTGCAATAATTTTTTCATGGGAAATTGAATCAAATGCCTTTGAGAAATCAATAAACATAGCTAAAATGTGCATACCTTGATTTAGCTTCCCATTGATGAAATTGGAGAATTCCTCAAGAAGATTACTTGTACCCTTGTGTTTTTGATAAGCAAATTGATGTTCATCAATTATTTTAAATTTTTCTAAATATGAGATTAGGTGATCAGCTTGTATCTTTCAACTACTTTACCTATAGTTTGAAGAATAGATATCTGTCTATAGTTTTCATACTGTAAATGTGAACCTTGCTTGTAAATAAGTCTCACTATGGCAGTCTTCAGATCCTTTGGGAAAATACCTGTCTCTATTATTTTATTGATTAGCTTCTGTATTACTGGTGTTATTATATGTATGTTATCTTTCAGATGTTTAACTGTTAATTTATCCATGCCTGGTGATTTATTTATGTCCATTCCTTCAATTATGTTTGCTATATCTGCTGTACTTGCTAGTGGTAGGTAAAATGATGAAAGTCTCTCTGTATTAGGTAATGGTCTTCGTTGTACCCTACATTCATGTACTACCTTGTCTAGCTGTTCTGAAAATGTTTTTGAAAAGTTATCAACTTTATTTTCTAATGAGTCTTGCCTTCCTAAATAATGTCTTGCCGTTTCTTCTATTGTCCATTTCTTTTTAGTCTTTAGCACATCATTTAATATTTCCCAAGTTTTCTTCATGTCCCCTCTACAACTTTCAAACTGTAATCTGTAATACCTTCCTTTTGCTTTATGAATATCAGCTATTATATCATTCCTCATTCTTTTATATAACCTCCTTAAATTTTCCTTATTTTCTGGATTTGAATTTGATGCATTTTTCCATCTTTTGAAAAGTCTATCCCTTTCTTTGATTTTTTCTATTATAGCACCCGTCAGCCACGGTTGAGTGTCCTTCCTTCTCTTCTGGTTTTTTGTATCCTTCGTTTCATTAGTTGCCTTGTTAACTGCATTGCAAATCTTCATGTATATATCATCTGAACTCATATTCTCATTTATATCTTTTCCAATAATTTCTATTTCTGTTCTTAACATGGATTTACTCACCCTTTCCTGTATGTTATCTATAACTTTTTCACTTGGAACATATTTATTATACCTAGTATCATGTGATATCTGTACAGTTATTATATAATGATCAGAAACTTTAGTCTGAATTACAGAAGAATCTCTTACATTTTTCCCATTCCTAATCAGTGCATGGTCGATGCAGGATTGTGTTAGTTTTCCATTTACATATTCTTCCCTTGTGAACTTGTTAATGCAATGAACTAACTGATGATCTGCTAGCATATTATTGTACAAGGATATCTATGTTCATGTCCCCAATAATGACTAAGTTTCTGGCATTCATACTGTGTAAATGAAGATCTAACTCCTCCACAAAATCATTTGGATTATAGTCAGGTGGTCTGTATACAGCCATAATGATCCCATATAGTGTCCCATTAATCCAAACTTCCCCTGATAAATTTTCAAACTGATTTGTTATACATTTCTTTTCTATAAATATGAACCCTTCCTTGACAAAAATTACTATTCCTCCACCCCTAGAAACATTTCTTATTGAATAATGCATACTATATCCTTCTAACTCATACTGCTCAATTTCCATTTCATTATTTACATTTATTTCACTAAATATTAGCACATCCACCAGTGGTCTGCTGTGTCTTAATATTATAACCATCTGATCCCAATATTTTCTAATTGATCTTATATTCATATGAAGTAGAGATATTTCACTTTCTTGTTTCTTTGTCATCTGTAGCCATTCATCACAATTATTGTATACCTTTGAATCTAGTAATAAACTACAACTATCAATGTAACTGACATCCATAACTAAATTTAGGATACACTAGAGTAAAATTAAATATTGACACTTTCAGCCAGTTACTGGATTTTTTCAATGTCTTTTTTTGAAAGAATTCTTACTGGAGTAGTTTTCTCTTCCTTTCTAGCGAACAGCTTTCCCTGCTTCACCCATACGTACTTCCATCCTTTGATGTCCGCCTGTCTCCATGCCTCCCAGCGAAGATTAGCCATGTAAGGGGACAGTTGTTCCGTGACAAGTACCTTCCCTCCTTCAGTTGGTTCAATAACTTTGGAGTTAAGGATGGTCTTGCTTTTCCTTTTTGCGAGCATTAAGTCTCTCTTCTTCCTTGGTAGCTGAATTATTATGGGTTTGGGTACTCCTTCTTTCCTGGTTGGAACTCTGTGTGCTGCATCTATTTCAGTTTTACACAAAGGAACATCCAGCTCTGCTGCAATTCTGCATGCTATTTCTTCAACATCTTCCTCATCTTTCTCTGGAATACCATGTAGCAAAAGGTTTCTATTTCTGGAATATTGTTCAACTTCTTGTATTCTAATTTCCTGTTCATGAATGATATCATCCTTTTCTTTGCATGCATCTGTTAAACACTCCACTTTCTTTACCAACTCCTTTATCTGTTTAATCATGCTCTGCATTCCTGTCCTAATGTCCTCATACTGTTCACAAATGAACTTCTGACTTTTAACACTTTCCCTCAGTTCTTCCTTCATTTCATTCACTGCATCTTTCAAGTCCACAACTATTGTTAGTTTTTTGTTTTTTTTTAGAGTAACAGCTAGTGTCCACTTTCTTTCTGCATTCAGCACATCGCCATTTTGTTTTCTTGTCCTTGCTCATCGCACGGTACGAATTTTCTTTCAGGGCGGAGCAATCATAGTGCCATGCATTCCCGCACCCCTTGCACTCCACATAGCCACCGTCATTAGGCACTTCGCACTCGCACGCTTTGCAGTATTCCATGACGTATGCAGCAGTTGGCAATACTACCGTGTTTTGTTTCTCGTTCTTTACTCCGCCACTAGAATCTCTGATGTCATACGTTAACTAAATGGCGACTTAAATTTTAACGAACTCAACAATCAAGCAAACACAGTTTTTACTCTTGTACAGGTTTCGAGTGAAATGTTAATTATGTCAATTCAAAGAACTTCACTTAGTATTAAGTAATGTAACTGAACTGTACCTCAATAATGTCACTTTCCACTTGAAAAATGAAACTCTCACAGCACTGTATACAAACACGTCCTTTCACCATCAGTCCATAATAATAATAATAATAATAATAATAATAATAATAATAATAATAATAATAATAATAATAATAATAATAATAATAATAATAATAATAATAATAATGTTCTGGACCGTCGTCAAATGTGCGGACCGCGCTGAAAACTGTTCCTGGACGGGTAATGACTAAGAATGCAGTCCGGCCGCGGGTTCAGTATCGCCAAGGCACCCAAGACGACACCACGCTGGATCTCCTGAAGGATTTGACCCATATTAAAAATGCTTATAGGAAAAGATGGCAAAGATTATAGACTCAACTGACCGGGTGGAATACCTGGACTTAGCACGGGAAGTACGAAATCGATTGCTGGAAAGAAAGATTGAAAAATGGGAGGAAACTTGACATAATCTATTAGAAAACAAGTCAGATCGCGAATTTCGGCGGATTATATATAAAATAATAAGCATTCAATTCTAAATTTCAATATAATACCGTAGCGAAGCACGGGTATATATATATATATATAAGAACATGTCCTGACTGACGGATTCATCATCACCGAGCCAAAATTACTGAACATAAAGAAATAAAATTTTTAGGATATATTTATATTACAATGTAGGTGCTCGCTAAGGCAGGTTTTATGGATACTCTGTCGCTAAGGGGGTGAAAACAGGGGGTGAATTTTTAAAATGAGTGTATCTCTATCTCAAAACATTAAAAGTGTACAGATGTAAAATTTTGTATTTAGAATCTCCATTAAAAATAAACAAACACGCATTCTTTTGGTTTTTGGAAAACCCCAATTCACTCATGGTGAAAAGTGAGTTGAATGCCCTTAATGAGGATACTTATATCTCAGAAGCTGAAGATATTACAGAACTGAAATTTGGTATTTAGGGTATCCTGTATAAATAAAGAAACACGTATTCTTTGTTTTTGGAAAATCCAATTAATAGGGGGCGAAAAGGGGGTGAGTTTTTGAAATGAATGTATCTATATCTCAAAACTTTAAAAGTTTACAGATGTAGAAATTTTCATTTAGAATCTCTTTTTAAAATAAAGAAACGTGTATTTCTTTGTTTTCGGAAAATCCCAATAGGAGGGGTGAAAAAGGGTTGAATGGCTTTAATGAAGATACTTATATCTCAGAAACTTAAGATATTACAGACCTGAAAAATGGTATTTGGGATCTCCTATAACATGAAGAAACCCGTATTTGTGTTTGTTTTTGGAAAAATCCAATTAATGTGGGTTAAACAGGAGTGACAATTTGGGGTGCATTTTTAGAAAGACTCTACCTACAGTATATCTCAGAAACGTAAAATGTTACAGACTTAAAAATTTGTATTTGGAATCTCCTGTAAAGGAATATAGATGATTTGTTTTTGGGAACTCCACTTAATTGGAACTAAAAAGGGGGTGAAATTTTAAAATGAGGATATCTACAGTATATCTCAAAATCTTAACATGTTATACAAGAGAAATACGTTATTTTTATCTGTATTAAAAGTAAAGAAACATGTATTTTCTGTTTTTTGGAAAACCACTTGGGTGGGGAGGGAGTAAAAGTGACTGAAAATGGGGTTGAATTCACTTAATTAGGCTCGGATATCTCAAAAAGTGAAGATGTTACAGACGTGAAATTTTGTACTTGGAATCCCCTTTAAAAATAAAGAAATATGTATTTTTATGTTTCCGGAAATCCACTTAAAGGGGGGATTGAAAAATTAGTTGAATTATTTGTATGACGATACTATTATCTCAAAAACGAAATCCTTTGCAGACGTGAAAATTGGTATTTGGAATCCGCTTTAAGACTAAAGAAACACATATTCTCAGAAAATCCAATGAACGGGGGAGGGGTGAAAGGAAATGAAAAAGTGAATTCTCTTTATTGGGTATCCTATATCTCAAAACTGATGGTAACAGAGTTGAACATTGGTATTTGGATCTCCTTTAAAAACAAAGAAAAACGCATTTTGGGGGAAATTCATCTTCGGGGGGATGGGTGAAAAGGAGCAGAATTCATTTTATGAGGACTCATAGTCAAAAACTGAAGAGGTTAAAGACGTGTTAATTGGTATGTAGGAGATCCTTTAATAATAAGGAAAGAAGTACTTTTCCGGAAAATTCAGTTAAAGGAAAGGAAGTGAAAAATGTTATTTCCTTTTATGGGGATACTTATATCTGAAAACTGAAGGTAACAGTCGTGAACATTGATATTTGGAATTTTCTTTAAGCATAAAGCAACCAGCCTTCTTTTTATTGGGGGGAAGGGGAGGCGTTGTTATCAATTTACCGGCGGTGTGGTGCAATAAGGAGTTGTGACGAATTGATTTTACTGTTCATAATGTAATTATTATGATCATAAACCGATCATTTTAAATCGTTCCTGGGTTCGTTTTCAAGAGCAATCTCTTCCTTTGGAGGTTTTAACGTTAGATTACAGTAGAAGCTCCTGGCATATAAATAAAAATTTAAACACATTTGAAATAAACGGTAGGAATGATATTGACCGTACAATTTTTACCTTTATAATAAGGTCAATAATGCACGGAAGTATATCATTCATATCCCCAGAAGTCCCGCGCACTTGCCTACGCGCGATAATCGTGCTGGTCACATTTTCAGCAACGACAATGGCAGCAGATGTAATTTACCGACAAGTAGCGCTCTTGTATCTTGCTGTGGGGTCCAAAACATAAATAATAATAATAATAATAATAATAATAATAATAATAATAATAATAATCATAATAATAATAATAATAATGTCCGTTTCCATGGCTAAATGGTTATCGTGCTGGCCTTTGGTCACAGGGGTCCCGGGTTCGATTCCCGGCAGGGTCGGGAAATTTAACCATCATTGGTTAATTTCTCTCGTACGGGGGCTGGGTTTATGTGTCGTCTTCATCATCATTTCATCCTCATTATGACGCGCAGGCCACCTAAGTGGGTCAAATCGAAAGACCTGCACCTGGCGAGCAGAACATGTCCTCAGACACTCCCAGCATTAAAAGCCGTTGCCATTTCATAATAATAATAATAATAATAATAATAATAATAATAATAATAATAATGTTCTGGACCGTCGTCAAAATGTACGGACCCCGCTGGAAACGAGTCCTGGCCGGGTAATGACTACGATTGCAGTCCGGCCGCGGGTTCAGTACCGACAATTCACCCAAGACGACACCACGCCGGATCTCCTCAAGGATTTGATCCATATTAAAAATACTTATAGGAAAAGATGGCAAAGATTTAGGGACCCAACTGAAGGGTGGAATACCTGGAACTAGCCCGGAAAGTACGAAACCGATTGCTGGAAAGAGAGATTGAAAAATGGGAGGAGCTTTGCCGTAATCTCTCAGAAAACGAGTCAGATCATGAATTATGGCGGATTCTCTCAGAAAATGAGTTAGACTGCGAATTTCGGCATTCTCCTGCAACTTACTCACGATTTTGTATTCATCACAAATTCGGCACAATTCGTAATCATGAGATACGTATCAGACGTAGATGAACAATTCATCAAGTTCCTCAGCATCTGTTTCCGGGAAACGACGATAACATACAGGCCAAAATTAAGATTTTAAAAACTGACACCAGTATCAAATGAATCTGATGATCATCACCCGTTCTCCTACAGCTTCCTGGGATTTAGTGCTAGATGAAATATCACACGCACTACCACTATAAATACAGCAGGGAAAAACAAACTCTAAGGTACTGAAGACGTGTACCTATTCCTAGCTTTAATCTTGTGCAATTTCATCTTGTCAGAAACCGTTGTTATAATAATGATTCGCCTTGTTCACTTATTCAAACTTTATTGTAGAAGATCAGTACCATTCCAATACTTTTACATATCAGAATCACGGATAGAGATCGTGTACTTTCAACAGTTGCCTAAACCATTCGTTACGCCATTACATAAATTATACTGCCCGCATGACCAAAAATCTCACAGATGAACTCTGTAAAATCATATCATTTCCATATTACATTCTCAATATTATCAATCTCAGCATTTATCGAATATCATAGCCCACCCCTGATGTTTCTGGCTGGTCGCCTTGCGTTTGATGGACTCCCGCCTGTCCCACAAATTTTCCGGGAATTTCGTATCAACATGTCTATCCCTCATCATCATAGAATCATTTTTTTTTTTGCTAGTTGCTTTACGTCGCACCGACACAGATATGTCTTATGGCGACGATGGGACAGGGAAGGGCTAGGAGTTGGAAGGAAGCGGCCGTGGCCTTAATGAAGGTACAGCCCCAGCATTTGCCTGGTGTGCAAATGGGAAACCACAGAAAACCATTTTCAGGGCTCGACGACATTAACCAGTCAAAAATGAAACTCTACGCTCGTTAGAGTTCTGTTACGCAGACCTAGTAACATATCAGTAAATGCATGGGCTCTCATTTTAAATTAGAAGAATTACTCTCCCTTTCCATTGCACATATAACTATCCAAAAATAACCCCGTTCTCTAAAATCTATTCTTATATTTAGGAGACTTGGTCAGGCCATTTATAGGTAATTCTGGTTCTTCTAAAGACATCGTAATCTCCCGCTCCCTTAATACGTATATGGACGTCGTTTCATCAGTAAGTCATAAAGTTGGAATAAAACTGTTTGTTACGTTCCATACTGCACCCGTCCACCTCCCGAGTCCCAGACTAGCATTTATCTCAGGGGTGTCGGTTCATTATTTTAAGTCCACGAATATGTAAATATAGAGGCATAATAGAACACGGGAATGAACGGAGCAATTAAAATTAAAATGGGGAAAGCTCGATTGTAAACTTGAATCTAAGGACTCCATGATAGGACTAGGAAGTTGCAGTTAACTTTAAAAAGGGTATCATCTAAGTACAATAAAAAGATTATGAGAATGGTTTCCTTTGAAATAATTGCCAGAAGGAGCACTTTATTACGCCATCCGACGTACGAAACTTTGATACATTTGGCAATGATATTTAAATTTCCACACATGTTACATAAATAAATCACTTGCTATACCGCAAGTGGTATCAGTATGTTGCTGGGTTGCTTTGAAAGAAATTACAATCGGAGTATAACTTATGGATCGATTCCATTTGAATCGAACCGTTGTTCAAGGATATAGCTTCCTTCTATCGGGAGCCCGAGCATAACTCATGTTACGGTCGGCTTCTCGATTTAACTAAGATGACGTACCCCGGCTATAAACATTTTTCCCAGACCGGTACTCGGACTGGGTAATGTTTCTCGTGAATTACGAAAAATGGATTACACGGACAGTTCCTATCTTACGATGTCCAGCTGATGCCATACCACTGAATTAGCATTTATATTTTATTTACACATGATCTGAAATGTTACAAAGTAGCCTCAGTAGACTACTGCCACAGATGAGATAACGAGAAGCGGTGGGAAATACCGTGCCGAAGACCTCCCCTCGCATCGCAAGCGAAGTAAACAAACACACTAAGTATTACTGTAACTCGTCCCGTGCGGAAACCGTATGATAACGAGGTAACAAATGACTATAATATTTATTATTCATATTATTCAAACATACGAGTAGAGGGATGTTGTCACCAACTAATTAATTCACTATCGTGAGAATATTCATTTATCCACGAAATTATCATCTTTGAAATTATTATTATTATTATTATTATTATTATTATTATTATTATTATTATTATTATTATTATTATTATTCTCAACGGTTCCTGGCACTGCCACGTTTGATTAATATCGTCATTATTATGCGGGACGCGAACACAAATGGTTATTACTGTTATTATTATATCCCTCTTGTGATTATTATTATTATTATTATTATTAATGAATAGGTGACTCAAGATATTATCATTATTATTGAACCGGTCACTTCCGCCAAAATATATTAAGATATCGGTCGCGATTACAATTATTTCACTGATCAACCAACGACATCATTACTGCTATTATGACAATTATTATTAATCTGACCGCGACGATTTGACATCGTCCTAACATTGTTACTATTATTATCGGTTGCATATTCTCATTTAGATTCCCGTTTAACATCTTTATCAACGTTCAATCAATTAAGGCGGTCCAATCCTTTATCTGCAATATTTATTATTATCATCACGCCATCATGATTGTCATCACTCGTCATTACAATGAATACAATATCCGATCATTTATGTGGAATCTGAACTCTCATTATCCTTAGATCCGTAGTATCTCGACGAATAGCGGTGCAGTCTATTTATTTCGTACATGCTGTCACGGGTTCGAATTCTACCCGCTACGTAACTCAGTATTTCTCTGTGACACTGCCCGTACATTTTACACTCATTTCAATATCCTAAGTGTCTCTCATACGGAATTTATATCCCTTTCTATCTCAATATTCCTTGATTCATTTATTTCTCACAGAATTATCAACTGACTTATTTATTCACTTCTGACATCGTACGACCTTTTATTATCTGACTGTAGATTCTTTAACATTTTTCTATCTCATTTTGATCTACGCCTTAGTTCGTTCTCCACAAATAATCGTAACATCTTGAAATTATATTTACCAAAATTTGACAATCATGGTTTCGTAATATTAGTCCTACGTGTTCCGGCTACTGAATTGCAAATTTAAGACACGACATTTATTCGTAAAAAAATATTGGACCGTAATTTAAACCACACGTTCATTAACATGTACGGATTATTAGCACCGATATACATTTCAATATTATTAATTTATCAAGTTACATTACCACACACTTTAATTCCGAATTAAAAACGACCTCCCGCCATTAAATGCTTCCCGACAAACTCAACACCTGATCACTTAAATTTTATTATTACGCACTTCTCACTAAAATTTCCAATATCTCATGAATCATTATTATTATTAATATCGCTTCTCACAAATTTAACAACTTCACTTTGAAAATATGAACACACTAATCAACAACAAAACACAACTGGTATGACAAGGCTGGACTTTCCTTCAATGTCATTACATAACTCGTTAAAATGACAAACAGAAAAGCACATATCGGGTCTATTAGACTATGATAACAAAATCAAATGTTAAAAAAAATATTCTTGACTACAAAGAAAATATGAATGCATGCATGACTTAACGTACTACCCTATATCTACAAAATTTACATCTACAACAAACTGAATACATAAAAAGACCCGATTATTTACATTGTTATTATTTAATACTGTCCGTGCTTCAAATTTAGGATTGGGTCGTTAAGCGACTTACAGAAGGTAACCAAGTCTAATCAAATTATTCCCATTTTTCCAATCACGCTAACATTTCCCAAATATTTTCTACATTTTAGTACTCATCTTAGTTATTGGTTATCCATTGCAGCTTGGCAGATGAGAGGCTCCTTTCGGCCCCTATCCGCCGTATTACTCCTCCATTCTTCATGGCGTAGTTCCACAAATGATTTCCTGGCACATTACCATTTTTACATTAATACCTTAATTATCACAATATTTCACCATTGACAATGTTAACACTGAAAACTTTACTTTTATAAAACAAATTAATACCCTACACCCAAAAATTTAATATTTTACACTGTTTTAAGCTTCGTCCAATTACCGCACACATGGACATGGACACGTACGACGGTGTGTCGAATTTTACGCCCGTCGCGATTTATGTCGTCCGACGCGATACGCCTGTTTCATACGGTCCTCTTGAAGTGTTCATGATAGCGGTTCGATATTCCAAACTACAGGCTATTATTCCCTCAAAGTACTGTTCGTCACATAGTATGTTATTTACGTACTTATTGCGGTGCAATTTATATTACTCACACTTACTATGCAATTAATTGACTTCGCTATGATATTTATAACTGGCAAACACTGTCCTAAGTTAACTACTTTCAGTTCATGTTGCTTGAGAGCGATCACATTTTATAAGTACTGGCGGATGCTCGCGCCATTAAATGTTGAGTTACTGTACGCCCGACGGATTTGAAGTCAGCTGCGAACGACGGTTCAGCTCCAGAGATTCATTTCAAGCGTGTTTTCGAGTATCCCTTGCGCCCGTATACATGGATGAAGCTTTCCCTCGCGGATTCATTGACGTCATACCCATGAGGGAGGGGTGGATTTTTAATATCGGCACTTGCACTCCGAATTGGACGTTAAAATTTATATCAAATTAATCCACTCCTCTAGCTTATTTGCTGGATTAAATATGAACTCCTGACGATCATAGATTTAGGAGATACGGGTGGATTTAGCTCCTCACATTTCGCGCCTTTGGGAAGCGTCCCTTACAACGTGGTTTTCGTCCAGCCAATGACATTCAAGCTGTCTGGTTTCCAAGAAATCCAGCCTTCAATTTATTTAATTCGCCAATAATTAGCGATTATTTTTCTATACGTGACATCTAATAAGTTCATTACATAGATCCGTGTACTCACAATAATTTATTACTGAATACTTTTGAAGTTACGAGAATATCTCATCCATCATTCCTGAAGATGGTATCCCTGAGTCTCCATCTAAATTTTCGTGATTGGCCTGCAAGTGGTCACGTGATTTAAATTTCCACCTGCGATAACCTAGGCTAGCGAATGTCCTCGCAACCACTGTACTTTTCCATTCAACCTTTCCTGGAATTCATGACGTCGCGGAAGTTTCCGTCCGCCAAAAATATCCCAGCGCACTACTCATGTTGCAAGCTTCCTTTGTGTCAAACTACCCCCTTCTCTTTCTGACCAAGACTTATTTGTGGACTTGTATTTTTCTGGTCGCCAACTAATGGGCTCTGCTGCTTTGAAGCAGCTAAATGTTGTTGTGTCGAGCTAATCCGTCAGGCTCCAGTCTGTCGTGTTCCTTAGCTCATATTTCAACACTACACAGATGAAATAATTTCAAATACACTTCTGTATTTCAATAAATGTACTATTTCCCTTCATAAATCAAATCATGATTGACTTTGGGCGTAAGTCACTCGGGTTGAATACAAATAATCAAGATTATGTAATGAAGATCAGTTATCACATGGTTAAGCTTTCCCATCTAATAACCGCAAATTTACAATACCTACTTTAATTTACGATGATCTCGATTCCAATATTTAAAAGAAAATAGTTCACTTAATGATAATATACTTGTCGTATGCCTTTCTAAGAATTCAAGGTAACCTTGGGGTTATTACTGATGATGATGATGCTTGTTTCTAAAGGGGCCTAACAGCGAGGTCTTCGGCCCCGGGGTTATTACTCTATTTGCACCAACGTGTAGAAGTAAATTATTCATAATAATGAAACATTTAACTTAGCGGTGTATCTCTACAGGAAATAGCTATAAAAGGACAACATCATGTACTCGGTTTACGGCGGTTCACTGCTCTCTGATGTTGTTGGCTGTTACATCCTGGTCGCCCTGTGTTTTCCAGACTGCAGTCTCCATAACTTTTACTGCTTGATGTTCACGTCAAGATGCATTCCACCTGGAACTAAGTTAGTAAAAATTCATTTCGCGTCACAGATCATCGCAATACACCTACAAAAGTCTTTTGACTTCACACGCGACTTTTAGAAATATATAAATTCACACAGGTATATCAGTTCAGTCAGCACTATATGTCAATTAAACTTGGTCAATTTTGAAATTCAATATATGCAAATTAAGGCGACGTGGCCGTCAATTTGGACTCCTATGTCTTCACAATTGCATTGTTAGATATTGCTCCACCACGCCAACTACTTGGGAATCTGCAGTACACAACCTTGCGTTACGACGGCAGAATGAAGACTGGGCATTTACTCATCTCCCAGAGTTGTGAGATCGAATGGCACAATTCCTCGTCATCAATGGACTGGACTTTCTTGACTTAATTCCTTTGACTCCAGTGTGGAACCTACGGCACATGTTAGAGCTCACATTCTGACCCTGTCGTTGCCATCTTATTGATGTTAGTCAAGGAGTACCCTATGACTGACACCACTCCTTCAGTGGTCTTGCGCCATATCGCCCTCGGTCTGTCTCTCCGCCTTGCACCTTGAGGGTTCCGTTCCAGCACCTGCTTTGGGATATATGAGGTACTCAGCGTAACCCTGGCAAGGGTCCCTCACAAAGTAGCATCACCCGGGACAGGTGAACCAAGATTTTATAACGAGGAGTTACTCCTCCCCTTCCTCCTTTCCCATACGGGCTTGAGACCGCCAATGGCGGAGTTGTCAAGAAAGGAGCAGGCAAATAATACACATTCTGCTGACAGACAGTTCATCTTGGAGCTGATATCACATACGGCGGCATTCAATTACATTTATTGGCCCCTTCACATTAAAATCTGTGTTAACAATGATTATTTTTATTCACATTCTGATGCATTTCGTACAAGATTTCAAATAGGTCCGAAGTCAACGTCATAAATCTTAGCGATTAGAAGCAGCGTACCGTAGTACTACGTAAATCGTTTTTGTATCCTCACAGGATCATCTTCTTTGCATGAAGTTTCACACAGTTTTAAAGCTCACCAAAATTCCAATTCATAAAATTTAGTACAGACTACAATACTCTGGGACACTTGAATTACATATCGTCCCTGTTTTGCCAAAACGGCGAATGTGACAATGCTCTTCCTATCCATTATTTTCCTTAAGACTGGTCACGCCTCCCTGCCATATATTGATATGCGGTCCATCAGAACAATTTTCGTTGAGTTCATTTTCCTATGCTCAGGTGTAAAAGAAAATGAACTTTACTGTACCATACTGAAGGAATGTATGTTTGCATGACATTTATCCACTCCTAGAGTGTGATGTATTTGGGGTTCATTTTCCTTTACACACGCGCATAGGAAAATGAACTCAACGATAATTGTTCTGATGGAATGCATATCAATATGTGGCTGGGCGGGGTGACAAGTCTTAAGGGTTGTAATGGATAGGAAGAGCATTGTAACATTGGCCGTTCTGGCAAAACAGGGACGATATTTAAAAACATTAACTTTCATTTAAATGCTCAACTGTGGATATCGCTCGGAAGATCATTAAGCCGTACTTCCGTGAGTATAATTGGACTGTGAATATGCCATATGTGACAGTAGCTGACCATCCAATTGCTACCTTGGCCTTAATAATCCTCACATGTCTGAACACACGCTGTCGTAATGCAAAATGCGAACTCATGTCCTCATCCTGAGGTGGTGCAGCTCTCTTCAGGCACACCTCCAATGGAGGTGAGCTGCATGTACCATTTCAACCACATATCAGCACTCGTGCCGTTCTTACATTTATGGCAGTACCGCAAATCGAACCCGGGGCTCCGAAGTCGGCAGCTAATAACACTAACCGTTACACTACGCAGGTGGACACACGCTGTATTGTAAGGTTATAGTATACTGTACATATAGTTTCGGTACCACTTACTTCCCGAAGTTTACATAAAAACAGGCATTTCGTTGGAAGGTAATCACTGTACGTGGTAGT
Source organism: Anabrus simplex (assembly GCF_040414725.1). Classification (NCBI taxonomy): domain Eukaryota; kingdom Metazoa; phylum Arthropoda; class Insecta; order Orthoptera; family Tettigoniidae; genus Anabrus; species Anabrus simplex. The sequence continues at coordinate 567,939,021 of NC_090266.1, forward strand.
TTTCACTTCTGTAGGTTCGTATGGCCCTCAGTTTCACTCACTCTGCACCAAAAGTATCAGGTTGATTCCTTGAGTCAGAGTCGGCTAGGCGTACCGAGGATATTGAAGCCTTTATCTTCCATCCCTCCAAAGGCATTCATGACCAGTACGTAGATGACTTTGCTGTGCTATATTACTCTACATGACTGCACGCGATGCCTGACCGAGTAATTTGTGTAGCTGATATGTTCAATTCGATAGATGTTGAACTTGGACATCAGACTGCGTAGCACTGAAGATATTTTTCCATGTTTTCAAGTATCAGCGTGATGCAACAGCTTAGCTGTGCCCGCCTTAATTACGACCACGTCTCTTACCTTCGCAGTACCACTCCCTCTCTACCACACTATTGCCGAGAAAATACCTGAGTTAGTGTGACGAATAGCAACTAGCAAATAGCAACTGACAAACCTTTTAATTCTATATCTGGGAGTACAATATGATACTGCAGTTGTATTCTTCATATGGTTTAGTGTTAATGGATACCTGCACTTTGTACGAAATCAATACGTGGTTATGTGACACCGATCATTCGATCCAGAAAAAACTTTTACATTGATAGAGTGAATAAAATATATTCCTGGGATGCCTTCACAAATGTCTCCCCTCATCGTAGATTTTCGAAGTAAAACTTCTAGAGCATTTAGAACATCATGTAAATTTGAATGATTCGATTTTTGATATGGAAAATGTTGCAGGTTTTCCTCTTTCGTCAAATAAGACTCAGATTTGTCATAAGTGTACAATTATTTCATTCAAACTGCCCACATATTCCCCAGCGTACTAAATTTTACGCGTTCTATTGCACTAAATCGCAGAATCCACGCTTCGTGAGAATGCTTTGAACGATACAGTCATTTCAATAAACCATTATTTCATAGCGGAAAAACTTTTGTGTCAATTAGCGAGGAATATGAGACATTATCTTCATTGAGAATTGTTTAAATCTACATTTCCGCATTATCTTACTCTGGAGTCAGGTTCCGTTCTGCAGACCCTCGTATTTTTTCCAGTGGTCTCAGTTTTCTGGTCAATACATGCTACGTAGCGTCACCTCAGCATGGTTAATTTTTCCGTCGAGGTGCGCTCTACACGTTCAGCAACTGTTTCCCGCACGAATCCTAAAAGCGACCACATCGTAGTGAATCGATTGGGGACCAGCAAGGTAGGGAAAGAGAGTGGCACAAAAAAGTAATGAAGAGCAAAATAGTTTGAGGAAGGGGAGAGGGTGGGGTAAGGTAGAACCGTTCGTACCGTGAATCACTAACACTATGTTTTTTACTCCGAAGGTTACCACGTTAGGAAAACAAGTGAACAACGCACGCTCGACTCACGTGGCGCGATTTCAACGTGCGACGCATATCAAGACTGAACAACGAGGCCGAAAGGGAATGAGGAGAATGGAAACAAGAGGGTGAACGAGATGGCAAATGAATGAAGGGGAAATGTTAGACTAGGGGACAGATATTTTCATAGCTCGGAAGGAGATATCGGACCAACTGTTGCCCGTCTTCCTTATTCACGCATTTCGTTATGAATCATTCAGTGCGGGACTATTATGACTGCTTGATATCCTCGTTAGGAGATATTTTAATCTTCCACTTGGGTGGAATTCTCTTTATTTGTTATTTAGTGATTATGAACTAGCTCATAATTGCACGTTACAAGTATTTGAGGGCATCATATAATCTGCTAAGAGCTACCTTGTAACATAGCATATTAAATGATCCCTCAATTAAGTGTCCTGTAGGAATTGCTTGTTCGTTCATTGATATTTTATTCTTTCGTTTATTTTTAGGTGGTTCTTGGTGTGCGTTACTGTAGCCTCGTCCTAGTTTGTGAACAATGGGCAACGACTGAATCGCCTAGTAAGTTGTCCTGGGAGTCAGAATACCAGTTGCTATGGAATGGGGTTGGGTATCCGGACTTGTTATGGGTCTTATGGGTCATGGCCTTCCGGGTGCTCAGGTGGCTAGGAATATACCATCGACCGCTAGTCCCTAACCCGTTAGAGGAGTGATCCTCATTGAGACAATGTGTAAGTAAGGTAGCATTCTGCTTCAAAACCTTTCACTGAGCACGTTCAGAACGTTTCAAGAAAGCCTCGGATCTATGTGAATAAAAGATTCGCACTCCCATTTGACAGGCGAGGGACTCCTTGGAAACAACTTGGCGATCTACATGAAATTCGATGGGGAGCTATAAAAATTAATAGGGCTTATGGAAGAAAGTAGAACTGACAGAGTCAACAAAAATAATACATCAGTGTGTGCTGGAAGTTAATGATATTCAGGTAAGAGGGGATAAAGAGGACGATTATAACGGGTACTTGAAGGGAAGGGCAGAACACAGTAATATCATTGTACGCAACCGAGATTCTGTTAGACATATAAATGAGCGAATGATGTTTATACTTTTGGCACTTGGAGAAATTAGGACAAACATTTACCACAGTGTATTCACCACATGAGAGTGCAGATGAGGATGAAGTCGACAATTTTCATGAAGCATTGAGTGACATCGTAAACAGGGTCAACAGCACGGACAGGATAGTGCTAATGGGCGATTCCAATGCGAAAATTTGAAATAGAATTGCAAGATACGAAAAAGTGATTGATAAATGTGGATAGATATGGAAGTTAACAGGTATGGAAAGCGTTCACTTTGCTTCTGTGTTAGAATGGGATTAAAAGTTACGAGTACATTTTTCAGGCACAAGGCTATTCACCACTACACATGTGAGTGTAGTGTTATAAGATCCATAATATGCTATATCTTAACTGAAATTAAATTCAGGAAATGTGTCAGGAATGTGCGGATTATCTGGGGATAAATGTATAAGATTTTACTATGTCTTGAGGGAATAAGTGCAGGAGCACAGATACGCATTCGACGTACGTCTCTGTCCTCACGTCTCTCAATTCTTGGTTACGCCAGGATGAGAGACGTAGGCTTCTAGCAAGTGCTTTATTCTACTAGGTGCTGTTTGAAAGTACTCCTTCTTACCTCCCCTCCATATTTCGCTTTCTTAGTCCCCTGAAACTTATCAGTACCCGATTTAAGTCATTCGCTGGAAATTCCTGAACATCGAACCACAACATAAAACAGATCGTTCAAGGTCACCATCTCGAGCTGGTGGCATGAATTCTCTGATGATATTAGGGACGCTACTTCTATAACAAAATTAAAAGTCTCCTGCCAATGTCATGTTATAAGCAATTACAGCCTAACGTGAGTGTCTCTGGGAGGATTTGAAATGAAAATGGTTGTTTGTTGTCACATATTATAGAGTTTAATAATGAAAATTTGTATCTTAGGTTCTAAAACGCTTAAGCATGTTTGGGTTTTATGATTTAGGGATTATTTAAAATATCATGTTGGTGAATTATACATGTTTTAATTTGAGAATGATTTTTCATATTAATTTAGGTCTTTTAATTTCCAGACTCGTCTCACACCGCTGTATATTGTACAGAATCCTATAATTACTTTATCTTGCTTGTATTATCAGTAGCATCCCGCGGGGCACTAGAGCCCTGACGAGCCTTGGCTTACCGAGTTACAGCTGCTTAGCCTGAAGGCTTGCAGATAACGAAGGGACGCACGGTCATTGAGACAAGTCCTCTCGGCCTGTTTTTCTAAACAGGGTATCAATAGTACTCGTCTCACTTATATGGAATTTTGCAGATTCTACTATTTATTGTAAATTTTGTTACTGAGATTTAGTTTAAGAGAGGGCAATGAGCCGTAACTTCGCCACGATCAATAAAAGTCATCGAATAAATTAATCGATTTTTTAAGTGGATCTAAACCACTTTGTCCAATTTTCTGGCGTTGCGTACTTCGAAAATGTTAATCATAGGCCTACCGATTACTTATGATTGGGAATTTTGCATGCCTCAGGTTGAGACAGGGCTGAGTGTCAAGGATGGTAGTACCTCATAGACTTTGTCTCTGAAGGGACAAAATAAATACCCAGGAAAGAAGGAGTTAACTTCTCAATCACTACCATTTACCGTTTATTTACTCCCACGAAATAACAGGTTACGTCGATGGGTGCCCTAAAGTAAGCCATATCATCTACCACACTTACTTCGGACCCTACTTCCACTATCATCACCGTCATACCCAACTGCAAAAGTCCCCCCTTAAAAAGCAAAGATGCAAGACCTGATAACACTTCCGACCTACATTCCTTACTAGCACAACGGTTTCTACACAGAAACCTTTTCTTGGTAAACCAAACATGAAAATGACACAGAAAAAGAACACTGAGAAAAGATAAGTTTGGATAAGAATAATGATCTGAAAGCTTATTTGCTAGTTATATTTGTTCTATACTGCAAGAAGCAACAGTGATATCAAAGTATTTGTTTTTGTTTGCTGAAATTATATCTTACTCAGATATCGTTTCATAAAGGTTGTAACTGAAGAATAGTATGCTTCTAAGTACTGAAATGTGAGGTTGAATAATAAGTTATGGTATAATACATAGGAAAAGTAACAAATGCAGCTAAAAGTAAATTAAATTCATTTAATTCCAGTAAATTATAACCGGATTTTTCATATTAGACGTTGTACGTTTTAAGAGTGCGTATGTCAGTAATGTTTGTCAATAAATAAAATGTTGGATGCTACTTGAATGTGAAAATTTGTTTCGTATAACTTTAGAACTTACCGATCAGTTTGTGGGAAATACAGAATTATAAACTCTCTACAAATCCTTAGACATAGGTTTGAAATAGTGTTTATGTACTATCTGCGGACTTTTTAGCGATAGATTTACACCCTAGTGCTGAGTCGGTCGACTTCGGTTATCATTCGAGATTCGTATTGGCAACCTAAGAAACACAAACCAAGAATCGCTTATCATCACTGTGTGACATCTGGCGTACACTTTACGTACTCGTACTGTTGTTGTTTACACAGCAAAGCTAAACTATTGAATTCATGCTAGGAACACGATTCGCATCGGGAAATATTATATAGTATTATGTATTGTGTGTGTGACACAGTTGTTGGCGTTAAGATAATAAAGGTTTAGAAAATTCATATCGATCGATCATATTATTGATTCAATTCAGATTTCATTTCCATTCAGTTGGCAGTATTTACCGGAACCGGCAGTGCTCCCTTCTTACTACTCACGGAGTTCAAAAATCTATCACTAAAAAGTGCGCGTAGAGTACATAACTATTCTTTGCTATATATCCTTTGAAATGTTTTAATGCAATGTTGATAGAGAGTTGAAAAATATATCTTGCTTGCTAGTTCGGATAGTGGTAGTTAGCTTAATAAGACTAACAATTGGTGACCTGCCGACGATCGTGTGAAAATGAGTAACCGGAATGAAGAACGATTATCATTAAGTGACATACCGAAACCCGAAGATAAACTTTAAGTTGACAAGGTAAGCATCAAATGACCTCGGTTTGGGGTCGGAAAGCCAGAGATATGGTTTTGCTAAGCGGAAGCACAATTTCTTATCGCTGGAATGACTACCGAAACAACAAAATTCAACTATTTTCTTGCCCAGTTTGAGCAAAGGTTTGTATAGAATATTTGGGATCTTGTGACAAGTGAAGAAACTACTAAATATTCTCTTGCAAAGGATAGGCGGTTAACCTTGTTTAAAGAAAGCTAAGAACGGAAAATAAAAACGCCAGTTAGCGAACTCGAACTTGAAGGTATGAAATCAAGTCAGTTGCTTAGAAAAAATGGAAGTTTATGGTGGGACAAGTGTTTCTGAGAAAATTTTGGAAACCCTTTGGCTCGATAATATAACAAACAACGTCAGAAGTATTTTAAGTATTTCTCATGAAGATGTTCAAAAAATGGCCCAAACGGCTGACCGTATGTTCGAGATTCGAACTGTTGATGAGGTGTAAAGTACCCATTCACAACCAGCACCATCAATTTCTACGCTTTCTGTTCAAGAACTCTTGCTGAGAATCGAAAAATTAGAAAAGAAAATTAGGCGAAGTCCAAGTCACAATAGGCATAGATCCCGTAGTGGAAGTAAGAGCAGACATAAATTTAATAGAAATGGCAAATGTTGTTACTATCACTTCTGTTTTGAGAATAACTGCAAAGCAAAGAAATGCGTTCAACCTTGTCAATGGGAAAACCAGGAAAACTAGATGAGGCGGACACAATAGCGGCTAACTGTCCGGCCACAGAAGGTATATCAGGCCATCAATAACTTTTGTTTATTAAAGATCACAATTCAGTACGTTTTCTAGTTGTCAGTGGTGAAGGTATCACTCATATACCAGTTCACCAGAGTAAGAAAAGTGAAAAATCAGACTTCAAACTTTATGAAGCTAATGGTTCAGTAATCCACACGCATGGCTCAAATATACTGAATGTGAACCTATGCTTAAAGCGATGCTTTCAATGGTCATCCATTGTCGCTGACGTATCAAAAGGCATATTAGGAGAAGATTTTCGACATCATTTGGTTTTATTAATTGTTTTGAAAAACAATCGACGGATAGATAGCAACACTAAGCTGAATATTCCTGCAGATATAGCCATTGTTGACGTAAACGAATCAATAAGTTCACTCCATGCAATATGTCGGTTCTCTAAGCTCTTAATTATTTTTTTTATGAATTAACAACACCTTCTGTTACACCGAAAGAGATTAAGCATAACTTTCGAGATTATATCGCAACATCTAGCGGTCCACCAGTTTACAGTAAACCTCGTAGGTTAGACCCACATAAATTAAACATTGCCAAAACAAAATTTCAATACCTGCTGAATCACAATATAATTCGTCCATCGCAGTCAAAGTGGGCAATTGCTTTGCACTTGGTCACGAAAGCAAATGGCCAGTGGAGAGTCTGTGGAGATTATCGCCGTCTGAAGGACAGGACTCTTCCAGACCGGTACCCCATTTCTTCAAAACAAGAAGATACTTCCTAAAGTTGATCTTCTTAAAGCTTACTATCAGATTCCAATTGCGGGAGAAGACAAACAAAAAACAGCTATCATAACACCATTCGGCCTTTATGAATTTAATTTAATGTCTCTCAGATTATGCAATGCACCCAGTACATTTCAGAGATTCATCAACGACATACTGAAGGGATTCAACTTCTCTTTTCCGTATTTAGATGATGGATTAATGGCATCTACATCTCCAGAAAAAACATATTGAGCATCTCACTGCACTTTTCATACAACTACACAACTTTTTCCTAAAAAAATAATGTAGCAAAATCCATATTTGTTGTACAAGATCTTGTTTTCTTAGGACATTTAATTACAGCAGATGGTGTCAAACCAGGCCCTGGAAGAATTGCTACCATCGCAAACTGAAAAAAATCGTAAACATTAATTGAACTACGAGCCTTTTAGGCACCCTAAACTTCTATCGTCGTCATGTAAGGCATGTTGCCCGGAATCAAGCGTTACTAAATTAGTATCTAAAGGGTTCAAGAAGAAATGACAAGAGACGAATAGAATGGACACCAGACTCAATGGAGCAGTTCGAAAAATGCAAAGAAGGCCTCACCCAAGCAACTCTTTTATCCAATTCCAGCATGGACCTCTAACTCGCCTTATTCATGGATGCATGGAATTTCGCAGCAGGCGCAACACTTCAGCAAAAATAAGATGGAGTTTGGAAGCCCATTGGTTTCTTTCAAAGAAATTATCTCTTGCCAAGAAGAAATATTCAACGTATGACAGAGAACTCCTTAATATCTACATGACAATCAAATACTTCAAACACTTACTTGAAGGAAGTATATCTCACAATTTACTACTATCTGGAAAAGGAAACTTGGTAGCTGATCATATGTCAAGAATTGAAGAATTAGTATCAATTGATTACGAGGCAATGGAGCAACCTCAGAACAATGGCGGAGAATTTCTTAACCTTTGGTCCAGTTCTCGTGCTTCACTAAATTTTAAGCAACATACAACACTTGGAGGAAACTACTTTGGTGTGACTTGTCCACAGCAAATATTCGTCCTTATATTCCTCAGCCAGTTAGATATACCATTTTTAACACTATCAAAATATGGTACAGCCAGGAATTAGAGCCTCAGTTAAAATGTTATCAAATATATTTATCTGGACAAAATAATGATGTCCATAAATTTGCAAAAACTTGTGTCGATTATCAAAGAAACAAAACCTCTAGGCATACTCATGCGCCCTTGGAACATTCCGAAGTAATGATGTACGTTTAAGCGTTGTTCACATAGACATAATTGGAGCACTACCCCAATTGATGAGTTTACTTACTGCCAGACGTGTATCGACATATATACGAATTGGGCGGAAGTAGTACCTCCACGGGATATCCGTGCAGTGACTGTGGCACTAGTCTTCTTCAACTCTTGGATAACTAGATTTGGAGCACCTCACCAAATAGTGACTGACCAAGGTAAATAATTACAATCTGAGTTGTTTAAATAACTTGCAAAGATCTTTAGTTGTAAGCTAACACGGACCACATCATATCACCCCCAGTCGAACGGAAAAATTGAGAGGCTGCATCGTACACACAAGACAGCTATCCGAGCAAATGCAACTAGTAAATGGAGCCAAATACTACCAACAATCTTACTCAGTCTACGCTGCTCTACTACGCTGCTCTAATATCTGAAATGGTGTATGGTACCACTCTCAAGTTCCCTGGAGACGTCTTCCATGAACGCGGTACAAAAATATATGTGGAACTACCAGTACTTATTTCTCAACTTTGACAATATATCAACCAGCTAAAACCTGTTGAATATTCCCACAAGTCAAAGGAAGCACCTTTTATTCACAGACATTAACACCACGAGTCAATTGTTCGTCTAGATCGACAGAGTGAAATTGGGGCTGGAATGTCCGTATGAAAGTCCTTATGAAATTGTCAAAAGAAACCCTAATTTCTTTGCAGTGAAAATAAAAATCCACAGCCTGTTTCCAGTCATTCGACCGGGTCAGGAATGGAATGAATGAAGCCCCCATCTGGCGGCGAGGATAGGAATTGTGCCGGCTGCCGAAGCCTGACGCACTCCTCTGCGGCAATGATTAATGAATGATAGATGAAATGTAATGATATTGTAGACTGTTGCTGGAATGAATTACGACAGGGTAAACCGGAGTACCCGGAGAAAAACCTGTCCCGCCGCCGCTTTGTCCAGCACAAATGTCACATGGAGAGACCGGAATTTGAACCACGGAACCAGCCGTTAGAGGCCGGCGCGCTGCCTGCAGCCTGAGCCACGGGGTATTTTTTCTTTGCAGTAAAAGCCAAGCAAATTCATCTCCGTACAGGCCATGAAGGCCCTTGGAGGAGTGGAAGGTAACGGCTTCCACTCTCCGTAACCTCGGTACTTGATGGGGTAGAGTGGTTAGCACTACGCCTGGCCGCCTTTGCTCCCAGGAATTAACCTCGTACTCATTTTTGGTGTAGGCTGAATGAACCTCAGGGCCATGTTCACCTCCGGAAGTGGAAATCTCGTTTCTTAAATTTTACGGCTTTCTGGCGGGGAATCGAACCCACGTCCTTCCGGGCGAGCCGAGCACGCCTTTACCGCCTCGGCCAGGCAGCCACTTTCCTTGCAGTAAAGATAAGAAATAAAGTAGTGAATATATCAATAGATGGACTAAAACCAGCCTATAGTTTGGCTGATAATACTGGTATTGACAAAAGTTATGAACCTGCACAATCGTCCTTCCCAAAGACTGCAAACATGCAACAAAGTTCAGCATTTAACGAAAATAAATACAGAACTACGAAATCAGTTCGTGTAGTGGGTTTTTCGTCGCGGTTTATTGAGTGTTTGATATGCCTACGTGACTGAGAAGGGAGTGAGGTGGGAAATACAGAATTATATACTCTCTGCAAATTCTTAGACGTAGGTTTGAAACAATTTTTATGTACATAACTATTCTTTGCTATATATTCTTTGAAGTGTGTTTAATATAATGTTGATAGAGAGTTGAAAAATATATCCTGCTTGCAAGTTCAGATAGTGGTTGTGAGCATAATAAGACTAACAAGTTCATTCTTCCAGGATACTTTTTGTATTGATTCAAAAGTTTAAAACATCTATTGAAATGAACTTGGTATATGATTCACCCAGGGGAAGTGTGAAAGAGTTTAGTAACTCCCTCAATACGGAAGACAAATTTTCCGTCAATACTAAACTGTCAGCAGTGAATTCTATCAAGGATCTTGGTGTGCATTTTGACGCTAAATTGACGTTGTCTCTACACATAAATGAAGTAGTTGCAGATGCTTACAGAATATTAGGATTTATTAAGAGATGCACACATGACTTCACAAATCCCGAGGCAATAAAGCTATTATACAACTCCTTTGTAAGAAGTCGGGAGGAATATGCATCGACCATTTGGAATCCCACCCTTAAACTATATGAAAACAAAGTAGAAATGGTGCAAAACAAATTTATTAGATACCTTGCGTACAAAATAACTAATAAATACCCTAAATTTGATTCGTATGATGACTTAATGAAACAACTTGGCTATAAGTCCTTAGCAAAAGGACGAGTAATTGCAGTTCTTCTATATGTCTATAAATTATTTAACAATCTTATTGGTAGCTTTAACTTGCTCTCTCTGTTCAACTTGTCTGTCCCTAACCCATCTACACGCCCAAAACATGTTACTTTCTACTGCTCTAGATAAAGAACCCAACAACATAGTAATTCACCAGTGTTAAACTCAATGAAAATACGTAATAAATATAGCAATGAGTACAGACTTTTTTTTTTGCTAGGGGCTTTACGTCGCACCGACAGATAGGTCTTATGGCGACGATGGAATAGGAAAGGCCTAGGAGTTGGAAGGAAGCGGCCGTGGCCTTAATTAAGGTACAGCCCCAGCATTTGCCTGGTGTGAAAATGGGAAACCACGGAAAACCATCTTCAGGGCTGCCGATAGTGGGATTCGAACCTACTATCTCCCGGATGCAAGCTCACAGCCGCGCGCCTCTACGCGCACGGCCAACTCGCCCGGTGAGTACAGACTAGATATATTTGCAACTACATACACATCCATAGTAAACAATGTAAACAAATAACTTATTTGTTTCCTGTTCTAAGTTAAAATCCCACTTTGCTGACTCCTATTGTTAAGCTCATAACTTTAGTCATATTTCTAGTTTCTAGTTACACCATCTACCTCATCATCATTATTATCTTCGATAACATCACGACCATCATGTATAGAGTACTAATGCAGCTTTAAAGCAATTCGTAAATCATTGTAATTGTAATAGTTTAAATACCTTGTTATACTGTATGCATATGTAACTGAATATTGGTAATATTATGTTACTGAAGGAAAGTGTATTTTTATTTCATATATGACTTTATTTTACAAGGAATTTCATAAGAGATATTATAATTTTAATTTAATATTTGTCTTTATCTAATGTAATAATATATGTATATGTGTTTCACATCATTAGGTTTGTACCTGTCTGAAGCACAATAAATAAATAAATAAATAAATAAATAAATAAATAAATAAATAAATAAATAAATAAATAAATAAATTAATAAATAAATAAATAAATAAATAAATAAATAAATAAATAAATAAATAAATACTTTTACTAGACACAGAATTTGTTGAGATTGGAAATGGAATAAGAAGAGCACAATTCACTACAACAAAATAGAATAACCGAGCTGTTTATTCGAAAAGTCAATAAACCTGAATGATAGAGATCAAAAGAAAGGTAAGGTAGGAGAACGGTGGTATAAAATATTTAAGCTTTTACCATGTAGCGTGGGAATGTTTGCGTGTACATTTTAGCTGGTTTAAATCTCGTTTGTCACATGTATGCAGCAAGGGAAACTATAATGATTACAGTGATTAATGATAAGTATTTCTAATTAGGTGTTCACAGTCATTACAAAGATGAATATTACGAACATTGATGGATGACCAATTTAATGAAGATTCTCATGGTTTAAAATTATGAACTTGGGCCGATGACCTTCGATGTTAGGCCCCTTTAAACAACAAGCATCAATCAGCATCAATCATCAAATTATGAACTAAATTTCGGTACACATCAAAATAACTAATGTAATGAGATGTTCAAAGCTATTCTTAACATTTTGTGTACGACTGCTTGGATTAATGGTCAGCGTTGAGACATTTGGTTCAGAGGGTCCCGGGTGCGATTCCCGGCTGTGTAGTGGTTTTTAAACGTGTCTGATTAGTTCTTCTGTTTCGGTAGCTGGGTGTTTTTGTGTCTCTCCCAACACATTTCTCTTGTATCCAGACAACACACAACAGTACCAAGTATCAAAGGAACACGCAATAGTGATAAAGTCAGTTTAGATCCTCCATAGCCTTCATGAACCGATGCCCCTGCCATCCGACTGCGAATGGAGAGAACTTATATACACCGAGGCCGTGCAGAATTTCCTTCATCAACGTTGTCACAAAGTGCCACCTCTGGCCACTTATGAAATAGTCCATGGCTAAAAGCAGATAGATATTTCCTGCCTTATGATTCGGAAAATCGTTTTCTGATATCGATGTCTGTCCTCATGGAGGGCATTGCAATGTTCTACTGCTGCATCCAACCCCTAGTATATCATGACGGACTCGACTCACGTCACAGATGTCACGCATTTGAGACCCTTGCTCAATCAGCATCCTCAGCTGCATCCATTTATAGAGTAGCCGAACCAAGGTGACCCGCAGTGGTGCCTCTACGTAGCACGGCCACCAATTCCATCGTTTGGCTTCTGGGAATTACCAATTGGGTAACCGCCTCCTTTTCGTTGGCGTCTCGCACATAGGCCTACAAATGAACAGACCAACCTCGAGGGGTTCTGTAAAATCTCTATCAGTGAAGCAACTCTGCCGCGTCCATTATTCCTATATACATGTTAACACACGAGTGCTTCCTTGCGTGTGCGCAAAATTAATCATCGTATGAGTGGCTTTGCTCTCCTGCTCAGCTGCAAACTTTACGCCACTCGTTCTTATATACTCGGAGGACAATATCCACGCACGCAGAGCGTTGAGTCCGACTTTCAGCATAATTATTCGCTTTGAAAATTCTCCGTTATCTATCATGGACTTCACAGCGTAGTTTCATCCACTTGAATTTTTGCCACTTCAAAGGACTAAGCGAAACGACAATAGATATTTAATTCATTTTCGAAGAGTGGTAGGTAGGTCATCAGCTGAGTTGACAGCTCATAGGCCAAGGGTTTAGGGAAATTTGCATTTATTGAATGATTTAAAACATATAATGTTATGTGTTAAACGTACGTAATTTGAAGTTTTTGGATGTATTGGCGCAGGTCTCAAAGGAACCATAGGGCACCAACTGGAGAGACCTGCAACGAAACCCGTTAGTTTATCCCGCTATTCCTCGTTTGTTTACTTTATATGCATGTTGCATAATTATGGATAATGGAGAAAACAACAGAATAATAAAACTACAAAATCCTTTATTGAGCTTAATTCAGAAATGCACGATATTAAAATCAACCAAACAACCAATTCATCCGGTTCCTTCCTCTGCACATCATAACAGAATAAAAATCATTGACATAATATTAGGAAGTAGAATAAGTACTATTATGTAGTGAGTAGTCAGTAATAACCAAGATATATTGTCATTGTACACAATTATGCCTTTCAGCGTTCAGTCTGCAAGCCTCTGTGAATTTATTAAATCTCGCCAAAATCCTCTATTTCAAACTAGTGGTGTGGCCTCATTTAATTCTATACCTCTTATCTTTAAATCGTTAGAAACTGAGTCTAACCATCGTCGCCTCTGTCTCCCTCTACTTCACTTATCTTCCATAACAGAGTCCACTATTCTGCTAGGTAACCTATCCTCCTCCATTCGCCTCACATGACCCCACCATCGAAGCCAGTATATGAGTACAGCTTGATCCATTGTGTTCATCCCTAACTTAGGCTTTATATCTCCATTCTGAGTACCCTCCAGCCATTGTTCCCACCCGCTTGCACCAGCAATCATTCTCGCTATTTTTATGTCTGCTAATTCTAACTTATGAATAAGATATCCTGAGACAAACCAGCAGGTTAAATATCCACATAATGCTGCACTGTTTCCAATGGCATATGTTAGCGACAAGAAACTGTTCAGATACAGTTCATACGATTTCCATAGGCTATACCCAACACTACTGTAGGTACTAACACACGCAAGCCCATGTTACAATGATGACAGAAAATAGTGGATATAATTAAAAGGTTGGGAAGGAAGAGTGGAAGCTTGAACAAAGACAACTGGAAGATAGAGGTCCAAATTGGATGGTACAGAAATATAAAGACGATGTGTAAACAAGATGAACCCTGAAAATTTTTCTGCGTCCCTCCGTTACTGAATAAAAGACAGCTGGAGAAGGAAATACTTTAAAAGCAGAAGGGCTACTGAATCTGGGAGCAAGCTTACTCGAGAACTGAGGAGTTCTATTTCCTGCCGTAAAATTTTTGACAAATTCTTTGTCTCTAATCGCAAATTATGGGTTTCGGCGCCCACAATCGCACCATTATTTTACTCTTCTTTGAGAGGTGTAAGATCAGCTTTTTTCCAAAATCACGAATCTTATCCGGATCTTAAGTCCCTGGTCACAGCTTGTTAATTGAGCACAAGGTGGAAAGTGGTAAGTTAGGGGTCAAAGTAAACATGAAGGATATGAGAGTAAGTTTGTGCGATTCATGAACTGCGGAGATAAAGGCGAAAGACAGCGAATTCTATGAGATATCGAAGCAGATATGGCCATCTTAATGAAATTATTTGAGGGCGGGCCTAAAATTCAGATTAACTCGCTCAGCATACGAGGGCTGGAGATAATAGTCAGTTGTAGAAACATGCGAGATGGAAGAATCAAACCAAAATTATGGAATTAGTTTGGAGTAAATGGTGGTCTTCCAGCGTCTTCCAGCAAAATTTCACGAGTCCCCACACGATCACTCGCATAAATAAAAACTTCTTCTTACGTTGTTACCTGCACAGAACCTCGCCGAATAATAAGGTAACTAACTGACGCGGTCATCGTTTTTATTAACTCGTCCTCGAAGACGTTGTCGTATCCTCGATTGGGGCCATCTCTTCCCTAGACCAATGCCTAGCCATATCGATGATGGCTCAATCTTTTCATTGGCTCAACACATCGCGTACCTGACGCTTACTTTAAACATCTCCCATAGGCGACCCTAGCCTCTCGCTGGGCATCCGAAATGTTGTCCGTTGGAGTTCTATTGTTCCCTTGTTCGGCTTTGTGTGCATCATGTCGAAATTCCACCTTACATACTTAGCTGGCGAGCAAACAAACCCGAGCTCCAAGCTCCCTGCAGAAATTGCGACATGTGCTGCTGAATATAACGTTTTCCTGCCAGTTCCTACTACCTAATAAAATTAAATATTCTCTGTATATTTGAATAAATGACTGATTAATTAAATGAACACTTCAATAAGGGCTCACAGGGTCCAAAAGAGGCGTAAATGGAGTTCAAGCAACTGATAGAAGACAGAGCAGTGGCCAGGATTGTTGGGAATATCCAAGTAAAACGGATGAACCAGTCCACGTATAAGTGCGCAAATGTATTATCATTTCAGTTCTATCGGATCAAAGGCACCACGTAATCGATGTACAAATGATCCATATCGCAAGTGGCTCGGTTTCGGAGGCTTCCCATCTGAGCAGACCCTACAGGCGTTGACCAATTCTCTGATTTTCCCCTCCATTGAATACCACATGAAAAACTCCCGAATATTCTCCAGCGTCCTAAAACTCCTAGAAACCTTACAGGAGCCTCATGGTAATATTTTACATTTGTTCTTGGGGAAGCGGAAAGCAAATGATATAATTTCTGAAAATATATGGAGAAACTGTCATGCCTCAAGATCACTGATTTTCGGACCAAGCTCCGGATCTTCTCTTTGATACTTACAAATATTGTCTTACAACAGTGGAGAATCAGACAGGATAGCACTGGTAAAGGAAGCCACAGAAAAGTAAGTATTAGGGAATTCAGAGTAGGCCAGTTTACTATTATTAGAAGAATGTTCAGAAAACACCCTGCTTATGCTACCAGCCACCACATTCCCGGATACTCTAATCTGGTGTGCGTCAAACTGGAGCATGAACGTTAGCACAACAGGTTGAATGACGGTTTGGATATATTGTGCACTGTTCAATGTTCCCTTGACGATTGCCAGAGGAGAACGGACAATGTCGGATATAGCTCCCCACACCATGATGCCGGGTTTTGGCTCTTTGTGCCTCTGCCATATAGGCTACACTCTGCACGACGCAAACACGAGTACTAATATCATTGGCACCAAGGCAGAAGCGACTATCATCACTGAAGACGACACCTCTCCATTCGCCTTTCCATAAGTGGCTATCGCGACACTGGGAGGCGTGCACACTACGTCTTTCATTAATTAGATCTAGTATCTCCTGAGTTATCCATTTATAGTTAGTTGAAGATAACTCCCTTCCTAACATAACTTTAGCAGCCCTACTGACCTCATTCTACAGGAGTGACCCTTCTTCATCCATTGTGTTCCCCTCAAGCTTTTCATTTAGTCTTTGTGCAACATGTTCACTGGAACAATCCCTCTCACTCTTTTCTTTCAGCTTGTGTACATCATACACCTTTCTTCAATGTCTTCAACTTCAGATGACATTTCATTACAACAAGTTGTGGTCAGAGTCCAAGTCTGATCCTGGGAAGGGTTTGCAGATCAACACCTGTTTTTTTTGGTCTCTGCCTAATCATAATAAAATATATTTGATACCTTCGAGTGTCCCCAGGCTTCGGCCACGTATACAGCCGTCTTTTGTCGTGTTTCAACCAAGTACTAGCAAGGACTAAATTATTATCAATACAGAATTCAACCATTCGAATTCCTTTTTCATTACGTTGCCTAATCCGTATTCTCCTACTGTACTACATTTCCTTCCTTGGCCTACCACTGCATTCCAGTCTCCCATTACAATAAAATTATCGTCGCCTTTTACACATTGTATTACATCTTCTAAATCTTCGTACATTATTTCGATTTCTTCATCATCCGCTGAACTAGTAGGCATAAAGACCTATATAGATTGGCATTGGTTTGGTATCTATCTGGAGAACACTATTCACTATTTTCACTATGCTGTGGTCGTAGTAGCTTACTCGCTGCCGAATTTTCTTATTCATTATTAAACCAACTCACACACTTCCCCTGTTTGATTTTGTGTTGATAATTCTGTGGTCTTCGGACCAAACTTCCCGCTCTTCCTGCTAACGTACTTCACTTATACCAACTACATCTAACTTTAGTCTATCCATCTCTCTTTTCAGATTCTCTAACCTACCACAACGATTCAAGCTTCTAACATTCCACGCTCCGACTCGCAGAATGTTAGTATCCATCTCCCTGATTATTGCCCCCTTTCGTGTAATCCCCACTGAATTTGGACTAAGGTACCTCCGGAGTATTTTACCCCGGAGGAAGCTATCATCAGTTCATAATTCATTTCTTCAGAGAGAATTGCATGTCCTCGGGAGTTAGTTACGGCTGTAGATTCCCGTTGTTTTCAGCCGTGTAGGAGTATCAACACACCTAAATTATGTTAAATATTATCGATAGGTCATATCTGTCAGTCATTGGAATTGCCGTTCTTGCAGCTTCAGAAAAGCTGCGAGAGTTGGTTGGATGGAAACCAGTGTGGTTTCAGACCACAGAGGGGCTGTCGGTATCAGATTTTTTGTATGCCCACGATAATTGTAAAGTGCAACGAGAAAAATATGCAGTTATGTTTCGTAGATCTATAGATGGCATTTGACAGAGTGCCGAGGGAAATGTTATTTGCCATTGTGGGGGACTATGGAATTAAAATTATGAAAAGAAATCAAAGAATTCACATTGGCAATTGAGCTCCAGTGAGAGTTGATGGTAGAATTAGTTACTGGTTAAGATACAAAGCCGTTTTCCCATGGAGCAAATTAGAAATACCAACTGCAACAGCAAGAATGCAGGTGTGAGGCATCGAGTGAAAAAGTTCCCTCGAACATGGCGCCTGATTGAAAAGGCTCCATATCTGGTACAGTTATACGTGACGACAGTAATTTAAATACTACTAAACATGAAAATCTTAGCTATAAGAGCAGTTTAACCGTGTGTATAATAGTCATTTCGTATGAATTCGAGTATTCAGTACGTTATAATTAGCATATTACATTAGTCGAAACCAACGAAAATAAGTGATGAATGCCATGAAAGATGTAAATATCTAAGCCGTAACATTATACTGATGGCGTCACATATGTCGAATTTTTTGAAACTGTTTTCTCTGAGGATGTTAGAGAAGGCGTATTCAGTTTATATTATTTTTTCAGTTACTTTGCTGCATTGAAAAAGTAGTGGAACAGTAAGATTTCGCAGGGGTTCAAAATTCAAGCTTTCGGTGTGAAACTCAAAGTTGGAACCGAATAGATAGATTTGCGATAGCTAGTAGCAGTAAAATATGTTGTACGAAAGTACAACCTACAAAAAATATTTCAGATTCATTCCGGACAAGATTGTACGCGTTGGTTCATAACCAGGTCTATATCGCAATGAAGTTGTGCCGCTAAATGTGGTGGTGAACCCCAATCGCCGTATATACCGTGACAATGAAGAGGAAACATAAGCCATGTGCGACCTTGACCCCGGCAACCAAGTCAATGACCTGTTTTGTAATCAGAATGTGAATTACTCTTCTTCTTACAGCTTTATTAGATATTATATGTATAATATATAACGTCTAGTTTGCCCTGAGGTAATCGAAGCGATGAAGAGAGCAAACATGCGAAGTATTATTACGAGTGACCGTAAGAATTATTTCGGTATGAATTTATCTGAGTCTGGCTTCCTAAATTAGGCATTTCCATCGGCATGCGTGTGATAATCCTATAGTGGTATTTCGATCTTGGTATTTTGAATAACAGATATTGTTATGAGTTATGGGTGAATCGTGTGGTGAGTTTCGTGTGCGGTGTGAATTACTTTACCTATTATTTAAGTAGACTTAATTTTGTATGTAGTAGTAAAATGGAAGGAGCTTGTTGGAACATTAGATGGTATGTGTTAGTCCTGGCAGATATTAATTGATCGGAGCCTAGACCATGTCAGTTTATTATAATTCGGGTTATAATCAGGTGTCTTTACTGCGTCGTGTGTATCTTGTTGAACTGTCCTCAGAATATATGACATGCGTGTGACATGTGAAGTGTTAAATTTATGATTGTATTTGGCACATATATATTTGTTGGTCTTCGTTTGAAGGATGTACTGGACGCGGTAATGTGCTGATGAGTACCAGTATTGATGGAAACGGCGATTATTTTATGTTGGTAGCCGCAGATTCTTCGAGACATACCAAAGGTTTACATTATACTTAACCTTGAGCTACGTTCACTTATTAAATGAGATACGCTATGTGAGATGTTCTTGAGTTTATGACATATTTTAGCTTAAGCCTGAGTGTCTAATGTTCCTCATTCGAGTCTCAGTGCCACGAACCTGCTACGCAGGCGTAGCAGGGGGAGAGGTGATACTCCCACGTGGCGCGTCCCAGGTGGCGGATAGGGGGGTCCTAACCGGCTTGCCGGCGGACTTGAGGGAAATAAAATACCTCTCGCGGACCAAACACTACCCCCTGCGGGTGGGGGACGCATATGTAGAATACACCCGCGGTATCCCCTGCCTGTCGTAAGAGGCGACTAAAAGGGGCGACCAAGGGCTGACTGAATTAGAACCATGAAACAAATTTTGAATCGTACCATCACGCGGGGAACACCATTTGTTGCCTGTACTTGCGAGTAGTACCACTAAATTCGGTACGACATAGGTTTGTGATTAGTAGCAGTTAAAGCCTGGCCTGGTGGATTCCAGTACCCGTGCGTCGTACCCATGTGTGCAACACCGCGGGTCTGGGCGTAGCCTGTGAGTTGTACCACTATATGAGCAGCACCGTGGGTCTGCGTTGCCTGTGATTAGTACCCACTATGTGAGGAACACCACGGGAATACCGGCGCCCGTGTTTAGTACACCTAGGTGGGGAACCATCTCGGTTTGCGTTGACTCTGAGTTGGGCCATTGTGTGAGACACACCATAGGTCTGCGTTACTTGTACGTATTGCAATACTTGTGAGTAGTACCATCTTTTGTGGAACACCGTGAGTCTTCGCTACTTCTGATTAATACCCCAACATGACACATACCATGGTTCTATTTTACTCGCGACATGTACCATTCTGTGGGGCCTTAGACGTGGATTTTGCACCCCCTTTGGACACCAAGCATGATTGTGCTTTATAAGTGGTTCCTTGGTCGGTAGTAATGTTATTTTCGATCTGTATTGAGTCCGATCCACTGGCTTTTGTTTGTTTGTTTTGTGTTTTGTTGAGTTCCTGTCCATCCATTCATTCTTCATGCCATATTTTATTTTTATTTTGGTCAGTGGATGCCTTTGCAATTTTTGTTCTTTCATTTCGTACCATTAGGGGCCGATGACCTTCGATGTTAGGCCCCTTAAAACAACAAGCATCATCATCATCACGAGTCTCAGTGTTTCGCTATATGTACTTGGATACGTGCATACGCCCCTAACGGGACGAGTTACCCCATATGCCGCATTCATGTTCCTCATAATAGATGCCTTGAACACCTATATTCCACAATTCCGGACACGCTGAATAACATGTTGGCGGAACTCAGGTCATGAAAGATCATTTATAAGCCACGATGCGCCGAACTGTAGGGTCATTTACTTGTTAATCAGGCGCTGTTGCTGAAGATGGCACATTATTTGATTATTACCGCTACGTTAGGGCCACATTATTTAATATTGAGATATTTAAATGACGCCATCACTAATTCATTCATTTTTTGCTATTTTGCTTTACGTCGCACCGACACAGATAGGTCTTATGGCGACGATGGGACGGGAAAGGTCCAGGAATGGTAATGAAGCGTCCGTGGCCTTAATTAAGGTACAACCCCAGCATTTTTCTGGTGTGAAAATGGGGAACCCTCGGAAGACCATCTTCAGGGCTGACGACAGTGGGGTTCGAACCCACTATCTACCGGATGCGAGCTCACAGCTGCGCGCTCCTAACCGCACGGCCAACCGTGCGTTGATTCATTATTTTTAATAAGGTACAGGTATTTTTTCCGTTTTGAATGATAATTCTAATTCCATTTGTGTCGTTTTTTCCCTCGTAAAATGCTCGCCTCGGAAGTCATCCTCTCTTCTGCAACGCTCCCTGATTTGTACTCCTGCTTTCCTAGATTTGACAAGGCTAGGTTTTCTACCACTTTAGATCATAAACAGGCTTACTGTCAGACCCCGTTATTTGAGGAGTCTAAACACCTTATGTACTTCGCTATGGACTGTAATTTGTAAGAATATATCATAGCGCCTTTCAGATTATCAGCTAGGGCTGCCGTGCTCACTAGGATTCTGGATCAAATCCCAGTTGACGTCAAGTTTCACTATGTCTACAATTATTTCGACGAGTCGTTGTGCACAATGAATCGTTCGAGAGACATCATTGCTCATATTAGTGAACTCCTACTACGCCTTAGAAAGACTGGTCATACTGTTAAATTTCAACGTTTCATTTTCTAGGCATAATATGTACTTCTTATGCCACATTACTTCTCAAGGCGGAGTGTCAGTCATCAGTCTAGAATACAAGCTATACATGGTTAAAAGCCTTCCGATTCATCGGTATGATTAACATCATTTCGTAAGTTCATCCCTAATTTCGTAATCGTGCTGCTCTACCTAACCTTTTGCGTCGTTAGGGAGTGCAACTTGTAGGCTATGTGGGCCATCCCTGCAAGCAGCATGCGAGGACCTGAATCTTGCGTTGTTAATTCCCAGGTTCAATCTTTCCCGTGTTTTCCTGGAAGCTGAAAGTGCAACCTGCCGTCGCATACTTTTCAATATCCATTTCACCTCAGGAATATAAGTATTCTGATTATTAACTTGATGGACTTGCTGTACTCTTCGACCTGGAAAAATGTCAGAGTATACTTACAACATGCCAAATCTGAGCTAGAAACTGATAATCAAGTTCTCATTTAGGTTCTTGGATAACCCCATCCTACTGGTCATCTGGCTCGTTGGGCTATAAAGATTTCAGATTGAGGCGTGCGGCTGTGAGCTTGCATCCGGGAGATAGTAGGTTCGAATCCCACTATCGGCAGCCCTGAAGATGGTTTTTCGTGGTTTCTCATTTTCACACCAGGCAAATGCTGGGGCTGTACCTTAATTAAGGCCACGGCCGATTCCTTCCAACTCCTAGGCCTTTCCTATCCCATCGTCGCCATAAGACCTATCTGTATCGGTGCGACGTAAAGCCCCTAGCCAAAAAAAATAATTCAGATTTACAGTTTGACGTACGTCAGTTTAGGGTATAAAGTGGTAGCTGATAGCCTAAGCGGGATGTTTTCTAAAAAATCTTCTAATAATTGCAATCTGGTCTATTCTGAACTGCCTAATACTTTATTTTCTGTTTCTTCCTTTATTAATGCTATCCCATCTGATTCCCCTCTGTTGTAAGACGATACAAAAACCAATCCAAACCAAACCCCATGGCACTACAGCCCTTGAAGGCCCTTGGACTACCAAGCGACCGCTGCTCATCCCGAAGGCCGGAAGATTACGAGGTGTCGTATGGTCAGCACGACGAATCCTCTCGGCCGTTATTCTTGGCTTTCTAGACCGTGGCCGCTATCTCACCGTCAGATAGCTCCACAATTCTAATCACGTAGACTGAGTGGACCTCGAACCAGCACTCAGGTCAGGTAAAAATCCTTGACCTGGCCGGGAATCGAACCCTGGGCCTCCGGGTGAGACGCAGGCACGCTACACCTACACCACGGGGCCGGCTGTAAGACGATATTTCTAAGCAATAATGTGAAGATACGAAGCTAGGCCGGATAATCAGTGATCTGTTTTCAGGCAAGACAGTTTCACCACACATTTTGAGAAATAGTGTTGTTTGTTTTCCGTCTCGGCAAGACCAAACCCTCGAAATTGTCATTCCTACTGCCTTAGTGCCCATGATGTTTAAGTATTACCATGAGACTCCTATGTATGGTCATCTAGGAGTATGTAAGACCCTGGAAAAAATTCGGAGGTTTTACATATGGAAATCGATGGAATGGGAAGGTCACAGCCTCTGAGGTCTGTTCATATGGCAAGCCTCTAACACCAAGTTAGGCTTGTTCTCGTCTCATCAAGCCACTCGCCCTATGGATCATATCTATATCCACTACGTAGTGCCTTCGCCCCGATTAAAATTGAAATAGGAATATATTTGCACTTGCATGCAAGGACTAGTTCACCTGTTTTACTTCGATATTTCCAACAAGTCTGACCTCTGATCAGTCTTCTATCAGTTGCTTGAACTCCATTTACACTTCCTTTGGTTCCCTCTTAATAATTTGTATCAAATAATTCGAAAGTATTTACTCCAAACTTATTACATACGCATTGCTTTGATTTCTCCATTTCCCATGATGCTACAACAGACTATTATCGCCAGCTCTCGTATGCTGAGTGAGTTAATCACAAAATTCGGCCGGCCCTCTACAATCTTCATCAACACTACCATAGCTGCTGCGATAACTCATTACATTCTCAAACTTTCGCCTTTAACTCCACAGTTCATTAATCGCACAAACTTACTCACATGTCCTTCATGTTTGATTTTTCCCTAACACGCCACTTTCCAACTTGTGGTCAATTTACGATCTGTTACCAGAGACAATGTATCCGGATAAGATCCGGGACATTTGCGACTAAGCTGATCTCACGCCTCTCAAAGGAGAGTACAGTAAATGTACGATCGTGGACGCCGACCCCCTAACTTCCGGATAGAGGCAAGGAATTTGTCAAAAACTTTACGGCGAGGAATGGAACTGCTCAGTTTTCGAGTAACCTTGCTTCCAGATTCCGTGGTCCTTGTACTATTTCATAAATTCTCCCTCCAGTTATTCTGCTTGTCAGCAACCCGGAGTACCAGAAATTTTTCAGGTTTCACCTGTCGCAGATTAAGCCCGCTTAAGGACATTTTTCATTTGTTAAATGTTTCATGTGACGTTTTAGGCATGTGTTTTGACTTCTAAACCTGCTAACAAAGTCCCCTTCTTTATCTTCCTTTCGTAATTTTTTTCTGCAAGTATAGTTTTCAAATTAGAATTACGTATTTTTAGTAATAAATTAGTATGTGTCAAGTATGGCCGTGCTGGAAGTTTCAAGTTCGTATCCCTATTGTAACAATATTTTGAGACAAATTTAGCCTATTCCTTTCTTTTACTAATTACGTATTCAAAATTAAATTTTGGTTCCTTAATAGCAAAGGTCGTAAATGATAATCTTTTTCTGAAGTAACGTAGTTAGTTTGCACCCATTTTAAATTAAAATGTTAGGTTTATCTTTCCTACTTTTCATGCGAAATGTATTTACAAATCTCCCCGAAGCCACTTAAGTTCTGTAGAGTTGCCCCAGCCACCTAACGTTTTTCTTTCGAATAGCGCATGATATGTACCACAATAAAATGTGCCCCACTGCATACCTACATCAGCCACGCTGAACGTGCTAGAAGTGAAAAAAAAAACATTTTCTGTTGCCGAGTTATCCTATGTTTTAGCCAGAGAATTAGAACTACGCTTGGAGTATTTCTTCAATTCCCTGGCCATTCTTCACCAGCCTGGGCCCGACTGGCCATAAGTTCCGTGCCGCTGCCCTGCAGCGCCTTCCTCTTCTCAGTGTTACTGGGACTGGTGCAGTAATGGTTACTGCTTCGGGACTCTAAACCGGTATGCCGGCCGGCCCTAATGCTATCGGTAACCAAGGCCCTCGACTCACCATTCTTTTCACTGTACCTGGAGGATGGTACTTAGGGTAACTTGAGGTCCGTCTCCTCGGAACCGGTCCTTGGGAATGCGGACCTGCCTCACTGTCATCCTTGGTCACAACTACCCCGACTACTCAGTGGTCGTCGGATCAGCCATTGGGCTTCAATCTAATACTCTACAGTAGATAACAGACTCGACCTCAAGAACGTCTTTGAATTTGTTCTTCATTTTCCTCCGATTATTAGAAAATGTGGAGCCTCCGTGGCTCAGACGGCAGCGCGTCGGCCTCTCACCGCTGGATACCGTGGTTCAAATCCCGGTCACTCCATGTGAGGTTTGTGCTGGACAAAGCGGAGGCGGGACAGGTTTTTCTCCGGTACTCCGGTTTTCCCTGTCATCTTTCATTTCAGCAACACTCTCCATTCTCATTTCAGAGCATCTATCAGTCATTAATAAATCACTTTGGGAGTGGCGACCCCATCGTACTAATAGCCTATATCTGCTTCATGCATCACATCCCTGACCCGGTCATTGACTGGAAAACATGTTGTAGGTTTTCATATTAGAAAATGTGAACTTCAGGAGAGGGAGGCCTGTACAACAAACACTAAGGCCAGTGCCTAATCGTGATAAGCACATTAACCGTTGA
The DNA here is from genome assembly GCF_040414725.1 of Anabrus simplex. Classification (NCBI taxonomy): domain Eukaryota; kingdom Metazoa; phylum Arthropoda; class Insecta; order Orthoptera; family Tettigoniidae; genus Anabrus; species Anabrus simplex. The sequence continues at coordinate 567,964,608 of NC_090266.1, forward strand.
GTATAGTGAATTCTCGCGGAGACAAGCTGAACTTTGTGAAAAGCCACATAATTTCCAAGATTGTTGACAGATGTTAATAACTTGGTTCGGGATGCCACCTAATGGATGAATTATCTTCAGTAGCGTATTGTAACACTGAAGTGTTCTCACCTTCTGGCTCACGTTTGCGGTTCTGAAGTTGCCCGTACTCTAATTTCAAAATTAAGTTGACCCATTATCGCCCAGCTCGCCCTTGTGTAACCATTTTGATCAATCCACCGACCGGTGAGGATCTACCTCGCATAAGGCGCCAGGCGAGCTAGGGCAACATCTTAGGTGGGCGGACAAAATCACTTACCCTAACATGTGAACTTAATTGCGTGTGGCAACGATTAGGTTCGTTCGGCGGATACCTTATTTTAAGGTGAGGTTTACTTAATTTCACTTATTTGTGTAAAACGTAGTTTCTTGGTTTCTTTGCTGCAAGTATAATCAGACCGCGCTCTTTGCTTGTTATGTATACCAAATATTGGTCTTAACGTGCCGAAGGTTATTAGGTCTTAGAAATTGGGAGCTTGTTCCCACCCACCATTAACATGTAATTTTTTTAATTTTTCCTTGTTAAAGCCCTTTTTCTGAGTACGTATCATTTTTTAATAGTTATTATTTTTGTTTAGAGAAGGAAACAGGAAGTAAAGAACAAAAAATTATCTTTGGATGTACATTTGAAACGTAACGTTTTGTGGTAATTTTGTCCAGTAACCTTGGCCCTGCCACTTCTTCCCCTCTACAATATTTGAGTATTATTATTGTTTGAATTATTATTGGAACCCATTAATTACATTTCTATGAAACCAACGTGCGTCCTGTCATTTAATCACAAAGTAATCCGTACTTTCTTATACATTTTACGCTACTGTGCGTTACATTGCTTTATTTAAAGTTCTCAGTTGTCAGGATTAGGTTCACTTTATTAAAAACTGTTTGAAACTGAGAGTTTAAAATGTTTGCTCAATTTGGAGTATATGTGTGTAATGTTCCAAAGATGTAAGTCATACACAAATTTGGAATTCATTCTCGAGTATGGCAATTGAACATGGATCATAGACCTCCCAGGGATTGTAACCTTGCACTTTGAGTTCCTCATTACCGGAGTAATGACATACAGGCATTCCCTCACACCACCATCCTGCCCATTAAGCAGCTTATTGCTGTTGTGATGAGTAATATCGTGCATACGTATGTAAGCAGACTGAGGGACAAGGTCTTGGGGTAATTCTGGAATTACATTCATTGGGCTCATGTATGTAAAGGCACATACCATGTCAATGGAGTTATACGAACGAACATTCAATCAAAATATATAATATTCTAAATCCATAAAAACCACCTTATTTCAGCCTGTGAAATTCATTCGAAAATTTTCACAAAATATATTACGATATTTTGTCTTCCTGTATTGCGATAAATAGTACGAAGTGTTCACTTAGCTGCCCTGGGAATCATAATAGTGCGGGATAATTTGACAGTATTAAGTTTGACAACAATTAAAATAAATAGCAATGGAGAAGTATTACGTTTCATTGTGTATCTGAAGGAAATGAACACTTCCAGAAAACAAGCTGTAAATTTTTTACATCTGGAATGATAAAAGAGTTCTATATATACATAGCCTAAAAGCAAATGAACACCCACAGGAAAGTGAAAAATACTTGCCTGTTGCACGATCATACAGCTTTATGTATGCACTAGCAGTTACCCACGGCTTCGTTCTTGTGGATTTCGCAATTTGTTAAAAGTAATCCCTTCTTGCCAATGTACTTAAGGCATTGTCCGAGAATCCCTTAAGTATACAAACTCACCCAAAATTTGAGTTTTATTTACCTGAGAAACTCTTTGTAAACCACGCTGGTGGTATTGGCTTTTGAGGCGAAGATGAACATGCGACATAGAACTGTATATGTGAGAAACAGTCTTCTCTGAACTCGAAAACAAAACTTTTCTTGATTTTAAAGGAGATTCTAAAATTTAATTTCCACGTATGCAGCACATGAAATGTTAGGCCCCTTAATACAACAATCATTAACAACATCATGAAGATGTTCACTTCCCAGTGTTACACACATTTGTCCATCAAAATTCCCTCGCCTTTCTACTACCACATTCATTTGGTTCCCACTCTCCTTTTACTTCCTGTATCAGTTGACTGTCTATTATTTGGAATTTGATCTTATCATATTCATGTACTTCAGGCCAATTTCCTCGTACTGGAGAATTTCTGCGCTTATTCGTCGGTATACAGACTTCAGTTTCTCTATCCTAGGCCTAGTTATATTTAGTTCACTCGAGATCAGGTAGTGATCGGTATCGTCGAAAATCCCCGAAATACCCACACACCATAATAGATTTCTGAATTCAAATAATTAATTAAGAAGTAAGAATTAAGAATTTGGAATTAAATCGCAATTGCTGATCCCATAATAGCACGGAAGTCCAGTAACCACATTACACTGTTGTTGGCCTATGTATTTTCCCCATATTTACCCATCACTTTCTCATGTCTATCAGGTATATTTCCAGATTTCACATTTAAATCGACTATTTGCGTTATTCTGTCCCTGATGGTTTACCTCTGGATAGGATGTAACTCAGTGCTTCTTCAAACTCGTCTACATCATTTTTATCTACTTATTCATATTGTGAATACTATGAGATGATTTAGTCCTATTTCCTGAAAGAGCTAAATCTATCGTCATCATTCGCTCATTTTGATGACTAACAAAATTTATGTCACATGTTGTACTCTTCCTGATGAAAATTCCCGCCCCACATTCTACCTTCTGTCTGTAACACAAGCTAAGAACACCTTATAATCCCCCTTCTCTTCCATGATATCACCTCTTACCCGAACATCAGTAATTCGTAATATATTCAAGCATCCTCTTTGCCAAATCAGCCGTTCTTTCTTTCTTTCTTTCTTTCCTCCTTTCCTCCAAGCCCCATTAATGTTGATAGCATCACGTTAAATTCCGTTTCGTTCGATGACTTGTTTCAAAGAAGTCCGGGGTCTCTTGAGACTCTGTCATCCCAATAGGTCATAGGCTTGCTTAAATTATTCTGATCTCAGAAATGTCTGTGGAATAGAATCCTACATTAATTGCACGTAGCCCCTGTGAGAATGTTTCCTCTAAATGTTAGGGGATCCACAGTGGGCTAAATATTTCAAAGCACGTCAGTACAAGGAGGGCTGCGATTTAGAATGTGTCCGAGGTGCCTACCCTCATTCCGTATCAACTGGTAGCCCACTCTCTGGACTATTGACTAGGCCACTCAGACGTTACTAATTGTTCACGAACTTAGACATGACCGTCGGTCCCCAGGACGTGACTCGCACCTTGAAATATGTAAGTTAATTTAAATAAAACAAAACATAGTAACAACTTTAGTAATACGCATTATTCGTCGCTTTTTTCCCCGTAGATAATCTGATTTTAGATCAATTTACTCTCTATTACGGAAGACGTTCACATGAAAACATAGTAACAGAAGGTAACTATTCCTGGTAAGCAGGTTGCCGGCTTTTGAGCAGTAATTATGCATCATAATTATGCATTACGTAGGCATACATATAAATGTTATAGTAAATAGTGTGCAGTTAATTAAGTGACCTAATGAATTTTATCGACCGAGCTCGATAGCTGCAGTCGCTTAAGTGCGGCCAGTATCCAGTATTCGGGAGATAGTGGGTTCGAACCCCACTGTCGACAGCCCTGAAGATGGTTTTCCGTGGTTTCCCATTTTTACACCAGGCAAATGCTGGGGCTGTACCTTAATTAAGGCCACGACCGCTTCCTTCCCATTCCTAGGTATTTCCTATCCAATCGTCGCCGTAAGACCTATCTGTGACGGTGCGACGTAAAACAAAAAACAAAAAAAATAATTTAATCGAAAGTGTCCCACCTACTCCCAGGCAGGATATCATCCCTCTCAATGAGTATACTAATGAAATATTGTTTTCGTGGTGAACCAAACATTCGCATGGTGTAATATTAGGTGATATAGCGTGTAACAAACAATAGCTTTGACAATGTCGTTAACTGGTGCAAACGAATTGCTATTTTATGAGCTGTAATAAAGTGCTTCTTGTGTTAGCTCAAGGCAATATATTTTAAACAATGTTTGGGTGCATATATAAGGAAATAATAGTTTCATGGAAGAAAATGGGGCCAGTACTGAATTTTTACCAAATATATATCGTTATGTCATGCATTGTTACATGAAGAAGGGATCTACGTTTTACTGAACCTCTGTTTCAACCGTTTTTAGCGTCAAGGCAGTTGATAGTCTCATTCATTCTGTGTAACGTGGGTGTCAGGTAAGCATTCATTACAAAATAGGGCGTTAATGCCCTGGCATACATTTGTAATTTAACGCATCGTTGCTATTTCTTACTGTTTTAATTTAGGTCAGTTCTTTTTTTTTTTTTTGCTAGGGGCTTTACGTCGCACCGACACAGATAGGTCTTATGTCGACGATGGGATAAGAGAGGCCTAGGAGTTGGAAGGAAGCGGCCGTGGCCTTAATTAAGGTACAGCCCCAGCACTTGCCTGGTGTGAAAATGGGAAACCACTGAAAACCATTTTCAGGGCTGCCGATAGTGGGATTCGAACCTACTATCTCCCGGATGCAAGCGCACAGCCGCGCGCCTCTACACGCACGGCCAACTCGGACGGTTTAGGTCAGTTTAATGCATTCCATACTTTCGTATTAGATCGACTTCTCTGCTCGCCTGGCTGCTGGCTTTACTTGGCCATTACTTTGGAGATTTTTTACGAATGGGCATGTAATATGATCAATTTGAATTTAAAGTGTGTTTAACCAGTTATCCGTGCTGATTTCAGTGAATGCCTGGTTGTCCGATCTCATTTAATTTTAGCACAGATGATAGATTTTCCATATACTAAATTACTGGGGATAATTACGATAAAATTTAAGAAAAAATCCCCTTGAAATTCTTTTCATGCACACATTTACCAAAAGGGGAACTGGTGTGCTAAGCTATACAGTACAATTTTCACTATGCACCTCCATACTGGCTGGAACTGAGCAGGATACATACTTATTTTACTATGACTGGAACGTACAGTACAGGCATCAGTTCAAAATTAGCTAGAAGAATTATGCCTTTCGTTCCACACGAGCAAGTATCTAGGAGACAGAAGGATAATTATTGTGCCACTAGAAGTGTGTCCATCCGATGAGTTCTTTGTAAAGCTAACATTCTATAATCTGTAACTGCAGTTACTTGGTCATGCGGCGGTGGTGGTTGTGATTAAAGATTTAAATGGAAGTATAACTGGGCACTGCGAGGCTATTTTGCTTTATCGGTGAACATTTTTATCGATGTATTTCATGTTGTTTCATGTCCGACTCGTCGGCTGAATGTCCAGCGTACTGGCCTCCGGTTCAGAGGGTACCGGGTTCGATTCCCGGCCGGGTCAGGGATTTTAACCTTAATTGGTTCAATCCAATGCTCGGGGACTGGGTGTGTTTGGCGTATTCAGCTTTAGAAATAATCCTAGGTAGGGTCCTCATCTTCTCAGACGTCTACTAGATAAAGATCTGCACCAGGCCTCTCCGGAGGCTATAGGCCATTATTATTATTATTATGTGGGTTCATGACTGGAAATTTGAGGAACTAGGTTTCGTTACTGGTGAAATTTACAATTTCAATTACACGTATTTGGTGTTATTTAAAGATATTTGAAGAGTGTTGGGTTAATATTAAGTCTCACCAAACATTTACGGTGTTAAGTGACTGCAGATCTTCTGAAATGGAATGTCGTCACCGAGAGATTAATTTGGTTATGTCTATTAAAAATCACTTTGTGTTAGGTTTCGTTGTTGTTGTTCATGAACTATCATTATTCTTCTGTATTCCTATTTTTTCTACTTTTAATTGAAAATAACTGTGTGTAACACTGGGCACTGTATTGTTATTCGAGTTTTTCATATGATAAATAAATAAATACGTAAATCACATACTTAGTAGTTACACAGGGCTTGGACAAAATTTAACCATTTTCATATAAGTATTATTTAAATTAAATTCCTAAAACGTTCCTTATTGCATACTTTTGTTAGAATTAACAAACCTTACATATTTCAAATTCGTAAATCAAGTAATTTTTCGTTTCCCTTTCGAGTATATTAATAAATTACGTTTACTCTTGCACCTGAATATAAGCATACATGCACATTTATTTACTTTAGAAGAATTTAAGGAGAATTTTTTCAGTTATGAAAAATATTTTGCCAGTGCTCCATAGGAAATAAAAATACTTGATATTTATACAAATTGTGATTTCCGGTCCCTTATCACAAAACCAGCAAAGGGATACCACACATACATACACTTGTGGATGATGTAGTATACTTTGGCAGCGCTAGGCTTCGGCGATGGCATTGCACTGGTATCTACATATGAATATTCCAAATCCATTTTGATGCGTACGATAAACCTACAACGTACGGAAATTGGCCCCAGTTTGGATCCACGAAAATGTTAGGCGATAGTAATTAAGAATGGCACTCTGAAAATAGCGACACTATAATGCAATGAGCAGTATATCAATATCCTCAGTTAATGAGGAAGAAACAGGTGAATTATCTAGGTGAAAATTTAATTGTGACATTTTACTATATGACGGATATGTGATAAGTATATAAAATGGCAGTGTAACTAAGCCCGTTAACTCGTCACTCTTGATACTAGATCAAAGATAAACATATTATCACAAATCTATTTGGCCCCGACTGATATATCATTTATGGTGCGTCCCATTAAAAGTAATCCGACGCGGTTTTTCGGAAGATGTTGATAAGATAGTCAAACATTCTGAGAAAGGAGTAACTATAGTACCAAATGACAGCCCATATTCTATGCTGTATTCATCTATAATAATATTTATTTTACAGTCTGCTTTATGTCACACCGACATAGATAGTTCTCGTGGCGACGACGGGAGAGGAAAATGCTAGGAGGTTGAGGGAAGCGAACGTGGCCTTATATAAGGTACAGAACCAGCATTTACCTGCTGTGAAAGTGGGGTAAACATGGAATACCATCTTTAGGTCTGCCGACAGAAGGGTTTGAACCCACCATCTCTCGAATGATAGCTCATAGCTACGTGACCCAAACTGCGCTGTCACTTGCTCGGTGGTATTCTAGAACAGTCCCTGGATTGCGTGTAATGAACGCTCCCTGGGAAGCATGGGTTGAATAAATCAATGTACGCATCCACCTCATGTACATTCTAAATATACTTCTAAATCGTTCCAATGGGGCCGATGACCTTCGATGTTATGCGCCTTATAACAACAAGCATCATCATCATCAGTCTTTCCAGAGATTTCAAAAAAGAAATGGGTATCAGTTTAAGACATCTTGACCTAGTAGTTGTTGAAGAACGCAACGTAAAGGAATTAGAAAGAGGCTACATGATTAGGAATTTGAAGAATGAAAAGAGGACGCATCTCAATGTGTTAGGATTTAATGATATTCGGTTAAAGAGAGATAACGAGGAGGATATAGGAGATTATAAAGTGTACTTGACGGGTGTTACAAAGGAAAGGGCAGACTAGGGGGGTAGGACTGTTAATCAGGAATACTATTAGAAGCAACGTAGTTTCAGTTAGACACATTTATGAGCGAATGATGTAGGTAGATTTGGCGGTTGGAGGAATTAGGACGAGAATAATCTCAGTGTATTCACTTTGTGAGAGTTCAGATGACGATGGAGCTTAGAAGTTGTATGAATCATTGAGGGACATCTTAGTCAGGGTCAAGAGCAAGGATAGGATTGAACTAATGGACGATTACAATGCGAGTGTTAATTGGTAAATGTGGGGAAGATACGGAAGCTAAAATTAATGGGAATCCTTTGCTGGACTAATGTACTAGAACGGGTATAGCAATTACGAAAACATTTTTCAAGCATAATGCTCTTCACCGCTATACATAAGAGGGTAGGCGTAACAGACACGTAATAGATTATACATTAACCATTTTCGAATTCAGGAAATCCGTGGGGAATGTACGGGATTTCCGGAGAATTTTCGATGATACAGACCACTGTGTGATCTCTACTGAATTAAGTAACTCTAGGCTTAGAGTAGAGAAAGTGAAATCTGTCTGCAAACGAATAAGGGTAGAATATATCGAGGACGAGTAAATTAGACAGATGTAAATAAATATGATTAGCGGGACGTTTAGAACAACAGACTGTAAGCAGGTTCAGGAAATAGAAAGGAATTGGATGGCATACACGGATAATGTAGTTACATAAAATAAACTTCATTGTAAAGCCCGTATTGTCGTAAGTATACGTTGAAGGTACCAAGATTCTTTATTAACTAATTATTTACATACATTTTTAAATATATCGGGACATGTTTCGTCTAACTTGTAGACATCATCAGCCATAAAAAACTTTCAGGAAAAGCTACAATGACAAGGACAAAGTAACACATTAAAATAATTCGGATGACCGAATATGTCATTTAAAATGGTGAAGAATTCAGAACTTTTCTGAGTACAGCACTTGAGAATACCGTTGACATTAAAAATAAAATTGTCCACATGGGATGATTCAGTTAAAACTTTGCGTTAAAATTCTGCCTTTTTTTGTGCTGTGTTAACATATAATATTCTGTTATGTCGTGAAGGCTTGATGATGAATTGCACAATGTTCATTCCAGTAGGACAACAACAATGTGTGAGAAATCCAGCGAGCGGATGTTAAAGCCGTCTTATTGGTATGTTGACATTTCTTGTTGAGAAGTTAGGTGGAATATTTGAACGTGATAACGTAATGTGGAATGTACAGTAGAGGGCTCAAGAACAAAAATAATGGCTGTTGTTAGTATTGAAATAGGCAAGTTTTTGTGTCTTGAGATGTAAAGTAATGAAAGAATGAAAATAAGAAGTGCGGCACATCTGATTACTTACGTTATCGCCTGTCCGACAGCGACTAGTTCAGTGTGGATGACTGTGGCTGACTAAGAGGTATATGGAGGTGGTGTGTGAAGGGAGCCGGTACGAGGGGAAATTAGGGGAAGTTTGGGATTAGTAGGCAGGGAGCTGTCACGTGGATGCTTGTTAGTGGGTTTGTCAAAGTAAGAACTATTGAGCAATGCCTCGAAAATTACGTTAGCTGTTTCTGAAATTTCATTCAAATTGTGAATGGGATTGCGTTTATGATCTATATTAATATAGATATTTTCTAAAACATTGAGTAAAGTGCTTTTATTATGAAAATAAAGAATTTTTAAGTCCTGTTCATGGAAGTGAAGGAATGATTGGACTCTGTCATGTGATTGCTCATGGCGGAGTACCTTCTGTGTTTAGCGGCATTGATATGTTCCTTATATCTGACTGAAAAGCCTCTTCCTGTTTGCCCAATGTAGCTCGCGGAACATTGGTTGCACTTTAACTTATATACGCCTGACCTATTATATTTATTCATAGTGTTGTTAATTTTACATTGGTTGTAAAAGAGATTAGTATTATTGTTGACTGTTTTAAGACCAATATTGATCTTATGCTTCTTGAGGGTATTGGTGATATCGTAATTCTTACTATTTGTATAAGTGAAGGTGGCGTATTTGTCTGTTTTTCTTTTTGTTTCTCTAAGCAAAGTTGAACTGAATTTGTTAGTAACTTTATTGATTATCCTGTCAATGAAATGCCTGCTAAATCCATTTTTACTCGCTATTAAGCGGATAAAGTCAAGTTCTTTTTTACGATTAACATTAGATAAAGGGACGTGAAAAGTTCTGTGGATTAAACTATAGTATGTTGCTCTTTTTTGAGATTCTGGATGCATTGAGTCTTGCCGAATAGTATTAATAGTTTGGGTGGGCTTCCTGAATATGGTATAAGAGAATTTGTTAGAGATGTTGTTAATAGTAACATCTAAGAAGTTTAATGAATTATTGACTTCCGCTTCGGAAGTAAACTTGATCCATGGGTCGACTGCATTCAACTGTTCAAGAACGATATCGCCGTTGGAGACGTTATGATCTATTAAAGTAAATGTATCATCAACAAAGCGTGTCCAGAATACAATACCTTTAATTTTGTTGAGAATTTTGGAATTTTCCAGGTGGTCTAAATACATTTCTGCCATTATTCGTGAAGCCGGGGAACCCATAGGAAGACTATCCTGCTTATAAATTTTTCCATTAAAAGTGATATAGTTGTTGGAAGTTACAAATTCTAAAATATTTTAAAATTCTTCTATTTCTTGTATGCATAGTTTTCTGTATTTTAGAAAATTGTCCTTGATGATCTTTAAAGTTTTCTTGACCGGTATATTGGAATACATGTTTTTATGTCAAATGAGTACATTTTTTGTTGTGGCTGTAATTCTAGGTTTTTAGTCAAATTACAAAATTCTATAGAATTCTTGATGGAGTTGGGATTTTCAAATTTGTAGTATTTCTTCAAGAAGTTATGAACAAATTTAGAAGTTTTGTAAGTCGGGCTGTTCCTGTAGTTAACTATGGGTCTTATGGGAATATCTATTTTGTGGACTTTAGGTTATGCTTTAGCTCTGGGGATAATGGGATTCATATTAATGAGTTTTTGAGAATCATGTTCAGTGAGAATGAAGGACGTTTGTTTCAATAATTGTTTTAAGTTCTTTTGAATATTGTTGGTAGGATCTATTTATCAGTTTAAAAGAATTATCGGAGAAGAAGGTTTCAGTTTTTTCCATGACCAGGTTATAAATCTTTCTGATACTCAAAGCGCTTCGGATATCGAAATTTTAGAGAAGGGACCTAAATTCAATTGGCCTACAGCCTTTAAATTGAAAGATGCCATTGCTATCACTGCTGAAACTGAAAACGCCATACAGAAACTACCAATTGACAGCCAAACAGAAATTAGACTGAATATTAGTAAAAAACTTTCTAATTTAATTGAAGTCAACAAATCTACAGCTCCTTTATTTCCCAAAAAAGCCATAGACTCGTTAAAAAAGAAGATTAACGAAAATGATCTAATAGTCACGAAAGCGGACAAAGGCAATGCCACAGTTATTATGAACAAAGAAACTTGCGTGCAAAAAACTGAAACCCTCTTCTCGGATAATTCTTTTAAACTGATAAAAAAAAATCCTACCAACAATATTCAAAAGAACTTAAAACAATTATTGAAACAAACGTCCTTCATTCTCACTGAACATGATTCTCATAAACTCATTAATATGAATCCCAGTATCCCCAGAGCTAAGGCATTACCTAAAGTCCACAAAATAGATATTCCCATAAGACCCATAGTTAACTACAGGAACAGTCCGACTTGCAAAACTTCTAAATTTCTTAATAACTTCTTGAAGAAATACTACAAATTTGAAAATCCCAACTCCATCAAGAATTCTATAGAATTTTGTAATTTGACTAAAAACCTAGAATTACAGCCACAACAAAAAATGTACTCATTTGACATAAAAACATGTATTCCAATATACCGGTCAAGAAAACTTTAAAGGTCATCAAGGACAATTTCCTAAAATGCAGAAAACTAAGCATACAAGAAATAGACGAAATTTAAAATATTTTAGAATTTGTAACTTCCAACAACTATTTCACTTTTAATGGAAAAATTTATAAGCAGGATAGTCTTCCTATGGGTTCCCCGGCTTCACGAATAATGGCAGAAATGTATTTAGACCACCTGGAAAATTCCAAAATTCTCAACAAAATTAAAGGTATCGTATTCTGGACAAGCATTGTTGATGATACATTTACTTTAATATATCATAACGTCTCCAACGGCGATATCGTTCTTGAACAGTTGAATGCAGTCGACCCATGGATCAAGTTTACTTCCGAAGCGGAAGTCAATAATTCATTAAACTTCTTAGATGTTACTATTAACAACAGCTCTAACAAATTCTCTTATACCATATTCAGGAAGCCCACCCAAACTATTAATACTATTCGGCAAGACTCAATGCATCCAGAATCTCAAAAAAGAGCAACATTCTATAGTTTAATCCACAGAGCTTTTCACGTCCCTTTATCTAATGTTAATCGTAAAAAAGAACTTGACTTTATCCGCTTAATAGCGAGTAAAAATGGATTTAGCAGGCATTTCATTGACAGGATAATCAATAAAGTTACTAACAAATTCAGTTCAACTTTGCTTAGAGAAACAAAAAGAAAAACAGACAAATACGCCACCTTCTCTTATACAAATAGTAAGATTTACGATATCACCAATACCCTCAAGAAGCATAAGATCAATATTGGTCTTAAAACAGTCAACAATAATACTAATCTCTTTTACAACCAATATAAAATTAACAACACTATGAATAAATATAGTAGGTCAGGCGTGTATAAGTTAAAGTGCAACCAATGTTCCGCGAGCTACACTGGGCAAACCGGAAGAGGCTTTTCAGTCAGATATAAGGAACATATCAATGCCGCTAAACACAGAAGGTACTCCGCCATGAGCACTCACATGACAGAGTCCAATTATTCCTTCACTTCCATAGAACAGGACTTAAAAATTCTTTATTTTCATAATAAAAGCACTTTACTCAATGTTTTAGAAAATATCTATTTTAATATAGATCATAAATGCAATCCCATTCACAATTTGAATGAAATTTCAGAAACAGCGAACGTAATTTTCGAGGCATTGCTCAATAGTTCTTACTTTGATAAACCCACTAACAAGCATCCACGTGACAGCTCCCTGCCTACTAATCCCAAGCTTCCCCTAATTTCCCCTCGTACCGTCTCCCTTCACACACGACCTCCATATACCTCTTAATAAGGCAACCCACTTGTCAGTGGAATCGGACGCTATGACGTCGACCTATACACAAAATACCCCACGCCGAAACACATTCTGTTCAGCCACAGGGTTGGGAGGCCGGGGGGCCAAAGCCGCCCTCGCTCCTAAGCTGACACCTACCCACTACACCGCTCCACTTAACATTACGCCCACACACCACACTACAACACCTGCATATATGTAAATACCTGATCACCTATATCCTAGATTAAGCTATAGGCTACTAATATTACTATGCTATGTTATGTTTTTGTTATGTTATGTTACAGACCTAGCCACCACCGGTAATCAAGCGAGGGAGGATTGAGATAAGAAATACATCAAGACGAAGGCAACTCAGCCTTAATAAGGGACGACCCAATCCACCCCCGCCCCCTGCCAGCGACAAGGGAGTGGACAGATAACCCACCCCTGATAATATCATTTAATTTACGATGTACTTGCTTCACAGGACACGAGAGCGGAAGAGAGCGGCCCGCACTCTAAAGTTTTAAATTTTAAATGTATATATGTACAAATTGTTGCAGAGACAAGTGTGTTCCAATAACACCGCATAGAGGGACATCGACAGGCGGAAGAAGATAGCCCCTTGCATGCAAGGCTTGGCTCTAATTCCCCCCTCTCCAAAAGGAGACTTGGCACCAGGGACTGCTGGCGGCTGGGCAATGGGACGAACCTGTGGCCCAGAGCCCAGACGCTACCAGACCCGAGCCGCACCAGGCAGTGACAAGAAGTACTGATCCCCTCAATAACAGAAAATTGGCAAGGAAATGGTTATGATTGCATGACACATATTCCTAACTAGCACAACCTCTGGTCTTTATCCAGCCCACATCCTTGCATGTGCTATCAAAAGATGTCAGGTTTTACATGTAGGCTCTTTCTTCTTTCTGCCTATGTGGTTTTTCCCTGACCCTTAAATACCATACATCAATACCATATACCTAACACAATCTCGCCTGGTAACGTGTCTGACATGGAAACAGGCAGATACTCCTTGTATCACTTCCCACTCTACCCAGCTATCTCTTTTCTACTTAGAAATTAATAGCATGTCGGAGGCCATGTAGATTGAGTCGATGGTCACGACGGGGGAGCGGGCTACGGGGGCCCCCTGTAAAAAAAAATCCATATACCTCTTAGTCAGCCACAGTCATCCACACTGAACTAGTCGCTGTCGGACAGGCGATAACGTAAGTAATCAGATGTGCCGCACTTCTTATTTTCATTCTTTCATTACTTTACATCTCAAGACACCAAAACTTGCCTATTTCAATACTAACAACAGCCATTATTTTTGTTCTTGAGCCCTCTACTGTACATTCCACATTACGTTATCACGTTCAAATATACCACCTAACTTCTCAACAAGAAATGTCAACATACCAATAAGACGGCTTTAACATCCGCTCGCTGGATTTCTCACACATTGTTGTTGTCCTACTGGAATGAACATTGTGCAATTCATCATCAAGCCTTCACGACATAACAGAATATTATATGTTAACACAGCACAAAAAAAGGAAGAATTTTAACGCAAAGAATTTTCTGAATCATCCCATGTGGACAATTTTAATTTTAATGTCAACAGTATTGCCATGTGCTGTACTCAGAAAAGTACTGAATTCTTCACCATTTTAAATGACATATTCGGTCATCCGAATTATTTTAATGTGTTACTTTGTCCTTGTCATTGTAGCTTTTTCTGAAAGTTTTTTTATGGCTGATGATGTCTACAAGTTAGACGAAACATGTCCCGATATATTTAAAAATTTATGTATATAATTAGTTAATAAAGAATCTTGGTATTGTAAAGGTGGAACATTTGACCCAACCTTCAACGGATAATGTGGCACAAACATCTAGGGAATGCCTAGGAACAACTGGGGGTAAAGATGGGAAAAAACGAACATCTTGGAGGAATGATGAAGTGAGAGCAGATTGTAAACTAAAAAGGAGGCGTATCAGAAATGGCTCCAAACAAGAGCTGATGCAAACAGGGAATTTTAAGTTGGTGAGACAAACACAGCGAAATAAATATTTGTTAAATCCAGAAAGAAGTCTTCGGGAGATTTTGGTAATAACCTGGAAAGGCTATGTTATTTGGCAGGGAATCCTTTCTGGAAAGTAGTAAAGAAACTTAGCAAGGTAGGGAAAATTGAAATGAACAGGGTTTGGGGTAATCCAGGTGAACTCATAATACATGCCAGGGAATCCCTGGACAGGTTAAGGGAATATTTTGAAAATCTTCTTAACATGAAAGGAAATATTACTGGTGGTGTCGCGAACATCCGAGCTTATGGGGAGGAGGAAAATGCTGTTGGTGAAATTGCGCTTGAGAATTTGGAAAGGATGGTACATAAACTCCATTGTCATAAAGCAGCAGGAATAGATTCAATTAGATATGAAATGGTGAAATATTGTGTGAAGGCAGGGACGAAATGGGTTCATAGAGAAACAAGATTATCATGGAGTTTGGTAAGGTACCTTCAAATTTGACAAAAGCAGTAATTGTACTTATCTATAATCAAGGGAACAGGAAGGATTAGAAAAGCTATCGATGTAGCTCATTGTTTAGTATATCGGGCAAAGTATTCACTGACATCATGGAAAGGAGGTTGCGATCAGTTGTTGAGAGGAAGTTATGAAACGCAGTGTGGTTTCAGACCACAGAGGGTTCGTCAGGTTTAACTGAAAAATGCTACCATGATATTATACAGTTATATTTATATTTCGCAGATCTTGAGAAAGCATATGACAGGGTACCGAGGGAAAAAATGTTCACCAAAAAAGACTCTATCGGATAAAGTGTAGATTATTGAAATCAATCACAGGCATTTTTGTTGAAAATCAGGCTGAGTGAGAATTGATGGTAGAATGAATTCTTGGTTCAGGGTACTTACAGGGTTTAGAAAATGCTGTAATCTTTCACCTGTATTGTTCGTAGTTTACATGGATTACCCGCTGAAAAGTATAAAGTGGTAGGGTGGGATTCACTAGGTGGAAATATTGTGAGCACTCTAGCTTATGCTGACAACTTGATCTTAATGGCAGATTGTGCCCAAAGCTTGGAACCTGAAAGTAGATGCAAAGACTATTGTATGATAATTAGCCTTCCGAAGTCTAAATTGATGTCAGTAGGTATGATATCCGAGAGAAATGAATGCCAGAATGGTGAGAGAAAGCTGGAACAGGTAGATAATTTAAATTATTTGGGATGTGCGTTCTCCCAGCATGGTAGTATAGTAAGTGAGATTGTATCAAGGTGCAGTAAAGCTAATGAAGTCATCTTGCAGTTGCGATCAACAGTATTATGTAAGAAGGAAGTCAGCTCCCGGACGAAGCTATCAATACCCCGGGCTGTTGTCAGACCACCTTCGCCTTACGGGAGTGAAAGCTGGGTGGATTCAAGGTATCTTATTCTTAAGTTAGAAGTAACAGACATTAAAGCAGCGAGAATGACTGCTGGTAAAATCAACTGGAAAAATTGCAGGAGGGTTATCGTAATGATGAGATAAACGCTAAGTTAGTTATGAATTGTATTGATTGATCTGTACTTACAAATAGAAGCCGGCTTCGATGGTGGTGTCATGTGAACGGAAGGGAGGAGGTTAGTTACCTAAGAGAATAATGGGCTCTGTTATGGGTGGTAAGAGAAGTAGAGGGATTCCAAGACGACGATGTTTAAACTCAGTTTCTAACAATTTAGAAGTAAGTGGTGTAGAACTAAATGTGGCCAGAGCACTAGATAAAAATAGAGGACCGAGCTCGATAGCTGCAGTCGCTTAAGTGCGGCCAGTATCCAGTATTCGGGAGATAGTAGGTTCGAACCCCACTGTCGGCAGCCCTGAAGATGGTTTTCCGTGGTTTCCCATTTTCACACCAGGCAATTGCTGGGGCTGTACCTTAATGAAGGCCACGGCCGCTTCCTTCCCACTCCTAGCCCTTCCCCGTCCCATCGTCGCCATAAGACCTGTCTGTGTCGGTGCGACGTAAAGCAAGTAGCAAAAAAAAAAAAAAAAAAAATAGAGGATTGTGGCTTCGTTTAGTAAATTCACAGAATCTTGCAGACTGAACGCTGAAAGACATAACGGTCTATAATCATATGTATGTATGTATGTATGTATGTATGTATGTATGTATGTATGTATGTATGTATGAGAGCGTCAATTACCTATGAAATTGCACGGGGTTACGCTGAGTGGGTCAAGAATACCTTTACGACGACGAAGAGGCCAGTATCGGCAGTTCACCGCGATAGAACGAGGCCATACTATAGCGCTACCTGAAGGTGGATTTTCCTTCCGCGCTATTACAGAACGACGTGAAAGGAATGTCTCCACTCTGCATGCGTGCTGGCAGCAGTGTTCACGAGAAGGTGCGCGGCAAACATTTCTGTATTCTACATTCCTTATTGCATGGTGTTTGTATATATTTTTCTACCAGTGTACATTATTTACTGTATTTTTAAATTTGGCAAAATTCCAGGAACGTTGGTAGAATCGTTCGTCCTTTCTTTCAGAGAGCGTCACCTTTCAGTAAATTGAACATATACCTGCCATTTTTTTCTTCATATCCATTAATGAAAATTAATGTCAATCAGAATGTATTATATTAGTTTTTTAAAATCACTGTATGTACATCCTGTAATTGAACTAAGATATGTTGTTTTAGCGGCTGGTGGAAGGTGGTATTCTAAGCAATAAATTCTAAAACATTACAGCTATCTTAATTGTACGAGAAAATAAATGACAACATTTCGGTCAATGTTTTCGAGAATACAATATGTACAGGGTAGGCCTACTCCCCTCTGCAAAACAGAAAGTCGACACACCTCTTATTTACCCAGATCTCCTTCCCCTCCCATGCTGTGCAATGTTGTTTGTCAATGTGTCTCGAAGTCAGCATACTGCGATGTGCATACGATAATGGGCTCTGAGTACAGCTAACATGGCTTGATCAAATCATTTAATGTCTGATGTGACTTTAATTTATGGTGATTATTTCAAGATGTAAAGGATCAAGTGTGGTAATGTATCTGGAACGATTCTCCAGGCAATGACTCCCAGGTGATCGGGATTTTGTCGCTGTTCTTCAGGGAATTCGAGAACCTGTAAAACAAGAACCTACATTTAGGGAGGGGGACGTTCACGACAACAACATGTAGTAACGTCGAAGGGAGGAATTTTAGACTTTGTCTAAAACGTCCTGGTGAGGAGCACTGGAGAAATAACCCATTAGTTTGGTGTGTCTCTGTATGTTCTACACTGAACACTTAGCGAACATGTAATGGATCCACCCCATGTATAACATGTACGTCACTTTCAAGAAACACATTTTCCTCGCAGGGAGGGACTGTTAAATGTTTCTGAGCAAAAGAGGGCAACAGCTGTGTTAACTTAACGGATATTTTGCCACTGACGATCTCCGTTCGCACGAGATGAGTACCGTAATTTCATGATTCTCTTATCTGGGGTGTAGAAAATCCTCACTATGTCGTCCAACGACATTTTCAAGAGCAGTTCTCTCTAAATGTATGGGTAGAAATTATAGGTGACATATTTATTGGTCCTTTTGCACTGCTGCCCCGTTTGACAGGAGAGCGCAACTTGCAACGTCTCATGGAAATGTTACCAGAAGCTATGGATAGTATTCCTTTGAGCATGCATAGAGGTATAAGTATCTTGGTTGTACGTCCTCGCATATTTCTCCTGTTTTTAACAAGGCATTTCCGGACCAATGAATTCTGTGAAATGGTCCTGTGCAATGGTCACCTCAAGGCCCCTATTGGTATCTCTCGAATTTTTACCTGTGGAGCCATAGGAGGAATTATTATACTGAAGTGAGGAGTGTGACGACTTCCAATGCCCTACATTTGCTACTGCATCTGCAATATGAAATAACACACGGACATGTAAACGTATGCATACAACTTGACTTCGGCGTGCCAAAAGAGTTATTAGGACTGCGGGTTGATCAATTTGTACACCCTTGTAAAACAAAACTTGCTTAAGAGTGCGTGCTTGTTTCTCATCGTACAATTTCCTTTCGTCGTTTATACTCAGTACAGTGAGGAGTTTTATATTCTTTCATCATCATCATCATCATCTGTTTACCCTCCAGGTTCGGTTTTTCCCTCGGACTTAGCGAGGGATCCCACCTCTACCGCCTCAAGGGCAGTGTCCTGGAGCTTCAGACTCTTGGTCTGGGGATACAACTGGGAAGTATGACCAGTACCTCGCCCAGGCGGCCTCACCTGCTATGCTGAACAGGGGCCTTGTGGAGCGATGGGAAGATTGCAAGGGATAGACAAGGAAGAGGGAAGGAAGCGGCCGTGGCCTTAAGTGAGGTACCATCCCGGCATTCGCCTGGAGGAGAAGTGGGAAACCACGGAAAACCACTTCGAGGATGGCTGAGGTGGGAATCGAACCCACCTCTACTCAGTTGACCTCCCGAGGCTGAGTGGACCCCGTTCCAGCCCTCGTACCACTTTTCAAATTTCGTGGCAGAGCCGGGAATCGAACCCGGGCCTCCGGGGGTGGCAGCTAATCACGCTAACCACTACACCACAGAGGCGGATATTCTTTCATTCCATCCCTTATACCTTTGCAGAGTGAGGAGCTATTTTACCTTACATTTCATTCCTCAAACCCTCCAGTCATCAAGCATGAACGATGAGAGAAATTATCTCGCACAACTAACAATCCGTAAGCGATGAGCACAGTGAGGAAGATTATTTTATTTTATCCCTTAAGACAACGCACGAATATTTTGTTTTGTAGATAGTCATACGCGGGCCCCGTGGTGTAGGGGTAGCGTGCCTGCCTCTCACCCGGAGTCCCCGGGTTCGATTCTCGGCCAGGTCAGGGATTTTTACCTGGACCTTAGGGCTGGTTCGAGGTCCACTCAGCCTACGTTAATAGAATTGAGGAGCTATCTGACGGTGAGATAGCGGCTCCGGTCTAAAAAGCCAAGAATGACGGCCGAGAGGATTAGTCGTGCGGACTACACGACACCTCGTAATCGGCAGGCCTTCGGGCTGAGCAGCGGTTGCTTGGTAGGCCAAGGCCCTTCAAGGGCTGTAGTGCCAAGGGGTTTTTGGTTTTTTAGATAGTCATACTCCATACAACGTTGCGTTCAAATCTCGGTACCACCATGTCACATGTTCAGAGGATAGTACTTCACGAAGATATGCACAACATTGGCTACGTTTACAACATTCTTCCACACCTGCGCTGATTATCGAAATTAGTTTTCCCTTCACATGAATCAATCAATCAATCAATCAATCAATCAATCAATCAATCAATCAATCACTGACTCCACACTTACTGGGCAGGCTACATAGTACAGCACTACCGGTTTCAATATCCAAATCATTCCCATAAATTTTCAACAACGACAACAGTGTTGGGATTTTACATGATGGGGACCGCTAATCACTTACTCTCCCTTCCTCACCCCTGCCAACAAGCAAATTCGTGCTCGGATTACCCAGTAACTTCCCCTGCAGCATTTTCCTTGGCCCAACACCCTCTAGCTAAACATAGAAGACTTTGTTTCCCACTGCTGCCTGAAGGGTTATGAAAAACTAAACTCATTGACATTTTCATGTTCAGTTTAAAACTTAAACATATCGTTCACTAGTTAAATTTTACCTTGTAGGTGATAATGCTTTCAGCAATTATAGAAAATAGTACTACAATTTTTTATCATCATCATCATCATCATCTGTTTACCCTCCAGGTTCGGTTTCTCCCTCGGACTCAGCGAGGGATCCCACCTCTACCGCCTCAAGGGCAGTGTCCTGGAGCTTCAGACTCTTGGTTGGGGATACAACTGGGGAGAATGACCAGTACCTCGCCCAGGCAGCCTCACCTGCTATGCTGAACAGGGGCCTTGCGGGGGGATGGGGAAGATAGGAGGGGATAGACAAGGAAGAGGGAAGGAAGCGGCCGTGGCCTTAAGTTAGGTACCATCCCGGCATTTGCCTGGAGGAGAAGTGGGAAACCACGGAAAACCACTTCCAGGATAGCTGAGGTGGGAATCGAACCCACCTCTACTGAGTTGACTTCCCGAGGCTGAGTGGATCCCGTTCCAGCCCTCATACCACTTTTCAAATTTCGTGGCAGAGCCTGGAATCGAACCCGGGCCTCCGGGTGTGGCAGCTAATCACACTAACCACTACACCACAGAGGCTGACTACAATTTTTTATAACGAATATAATAGCAATATTGATAGCAATTCTGTATCATACTGAATTTATTTTTGGAAAATGTCTATATCAATACTTTATTTATAGAAACTGTTGAATTATGACGTTTATGAAATAAACCCATGAATTGACTAAGCGTTTAATCATTTTTAAAAAGTAATTTGGAGTATGTCCGCCTCTGTGGTGTAGTGGTTAGCGTGATTAGCTGCCAATCCCTGAGGTCCGGGTTCGATTCCCCGCTCTGCCACGAAATTTGAAAAGTGGTACGAGGGCTGGAACGGGGTCTACTCAGCCTCGGAAGGTCAACTGAGTAGAGGTGGGTTCGATTCCCACCTCAGCCATCCTGGAAGTGGTTTTCCGTGGTTTCCCACTTCTCCTCCAGGCGAATGCCGGGATGGTACCTAACTTAAGGCCACGGCCGCTTCCTTCCCTCTTCCTTGCCTATCCCTTCCAATCTTTCCATCCTTCCACAAGGCCCCTGTTCAGCATAGCAGGTGAGGCCGCCTGGACGAGGTACTGGTCATTCTCCCCAGTTGTATCCCCCGACCAAGAGTCTGAAGCTCCAGGACACTGCCCTTGAGGCGGTAGAGGTGGGATCCCTCGCTGAGTCCGAGGGAAAAACCGAACCTGGAGGGTAAACAGATGATGATTATGAATTTGGAATATACCTTTCAAAATAGTAGTTTAAAGGTTATACTTGGAGTAAGAAAATAATACGTACAATCTGGAATATTAATTTCTACAAATGTATTATACCAGTCTGAAAATAATATGAAAATTGAATTACTTAAACACCGGGCAGTTGCGTAATAGTTCTTCATAGAATGTTGCACGTACATTCTTCATTAGTTTGAGAAAGTCGTAAATTATTTTCGTTTTTCTTGCAAAATGACTTTCAGATAGGAAAATTTAAGTGATAATGAAATGAAATGTCGTATGGCTTTTAGTGCCGGGATATCCCAGGACGAGTTCGGCTCGCCAGGTGCAGGTCTTTCTAGTTGACGCCCGTAGGCAACCTGCGCGTCGTGATGAGGATGAAATGATGATGAAGACAACACGTACACCCAGCTCCCGTGCCATTGGAATTAACCAATTAAGGTTACAATCCCCGACCCGGCCGGGAATTGAACCCGGGACCCTCTGAACCGAAGGCCAGTACGCTGACCGTTCAGCCAACGAGTCGGACATTTAAGTGATAATTATCTTTCTAGAAGGAACATGGCACTCTAACACATCAATAATGATTAAAGCGTCATTACTGGCAGGTGGCTGAGGTTGATATACTGGCAGATTTAAATGGAACTCCTATTCCTGGTGCTCAAGAGATGTCATAGTTTTCTTGTAATACCTTCGCCACCAACTCTTTTAGTCTCTTATATCAGAACAATAAATGTTCATAATTTGAAATTTTACGTTACCGGGCGAGTTGGCTGTGGGCGTAGAGGAGCGCGGCTGTGAGCTTCCATCCGGGAGATAGTAGGTTCGAATCCCACTGTCGGCAGACCTGAAGATGATTTTCCGTGGTTTTCCATTTTTACACCAGGCAAATGCTGGGGCTGTACCTTAATTAAGGCCATGGCCGCTTCGTTCCAACTCCTAGGCCTTTCCTATCACATGGTCACCATAAGACCTATCAGTGTCGGTGCGACGTAAAGCCCCTAGCAGTAAAATATATGATGTTACCCCCTCCGTGTAAGGACCGCTGAGTGCAGAAATAGCTTAGGTTAACGAATTACTAGGTATTTGCGTTAAGCGCAGTTTCCCATGGCAATCTAAAACAATAATAACCTGCCTTATGCTTCATGTGTTTAAAATAATTAATACACTAAGCTTATATAAAATGTAAATTCACTGTTAACACAAAATTGCCAAGAAAGTGGTCTACGTAACAAACGTACTGATCTGATTTTTATTTAGAGCATTTCTCTAATCTGTCCTCGCAAGTATTCGATAGTACACATAATATCAAATATCATTTGCATTTGTGACTTCATGATATATTTAGTCGCGTTCCTGTTACTGCAACGGAAGCAAATTTAAGCTTGTGTGGATTGATTGATTCAACTTGTTTCATAACTAGCTAATTCATCACTGTCTCCTTCGTAACACGTTACTTGTCATATCATCACTAACACTGCCACCGTAGTCCACAGATTTGCATATTATCTCTCCCATCCGTTTGTCTTGGAGTCCTTTCCGACATGCCAAGTTTACACCACTGGCTGAGGGTCTGTAACGTGTGACCTCAGGCATAGTCATTAAAACTGAGATGTGAATTACTGTTCCACCGTCTTCCACTTCACAAGTTATTCTTCATTATTGTCGACAGCAACTCTAGACGGATTTCGAATATTATGAGGCATATGGAATAGAGTCACTTCCGTCACAATTGTAGACATAATTAAAAAACCCACACGTTAGTACAGACACTAGAGGTGCACTGTCATGTCAAGGGACACGAACCTGCATTAAGTAGCATTACTTAATATAAACAGTACATAGTATAAAGTGATTACTTTGAAAACTCAATCCATTGGCCTGTGCTCATTAAGCAGCCATGTGCTGGGGTGATATGGAGTTGAAGTTAAAAACAGAATCTTGGAATGTCAAAATGCCTTACGAGTGAGTCGATACGGGCAATCTAATTAGTCACTTTTTACCGTCTGGTGATAGCAAGCGAAGGGATGTTTTGAAGGGTTCAATAACTTAAAATTAATGGGCCACGCAAATCAAGTGATTCGAGGAGCCGGACAGACCTTAGCTAAGAGTTGGGGAGTCTCTCATATCATATTGCTAGTTTCTTTAAATACGGATGTAAAAAGGAACAAGCGTCTTATTGCATTTATTCTTCGCCTTGGGAGCCTTGCCTTCCGCTCACGTCAAGGAATCGCCATCGATTCTCAAGAGGTCTCGCTACTTAGAATATTTCTTAGTAGATCAACTTTGAAGGGTGGTGCTAACACTTGGTATTCATCTTTCATATTTTGATTCTCGACGAAAGCCCTATTTCTTCTGGGTTTATCGTAATTGGCAACTTAAAGCTAGAGGAATCTCTGTGAGACTCCAAGATACTCTGTTTTTACATCGCCTTAGCATTTCACTGGTAGTCTAATGTTTTAGAGTCAACTTGCATTTACTTGGAGTAGCCTTTCTGAGGAAGGCTAGTTCCAGTACATCACAATAAGTGACCGACTTCAATTGTACGCGTATATTCTTCGTACATCATCTGTTAATAATAGCACATATATAGGAAGTCATATGAGTTTCAACTCCTAACAACCAACTTACCGGACGGCTATAAATTACTATATTATATCCCGTTCGTTTTTAGTACTGTTAGCCATCAGGTGATTCCACTCACCGCCCGGCGTCTCACCTGTTGGCGGCGATAGGAGAGCACATCTGACTACACTCGCAACACTTTAATTACACTCATCTGTTGATCAACACGACCCAGTCTTTTCAATTAATGAAAGCAAAACATTTTACTGTAACAATGAACTGAACCCGTTGGTAGCCATGTCGCGAGATATTTACCTCTTCTAGCCCGGTAGAACGAAATTTTAGGCTCTTGCATCTCAGGGATACTTAACGGCTCTTCGTCACTTGCTGACATGATTGTCGGGTATCAAGGAAAACCTACCGACTTGAAATTCAAGACTCAAATACTCCACGTTTATTAGCAAAACTCAAATCAATTATGAAGACGGGTGTATTTCAACAAAGTTTACCATTAAAAAAATATTGAGGTCAACGACCTTAACACATCGCTGAAACTGGACGAATTAAGGATAAAGTTATTGTTACCAACATGATAATATCTAAAGGGCTACTTGAAAATAAACCATTTTTGAAATTTTCACGAGAACAACAACATCAAATAACGTGTACGTCCCGCCATTCGGTCTCATAAACAATTGATTCCTGATTTCTGGAACGTCTAAAGGTCACGAAGTGATATCCAGACCTTCTCGTAAATGAAGGCTTTCCACTAACTGACGATCAGCGAAGGACGAGTCAGCTAGACACTTAACTGAATCTGAGTAACCTCCAATTCAATTATGGACCAATCACAATCATTTATTGAAGTTAAGATTAAATGAACATTGCTGATGTTCAAACGCAATTATCCAAAGCAAGGGCACGATAATATATGCTTAATGACTTTATACGCACCTCATGTGGCGATGAATTCTCGTAGCCCTATTACATAGCCTCCTTCAAACTCAGTAAGATGATGATACTGCCTTTTTCTCTCGTTCAAGGGATGTTTGGCTCACACACACCTCACAACGTCAACATCAGACGATGACTAACGCACACAAACTCTACAGCGCATATTTAAGTCAAACTTGCGTTGCAAGGTCATAGTGGCGCTAGTTGCACCACTCTTCACCGACTAGCGTGCAAATTTGAATAGGCATCATCCTTCAGTTGCACAAGCACGCCTCCCGAAGTTGTATTATCTAGCACGATTCCTTCTTGGCGTTAGAAATTCATTTTCCGCCAGTGTATGTGTCTCCAGATAGTGTTAATGTGCACGTTTTCCAAAAACTAATTAAAATTTTTTGAGACCCCATTTGAACAAAATATGGAATTCTGTGTTCGCTCCTTTGCTTATATCAGCATCATTGTGAGCTTCAATTAACAAAATTGCGTCGCCAGCGTAAGAAACAATCTAGCAGTCAGTGGAAAGAGATGCTTGAGGATTTCATCATACACAATATTCTAAAATCCTGGGCTGCAGGTAGGTCCATAGGGGCACTCTCTGTTGATGTATTTAGTTGAAATTAATGTGCCGACTTGAATTTTCACTTTTCTGTTGCTGAAGTACTCTAGAGTGATTCTGTAAGGATCACGTGGGCATTGCTTTTCCTTTTGTTCGCGTATGCGCGAATATGATACACTTTCTACTTATTGTTACTAAATTTTTAATTGCTTACCATTCCCTTCTTTAGGTTAAATTAATGTCACAGTACCCTCACATTTGACGTTTTCTCTTGTTGTAGCCATCTTATGTCTAAATATAATCTCTGTTTTGCCTATATATTGTCTTGTGTCTGCATTTCACTCTACCACTTAACGCACCGATCGCCCTTTTCGTTTGAAAATTTCTCCGATGTCCAGCTTTGCATACTTTAAGTTACATTGGTGAATTGACTTGTATACTGTGGCGTTTGTCATTGAGTCATCATTTCCCTTATATGTTGGTTTCTAGCTTATTCCTTATTAATTTATAACAGCCACTGTAATCTCATTATATCTATCATATTTAAGTGTACTTGTGTTCAACATTCTATCCGTAAATCGCTTCTCCAACCCGCATTTGTCACAGCTCCACCCACCCCACTGCGTATAAATATAGCGCTTCACTCTCTTCCTTGGTCATTCGGCCACAACGCTCTGGTTGTCGCATTTCGAATTGTCTCTCGCCGATGTCCAGGAGACGCTGGTCATATCTCACACAACAGAAGTCACGCTGGCCGTGCTAATTTGTCTCTGCTCTTCAAGAAGCCGGCCATGGTAGAACTCTACACTATTCGTAGCCAACACGCAAGACTTGTTGGGACTGTCTACTCACCAACTCCAGGTCAACTTTGACCGTAACTCGACATGCCGTCCAGCTGCTTGAAATTTCGACAGCGGCTGTAATCTAACGTCAAGGCCTAGCCAGCATTTTCCTGCTCAACATATAGCAACATCCACTATCTAAGAAATCGACAACGAATCCTATGAACTGTTACTACGAGAATTTCGATCGCATGCCTGAAAATGCTGAGTGGTTCTTTTTAATCCATTCTATGGCATGATTTTCGCCAAGGAAGAGTGCAAAGTTAGGTAATATAATTCCATAAACTGAAATTTCTTTCAGTTCATTCAAAATTCAAATATTTTTAATTACAATAAGTGTCATAATCAGTTTCATAAGGCTCACTTCAGTACTATCAAATAATGAATATGTCTTGAAGATATTCCACTTAGAGCATTTCGAAGTAAATTTTTGAACTAACGAGTCTATCTGACTCGTTTTTTCCGTATCAGTGTTTATCTAGTTATTTCTGGTTAATGACTGTTAAACAACTACTGTGTCTTGATGATCGTGCTCTTCGCTCATTTTTCAGTGTATTTAAGGACTAACGCGAATTTGACTCGTTTTTTACTGCATCGGTGTACATCTACTTGTAATTCAAACCTATTTAATTAATAATTGTAATTGTACAATTCCTATCACTTCTAATATTACAGAGTTCAGAGAACTTTTTATTTATTATCTTGTTAATATCAAATTGTATATATTATTTCTCTCTACTCATGAAGTTACACTTTTCTTATTAATTGTTAACTATTTCCAATGAAATGAAATGAAATGTCGTATGGCTTTTAGTGCCGGGATATCCCAGGACGGGTTCGGCTCACCAGCTGCAGGTCTTTTCTATTTGACTCCCGTAGGCGACCTGCGCGTCGTGATGAGGATGAAATGATGATGAAGACAACACATACATTCAGTCCCCGTGCCATTGGAATTAACCAATTAAGGTTAAAATCCCCGACCCGGCCGGGAATCGAACCCGGGACCCTCTGAACCGAAGGCCAGTACGCTGACCGTTCAGCCAACGAGTCGGACTCTATTTCCAATGATTCATGTAGTTAGGCTGTGAGATATCCAGGCCACATCGGTTTCTGATTGGGGAATTTAAGGCGGGAAGGCTTGTTATTGGCAGCTGGTAGTGTGGCTGTAATTTAAAATGTAGCGCGTGGGTAATTTGAACGTTTGGAGGACTGTCAGATGTAGTCCGACTCGTTGGCTGAACGATCAGAGTACTGGCCTTCGGTTCAAAGGGTCCCGGGTTCGATTCCCGGCCGAGTGGGTAATTTTAACCTTAATTGGTTAATTCCAATGGCACGGGGGCTGGGTGTATGTGTTGTCCTCATCATCATTTCATCCTCATCACGACGCGCAGGTCGCCTACGGGAGTCAAATAGAAAAGACCTGCAGCTGGCGAGCCGAACCCGTCCTGGGATATCCCGGCACTAAAAGCCATACGACATTTCATTTTTTTCATTAACACGTAGAGCTGTGTGTGGTGTGCTCCGTTGGTAGCCGTGGAAACCAGGGGGGCATAGGTTTAGCCAACCTAATGGCGGTGTTGTGTGAATATTGCGATGGTATTGGTGCTGTGTGGGTAAATGTTGTTAGTGTGAGGACGCTGGAAAGATATATGAGCTGCATTCGTGTGAAAAAATCAGTAAACGGTTTGCCGTGTGTTGCTGTATGTGGCTGACCATAGTGGTGCATGTAGAAACGAAGATGGTTAAGTTGGACAATCCGAAGTGCGTTTACGGTGTAATTTGAATAGTTGGAGAGCTGTCAGAGTTGTATGACGTCTTTCAATAGCACGTGGGCTTAATCTAACTAGACAAGATGGAGGCTATTTGCCAACCTGACAGAGGGACTGCCAGCATTACATATGCGAATTCGGTGGTTATAAGACTCTAAACTTAACTTAAACGAAATTAATGGCTGCTATGCATAGAGATTCAATCGGTGAGGGATCCGGCTTCTTCTGACGTCTGACGGTAACAGAGTGGATTTGTGTGTGGTGAGCTCTGGAGGTACTCTTTCGAATACAGTGCAGTACGGTGACGGGGCTAAATTTCTTGAATTTTTTGGAAGTGTAACGCAAAGGGAAGTTTGCATCAGTGTAGTATTAGGAGAACAGAACATGTGAAGAGGATATCCCCCAGCATTCTAAAAACAATACAGTGCGAGATACTGTTGAACATATTTTTTTATCTTATACATGTTTCACTTCTGTGAAGTAAAGAGAAATACAATTATTAGTCTGTATTCTGGAGGCTGAATGTGAAATCAGTATGCTTTACCAGATAAGAATGCTTGTGCACTCTAGCAAGGGGAAACGAAAAGGCTTGCTAAAATGTATAGCATAAAAGCGTGCAAGTTTTGTTTTTGAAGGAGTTTATTTTTTGTATAAGGTTACAATAATACTTGCACATGGTTTAGATATTGACTTTGCAAATAATAGATATTAAGATATAGTGCTATGCGTAAACATTGTTTTGGAAAACTCACTTAGCAAAGAATTGTTTGCATTATACGAGGCGACCACCATTTCGCTATAGCAATGCATTATCAATGAAGTGTCGCTACACCCTCTATTTGTGTCTTAAGCCTATCACGAAGTGTTGGTATATCAACACACAAATCTGAAGCCCATTCCTCTATCAGATGCCCTGGCTACGATTATGTGATTGACGTAAGTACCATGCTATTTCTCTCCTGCACAAAATACTGCAAACAGGTAAACCACATTACTTCAAAATACACTGACTGACAGAGCAAATGCAACACCAAGGAGGAGTGGTTCGAAAGGAATGAAAGTTGGGAAAAAAACAGAGACGGCACGGACGAATAATTGATGTTTATTTCAAACCGATATGCAGGTTACACAATGCGCACGGCATCGACTCAGTAGGATGTAGGACCACCGCCAGCGGCGATGCACGCAGAAACACGTCGAGGTACAGAGTCAATAAGAGTGCGGATGGTATCCTGAGGGATGGTTCTCCATTCTCTGTCAACCATTTGCCACAGTTGGTCGTCCGTACGAGGCTTGGGCAGAGTTTGCAAACGGCGTCCAATGAGATACCACACGTGTTCGATTGGTGAGAGATCCGGAGAGTACGCTGGCCACGGAAGCATCTGTACACCTCGTAGAGCCTGTTGGGAGATGCGAGCAGTGTGTGGGCGGGCATTATCCTGCTGAAACAGAGCATTGGGCAGCCCCTGAAGGTACGGAAGTGCCACCGGCCGCAGCACATGCTGCACGTAGCGGTGGGCATTTAACGTGCCTTGAATACGCACTAGAGGTGACGTGGAATCATACGCAATAGCGCCCCAAACCATGATGCCGCGTTGTCTAGCGGTAGGGCGCTCCACAGTTACGGCCGGATTTGACCATTCTCCACGCCGACGCCACACGCGTCTGCGGTGACTATCACTGACAGAACAGAAGCGTGACTCATCGGAGAACACGACGTTCCGCCATTACCTCATCCAAGTCGCTCTAGCCCGGGACCATGCCAGGCGTGCACGTCTATGCTGTGGAGTCAATGGTAGTCTTCTGAGCGGACGCCGGGAGTGCAGGCCTCCTTCAACCAATCGACGGGAAATTGTTCTGGTCGATATTGGAACAGCCAGGGTGTCTTGCACATGCTGAAGAATGGCGGTTGACGTGGCGTGCGGGGCTGCCACCGCTTGGCGGCGGATGCGCCGATCCTCGCGTGCTGACGTCACTCGGGCTGCGCCTGGACCCCTCGCACGTGCCACATGTCCCCGCGCCAACCATCTTCGCCACAGGCGCTGCACCGTGGACACATCCCTATGGGTATCGGCTGCGATTTGACGAAGCGACCAACCTGCCCTTCTCAGCCCGATCACCATACCCCTCGTAAAGTCGTCTGTCTGCTGGAAATGCCTCCGTTGACGGCGGCCTGGCATTCTTAGCTATACACGTGTCCTGTGGCACACGACAACACGTTCTACAATGACTGTCGGCTGAGAAATCACGGTACGAAGTGGGCCATTCGCCAACGCCGTGTCCCATTTATCGTTCGCTACGTGCGCAGCACTGCGGCGCATTTCACATCATGAGCATACCTCAGTGACGTCAGTCTACCCTGCAATTGGCATAAAGTTCTGACCACTCCTTCTTGGTGTTGCATTTGCTCTGTCAGTCAGTGTAGATTTCAACGACTTCTCTCCTTCAGGTAGAGCACTCTCAAGATCATCGATATTATCCCTGCTGTCCATTCCCACTCACAACAGTAGTACAGTATGTACCTATTCTATTCGTACGGGCTGTTTGCTTTAGCACTTGAACGCACTGCCAGAAAATAATAAACTGAAAAGGATTTTATTCACTCAACTTACATTCAGCATAGCCTTCAGAAAACATATATATATATATATATATATATATATATATATATATATATATATATATATATATATATATATATACTGTATCTGTCTGCAATCATGTTAACCAAACATATAGCTTCTAATAAAGAAAAGCGCGCCCATAATCTTGTATCATTCCTCTTCAGTAGTATAATTGGATGGTTCTGGCGCCTCCGCCGCATCCTCCGCCGCCCGCCTCCTCCTCCGCCGCCGCCGCCACCGCCGCCGCCGCCCGCGGGAAATTTGAATTTTGGCGGGAAATTTGAATTTTGGCGGGAGATTTGAATTTGTAAACAAAGCCACGTGCTTTTTGACAGCTGTCATCGACAACAACGCATCGCTAACCTCAGTACTGCCATCTTGACGGGCCTAAACCTCACTAGTGCCAACTTAACCTAACTAGCATGAGGTAAACAAAGCCACGTGTTTTTTGACAGCCACGTGCTTTTTGACAGACAACAACGCATCGCTAACCTCAGTACTGCCATCTTGACGGGCCTAAACCTCAGTAGTGCCAACTTAACCTAACTAGCGCGAGGTAAACAAATCCACGTGTTTTTGACAGCCACGTGCTTTTTGACAGATTTGTAAACAAAGCCACGTGCTTTTTGACAGACAACAACGCATCGCTAACCTCAGTACTGCCATCTTGACGGGCCTAAACCTTAGTGGTACCAACTTAACCTCACTAGCATGAGGTAAACAAAGCCACGTGCGTTTTTGACAGCTGTCATCCGCCATCTTTAAACCACAAAGCACTGTGCTGCCCTCTATATCGCAGTAGCTGCAAAATTCGTCACCTGTCATCGGCAGTGCTGCCATCTTGACGGGTCTAAACCTTAGTGCTACCAACTTAACCTAACTAGCGCGAGGTAAACAAAGCCACGTGCAGCTGTCATCCGCCATCTTTGAGCACAGTGCTGCCCTCTTTAGCTACTTACCTTTGAAATGCGGTGGCGGATAATTTGAAAAATGCTTTTTTGACAGCAGCCATCTTGCATCGCAAACCTCAGTGCTGCCCTCTATGTAGACAAATCCACGTGCATTTTGACAGCCACGTGCTTTTTGACAGCTGTCATCCGCCATCTTTGAGCACTGTGCTGCCCTCTTTAGATGTTAAATTCTTCACCTATCATCGGCAGTGCTGCCATCTTGGCAGGCCTAAACCTTAGTGCTGCCAACTTAACCTTACTAGCGTGAGATAAACAAAGCCACGTGCAGCTGCCATCCGCCATCTTTAATCTATAGAGCACAGTGCTGCCCTCTTTAGCTACTTACCTTTGAAATGTGGTGGCGGATAATTTGAAAAATGCTTTTCGACAAGCAGCCATCTTTAATCCAGAGAGAACAGTGCTGCCCTCTATGTGGTGGCGGTAAATTGAAAAATTCCACGTGCTCTTGTTTGAAAACAAACTCACGTGCTTTTTTGACAGCTGTCATCTGCCATCTTTAATCAACAGAGCACAGTGCTACCCTCCTTAACGATTCCACATGACAGCAGCCATCTTTAATCAAGAGAGCACTGTGCTGCCATCTTTAGCTAGATACCTTTGAAATGTGGTGGCGGCAAATTGAAAAATTCTAAGTGCTCTTGTTTGAAAACAAACTCACGTGCTTTTTGACAGCTGTCGTGCAGTTGTCATCCGCCATCTTTGAGCATAGTGCTGCCCTCTTTAGCTACTTACCTTTGAAATGTGGTACGTCATCCGCCATCTTGCATCGCAAACCTCAGTGCCGCCCTCTATGTGGTGGCAGACAATTCCACGTGACAGCAGTCATCTTTGAGCACAGCGCTACCCCTCTTTGTGGCGGCGGGAAATTCCACGTGCTTTACAAACCTATATGATTTTCTGACAGCTGTCATCCGCCATCTTTAATCCAGAGAGAAGAGTGCTGCCCTCTATGTGGTGACGGTAAATTCCACGTGCTCTACAAAGCTATGTGCAGCTGTCATCCGCCATCTTTAATCACCGTGCTGCCCTCTATGTGGTGACGGCAAATTCTACATGCTTTACAAACCTATGTGCTTTTTTGACAGCTGTCATCCGCCATCTTTAATCACCGTGCTGCCCTCTATGTGGTGGCGGCAAATTCTACGTGCTCTTGTTTGGAAACAAAGCCATGTGCTTTTTTGACAGCTGTCATTCGCCATCTTTAATCACCGTGCTGCCCTCTATGTGGTGACGGCAAATTCCACGTGCTTTACAAACCTATGTGCTTTTCTGACAGCCGTCATCCGCCATCTTTAAGCTGTAAATCCCCGATTCTCGTGTTAGAAATTGTAAAACAGATTCTTAATCCGAGTTGTCAGGAAGGGCAACCGGTCGAAAACAATAGTGTATGACGTGAGAGGCTAGATACTGCTAGTTTTGCGTCAGGAAGGGTAACCCAACAAATTCATGCGATTTAAAAATCTTAGTCAGGAAGGGTATCCGGCGAGCATCTAGCTGTAAATCCTCTCCGATTCTCGACAGATTCTTAATCCGAGTTCTTTGACGTCAGGAAGGGCAACCGGTCGAAAACCATAGTGTATGAGGCTAGATACTGCCAGTTTGGCATCAGGAAGGGCGACTAGTCTTAAAACAAATTCTTGCGATTTAAAATCTTAGTCAGGAAGGGCATCCGGCCGTAAAACAATAGTTCGTGACTTAAAATCTAAGAAGTGCATCTAGCTGTAAATCCCCGATTCCCGTGTTAGACGTTGTAAAACAGATTCTTAATCCGAGTTGTCGGGAAGGGCAACCGATTGAAAACTAGAGTGTATGAGGTTAGATGCTGCTAGTTATGCATCAGGAAGGACAACTCAACAAATTCATGTGATTTAAACACATTTTTATTCCCAAGAGAATCGAACCCGAGACTACCGGGTGAGAGGCATGCATACTGTAGGCTATAGATTTGTTCTACAGTCCTCGAAGTATCGGCACAGTCATTCTGAGCGAGTTGTGTGGAATGCATGTGTTAGCTGAAATTGTACACGTATCTTCCGGCTCAACCTTGAACGAGGACACGGCGTGCTTGTAACTCGCGAACGTCTTCTTAGCTGAGTAGCATGTAAGCTCTTAAAACACAGTACTAATTAAGGTTGTAAAATATTCTGAAATAGTCCTCCTCTGTAGTGCAGTAGTTAGTGTAATTAGCTGCTACCCTCGGAGGTCCGAGTTCGATTCCTGGCTCTGCCACGGAATGTGTAGCATTTAGCCTATGTAAGTTCCTAACGTAAAATATCATGATTGTACGGAGAGGTTAAAACACACACAGTGCCTACTCCTATCGAAAGAACCTGCACGGTACCGGCATGTAGGCTTCTCCTGGTGAAGGAGCCTGCACAAGGTTTAACGCTCTCCCTATCAACAGCCCTTACTTAATGCTGGCTTTTTTGCACACCCCGCCTCACACCATAGTTTTACGACCGGCTGCCCTTCCTGACTAGGATTTTAAATCGCAGTATACGCGATAAATTTGTTGTAGCGGGTTTTATAACTAGATATCCCGGTACCGACACATAGCCTACTCCTACCAAAGAAGCCTGCACAAGGCTTATTGCCTCCATCCGACAAATGAATCACCCTCAACGTCTTGTACTCAAAAACTCATTTTCGAAGGAGTCTGCACAAGGTTTTACGCCCCCATCAACAGCCCTTACTTATTGCTAGCTTTTTTGCACACCCCGCCTCACACCATAGTTTTATACGACCGGTTGCCCCTCCTGACTAGGATTTTAAATCGATATCCCGACATAGCCTACTCCTACTGAAGAAGCCAGCACAAGGCTTATTGCCTCCATCCAACAAATGAATCACCCTCAAACACTCTTCAATCTTTCTCGCTACTTCGGAAGATAGCGGGTTCGAACTGGAAGCCGTAAATGTTAGGCGAGGGACCTGCGTGATCGTCATTACATGATCTAGCCGGATGCCCTTCCCGACGGCATAAGTTGCCAGGATTTGAATCGCGTACCCTGACTAGAAGAAGCCTGCACATAGCTTAACGCCTCCATCCGACAAATGAATCACCCTCAACACTCTTCAATCATTCTCGCTACTTCGGAAGATAGCGGGTTCGAACTGGAAGCTGTAAATGCTAGGTGAGGGGCCCGCGCGATCGTCATTACATGATCTAGTTTTAGCTCAATACCTACAGGTAAGGAATACCGCGGATGTACCCTCGAGAAGTCGAGGATCGCGCGCTAACTTTCCAAGGCACGAACTCTTAAATTCCGGCACCTCGGCATCAACAGGAGGTTCGAATACGTCAGCCTGCGGGCCTACAGGGAGGGCTCTTGTTGCATAAACACTTCGTTCCGACTGTACCGCAGTTGTCAGCGATTATCACATCCGCTTGGTAACAAGCAGAATATTTAGTCGCTGCAGTCTGCGCGAAGTGCTCACAGTTCTCTGTATGCGTTTATTACGTACACACATCTCCCGTCTGCTGTGAATATTATTCTTCAGCCTTTATCTTAAGGTAAGGTAGAACTGTTAGTTACTTTTTTATTTGCAAAGCAACTTCTACACTAGACATCTACATTCATATATGTTTGTTCTTTTTTAGGTACCGTTCGAAAGCACGCATTTTTATTCATCCCAGTAACAGCCTGCAGCACGTGCATTTTTTTAAAGGTATGTTTTCGAACTTTGAGATGTAAAGATAACTAGGTTAGATGATGCACCCTACACTACATTCATATATGTTTCTTCTTTTTTTTAGGTACGACCAGAATATTATCATTCGAGTTTCAGGCTTGAACGCACGCATTTTATACATCCGAGTAACAGTTTGCAGCGCGAAGATTTTAAGGTATGTCTGACCTCTATTCGTTGAAACTTGGTTTCTTCTAAAACATCGTAACTTTAGTCTATTGATAAATAGTTGTTCTCTTTAATCCTCACGCTATAGACGAGGTGCGTACATAGCTATATCTGCCCTCAACAGGCTGAAACTTGGTTTCTTCTAAAACATCATAACTTTAAGCTATTCATAAATAATTGTTCTCTTCAACCTACATACTATAGACGAGGTATAATTTCAAACACGCACACATAGCTATGTCTGTCCTCAACAGACTGAAACTTGATTTCTTCTAAAACATCGTAACTTTAAGCTAATCATAAATAGTTGTTCTCTTTAATCCACATACTATAGACGTGGTATAATTTCAAACACGCGCACATAGCTATGTCTGCTCTCAACTGGCTGAAAATTGGTTGCTTCTAAAACATTGTAACTTTAAGCTATTGATAAATAGTTGTTCTCTTCAACCCTCACGCTATAGACGTGGTATAATTTCAAACACGTGCACATAGCTATGTCTGACCTCAACGGGTTGATACTTGGTTTCTTCCGAACATCGTAACTTTAAGCTAATCATAAATAGTTGTTCTCTTTAATCCTCGTGCTATAGACGTGGTATAATTACAAACACGCGCACACATAGCTATGTCTGCCCTCAACAGGCTGAAACTTGGTTTCTTCTAAAACATCGTAACTTTAGAGTATTGATAAATAGTTGTTCTCTTTAATCCTCACGCTATAGACGAGGTATAATTTCAAACACATGCACATAGCTATGTCTGCCCTCAACGGGCTGAAACTTGGTTTCTTCCGAACATCGTAACTTTAAGCAATTGATAAATAGTTGTTCTTGCATACTATAGACGAGGTATAGCTATGTCTGCCCTCAACGGGCTGAAACTTGGTTTCTTCCGTAACTTTAAGCTAATCATAAATAGTTGTTCTCTTTAATCCTCACGCTATAGACGTGGTATAATTTCAAACACGCACACATAGCTATGTCTGCCCTCAACGGGCTGAAACTTGGTTTCTTCCGAACATCGTAACTTTAAGCTAATCATAAATAGTTGTTCTCTTTAATCAACATACTATAGACGTGGTATAATTTCAAACACGTACACATAGCTATGTCTGTCCTCAACAGGTTGAAACTTGGTTTCTTCCGAACATCATAACTTTAGTCGTTCTCTTCAATCCTCATGCTATAGGCCTAACTCACAGCCATGTCCAACCTCTATACGTTGAAACTTGGCTTCTTCCGTAACTTTCACCTAATCTCTATCGGTCGTTCTCTTTTCAGATGTTCCCCTGCTGCGAGGAATGTAATGTAACGTTTGCAAGGCGTGATAACTTCATGCGCCATATGAAATCAAAACACCCTAGCATAACATCTGCATTATGTAAAGTTTGTGGTGTGTATTTCGCTAACGTAGAGCGATATGAGGATCACTTAGCAGAGGTACATCAAATATCTACTCGCCCTCAGGTAGTAGTAGGGAAAAAGCGTGCAGCAACTGATGTAGCTGTAGAAAGTACTAGTAGTAAAAAACCTAGAAAAAATCATGAACAGATGTCACCCTGCTGCGAGGAATGTAATGTAACGTTTGCATGGCGTGATAACTTCATGCGCCATATGAAAACAAAACACCCTAGCATAACATCTGCTTTATGTAAAGTTTGTAGTGTGTATTTCGCTAACGTAGAGCGATATGAGGATCACTTAGCTGAGGTACATCAAATATCTACTTGCCCTCAGGTAGTAGTAGGGAAAAAGCGTGCAGCTACTGATGTAGCTGTAGAAAGTACTAGTAGTAAAAAACCTAGAAAAAATCATGAACTTCAAACTATTCACTGCGAGCACTGTAACACTGATATTCCATCTTCGCATTTTTAGGGGCACTTACGGAGTAATGCGCATAAAAATAATGCATGTAGAAGTGGTAGTAACGCAAACATCGAGGAAATTAATACAGCATTTAAAAGTAGGATTGCTAGTTACCGAATTCGCACCAGTCAAAAGTTTCAGAGCACTTCAAACTTTTTAAATTGCGTTCAACCGGATGTACAACAGCTTCTTGCTAAATCTTTGTCCAATCATAGTTTATTTAAAGTTAATTTTGAACTTTTCGCCTTGTACATTAAAAGCACGGATGAATCCGAAATAACGGACATTAAATCATTTAATACGAAGAATTTTGTCATAAGTCAGTCGACTAATTTTGGTGATGTACTTAGGGATGTCTCTAACATTATTTCAACTAAGAGCGAGGAATTTCAGGAAAAGGAATCAGGGTGGGCTTTAGTTGAGATAATGTATCTAGAAGTTAACATCAATAAGTACAATCCCATGCGAGGTTCATCGTACATTGAGCTGCCGACATGGATTCAGCAAAGAAAAGCTGTTGTAAACATCCAAAACAATGACGAAGCATGTTTTGCATGGGCGGTGATGTCAGCTTTAAATCCTGTGAAACGGAATGTAGCGAATAGAACATCATCGTATCTACACTATTCAACTCAGCTAAATTTCGATAGTATAGAATTTCCTGTACAGATAAAGGATATTAAGCACTTTGAGGAACTAAATAACATTAGTATCAATGTGTATGGTGTAGAGAAAAAGTCTGTAGTAGGTCCTCTGTATTATACATGTCATAAGAAGAGTACTCACGTTAATTTACTCTATATTGAAAACAGTGAGAATAGCCACTTTTGCTGGATTAAAAATCTGAGTAGACTTGTTGGCAGTCAGTTGTCAAACAGGCGTAACAAAAAGTGGCTATGTGATGGATGCTTGCAGTATTTCAGAAATGAAGATCAGTTAACGAAGCATTCCAAGAATGACTGCAATCATGTACGTACAGAGATACCTACTACAGGCAATAATGTTTTAAAATTTACAAATTTTCACAAGCAGATGTGGGTACCGTTCGTGATTTATGCAGACTTTGAAGCCATCCTCACGCCATGCAACACATGCTCACCTAATCCTGACAACTCTTTCACTAATACTACGCACATGCATGTCCCGTATAGCTTCGCGTATTACATCAAGTGTAGTTACGATAGTACGCTTAACAAGTTAGAGCTGTATCGAGGACATGATGCTGCTAAAGTATTTTTAGAAAGATTTGAATGTGATGCAGTTCGTCTCGGTCGTATTCTGAATAGTAATATTCCTATGAAGCCACTCACCAAAATTCAGTTAAATGATCATGAACGTGCTACAAAGTGTAGCATTTGTGATGGGGAATTTTCCGAAAATGACCCTAAAGTTTTTGATCATGATCATTTAACTGGTTTCTACAGATGTGCCGCTCATTATAGCTGTAATCTTAAGTATAGAGTTCCTAAATTTACCCCTGTAATTTTTCATAACTTATCTGGTTACGACTCTCATTTCATCATTTCACAATTTGGAGCTTCAGATGAAAAAAGTAGATATAATCCCTCAGAATAAAGAGCAGTACATTGCGTTTGCAAAGTCTGTAAAAGTAGATGCTGAGCATTCTATAAAACTGAGATTCCTTGACTCGTTTCGCTTTATGGCGAGTAGCCTCGATAAACTTTCTAGTCATTTACAGCCTGAACAATTTACGGAAATTCGACGCGTTTTCCCTGAAGAAGCGTAGTTTAATTTACTTCGGCGTAAGGGTGTTTTTTGTTACGAATATCTCGACTGCTTAGACCGCCTCGAAGAACGTGCCTTACCATCGAAACAATCCTTTTACAGCTCGCTGAATTCAGCAGATATTAGTGATGATGACTATTTACATGCACAACATATCTGGGAGCAGTTCTACATTCAAACGCTGGGTGAATACTCCGATTTATATTTAAAGACAGATGTACTTTTGTTAGCTGATGTTTTTGAAAATTTTCGCTGTGTTTGCATGAACACCTACAGCCTTGACCCATGTCAGTATTTTACTGCACCTGGGTTAAGTTGGGACGCGATGTTAAAATACACGCGTGTGAATTTGGAACTGCTGACTGATATCGATATGGTGCACTTTATAAAAGCATCCATTCGAGGCGGTCTGAGTCAGTGCAGCGGCCGGTATTCGAGTGCTAATAATAAGTACATGCCGAGTTTCGATTCCAGTCAGGAATCTCGGTATATCGTTTACCTCGATGCTAATAATCAGTATGGGTGGGCGATGAGTCAGCATCTACCGGTGAGTGGTTTCCGCTGGCTGACGCAGTGCGAAATTGATGCTTTACAGCTACACGCCCTAGGTGATGAAGCTGATAAAGTTGACTTACAGTATCCTAAAGAGTTACACACTTCTCATAATGACCTACCGTTCTGCCCTGAAAATATGAAGTCCCCGTACATTGCAT
Source organism: Anabrus simplex (assembly GCF_040414725.1). Taxonomy (NCBI): domain Eukaryota; kingdom Metazoa; phylum Arthropoda; class Insecta; order Orthoptera; family Tettigoniidae; genus Anabrus; species Anabrus simplex. The sequence goes on from NC_090266.1 coordinate 568,004,797, forward strand.
CAACGACGAAAATGCTCATTGCTAATTTATGCGATAAATCTAAGTATATCATTCATTACCGAAATTTAAAACAGTGTTTGCAGCATGGTTTGAAGTTATCCAAAATTCATCGCGTACTAGAATTTAATCAGTCACCGTGGCTAAAGCCATATATCGATCTGAACAATAATTTAAGAACGAATGCGGTTAACGAGTTTGAAAAAGATTTCTACAAGCTCATGAATAACAGTGTGTTTGGTAAGACTATGGAGAATGTTGACAAACGCGTTGATGTAAAATTGATTACAAACTGGGATAATATTAAGAAAAGGTATGGTGCTAACTATTTAATAAGTAAACCAAATTTCCACAGCTGCACCATCATACATGAGAATTTAGTTATTATACAGATGAATCGTGTCAAGGTTAAGTATGACAAACCTACCTACGTCGGCTTTGCAGTACTTGAATTGGCTAAAACACTCATGTATGAATTCCATTACGATTATATGATGAAGAAGTACGCGCGTAATGCGCAATTGCTCTACACAGATACCGATTCGTTTATTCATCAAATCAAAACTGATGACTATTACAATGATATAAAGCCTGACTTGGGTAGGTTTGATACGAGTAACTATCCTGCAGATAATCAATATCATCTACCGCTAGTGAACAAAAAGGTTCTAGGTAAAATGAAAGATGAATGTGCTGGGAATATTATCGATTCATTTGTAGGTACTAAATCCAAGTCATATTGCATAAAACTCTTAAATGAATTACAAATAAAGAGATTGAAGGGGGTTAAAAAGAATGTCGTTCAGAATCAGCTAAGTTTTGAAAACTATAACAATTGCATTAAAAGTAATCCACCTGTTTTGCATAAGCAAATGTCTGTCATTAGAAGCAAGAAGCACCAGTTGTACACTCATTTAATTAGTAAGGTAGCCCTTAATAGCGTTGATTGTAAACGGTTTGTCATCCCAAATTCTACCAACACGCTAGCCTGGGGGCATAGTAGTATTGATAAGTACTACTTTACATAAACATTATGCTAGAGGTGTGTGTACTTACGTTACGCTGTCTTACATCACAAAGAGGTACGCTGAGAGTGTAGTACGGCAAGTTTAAACTTGTACATTCAAGAATTGCATCGAGAAGTACGCAAACATCACTGGGGTAAAGTGATTCAAGATAAAACTTGTACATACAAGATGTAAATAAATAATGTAGAATTAGCATATTCTTTTATTTTAGGTTAGGTATCACCTTCCTCCCGCTCCTTATTTGCAAGATAGAGTTTTTGTTTATTACTCATAGAAGAAAGAAGGTGATGAGCAGTTTCGTAAGTATAGTTCGGTAAGTATCTCGAGAGCAGATTTTTTTTTGTCAGAAAAGCATATAGCTTTGTAAAGCACGTGGAATTTGCCACCGCTACATAGAGGGCAGCACTGTTCTCTCTGGATTAAATATGGTAGATGCTAGCCGTCAAAGGTAAGTAGCTAAAGAGGGCAGCACGGTGAATAAAGATGGCGGATGACAGCTGTCAGAAAAGCACATAGGTTTGTAAAGCATTTAGAATTTGTCGCCACCACATAGAGGGCAGCACGGTGATTAAAGATGGCGGATGACAGCTGTCAAAAAAGCACATGGCTTTGTTTCCAAACAAGAGCACGTGGAATTTGCCGTCACCACATAGAGGGCAGCACGGTGATTAAAGATGGCGGATGACAGCTGTCAAAAAAGCACATGGCTTTGTTTCCAAACAAGAGCACGTAGAATTTGCCGTCACCACATAGAGGGCAGCACGGTGATTAAAGATGGCGGATGACAGCTGTCAAAAAAGCACATGGCTTTGTTTCCAAACAAGAGCACGTGGAATTTACCGTCACCACATAGAGGGCAGCACGGTGATTAAAGATGGCGGATGACAGCTGCACATGGCTTTGTAGAGCACGTGGAATTTGCCGTCACCACATAGAGGGCAGCACTGTTCTCTCTGGATTAAAGATGGCGTATGACAGCTGTCAGAAAAGCATATAGGTTTGTAAAGCGCATAGAATTTACCGCCACCACATAGAGTGCAGCACTGTTCTCTCTGGATTAAAGATGGCGGATGACAGCTGACGAAATTGCAAGCAGCATAGTGCTCTGTTGGTTAAAGATGGCGGATGACAGCTGTCAAAAAAGCACATGGCTTTGTTTCCAAACAAGAGCACGTGGAATTTGCTGTCACCACATAGAGGGCAGCACGGTGATTAAAGATGGCGGATGACAGCTGTCAAAAAAGCACATGGCTTTGTTTCCAAACAAGAGCACGTGGAATTTGCCGCCACCGGGTAGCACTGTTCTCTCTGGATTAAAGATGGCGGATGACAGCTGTCAGAAAAGCATATAGGTTTGTAAAGCATGTGGAATTTACCGCCACCACATAGATTGCAGCACTGTTCTCTCTGGATTAAAGATGGCGGATGACAGCTGTCAAAGGTAAGTAGCTAAAGAGGGCAGCACTGTGCTCAAAGATGGCGGATGACAGCTGTCAAAGGTAAGTAGCTAAAGAGGGCAGCACTGTGCTCAAAGATGGCGAATGACAGCTGCACGTGGCTTTGTTTACCTCATGCTAGTTAGGTTAAGTTGGTACCACTAAGGTTTAGGCCCGTCAAGATGGCAGCACTGTCGATGACAGGTGATGAATTTTACAGCTACTGCGATATAGAGGGCAGCATAGTGCTCAAAGATGGCGGATGACAGCTGTCAAAAAAGCACGTAGCTGTCAAAAAGCACGTGGCTTTGTTTACCTCGCGCTAGTTAGGTTAAGTTGGTACCACTAAGGTTTAGGTCCGTCAAGATGGCAGTACTGAGGTTAGCGATGCGTTGTTGTCTGTCAAAATGCACGTGGCTTTGTTTACAAATCTGTCGAAAAGCACGTGGCTGTCAAAAAGCACGTGGCTTTGTTTACCTCATGCTAGTGAGGTTAAGTTGGTACCACTAAGGTTTAGGCCCGTCAAGATGGCAGTACTGAGGTTAGCGATGCGTTGTTGTCTGTCAAAAAGCACGTGGCTTTGTTTACAAATCTGTCAAAAAGCACGTGGCTGTCAAAAACACGTGGATTTGTTTACCTCGCGCTAGTTAGGTTAAGTTGGCACTACTGAGGTTTAGGCCCGTCAAGATGGCAGTACTGAGGTTAGCGATGCGTTGTTGTCTGTCAAAAAGCACGTGGCTGTCAAAAAACACGTGGCTTTGTTTACCTCATGCTAGTTAGGTTAAGTTGGCACTAGTGAGGTTTAGGCCCGTCAAGATGGCAGTACTGAGGTTAGCGATGCGTTGTTGTCGATGACAGCTGTCAAAAAGCACGTGGCTTTGTTTACAAATTCAAATCTCCCGCCAAAATTCAAATTTCCCGCCAAAATTCAAATTTCCCGCGGGCGGCGGCGGCGGAGGAGGAGGAGGCGGGCGGCGGAGGATGCGGCGGAGGCGCCAGAACCATCCAATTATACTACTCTCTTCGTTCAACCAAACTGAATACTTAAAATAAACAAAAAATAAAGGGTTCCTGGAACATGTTAGTATCTAGTGGAATGTCTCCAAGGCGTTTTAATTGCCGCAAAGAATACACTCATTTCTTGCATAGGTCGGGGCTGATTTTCTGCCATTTCTGAAGAATCACATTTTAATGTTCCTCCTTCGTACGAATACGTTGCCTACGGAGATTCCTCTTCAACGTAGCCCAAAGATGTTCGATGGGATTTTAATCCGGAGACTGGGAAGGTGTTCTAAGCTGCTTAGGAATGTTGCAGATCAACCATGTCTTTTAATATCAACAGTGTGTTATGGTTCATTATTATGCTGGAATATATAAGCAGGTTGAATCCCCATATTTTTCGGCACTCTGCTTCACGTTTGCCCTCAGGATTGCATTACAGCCCTCCTTGTTCATTATTCTGTCGATGAAATGTATGTTACGCACACCTCTGGCTGACATACAACCCCAAAGCATTACAGACCCACCACCGTATTTTACAGTTGGGAGTGTATTCGCCACATCATTGTCCGTACCAATTTTTCTCCATATTCTGTGGATGCCATCTGACCCAAGCAAGGTTTATTTTTGTCTCATCAGACCAGATAACATAATTCCAGAATTCTTTATCCTTATTTACATCCTCCTTAGTGAATGTCGGTATAAGCCGTCTGCTTTTTATACTTACATATGGCCTTTCCCGAGGGATTCTTCCATAGTACCCATGCTGATATAGGATCCAACGGATGGTGGAGTTTCTGATCTTCTTTCCAGTTCGTTCCTCCGTGAGTTGCCTCAATACTGGTGCACTTAATTTAGAATATGACTTTATAAGCCGAACGACAAGCCGTTCTTTCCTTTCAGTTAAACACTTTCTCTTGGGTTTCCTTGGCGTGCTCTTAATAGTGCCTTTGTATTTAAATGTATCAACCACATATTGCACCGTAGAATGTGTTCTTATTGACCAGCTGTTCAATCTTTCGTAATGAAAGTCGTTAAGTGCCAGTTTAAGTATAGTGCTCTTGAGCTTCGTACTTAAATCTGCATTTCTACCGCTGTCCACCACAGATACAGTAGGAAGGTGACTATCGTACTTGACCAGTCGAATGACGTCACTGAGACTTTTCCGTGCATCGCAACCAAACGGTGGGCATCATCCTGTCCATGTGTACGAATACAACTGATACACCCGTTTGTCGATGCAGGCACATTAATATCAAATCTTCTTGCCTTTATGTAAATAAGTATGGTTTTCACTAAGGAATTGTCATTGACAAACCATGTTTTCACCCGTAATGTACATTTTATTTCACTTTTTCAATCGTTAATGTGAATATACGAGACTTGATAAGAAATTGAAGCCTGTACGAATAACAGAGACACATACTGTATGTATAACAACTCATTTTTACCGGGCACCATACGATCCTGGAATTTTCTCCCGGCTGAAATTAGAGACATAAGCAACCTAAAGCTGTTCAGAACAATATGCTGTAAATTTTACCTACATTGAGAATAATTTACTGTAAGAAGCACCCTCAAATGTTGGATTATTAAGTTAAATGAATAAAATGTAAATGTAAGGTTACTAACATTATAGTTTAAATTTTTCGAAATATACTTTTAACAATAGTAAATATTATAAAATCATTTTAAAATGTTAAAATTATTTTTATGATACTTTAAATTTCAGTTAAATTACGTTTCACGTTAATTTTAAATTATATAAATTTATTTTTAAGTTTAATAATAATGCTATTTGCTTTACATCACACTAACTACCTTTTCGGTCTTCGGAGACGCCGAACTGCCGGAATTTAGTCCCGCGGGAGTCCTTTTACGTGCCAGTAAATCTACCGACATGAGGCTGACGTATTTGAGCCCCTTGAAATACCACCGGACTGAGCCAAGATCGAACCAGCCAAGTTGGGGTCAGAAGGCAAGCGCCTCAACCGTCTGAGCCACTCAGCCCGGCTATTTTTAAGTTTAAGTAGTTACAATGTTACTGAGGCTATATTATGTTTACGCAGGTGCATAATTATATGTTTTGGCGTAATAGCAGGCTTCATAGTCTGAGTCCCACAATGTACAGTAAGACATTAGTAAAAAAAATGAAATAAATAAGTATTGAGAGTTTTTATCTAAGCTGTTTCCTTCACATTTACTATCTGCACGTCATCTCAATGTCATCTAAAAGCCTCTGGTGCCCTATCTAGACGTAATATATTGGAATGACCCCAACGTACATGTCGAGTGTTTGCATCTGTTAAGAGCCTCTCAATATCCTGACCACACAGGTCACGAATCAGAGATTCTACAAAGAGATGAAAAGTTACGCTATGCAGGTGTTACTTTGTAATGGCTCCTCGAAGCTGGACTCAACCTGTTCGAATCAGAGATTTCTTCAAACGTATTATTGAACAATAAAAACGATGCCCGCGCCTCCTTCAAAGTTATCAATGTAAATAATTTTACAACAAAGTTTTTCTTCCTATCCACTTGATATTCATCACTATTTTTACGAACAGCAAATTTAACGCAAATATTCTAGAACAATTTGATGGCATGCGTAAAAGCAATGATGCGGCGGGAATTTACAGCTCAAGGTTCTTTTCGCTGTATTGATCTCTTACCTAAACTTGTATCTACCTCCAACGATACTCTTCATCGCACCATCGAAACAAATCCCACGTTTAGTTACGAAAATACACCACGCTTCGATTCTATTCATCGTGTCATAAAAAAACTGTTGATCGTTGTCGCCATCAATTCCAACAATGTGATTTTTATAGTATCAGCAAATAAAAGTCATTCTTCTATAAAAGGATACACCCCTAACTGGAGCACAGATTTTTTCAAATCAACCGTGTTAAGTTTACTAATCCATTTACCTATTTACTTCACGACCTTTTTTGGACAACCCATCATAGGAGGATTCTACACAGAAGAGCTTCAGAAAACAAAACATCCAGGTCACAGTTTAATCGATCGTGTTATTCGCCGTCGTGGTAATAAACTTCATGCCAAATGGCTTAGTTTTAATAACTTTAATTCATGGATTAATAAAGGTGAAACGCTGTTGCACTTATTAATTAGTTCTATAACGTTTACTTTTAGTCATGAAAATATTTCTTCTCTTCACAACTCTTCACACACACACTAGATCTGCTCCTGACAAGTACGTCTTCATGGGCATTGCCGGGAGTGTCCGAGGAGAAGTTCGGCTCGCCATGTGCAGGTCTTTTGAACTGACTCCCGTAGGCGACCTGCGCGTCATGATGGGGATGAAATGCTGATGAAGACGGCACATAAACCCAGCCCCCGTGCCAGCGAAATTAACCAACTAGGTTAAAATTCCCGACCCTGCCGGTAATCGAACCCGGGACCCCTGTGACCAAAGGCCTGCACGCTAACCATTTAGCCATGGAGCCGGACGGCATAGCCAGAAAAAGATGAAGAATACATTTTTCTTCACAATGCAGTCCACTGCGCCTCCTTTTTATCTTCATCTGTTTAGAAAGAGTAAGGGAAGGGCGGGTGAAATACTAAACTCACCAATTTAGTGTCCACAACACAGTGCAATCGAAAACAGCTACTTCCTTAAACACAAATGTGTTTCCAAATAATTGAAAACCTTGCACATCCACTATCATTGTTCTTGTCATTATGAACTTAAAATCTGACAACTCTCTAGTGCAGTACTTCATCGATTAATTGAAACAATTCCACACCTAGCATATATAAAGAATTGTCTTCACAAGCAAGTCTAAACACAAATAACCATATCGACGTGATCACTCTATGGCTGACACCTGATCTGTCCCCACTAGCGTGTGTGAGTGTGTGTGTGTGTGTGTGTGTGCCGAACAGGAATTGCAAAATCCAGAATATTTATATCAGCTTAGATTGCACCTACACAACCAAAGCAGTTGTCTTACATACCTCTAAGTAAACTGTGTTGATAACCGAGATAGATTCTAAGTATTCAATTTTTTTCTTCTTCTTCTCCTTAACCTGTTTACCCTCCAGGCTCGGTTTTTCCCTCGGACTCAGCGATGGATCCCACCTCTACCGCCTCAAGGCCAGTGTCCTGGAGCTTCAGACTCTGGGTCGGGGGGATACAACTGGGCAGAATGAGCAGTACCTCGCCCAGGCGGCCTCACCTGCTATGGTGAACAGGGGCCTTGTGGAGGGATGGGGTGATTGGATGGGACAGGCAAGGAAGAGGGAAGGAAGCGGCCGTGGCCTTAAGTTAGGGACCATTCCGGCATTTGCCTGGAGGAGAAGTGGGAAACCACGGAAAACCACTTCCAGGATGTCTGAGGTGGGAATCGAACCCACCTCTACTCAGTTGACCTCCCGAGGCTGAGTGGACCCCGTTCCAGCCCTCGTACCACTTTTCAAATTTCGTGGCAGAGCCGGGAATCGAACCCGGACCTCCGGGGGTGGCAGCTAATCACGCTAACCACTACACCAGAGAGGCGGAGAGTATTCAACCTTAGTTTGCAAATTCCGGGTGATTCAGCCGCTCTTAACGTTTCAGCCTCTTTTTTTTTGGCATCCCAACGTATGTGAGTGGGGCGATGGTCGATGTTTCTTAATAATAATAATAATAATGTTATTTTCTTTACGTCCCACTAACTACTTTTACGGTCTTCGGAGACGCCGAGGTGCCGGAATTTAGTCCCGCAGGAGTTCCTTTACGTCCAGTAAATCTACCGACACGAGGCTGTCGTATTTGAGCGCCTTCAAATACCACCGGACTGAGCCGGGATCGAACCTGCCAAGTTGGGGTTTGAAGGCCAGCGCCTTAACCGTCTGAGCCACTCAGCCCGGCCGATGTTTCTTTGCCGTATATCAAGCTACAGTCGTCTTTAAAGAACTCAGTGGATCATCACTGCATGACTTTTGCAAACGCATGTATGCGACAGGTATTTACACAATACATCACACTGTCATACGGTTATGTAAAGTGAACGTGCCAATTATAAGCTTTCGATTGGTTATAAAATTATCGCTAAGAGCGATGGCATACTGATAGAAAACGCGTTTTTTTTTTGAAGCGGGACGTACTTGTACACCAAGTAAGCTTTCTGATAACCTGCAGGCAGCAGTCACCGTGGTGTAGTGGGGTAAGCTCAGACGTGTCAACGTATGTTTGCGTTGGTAGGTGGATTCGAATCCCACGAGCGTTCAATATTTGCATTAACATTTTAAATCTTGAGGTTAAAATGAGAGGTAATTAATTCCACATTCGACCCATAGCATGCATGTTGAATGTGTAGTGGCCTGACACATGGTGTAGCCTAGCAGTTGTAGTCAATTCTTCGCTATGTATCAATTCAACAGGTTAGTATGTTGACATTTCCCTCATCTACGATGAAGCTAAACAGAACGCACAGGAAGCACAGCGCCTGTACCAGAAAAGATTTCCACACAGACAACAACCAAACACAAATACGTTTAGGGAGGTGGAGCGACGTTTGCGTATAACTTCGTCAGTTTCCCGAACAGGTCGTGTTAGAGAGGCGCCGGTTACGTCCGGTGAAACTGCTGAGATGGTTTTGGACACTTTCCGGGAGAATCCTCACACGAGTACCCAGGCACTAGCACAACAGGACAACATCAGACAGTCGTCTGTTGCAAGGATATTGCATTCCAGGTTTTCTCTTTCGTCCTGCAACTACAGAACTCCACAGACGAGATTTCGAAACTGGTGTTGATTCTGTGCCTGGATACTGACGCAAGTGGCAAATAATCCAGCGTTTGTATCTCACATTGTGTATTCGGACGATGCTCGACTTCGTAATAATGGCTCTATGAACCGGCATAACATGCGCTACTGAAGTGTTGAAAATCCCCAATGGGTAGGCAGGCAGCATTTCAAGCACAATGGGAAGTAAATAATGTCTGGTGTGGTTTACTGGGTGATCGCCTATTTCGACCATATTTCTCTAAGGATCATTTGACAGGAGCCTGGTTCCGACAGTTTCTTTAAGAATAACTACCATTGCTGCTAAAAATGTGCCCCTGGGTGAGCGCGTAACCATGTGGTATCAACACGACGGAGCTCCCCCTCACAAGTCAGCAGACGTTCGCAACTACCTTAATGTTACACATCCCGGTCGATGGTTAGAAAGGGGAAGCCTGACACTTGACCTGCAAGATCGCCCGATTTGATGCCACTTGACTTCTTCCTATGGGGCTATTTGAAAGAAGGAATGTACGCTTAGCAGCCGGAAAATCCTGAAAGCCTTCGAAACCTTATTACGGAGGCCTGTGAATCCGTAACACCTACAATGCTACAAAGAGCCCGAATGGCAGTTCGGCAGCGTGCTCAAACGTGCATTACCGCAGAAGGCCATCTTTTCGAACACTTACTGCGCTAACAGGCTGTTGTTTAGTCAAGCTGATTCAAACGCACAACCATTCAATCCTCGTCCAGCCCTGCTTATATAGCATCCACATAAGCAGCCCTAATGGCCAAGAACAGTGCCTAATTAATTAATTAAATAAATAAATAAATTACCCAAGACGTGAGGACAATGCAATACTTTTTTTTGCTAGGGGCTTTACGTCGCACCGACACAGATAGGTCTCATGGCGACGATGGGACAGGAAAGGCCTAGGAGTTGGAAGGAAGCGACCGTGGCCTTAATTAAGGTACAGCCAAAGCATTTGACTGGTGTGAAAATGGGAAACCACGGAAAACCATCTTCAGGGCTGCCGATAGTGGGATTCGAACCTACTATCTCCCGGATGCAAGCTCACAGCCGCGCGCCTCTACGCGCACGGCCAACTCACCCGGTGGTACATGTTTTTGCAAAGGTAATGGTGCTGTGAGTGATTAAAGGCGATTGTTGCTTGGGATTCGGCAAAGGAGAATAGACCGTAACGACACCTGTGAAGTTCGGTGGGATGCCTAACAGCGTAAAACGTCAGGCGTGGCAGGCTCACACGTTATAGTTGTTTGCTTATTGTCAAAAGGATATGGCTCTGCATCATAAACAAACTCACGTACTTCATAGTCGGTCCGCCCTTTTGATGTCATACAGCTTTGTGATAAGCTTATAAGACATAATGGAAGTCTTACTCCTACGTACTGTTACTAAGGTAACAGCTTAGGACGGAGCTCGATAGCTGCAGTCGCTTAAGTGCGGCCAGTATCCAGCATTCGGGAGATAGTAGGTTCGAACCCCACTGTCGGCAGCCCTGAAAATGGTTTTCCGTGGTTTCCCATTTTCACACTAGGCAAATGCTGGGGTTGTACCTTAATGAAGGCCACGGCCGCTTCCTTCCCACTCCTAGCCCTTTCCTGTCCCATCGTCGCCGTAAGACCTATCTGTGTCGGTGCGACGTAAAACAACTAGCAAAAAAACCCAGCTTGGGCGAGGCACTATTTAAGAGCTCTGTGTTGATATAGCAAAACATCCTGATAGACTTAAGACACAAATGGAGGCTGTTGCGACACCTCATCGAAAATGCATTTCTATAGTAAAATGGTGGTCTCGTCGTGTAATGTAGATCACTATTAATTGAGCTTTCTAAAAATACTGTTTAAGTATAGCATTATATTTAATATCCATTACTTTCACAGTCATTAATTTAACCATGTGCATCTATCATTGTAAACTTGTATAAAGAAAACTTCGTCCTACACAAAATGTGCATGCTTTTCGGCTAAAAACTTTTAGCAAGCTTTTTTATTTCCCCGGTAGAGTGCACACGCTTTCTTGTCAGGCAATGCACACAAATTTCACATTTATCCTCCAGAATGCAGTGTTTCTCTATACTTCACAGACGTGACACTTGTATGAAAGAAAAAAACATCAACAGTGTCTCTTATCATAATGTTCTTAGAAAGTAAGCGGATGTCCTCCTTACACCTTCTGTTCTCCTAATATTAACTGATGCAAACTTCCCTTTGCGTTACACTGCCAAGAATGTCAGGTAAGCTAACCCCGTCACCATGCCAACTATACTACAAAGAAAAGTTCCTTGTCCCCGCGTCCGCTGTCTCTACAAACGTGGGCAGCGTCTGTTGTGTATGGAAAACTAGGTGTATGTGTGTCTCTCCCGACTGGGAATTAAAATATCCAGAATATTTCTGTCAGCGTAGATTATAAGCATCATCGATTCTACATCGCCTACCAAGGCCAGCCACACTTGGCTCCATGTGGCAAAAAGTTTACTAACATTTTTCCAAAAGAATGAAGCTAAACCTCCTTCCAGCATTCACACAATAACAGCATTTATACTCACTGCACCAATACCATCACCATATTCACGCAACACCACCCCCACCACCACGTTGGCCAAACCTATGCAGCTCTCGTTTCCACATCTACCACCAGAACTCACCACACACAACTCCACGTGCTACTAACAGACGTCAGTAGAAGCCATACATGTCACCGTTTGTCTGTATAAATAGCAGCCAGTAATGTTGTTTAAGGTTTGTCTGGAGACTTATAAGCTTGTAATTCGTGTATATAATGTTGGCAATACCTCTGTCAGTTTGACAAATAGCTACCATCTTGCCTAGTTATGTTAAGTCCTAGTTTGAACCCGTCATGTGCTAGTGACAGACGTCAAACAACTCTGAGAGCTCTCCAAACATTCAAATTACCCCGCAAGCGCACTTCAGGTTGGTCAACATAACCATCCTCGTTTCCACATCGACCACCAGGATCTGCCACACACAGCTCCATGTGGCAAATCGTTTACTCATTTTTACACCAGAATGCAGCTCAAACATATTTCCGGTGTTTGCACACTAAAAACACTTAAACATACTTCCCCAATACCATCGCCAAATTCACGCAGCGACACCATTAGGTTGGTCAAACCTATGCGCTCATGGTTTCCACAGCTGTCACCAGACCTCCAAGTGCTAGTGACAATGCCCCAATGGCAGCCAGCCATACATTCAAATTACCCGCGCACGACACTTGGAATTCCTGCCGCACACCCAACAGGCTATCAGAAGCCTTCCCGCCTTACATTGACCAATCAGAAATCAATGATGTCTCGAAATATCACAGCCTAACTACTGATTCAATTTAGAGAATATTTATTGTCAATTACTTCTTTATTAGTTAACTCCTTCCAATGATTCAGTATAGGGAATCTTTCTTGTAAATTAATTAATACTGAATTTACTAAAATATGTGTTGGGTTCTTTTCCTCCTAATTTCTTATTTGGTAAATTTTTGTGTTGTAAATCCATATGCAAATTGGGATAATAGTCCGTGAGGATGCATGTGGTACACAACTCAGATTCTCCACAATCTTCCCTAGAAGAGGCAGGAGGTAGATAGGTTGAAAGACTTAACTGGAAACATTGGTAAGGTGCTTTATTTAGAAATTACCTTCACTACTGCAATTATTCACGAGGTAGGCAAATGGTTCAAATACATACAATTATTGAACAGTGTGGCAAATAACAATAGAAGACAGAATCGGATATTTTTTATTATCTTGGCTCTTATGCCATCCCATCCTGGTGCTTTATTATAATTTTTTTGTAGAATGATTCGCCTAACTTCTTCATGAGAGAAAAATATGTCATCTGCCGTATCAGGTGGGGATCGCGGATGAGATTCTCACTTCTCTTTGTGCTTCTGTATCCTCTGTTTCATGTAGAGGAAACATGTTTAGAAGAGGATTTGCGGTATCCATGTTCAGTCTCTACTAAGGTTAGGTTATAAAACTTTTTAGCTTCCTGGTAAGCTTCTGAACAACTTCGCAAGGTTTAGCCATTGTAGGGATTGAACAGAATTCCTTCAAGCATTCCTATTTTCTTTTATCTATTACGTTTTGGTATTCCTCCTTTACTTCCAGATAAAGGTAGGCATATCTCTGACGTAGGACTAGGCGGCAGCCATGTTTAACTTACGTCGCCTACCATAGGCCAGTACACGTTTTCGCAAAAACGTTCATTCTAAATCCATCAGAAATTTTTACGCGGTGTTTGAGAAAATTTTGTTAGATTTGCTTCTGCCAGTTAATTCCTCTACTAAGTCGTCTAATTTCGCGGCAGTATTGCAGGAATCTATTTTTCTCCTGCTATACTGGTGGAAGTGAGACCATTTCACTTTTGTTGTTCCATAGCTCCTGGCTGAGTAATTTTTAGAGTTTATTGACAGTATTTATGCAGTCGATTAAGGTCTTTACAATTAGCGAGTTATCTCAGAGAGAAGTTTGGAAAAAAGAACACAATTACGCTTCTCGTAAATTTTAATTCGGAAATAGTTATGACTAAGAACAACAAATTATTCTTCAGGATCGAGTGATAGAATGATTCTTAGTCTCCAACGTACTTTAATTAAAATCTTAACTGCGCATGATGTATAATTATGTTCAATGATATAAATTATAGCAACCTTATAAATTTCCGAGAGAGCGTCGTTAAACTGTCTTTAAGGGACGTTAATAATATCAACCAAACTTATTCCCATGATTCAGCTTACAGCCTAGCCAAGTCTAGTCCAGCCAACCGGTATCGAGACTGTGTATAAATAATATATTCAAGTTTACACGCTGTTAACGAACAGAAATTATCACATTTATATATTCAAACTAGTCCATTGAGATAAATAATGCTTTCGTCCGACTCGTTGGCTCAATGGTCAGCGTACTGGCCATCGGTTCAGAGGATCCCGGGTTCGATTCCCGGCCGGGTCAGGGATCTTAACATGCATTGGTTAATTCCAATGGCTCGGGGATGGGTGTGTGTGGTGTCCCCAACATTCCTGCAACTCGCAACCTTCATCGGAGGGTACGCCTTACAAGGGTTGCACTCGGCTAGAAATAGCCACACGAAATTATTATAATAATGCTTTCAAACCCAGGGATACGAATATTTACCAATTCATGTATAGATGAACATTGGAGGTTTTTATGTTTTTCTGAATAGGATTATTGAACGAATATCCTTTTACCATACCGAAAATTGAAGCCAGATGTACTGCCAGCGCCGGAAGGAAAGCAAATACAGACAACCATTCAACCAGTAGAGTGTACGTAGTTTTTTCTATATTCAAAGAGAAATATCAAAGGCATAACTAGTAGAGCCATTAAAATCGCGTTGAAGAGTTGCCGAATTCGAGGGCGTAAGGAGTAGAGATTGCAGTTCATTATTAATGTCATTCTAGTGGCCGATACTTAAAGTAAAAGAGTTTTGAACTCGGTCAGAGTGTTCCGTTTCTCTTTTCTAATTACAGTCGTCAGTTGACTTCAGTTTTTGTTAACGTGGTTGTTGTCACTGGTGCCTTTACTAATGACGGATACACTGACTTCGGTCTATTGTACGGTGAAACGTGACAAAATTCTACTCCTGCGCTCACACCTTATCAATAGAGGTTCCATTGCGTTGGTTAGCTTCAAAACATATTTCTAAGCGTACGTTGACGTTACGGCCTAAGGAAACATTTCATGCCCGACCATCAAGATCGATACAAGTAAATGAGAACGATGGAATGGTGAAGAACGTTGTTCGATATTTTGAGGAAAATCCAAATCATTGTAAGTACAGAGCCTAATATAAGCAAATATGATTATTACTGTTATTATTATTATTATTATTATTATTATTATTATTATTATTATTATTATTATTATTATTATTATTATTATATTATTATTATTATATTATTATTATTATTATTATTATTATTATTATTATTATTATTATTATTATTATTATTATTATTATTATTATTATTATTATGCCAACGGCCGTAGCCGTGTTGAAACACCGGACCCCGTGAGATCTCCAAAGTTAAGCAACATTGGGCGTGGTCAGGTGTTGGATGGGTTGCCACGCGCTGTTGGTGGGGGGTAAGGGACTGGAGGAGCGGAAAGGAACTGGCCACCCTACCGCACGTAAACTCCGGCTCAGAACACCTCTGCGGAGGTTCAGACCTGCCTCCGGGCAGAATAACCCTTATCTTACCTATTATTATCATAATGAATAGCGTTGCTGGAAAATACTCTGGATGCGATCGAAGGTACGTTTAGGAAATCAAACGCAATTTTAACATCCTGCATGTCATATAGTTGCATATAGTGTGCTGGGCGTTTTCAGGACGTCATTGCAGAACATGTTAAGAAGAGAGCAACTGGTATCCTTACAAAGTTCGCCTCAAACACAAGTTTAACGGAATCTATTTTCAAGCAATATTGATTACTTTGCAAGGGTTTCTCAAACTCGTAAAGGTAGTTCTGACGTAATTTAGCGCGTTCTGTGGAGGGATTGGTATAATTTGACAAATAACGGCGTCGACAAGAGGCACAGCCCTTACAAATGGCCTCCTCAAAACCCTAATTGGGTACGGGGGAGTGGGCATCAACAGAGACACTGGGGCGTAAAATTCTGGTGTGGTATTCTTGGGAACAAGCTTTTCACACCTGTCGTTTTCCAACCTAGACTTGGCAGATGACGTTACTTGTAACTCCTTAAAAATTATTTCGAGTATTTGCTGGAAGACGTTCCACTTCGACTGAGAGTACAGTACTGGTTCCAGCAGGATAGCGCACCACCTCATAATTTCTGACCTGTGAGATAAATCATAATGAAGTGTAGGCTATCCTGAGTACTGGATTGGTCTAGGTTGTCTTTTATTTTGGCCAGCATGGTCCCCAGATTTATCCCCATTGGATTTTTTCCTGTGGGATTACATTACAAACTACGGTGTTCCCGGTGTTCCATTCAGACCCCTGATTGTAGAGGACATACATCAGAAAATTATAATTAGATGTGGTCAGGGGAGTTCACGAAGGTATAGGAAGACGTTTGCGTCAATGTCATCATCATCATCATCATCATCATCATCTGTTTACCCTCCAGGTTCGGCTTTCCCCTCGGACTCAGCGAGGGATCCCACCTCTACCGCCTCAAGGGCAGTGTCCTGGAGCTTCAGACTCTTGGCCGGGGGATACAACTGGGGAGAATGACCAGTACCTCGCCAGGCGGCCTCACCTGCTATGCTGAACAGGGGCCTTGTGGAGGGATGGGAAGATCGGAAGGGATAGACAAGGAAGAGGGAAGGAGGCGGCCGTGGCCTTAAGTTAGGTACCATCCCGGCATTCGCCTGGAGGAGAAGTGGGAAACCACGGAAAACCACTTCGAAGATGGCTGAGGTGGGAATCGAATCCACCTCTACTCAGTTGACCTCCCGAGGCTGAGTGGACCCCGTTCCAGCCCTCGTACCACTTTTCAAATTTTCGTGGCAGAGCCGGGAATCGAACCCGGACCTCCGGGGGTGGCAGCTAATCACGCTAACCACTACACCACAGAGGCGGACTTGCGTCAATGTATCGATCGCAAACGACCAGCTCTTGAACAACGGCATTATAAAGGAACACTTTCAGTAAGAAAGTGGGAAATCTGTTCCCTATGTTTCTAATAGCATTAGTCTGAGCTCACCAGAATTGTTAGAGATTTAGTTCTTTTCTTTATTATTATTATTATTATTATTATTATTATTATTATTGTTATTATTATTATTATTTAGCTTAATAATGAGTTACTTTGTTTATTCAATCAAATATGTAGCCTATTTTTTTCCAGTTACATTCATTAATTTCATCTAAACGAACTACATTCTCGTAGATATCGTCCCTTCAGTATAAAAAAACACTTCGTTGTAACTTATATCCTGTTTCAATGGTTGTCTATATTTTCTTTCCGGTCGACGCTAGTCTTACACCTCGTAGGCCTATACGTTGGAAGACATACCGTTCAATGGCCAACGCACAGCTTCCCGCAATGCACAAAGATAGTTCGAACTAGGATCAACGGCATGCACAACTCTCTTGACAGCATTCTAGACGCGCTCAATGAGACTGAGGTCGTGTGGTATCAGAGGCAGACACGCATCCTCAGGTCCATGGCGTGTCAGTCGAATCAATCTGCGAAAGTTAATGATGAGTATACAGTGCATTGTCCTGCTGTACACACAGGTCTCCTGCAGTGTGATAAAGTTGAAAACTGGGTGGATATGACCTGGCAGCAGGTTACTGTATCGTTCGTCGGTGAGAGGTTTTTCTAAATCTATCAGTGGCCACATTTGATTCCATGTGAGCAGTCTCTATACGATGATTCATACACCACTGTACCCTGCTGACCACAGAAGCCTCTGCCTCCAGTGCTTTGTGACGAAATCCTACCTTGCCATGGACCGGTACAAAATAGTGCCACAACTCCTTTATCCAGGCGATTTGTCGATTCGCTTTGAAAATTCAATGTTGGTGTCCCTGCCCTGTGACTTGTGACGTGCGGTGAGCAGTAGTACCCAAGTGGGACGGTGGCTTCTGTATCTCATTGGAAGGAGGTTATCTTGCATGGCATGGCTGCTTACACTTCGTTGTTTTCGGGCACTGAATTTGGGAGCAGTCTGTTCCACTCTGGCCCATCTACCGCTCTTAACATCCAAGTCAGTCGACGGTGAAACCTGTCAACAACACACTGTATTGCACGGCAGTTGACCCTGGCGATAGAGTTGTTGTCAGAATCTGCTTTCTCATGGTAACCTCTGGACACGGTTGTCATGGAAGGCCACGACTTCGGAGATGGAACGGCTCATACGTATGGCACAATCTGGCTGCAATCAAACGCGCCGAGTTCCATTGTCTTATTCAGTCTATGCTCACCTGTTACACGATCTGTGCGAGATCGCAGTACAGAACCACAACGAACAATTGCATTCGCTGGGCCTACCACAGCGCCATTTTGTCAATACGGCAGCTGAGTCTAATTCAGTTATATGTCAGTGTATATATCGGTTTAGAATCAGTAATGTAGGGCATAATTGTGAGAACACTAAATAAAGATTACATCCGTAAATTATAATTTCCGCTTTTGGTGCAGATCACAGAATTCTACGAAAGTAGTCAATTTATTAATCAGTGTATGCCGTTTAAGAAATTAAATGTTACATCATATACGAGTGTATGAACATTTCAAAATAAGTTTTGCAATATATTTTTAGAACTGCCTTAGATTACCGTAGCCCCTCATACGGCTTACATCATTGTTGATGTGAGAATCAGACATAAATAGGAACAAGATACCTGGAATTGATGAAATTACGTCAGAATCACTGACTGCCTTAGGAGAACCCAGCATGTTAATGGTTTTCCATTTAGTGTGTAAGATGTATTATTCAGGAAAAGTGTCATCCAATTTTAAACAGATTCAGTCTATCTCCCAAGAAGGTAGGTGCTGACTAATGTGAAAGCTACATCACAATTAGTTTAGGAAACATTGTGTCAGTTCATCGACCAATTGAATGTATTTTGAATACCAGCTCCCAATAATTACGTTGTTTTTTTTTGCTATTTGCTTTACGTCGCACCGACACAGATAGGTCTTATGGCGACGATGGGATAGGAAAGGCCTAGGAATGGGAGAGAAGCGACCGTGGCCTTACTTAAGTTACCTGGTGTGAAAATGTAAACCACGGACAACCATATTCACGACTGCTGACAGTCGAGTTCTAACCCACTATTTCCCGGATGCAAGCTCAAACCCGTACACCCCTAACCGCACGGCCAACTCGCTCGGTCAACAATTTTTGACCTTGTCAATAATCAATTTCAAAAATTTTATTTTAAAATAATAAATGGACTCAGAAGGTATCTGAGGGTACATCGGACTATATTTTTGTTCCCGAGAACATTATCGACTTTGGGCTCTGAAATTATCATACACCTTTCACGATCACTACCACACGACATGACATTCATTCATTTATTTCACTTTAAGATACAGATTACAACGCATAACTGGATCATACAGTCTTAGAATTGGTTTGTAGTAATGGTAACGAAACAGTCCCTGGAGTCCCCATGGAATACAATAGCTCCCTTAGTGCGAAATTATCGATAAAAGTCATCTTTTAAAATATACGCATTTGACGTCAATGTTTGATGTTATGATGAGCTATAATTGGTTGCATTTGCATACGTCACTGATGACAAATTTACTGTAATGCAGGAGCTCATCCATGTAGCAGTTTACAATTAGCACAGGCGGATCCGGACAGACGGTGATGAACGTGTTAGTGCGTGCGGTTAAGATCCGGTCGGACGTTCACAGAGTCTTGTTTCACCCAGAGGAAGCACCCAGTGCGAAATGCTTAATGGCTCTTTGCTGCCCTTAATATTTTGCACACAAGCTAGAATTCTATGACGTGACAGTTCATGCAGAATTCCAATGACCAGAGCTCAGTATGGCTTATCCAGCACATTATGACGTTCATAAGGACGTTGCTTATCGAGCGAATGGCTGCTTCGTTTGCGTCAAGTATTTGACACCTTAAGATAGGGACGTAGGGGGTTCGAAACCAACCGTCGAACCTGAAGATTGTTTTCCGTGGTTTCCCATTTTTACACCAGGCTGTTGCTGGGCCTGAACCTTCATTAAGGACACGGTCCCCTCTTTCCGCTCCTAGAATAATGTTTTATTATTTCAATGATAAACTATACGTGAATCCAAAAGTGAACTTCCAATGACTCCTTCGTGCGTAAGAGTTTGTACTCAGAGTACAACATAGATTCATGAGTGAATCGAATATTTTCCACTGACAATTCCCGAAGTAACACTTAGAACGTTCCGAATCAAGGAGCTGTAACTCTGAGGATTGTTATTCATGTTGGAAAGAAAACTTATAATTTACATAATATAGTATTTACGTACATATATTCGAACCAATATTTTGCTGAATTCATACTCACCTTGCTAACCAATATTTGGTACATGCAGATTTGTTCGGAAGCAACTGAGTCGGTCGTTTGGAATAGGGCATATGTCCATGAATAAAACTTTTGTAGGAGAGACAAATACTGAATAAATGATGAATGAGTGAAATTATCAATGATGCATTTTTGAAATCAATACAACTGGTAAACGGACTTTAATTCCCATAATGTGGAATTCAGACTCCATTCCTGAAGGGAAAAATATCAAATTTTGCTTCCAGGGGACGTATCCTCTTCCAAGTGAATTGAATTTCCTTAGAAATTAAACACACATTTAACATCCCTGTCTTCGTTATTTTGTTTTTAATTATACTTTATCGTTACAGTGCCCCCTTTCAATCAACTTGTGGCATTTAGAAATCAGAAAATTACGAAAAGTTCCCAAACAATGCACATAAATAGTAATGATAAACAAAATAATACTGTCCATTACATCTTATAAGGTGGCTTATTATTTTTGACCCCACATTTTATATTACCCCATGTCTTACCACTGACTGTACGTTAGGAGTAAAAAGCAGAACTTTAAATAGCTTCGCTCTAAGAGGATAAGAATGCTTCTTCTTCCAGTGATACCTGCTCAGTAGCTGGCCAGTTGGTCACAATGTCAAGGTAGAAACCGGTATGTCCACCACCAATATACTGTATCAGTGTCTTTATGCCGTTGATATCTTCAATATTAATGGGAAGTTTCCGATTATAGGATCGAAAGTCCAGCAGCGACGGTAAAGTGGGGCGAAGTCCAGTCATCATAAACAAAACAAATGATTCTGACATTTCTGGAAGGCAAGAGATCCACTTAGACTTTCTTAGAACTCCGGGTGCTGAACAATCACATTCAAATTCATTGTACACAGAATTATGGAAAATATATTTTGTCCTTTCTATCTATGTTTCATCCAAAGAAAGTAGTTGATAACGCTGATTTTTTCACGTGGATCAATGCTTCTACATTTAAACTACAGGAATGTGAGAAAATTTGCATTTTAAAACGACCGATTCAATTATACTGTTCATCCTCTACAGTTAATAAAGCGTACTGTTTGCGAGGAGTGAAGGTACATTTAAAATATTTATTATTCTTCATTAATATTAATTATTGGTGAATTATTAATATGAATGGACGGAAACTATAATATGCACCCACATTTTACTTGTTAATCTTCAAGACCAAAATTCAGATTACTGCAGTTTCCTATGCATATAATCTTCAGTTTCAGATATTCAGGAACCATATATATATATTTATTGTATGTTTTCCCTAACTTTGATATGTCTGATATTAAACTCGTAACTTTTATAGTTATAACACTCATGTCGTGGACATTCACAAGCCGAAAATGATATTCCAGTACCAAGAAGAAGTTAGTTTACAGAAATGAAATTTAGGCCTAGCAATCGTCTATGTAACGTATTTAATTGATTAAAGATTTCAGGTCAGAGGATCAAGGACGTGCAAGGAAAGTACAGTATGCAACGGGTGGTTCATTAATAACAGCTGCAGTCACCAGGATTATGAATGCAAGCATGCAAACATGCATGCACTGCCTGGTGCACTTACCGTATGTCATTATGAGGGATGGAGTTCCGCGCCTGTTGCACTTGTTCAGACAAATCATCAACAGGTAATGCTGGTATTGGATGGCACTGGATTAGTCGTCCCATAATGTCCTATACGTGCTCAATGGGCGAATGGTGTGGTGATCTCTCAAGCCAAGAGAACTAATCTACAGACTGTACAACACGCTGCGTGACAGTGGCGATATGAAAACGTTATCCTGTTCAAAAACACCCCCCTTGAACACAGCGAATGAATGGCAGCACAAACGGATTAATTACCAGTCTGACGTACATATCCGCTGTCTAGTTTATTGGGATAA
Organism: Anabrus simplex; assembly: GCF_040414725.1. Taxonomy (NCBI): domain Eukaryota; kingdom Metazoa; phylum Arthropoda; class Insecta; order Orthoptera; family Tettigoniidae; genus Anabrus; species Anabrus simplex. The sequence continues at coordinate 568,026,940 of NC_090266.1, forward strand.
CAACGCGAGTGCTATTGCTGTCAAAAGATATCGTTCACCAGACCATAATTCCTGGCGTAGGTCCAGAGTATCAACACCACTGACCAGAGCCCTGCAGCCAGGCCCATCGCGCAGCACGGCCCCCGGCGTGGTGTGCCGTTCCCTTCTGACGCGGCAGCGTACTCGCCCACAGCACTGGTCTCATACAGCCCACCGCAGTCCACCGCACTGGGCGGGCTCAGTAGAATAACATTCGGTACTTCTCCAGATTAACATGTGCTCCGTGTACAACGAAATGTTCACGTCACACTACTATTCGGACCATTCACTCTACGAATTCCCGTACGCTAATGACATATTTTAAAGTAGGTTAATAGCATTTTGAAATTAAACTGTAGAGATTTCTCCTTCACTGTAATAATAATAATAATAATAATAATAATAATAATAATAATAATAATAATAATAATAATAATAATAATAATAATAACAATAATAATTTAAAACAAACAGAAACCTTATTATAAACTAATATTCGTTTGCAATTGACATCAAGTTTACTGAAAATGAATCTAAACAACACGAAACATATTCATAGGACTTCATTCGCGTTTACCTCAAAATTAAATACAAACAGAAAGGACGTGCAATATGCCAACAACAAAAACAAACCTGAACATAGCTTTAACTTAGTGTGTGTAGTTTATTGGTCATTGTTAATGTGGTGGAATGGAATTACTGTAAATGAAAAGAAGAGCATCAGCATTGTCTGGTTGTAGAAAAGGCTGGCGTGCGTTGAGAATGAAGCCCGCTGAACTGAAATTTCTCTCTCAAGCTGAACTTGATTCTTGAATGCATATTAATTTCTTAGCGATCTGGTGAAATTTTGGATAGTTTTGTCCATTTGTTCTCCAATAAGACGCTATATCTATCTTCTTCCATTCTACAGTTTTCGCTTTAAATATCTTTCCAGCTCATCTGTTGGAATAGGAGCATCACGAATGTCAGTCCACGAAGAAAACTTCATTACTTGGGCAGGTTGAGGCACAGTCGTGGAGTCTGATGACACGGAAACATTAGAATGCTCGTCATTCAAGCACACCTCATTCATCGTAAATTTTTTTTATCTAATCATAAAAAGACAAAATCAGTCCGAATCCTTTAATCTATGCTAATACAATAAACAGAGAGCGCGAAATTTGTTAGTTTGTGTATATCTGTAGGGTAATCTCAGAAACTACCGGACCGATTCTAAAAATCCTTTTACTAATGAAAATATACATTATCCCTGAGGGTCATGGGCTGTATTTTATTTTCAAAGCAATTCGAGGTGGGGGCGACGGGGGAGATATGCAAATAATAGGCTAATATAGGCGAAATATCGAATATGTCGTGTAAGGACGAGACTAAGCTCATTTTAAGCCCCTTGACCCAGAGAACAAATCTCGGTTAGCCCTACGGGCCCTAAAACCGACCGTTATGGAGATATTAGCAGAACACTACCCCTGCTCTCGGAATCGGATAAGGAAATGAACTGTTGTAACCATGGCAATTCCAGCTCCGAGATTCTACACCAGCGAGATTTTTTTTTTGCTAGGGGCTTTACGTCGCACCGACACAGATAGGTCTTATGGCGACGATGGGATAGGAAAGGCCTAGGAGTTGGAAGGAAGCGGCCGTGGCCTTAATTAAGGTACAGCCCCAGCATTTGCTTGTTGTGAAAATGGGAAACCACGGAAAACCATCTTCAGGGCTGCCGATAGTGGGATTCGAACCTACTATCTCCCGGATGCAAGCTCACGGCCGCGCGCCTCTACGCGCACGGCCAACTCGCCCGGTACCAGCGAGATTATGCGTGTAGGTTTGGGCATAGCTGCCAACCAAAATTAGTACACATGATCCCTGAGCATATCTATATATATACAATAACTTTTCCTGACTGACTGACTGACTGACTGACTGACTGACTGACTGACTGACTGACTGACTGACTGACTGATTCATCATCGCCGAGCCAAAACTGTTGAACATAATGAAATGAAATTTTGGGAATACATTCATATTAAGATATAGGTGCTCGCTAGGAGAGGATTTTTGGATATACGTCGCTAAGTGGGTGAAAAGGGGGTTGAAATTTTAAAATGAGTGTATCTATATCTCAAAATTTTAAAAAGTTTACAGATGTAAAAATTGGTAATTAGAATCTTCATGGTTCATGTTTGTGGGTTACTCTAGTCACGTCCTAGTTCGTGTACCATGGGCAACGGCTGAGTGGCCTAGTAAGTGGTCCTGAGAGTCGGGATACCAGTTGCTATGGAATGGGAGTGGGCATCTCGGACATATTCTGAGTCGTGGCCCTCCTTGTGCTCAGGCGGCTAGGACTATACAATTCACCGGTGGTCCATAACCCGTTAGAGGAGAGATCCTCACGTGGACTATGTGCAAGTAGGGCAGCATCCTGCTTCATGAATTTACCGAGCTCAGAACACTTTAAGCAAGCCTCGGACCTATGGGAGTAATGGAGTCCCACTCCCATTTGACAGGCGAGGGACTCCTTGGAAACAACTTGGCGAACGAAATGGAATTCGATGGGGTGCTATCAATATTAATGGGGCTTATGGAAGAAAGAAGGTAGAACTGGCTGAGTCAGCAAAGAGGATGCATCTGGATGTGCTAGGAGTAAGTGATATTCGGGTAAGGGGAGATTATGAGGAAGAGATAGGAGATTATAAGGTGTGCTTGACGGGTGTTAGAAAGGGAAGGGCAGAGTCTGGGGTAGGGCTCTTTATCAGGAATACCATTGCACGCAACATAGTTTCTGTTAGGCATGTAAATGAGCGAATGATGTGGGTAGATTTGTCAGTGGGAGGAATTAAGACAAGAATTGCGTCCGTGTATTCACCATGTGAGGGTGCAGATGAGGATGAAGTTGACAAGTTTTATGAAGCATTGAGTGGCATCGTGGTTAGGGTCAACAGCAAGGATAGAATAGTGCTAATGGGCGATTTCAATGCGAGAGTTTCGAATAGAACTGAAGGATACGAAAGGGTGATTGGTAAATGTGGGGAAGATATGGAAGCTAATGGGAATGGGAAGCGTTTGATGGACTTCTGTGCTAGTATGGGTTTAGCTGTTACGAATACATTCTTCAAGCATAAGGCTATTCACCGCTACACATGGGAGGCTAGGGGTACCAGATCCATAACAGAATCTATCTTAACAGACTTTGAATTCAGGAAATCTGTTAGGAATGTAAGAGTTTTTCGGGGATTTTTCGATGATACAGACCACTATCTGATCTGTAGTGAACTAAGTATCTCTAGGCCTAAGGTAGAGAATGTGAAATCTGTCTGCAAACGAATAAGGGTAGAAAATCTCCAGGACGAGGAAATTAGACAGAAGTACATGAATATGATTAGTGAGAAGTTTCGAACAGTAGACAGTAAGCAGGTTCAGGATATAGAAAGTGAATGGGTGGCATACAGGGATGCTGTAGTAGAAACAGCAAGGGAATGCCTAGGAACAACTGTGTGTAAAGATTGGAGAAGACGAACTTCTTGGTGGAATGATGAAGTGAGAGCAGCCTGTAAACGTCAAAAGAAGGCTTATCAGAAATGGCTCCAAACAAGGACCGAGGCAGACAGGGATTTGTACGTAGATGAAAGAAACAGAGCGAAACAAATAGTTGTTGAATCCAAAAAGAAATCAGGGGAAGATTTTGGTAATAACCTGGCAAGACTAGGTCAAGCAGCAGGGAAACCTTTCTGGACTGTAATAAAAAATCCTAGGAAGGGTGGGAAAAATGAAATGAACAGTGTTTTGAGTAATTCAGGTGAACTCATAATAGACCCCAGGGAATCACTGGAGAGGTGGAGGGAATATTTTGAACATCTTCTCAATGTAAAAGGAAATCATAATGGTGGTGTTGCAAACAGCCAAATTCATGGGGAGGAGGAAAATGATGCTGGTGAAATTATGCTTGAGGAAGTGGAAACGATAGTAAATAAACTCCATTGTCATAAGGAAGCAGGAATAGATGAAATTAGACCTGAAATGGTGAAGTATAGTGGGAAGACAGGGATGAAATGGCTTCATAGACTAGTAAAATTAGCGTGGAGTGTTGGTAAGGTACCTTCCGATTGGACAAAAGCAGTAATTGCACCTATCTACAAGCAAGGGAACAGGAAGGATTGCAACAACTATCGAGGTATCTCATTGATTAGTATACCAGGCAACGTATTCACTGGCATCTTGGAAGGGAGGGTGCAATCAGTCGTTGAGAGGAAGTTGGATGAAAACCAGTGTGGTTTCAGACCACAGAGAGGCTGTCAGGATCAGATTTTCAGTATGCGCCAGGTAATTGAAAAATGCTACGAGAGGAATAGACAGTTGTGTTTATGTTTCTTAGATCTAGAGAAAGCATATGACAGGGTACCGAGGGAAAAGATGTTCGCCATACTGGGGGACTATGGAATTAAAGGTAGATTATTCAAATCAATCAAAGGCATTTATGTTGACAATTTGGCTTCAGTGAGAATGGATGGTAGAATGAGTTCTTGGTTCAGGGTACTTACAGGAGTTAGACAAGGCTGTAATCTTTCACCTTTGCTGTTCATAGTTTACATGGATCATCTGCTGAAAGGTATAAAATGGCAGGGAGGGATTCAGTTAGGTGTAAATGTAGTATGCAGTTTGGCCTATGCTGACGACTTGGTCTTAATGGCAGACTGTGCCGAAAGCCTGCAGTCTAATATCTTGGAACTTGAAAATAGGTGCAATGAGTATGGTATGAAAATTAGCCTCTCGAAGACTAAATTGATGTCAGTAGGTAAGAAATTCAACAGAATTGAATGTCAGATTGGTGATACAAAGCTAGAACAGGTCGATAATTTCAAGTATTTAGGTTGTGTGTTCTCCCAGGATGGTAATATAGTAAGTGAGATTGAATCAAGGTGTAGTAAAGCTAATGCAGTGAGCTCGCAGATGCGATCAGCAGTATTCTGTAAGAAGGAAGTCAGCTCCCAGACGAAACTATCTTTACATCGGTCTGTTTTCAGACCAACTTTGCTTTACGGGAGCGAAAGCTGGGTGGAGTCAGGATATCTTATTCATAAGTTAGAAGTAACAGACATGAAAGTAGCAAGAATGATTGCTGGTGCAAACAGGTGGGAACAATGGCAGGAGGGTACTCGAAATGAGGAGATAAGGCTACTTTAGCAATGAACACGATGGATGAAGCTGTACGCATAAACCGGCTTCGGTGGTGGGATCATGTGAGACGAATGGAGGAGGATAGGTTACCTAGGAGAATAATGGACTCTGTTATGGAGGGTAAGAGAAGTAGTGGGAGACTAAGACGACGATGGTTAGACTCGGTTTCTAACGATTTAAAGATAAGAGGTATAGAACTAAATGAGGCCACAACACTAGTTGCAAATCGAGGATTGTGGCGACGTTTAGTAAATTCTCAGAGGCTTTCAGACTGAACGCTGAAAGGCATAACAGTCTATAATGGTAATGTATGTATGTATGTAGAATCTTCTTTAAAAATAACTAAACACGTATTTCTTTCTTTTCAGAAAATCCCAATACGATGGGTGAACAACGGTGAAAAATGGGTTGAATGCCTTTAATCAGGATACCGGTACCAATATCTCAGAAACTGAAGCTATTACCGACCTGGAAATTTGTACTTTTCATCCTTTTCAAAAAAATAAAGAAACAAGTATTTCATTGTTTCCGGAAAATCCAATTAATGGGAGGGTGAAAAGGGGGGTGAATTTTTAAAATGAGTTTATCTATATCTCAAAAGTTTGAAAGTTTGCAGATGTGAAAATTGGTATTTAGAATTTTCATTAAAAATAACGAAATACGGTTTTTTGTTTTCGGAAAATCCCAATAGGAGGGGTGAAAAGGGGTGAAAATGGGATTGAATGCCTTTAATCAGGATACTTATATCTCAAAAACTGAAGATATTACAGACCTGAAAATTGGTGTTTGGGATCACCTTTAAAAATAAATAAACACCTATTTTTTGTTTTTGGAAAATCCAATTAATGGGGGGGGAAGGTGAAAAGATGGTGAATTTTTAAAAGGAGTGTATCTATATCTGAAAACATTTATTGATTATAGATGTAAAAATTGTTATTTAGAATCTCCTAAAATAAACACGTATGTTTTTGTTTTCGGAAAATCCCAATAGAAAGGATGGAAAAGGGTGAAAATGGGTTGAATGCCATTAATGAGGATACATATATCTCTGAAACTGAAGATATTGCAGAACTGAAAATTTGTATACGGGATCTCCTTTAAACATACAGAAACACGTATTTTGTTTTAGTTTTTGGAAAATCTAGTCAATGGCGGTTAAACTGGAGTGACAAATTGGGGTGAATTTGTTGAAAGACTATATTTACAGAATATATGAGAAAGGTAAAATGTTACAGACGTAAAAACTGGTATTCGGAATTTCCTGAAAATGTAAAGAAACATAGGTGATTTGTTTTTGGAAACTCCTCTTAAGGGGAACTAAAAAGGGGATGAAATTTTAAAATGACAATTTATACAGTATATCTCAAAAACGTAACAAGTTACAGAAGTGAAAAATAGTATTCTTTATCTCTATTAAAAATAAAAATCGTGTATTTTTAGTTTTCGGAAATACCACTTGGGTGGAGGGGGGTGGTAAACGAAACTGAAAATGGTGTTGAATTATTTTAAATAAGCTACTGATATATCAAAAATGAAGAAGTTACAGACGTGAAATATGATATTTGAAATCTTCTTTAAAAGTAAAGGAATACGTATTCTCGGAAAAGCCAATGAAGTTGGGGGGGGGGGGGTGAAAGAATTGAAAAATAAATTGACTTAATTGTATGAGAATACTTACATCCAATATAAACTAAAGTTGTTGCAGACGTGAAAATTGTATTTGGATCTCCATTAAAAAGAAAGAAAAATCCGTTTTAGGCGGGGGGGGGGGGAATCATCTTGGGGTGCGGGACTGAAAAGGATTTGAATTCCGTTCATGAGGACACATAAATCAAAAACTGAAGATGTTAGAGTCGTGATAATGGGCATTTAGACGATCCTTTACTATTAAAGAAACAAGTATTTTTTCCGGATATTTCACTCGGGGGGGGGGGAGGGGAGGAGTGTGATAGGAAGTGAAAAGAAAGTGAATTATTTTTATGGGGATTCTTATATCTCAAAACTGAAGGTAATAGACGTGAACATTGGTGTTTAGAATCTCCTTTAAACATAAAGAAACTGTTCAAAATGTATTTATAAGGAGCCTTCGTTGCTCAGGCGGCAGCGCGCCGGCCTCTCACAGGTGGGTTTCGTGGTTCAAATCCCGGTCACTCCACGTGACTTTCGAGCTGGACAAAACGGATGCGGGACAGGTTTTTCTCCTAATACTCCGTTTTTCCCTGTCACCATTCATTCCAGCAACACTGTCCAATATCATTTTATTTCACTTATCATTTATTAATCATTGCCCCAGAGGAGTGCGACAGGCTTCGGCAGCCGGCACAATTCCTATTGTCGCCGCTAGATGGAGGCTTTATTTATTACATTTATGACCCTGTCGAATGACTGGAAACTGGCTGTAGAGTTTCGATGTACTTATTCTGATCATAGACCGATCATTTTTAATCTTTCCTGGGTTCGTTTACATGAGCCATCTTTTCCTTCGGAAGACGTTCTTAGATTACAGTAGATTATCCTGAAGTATAAGTAAAAACTTAAACACATTTGAAATAAACGATAGGAATGAGATTGACACCCAATTGTTCACCTCTATAATAAGGTCAATAATGCACAGAAGAACAGTATGTCATTGGTATCGCCAGAAATCACGGACACTTGCCTACGCGCGTCAATCGTGCTGGTCACATTGTCAACAATGACAATGGCAGCAGATGCAATTTACCACACAGTAGCGGTCTTGCATCTTGTTGTGGGGTCCAGAACATCTATAATAATAATAATAATAATAATAATAATAATAATAATAATAATAATAATAATAATAATAATAATAATAATAATAATAATAATAATAATAATAATGTTCTTTACCGTCGTCAAATGTGCGGACCGCGCTGGAAACAGGACATGGCCGGGTAATGCAGTCCGGCCGCGGGTTCAGTACCGCCAAGGCACCCAAGACGACACCACGCCGGATCTCCTCAAGGATTTGATCCATATTAAAAATGCTTATAGGAAAAGGTGGCAAAGATTTAGGGACCCAACTGACCGGGTGGAATACCTGTACCTAGCCCGGGAAGTACGAAATCGATTGCTGGAAAGAAAGATTGAAAAATGGGAGGAAACTTGCCGTAATCTATTAAAAAACGGGTCAGATCGCGAATTTTGGCGGATTCTTTCAGAAAACGAGTCAGATCGCGAATTTTTGCGTATTTCACATAAAACAATAAGCATTCAATTATAAATTTCAGTATAATACCGTATCGAAGCACGGGTATCTTGCTAGTCTATAATATATCTCAAAATTTAACAAGTTACAGACGTGAAGTGGTATTCATAATCTCTTTTAAAAATAGAGAGACATGTATTATTTTGTTTTCGGAAAAGACACTTAAGTTTAAGGGAGGGGGCGGTAAAAAGGACTGAAATGTGTGTTGGCGTGATTTCTTAAAATGAGCATATCTACAGTATATCTCAAACACTTAGCATGTTACAGATGTGAAAATTTATATTTTTAATATTTTAAAAATAAAAACAGGTATAATTTTGTTTTTTGAACAACCACTTAACGTTGAGTGTAAAAGGAACCGAGAAGGGGGTTGAGTTAATTTTATTAGGGTACTGAGATCTCAAAACCTGAAGTTGTTACAGACGAAAAAATTGGTATTTAGAGTCTCCTTTAAAAAGAAAGAAATACGTATTCTTTTGGTTTTGCAAAATTCATTTAAATGGGGATGAAAAGACTGAAATATTAGTTGAATTATTTGTATGAGGATACTTATATATAAAAACCTAAAGATGTTGCAGACGTGAAAATAGATATTTAAATCACCTTTAAAAATAAAATAACACTCATTTTTGGAGGTTAAAATTAACTTAGGTGGGGGGAAGTTGAAATGGGTGTGTAATTATTTTCATGAGGATAAAAACATCTCACGAACTGAAGATGTTACAGTCGTGATCATTGGTATTTGGCAGCTTCTTAACAATAAACAAGTATTTTTGTTTTCGGAAAACCACTTAACGGACTGAAAAGAATTGAAAATGCAGGTGAATTTTTAAAATGAGTACCGGAATATCTACACTGTATGTCAAAAACTTTACATGTTACATATATGGAACTTGGTACTTGGAATGTCCTTTAAAAATAAATAAACATATCTCTTTATTTTGTTTTCGGAAAATCCACGTAGGTCTGGGTGGTAGAAGGGCTGATAAAGGGGTTGAATTCTTTTTATGCGGATACTTATATCTCAAAACCTGAAGATGTTACAGATGTGGGAACATGTATTGAATTTGTAATTTCCTTTAGAGATAGAGAAACTTTTTTTTTAATTGAGAGAAGGCGTTGTCACGTGTACATTTCTATATCCCATGGTTATCTCAGCCCCAAAAGGCAATACCACAAAATTGGTTTACGAATAATTTCTGGGGTAAATGAAACGCCATTTTTCAATGAGGTTTTATACTTCAGGAATTTTCAGGCAATGTATTAGTACAGTACCGGGGAACGGTTACTTTTATCAAATTACGAAATCCACACGAGGAGCCGCGGGTAACAGCTAGTGTGTACATAATGTTCACCGCATAAAGTTCACACAAAATTAACGTCTTTCACATCACCGTCAACTGCAGGTTTGAATACCAACCAAATACGCCTTTTAAGTTTAGGATCCGGTTCAGAAGTCTTGTATTGTGCGGTTCTTAGTTCGTTTGTTGCTTGTTTTCTTTACTCCACGATTTTTTTGCCACGGTTTCTTTTCTTTTGGAACTACAGTCGACATTCGTTTTCGATAACAGGATAGACGGAGAAGTCAAACTGAAAAGCACAGCTAACTCTAACGTTTCCACGCGACCGTAATTCAACGCACTCCGCTGACACGCAGTACACTGTATACATTGAAGCAGTCAGTCCATTGAACTACCACAGCGCTGCCCTTGCTTCACCGCTTACGAATGACAGAGCGCTGCCCAGACCGGCCCATGCGATAACGTCACGGGCTTCGTATGTTCGAGTCTTTCGAAGATCATTGCAATATACTGCCGAAGCAGCTCATGGGCTGGGCCTCTCTGCAGGACTCTGCCACTGACAACTTATTTCTAAGCGCTCACCTGGCTTACGTAATTCTCCCCAACCTATGGCCATCACTGGCACCAAAACAAATGCGGCTCTCATCTGAGAACACAACATATCTCCACTCCGTCATCCATTGAGCTCTAGCTTGTCACCACTGAAAATGCAGTCGGCAGTGATTCGGTGTTAGGGGCATGAACGGTACGGGACGTCAGGCCAGGAGCAGCCCCTTATGTAATCGATTTGTTTCAGTCGTTGTTTCTCCCCGGTGCCAACTGAGAATCTAACGGCTGCTGAAGATCCAGTACGATTCACCACAGCCATGTGGCGAATACAGCGGTCTTCCCACTCCGTAGTGGCCCGTTTGCGGCCGGAGTCTTCCTGAGACAGTGACCATTGTTTCCAACACCGATACACTCTGGATCCATCCCTGCCACGTCTTTCTGAAATATCGCGAAAAGAACATCCACTTCCTCGTAGCCGTATTACACGGTCTCGTTCAAACTCAGTATGGTGCTGATACTACCTTTTTCGTCTTCTTAAAGGCATGTTTGACTCACATCTACCTCACAACGACAACACCAGACTATGACAGTGAGTATTTAAATCAAACTTGCTTTACAAGGTCATAGTGGCATCACTAGTGAAACTCTTCGTCAATTAGCTCGAAAATCTGAATATGTGTCATCTTTCAGATGTGTAAACACACCTTCCAAATTTCTTTTACCTAGCTCAACTCCTTCTTGGTGTTGTCAATTCGTTTTCCACCAGCGTACAAAAACGTGTGAAGCGGGTTCTCACAAAGAATTTCGAATGGCTCTCCAGATTTTCTTTACTTTAACTCATAATGCGTTCTATGGAATACTTTTGTTGAGTTATGTGATGGGATACTTGGCATCTATATACTTAATATTACCGGGCGAGTTGGCCGTGCGGTTAGGGGCGCGCAGCTGTGAGCTTGAATCCGGGGTATAGTGGGTTCGAATCCCATTATCGGCTGCCTTTAAATTGTTTTTCCGTGGTTTCCTATTTTCACACCAAGAAAATGCTGGCGCTGTACCATTATGAAGGCCCCATGTGCTTCCTTCCCATTCTTAGGCCTTTGCTATCCCATCGTCGTCACAAGACCTATCTATGTCGGTACGACATAAAGCAAATAACAAAAAAATATACGTAATATTCTTCGTTTCTGTAGAAACTGTTCCTAACAACCGAATAAGTACTGGTCGAACTAGAACTACGTGCTAGTGAGCTATTTAGACGATGCGGGGTGAATTGATGGGACTGTTTTACCCCTGATACACAGAACGGCATAGATGTTCGCGATGCTTCATTGAGGAAAATTAAAACGGTCCTCATCTGATTGGTGAAGGCATCGAGGCCCAAAGCTTAGATATGAAAATTGTCACGTACGAACAAGGAAAGATTGATCTGGATTTTTTCACGGAAACTCAGTCGAGCTCTTCTTCCAAGAAAACTAAGTCTAGGGACGTAAAACGAAACGAGGCCTAAAATAGAACAGACACGAAGAAAATGGAAGACATATCTCTACAGCGGGAAAGAGAATTTACATCAGTCTTCAAAATACGTATCAGAATCAACCATTCGACCAAATAGCCAAACTACAGACTATATGAGCAATAGGCATTCATTAAGGACGAACGTCAGCTTATAATATTCCACATTGTTGTAGAGCTTCAGTGCGTTCTTGAAACATACAAATAACATAGCCTACTGGCTGTGGTAACCAGCGCGTTCTCGTCGGTCGTGTGTCACCAAGTGATCGCGGTTCAAGTCTCGGACAATCCATATGGGATTTCCGAAATGCCTCTTCATCTATCAGAAATTCCCGACTTCAGCGAATTACTCCTGAAAATCGCTGCCTTGTGAAAGATTGTACAACAAGACTGGATGTGCGGTGTTCAAACACAGAAGTCTCTTCAAGGAGGTCTTTTTTGTAACTCCACACTATACACTCAGTGTATGTATGTATGTAATCGATAGATATTTTTGAAGAGTGGTATGTCAATATCTGATATTATTATTATTATTATTATTATTATTATTATTATTATTATTATTATTATTATTATTATTATTATTATTATTAATGTGGTACAATATAGCAATATTATACTCTAAGTATTGGATGGCAATTCTTTATGAAAATGAAGACATTGCTGGTGATCACATTCTCTCACAATTCATTATTAATATTTCGAATAATCAATCGGCAAATATTTGTTGTCATATTATACTGTATGCACGCATCGGCTGTTCGTTTCTTGTAGTTCAAGTTCATATTGGTGATTATTATAGATTATACTGTCAGAATATACATATTATTATTATTATTATTATTATTATTATTATTATTATTATTATTATTATTATTATTATTATTATTATTATTATTATTATTATTATTATTATTATTAATTTTTGGCTATTTGCTTAACGTCGCACCAACACAGATAGGTCTTATGGCGACGATGGGAGAGGAAAGGCCTAGAAATGGGAAGGAAGCGGCCGTGGCCTTAATTAAGGTACAGTCCCAGCATTTGCCTGGTGTGAAAATGGGAAACCACGGAAAACCATCTTCAGGGCTGCCGACAGTGGGATTCGAACCCATAATCTCCCGGATGCGAGCTCACAGTCGCGCGCCCCTAACCGCATGGCTAACTCGCCTGGTATTATTATTATTATTGTTATTATTATTATTATTATTATTATTATTATTATTATTATTATTATTATTATTATTATTATTATTATTATTATTATTATTATTATTATTATTTAGGCAGTAACCCGGTGGTGAGGGAAGAAACGGCAGGGCGTACGGCTGGGCAAATAAATGACAACTTTTAAAATGAACTATTACACGAATTTTCTAACTTTTCTGTTTTGTTTCTTAACGGTTTCGGTTTCGGTTCAACAATTTAACGACTAGAAACACCAGGTTTAACAATTAGAACAACTGTGTTGATCAGGTTAAAAAGTAGTAAGGAATACAGAAACTAGAGTATCTTAAGAAAGGGCTCTCAGAGCTCCGTTATTCACCAGGAAGAGTGAACTTTCATTACAAGGCTTGTGAGCCTTTATCAAGTCAGGATAAACTCTATCAAAATATTAACAATAAGGGAGAATGAGCTCCAAATTTGGAAGAACCAGGGAGAATGAGATCCTAATTTCCTAGACACTTTTGACACTCGCCTCCTTTTATTCATCAATGAAGCCAATAAAATGTAGGATCGGAACTGTAAAAATGGTACCGGAAGTTACAGTATTGGGCAAAAGAATGTTAAAGGCAAGCACACCACAAGTAGGAAGGGAAACAGAACAACCTCAAACAATCCCATTACATTAGCATAATAAAACCCTAAAGGGGCAGAATGCTAAGTGATACAGGGGCTAAGCCATACTACGCCGTGACCAAACCAAACCCCATGACATTACAGCCCTTGAATGGCCTTAGATTACTAAGCGACCGCTGCTCAACGCGAAGGCCTGCAGATTGTGAGGTGTCGTGTGGTCAGCATGACGAATCCTCTTGGCCGTTATCCTTGGCTTTCTAGACCAGACGCCGTGACTAAAGGAAAGAGACAATTAACGACCGAAAATTGCAAGAAGATTCATTTTTTTAGAAAACTTAGTCACAAGAATCAATGTAAAAAAGGGAAACGAGAGTCCGCGCTAATTTTTTCTTTAATATATTTCAAACATTAGACGTTCACAGCTGGGAAACTTACATTAATATAATTTAATGAAATTAGAAACTCCTTACATAAAACAAAGGTTGACACGGCACGACCCTAATGTTTATATGCTATGGGGAACGTGGTTATCTTTCCGTCGCAACTAGATATTTCTGGAATCCACATGATTAAGATGATGGAATTGACTACCTTAGATGTAGCCCAAGAATGCTATCTGCCTTACGTGAGGTGTAACACTCATACGTTTCACGTCAAGATTATCTTAAGAAGGCAGAAGACCGCCTTATTTATAAAGGCGAGCGGGGCAATGACTTGTTAATACGATTTAAATGTATAGCAGGGGCAACTCTTGGAGTGTGCCTACCCTTGACCAAAGCAATTTCTCTTAAAGGATGGCAGTAATAGAATGTTCAAACAGCAGATCAATTGTACCCAATTTGGAGAAGATTGTTTGCTCCGAAACGAAAAGCTCGTATAAACGACCGTGCAAAAGCCACACAAGGTCTGTACTATCTGTTAATATTGGTAAAATTTTGTAGAATTTTCCTCTAAAATGTGTTCAAATTTCAGTTTTGAATAAATAACATTATGCTTTACTTAACACTTGATTTCGTTTCCTATTTCCGATTTACATATGCGGTATATTTGTTATGGCAAAACAGCCCTATCAATTTGGTGTCAATAAACCCACAAAAGCAGTCGGGTGCACGACTGCACGTACGTATCTAGTCAGCGCGGTCCGAACATCGTCTCAGGTCTCCTCGCTGCTACACTGTAGTGTACACCACTAACAATGTGTTATCTATTGGCAGGCCTGAGAACTACACAGTAACACAAAGTTCAACTTATCTCCACAAGATTTCACAGTGTCTAGATCAGGGCCATCCAGTCATTGCGCTCCGAGAGCGCGCCCGCGCTCGGGGAGCACTGGGCAGGCAGACTAGCGCTCCATCCGCTACCACCACTACAGTGTAGCAGCGAAGAGACATGAGACGATGTTTGGACCGCGCTGACTAGATACGTACGTGCAGTCGTGCACCCGACTGCTTTTGTGGGTTTATTGACACCATATTGATAGGGCTGTTTTGCCATAACAAATATACCGCATATGCAAATCGGAAATAGGAAACGAAATCAAGTGTTAAGTAAAGCATAATGTTATTTATTCAAAACTGAAAAATGAACACATTTTAGAGGAAAATTCTACAAAATTTTACCAATATGAACAGATAGTACAGACCTTGTGTGGCTTTTGCACAGTCGTTTATACGAGCTTATCGTTTTGGAGCAAACAATCTTCTCCAAATTGGGTACAACATTTCTGAACAAATCTATTCTTAAACAATTGCGCAAGTTTCTATCGCTCATCGTTGTACGATTTTTACTTTTGGTGAGCTTAAGAACCGAAGAGAAACGCTCACAAATGTACACTGAACTGAATATTGACAGAACTTCTTGCGAAATGCCGCTGTAAAATTCTGTAAAATGTCACGTAAAGTGCCAAGCCCGCGCCTCCCACTTACGATCACGCAAAAGAACTTCAGGCCGCACTTTCATGTCACAAAAGGTATCTATTGCATTCCGTGAGCAAAAACCACGATGAAACACCTTCGCCTTGCTCATCCATCTTACTTCTACATGGTACGGGATATCCGCATACTCCGCTTCAATGTCATCCAAGACCTCTTTGAAGGTCTACAACTTTATAAAACAAATTTGGTACTCACCTCTTTTCTTCAGCGTGCGAGATGGGTGAGAAGCCATGGCCCTACTCCATTTCAGCAATCCATGGTGCTGATACCCTTTCCAGGGTGTTGAATTAATCAAAGACCAACATTTGACGTACACACTCATATGGAATGAGGGCATATGGCGCTGTTGATGGTGATTAATCCGTCGGATGGAGACGTAAAGACTTGAGCAGACTTCTCGGTGCTATTGGACATGTGTAGACTAGATGCCGGCAGCGGGTTTTACCCTCTCCCCTTCCTAATACACTGAAGAAAATGGAAATTGCAACACCCAGAAAGAGTAGTGCTACATTGCTGCAATTGAACATGCAGGACGAGTGTTTGGCTGTGATTCGATGATTACGCTTTCAGGTCCCTCTCACCGCAAGTTTGGACAACAATCAATACAGGATGTGCCCATCACGAGCTGCAATACATTGATGAATTCGTCGAGGCATGGAGTCAATAAGGCCCTGGTTCGCTCCCTGAGGAATTGTGGCCCATGCTTGCTGCACTGCACGGGTCAGTTGTTCCAGAGTTGTGGGTGGCTGAGGACGGTTTGCCAGTTGTCGACCCATCATGTCCCACATATGCTCAATAGGACTGAGGTCCGGGGATCTGGAGGGCCATTCTACGGTTGTGATGTCGTGGAGAGCTTCTCCGGAGATGCGTGCAGTGTGAACCCGGGCATTGTCCTGCTGAAACAGCCCATAAGGAAAGTTCGCCATCATAAGGACAACCACTGGATTGAGTACCCTATCAACGTACTGTCGAGCAATCATATTGCCCTCAACAAGCACTAATTGAGATTTCACATCAAAGCCAATAGCTCCCCAGAGCATAATGCTTGGTGTTGGCCCTGTGTGCCCCTCGACAATAAGATCTGGGCGGCCCCTCTCCCCGGTACGTCGGCGCACACGATTCCGGCGATCACTGCGGGCAAGACAAGCGCGATTCATCACTAAAGACGACTCTATGCCATTCGTCGAACCATGTCGATCTCTCTCGACACCAGGCCAGACTACACGTCGCTGTTGTGGGGTCAATGGAACACCTTCTGCAGGGACACGGGCTCGTAAGCGAGCTGCACGCAGGCGATTACCAACTGTTTGTTGTGTAACGTGGGGTGCCACAGCTGCTCGAATTTTCGCTGCTGTTGCATGGGATTCCATCCGGGCCATCCGAATGTTGCGGCGATCCTCTCTCAGAGTTGTCTGTCACGCTGGGCCTGTGCCAGATCTGACCACTGCTGCCATACGCGTTGTACCGTCGATGCCTGTCGGCCAACACGTGCAGCGACAGTCCTTAGCGATAATCCAGCCTCACACAGCCCAATTATCCGAGCCCACTCAAACGGCGGCAGTTGTGGATAGCGTGCTCATCTCTGTCGTCGAGGCATGTTTGACGGGGAACACTTCACTGCACAGACTGCAAGTCAACTACGCTACACCGGAGTCCATATACTGGAGTTGATTCCCCCGCGGCCAATCACGTGAGGAGACCTGTAGCAACAATCCAATGCGTCTGAAACTTTGATCGTTTACATACCTACATGGCATCGCTCCATATCTTGAAAATCAACACAAACGACCAATGCCTTCATGGTGTTGCAATTTCCATTTGCTTAAGTGTATCATATAGCACGTCATTCATTTCATCTTATTAACTCATCCGATGAGGTTGACGTCATGTAGGGCATCCTGTCAAAAATCTACCTCGTTAGATTCAGAGGAAAGAGGCCGACGCGCTGCCCCCTGAGCCACTGAAGGAACTAGTATATGTTAATTATGAAATTATGATTCCCTTTGAATAATAATAATAATAATAATAATAATAATAATAAATAATAATTTTCCTACTTTTCCCACATCTGGCAGGTTACGTGTAGCTATGTGGGTTTGACCGTGTTTCACGGGCGGATGATCTTTCTGACACCAACGCAGTATGGAGAAATGGGTCGTTATAGATCCGTCATAGCCACACAGCCTGGCTAGTATTATCCGTCTCCTCAGCTGAGTGGTCAGCGTTGGGGTTGATCAATAATAATAATAATAATAATAATAATAATAATAATAATAATAATAATAATAATAATAATAATAATAATAATAATAATAATAATTCTACTTTTCCAATACTTAGAGGATTATTTAAATCAGAATCACAGCGTGACTCGAATAGTACTCTTTATCATATCTAACGAAAGTCCTCACAAGAGTATGCTGTTATCTCTCTAGCACAATATTTGATACAAGTAACTCACAAAGATGGTACAAGAGTGCGCTTATATGTGGAGTCCTCCCCACGACACAGATAGTAACTCGTCAAGTCCCTGCTTGACTGTGCTGTAGTCTCCCCTCTTCTCAGTGCGTAGGCGGTTGTATACCCCCGCTCCACGCACATCCCCCCACCCGCACGACCATGCTATAAAAAGTGAGAGCGCAGAGAGATCACTGTCGAGGACGAGCTTGACTGTACTAGCGAGAACACGTTGGCCTACATGTCTCTCGCTCCGCTGTCCCACTCCTCGCCAGGCGCTCTGTACTTTTTAAGTATTAGCCAGCCAGTTGTACTTATTAGTACATCTTCGAAAGAGCATTTGTCGGAGCTGAGCACTTTCCAGTGCTCGCTATTTCTCTTTCAGGAGCTTTAATTTCAGGAGGACCAGGGTGGAGAAGCTGACTGTTCCAGCCAGACCGGCCGACTACGACTGCCGGAGAGCCGTAGCGAAACTAAAAGCGGCGCCCATAGCTGCGGAAACCTCCGATCCTCGACTCCCGGCTCTGTTGGTGTACAACCGGTGGGGGAAGCACAAATACGAGGAGACAATTTACATAATTGATCTCCTTGAAGCGATCGCGGAGTTCATCGGAGAGTCGCTCTTCGAGATCATCAGCGAGGTGATCCCTGGTAGCGCGGTCATCATCCGCCCTAGGGATGCAACCAGCCTCAGGAGCTACGAAGAGCTGGCGTCCCACCAGCACCAAGTGGTCCGACTACCAGGACTCAGTGAAAACCTGGACGTCTCAGGCTACCAGGAGGCAGCCACACAGACGAAGCCAAGGACCGAGGATGACGGTGGCGCTCCCAAGCGCCCTACGGCGCGCCCCCAGTTGGACCGCTGTACTTTACGAAGTACACGCAGACCAACAAGGCCGACAACCAGGATCGTCGACCGGCTGCCAGGGCGAAGTGCACGCAGACGCAGGCCTACAAGGAAGGGCATGTTACCCGTGCGCAATCCAGGAAAGCGCCCGGGACGGCGGTCGGTTGCACAGCAGTGAAGGACGCACCCTGCCGTTTAGAAGCTGCTGTCCGGTCCCTGCCCGCCAGTGTGACTATCGAGCAGCAGACATCGACGTGCGCCCCACAGGACAGGCAAAGCAGTCGAGTGTTAGCACCGACCGACGCCACCGACGCCACCGCCGCCAGCCAGGAGAAGGAAGAAGACGGCGACGCACCAGAACCACCCGCTACCCCGGGATCACCAGGCCGGGAGGAGGGCCACCAGGAAGAGGCCTCTTCCCTTGCCGAGAAGAGACCCCCGGGAAGAAGACGCCGCCCCTCTACCAGGAGGAAGAAGAAGACGCTTGCCCACCAGGGAAGGGTCACCCAGCCACAACCCGGGACTGCTCCTAGGACAGTAGCCGAGCGAGGAGCCAACCAAGAGAGGACCTCACCGGGTAGCGGCAATCAGGTGAGATTGAAACGTCCACCTAAGCAGCTCTTGCAGTGTTTCCGCCACCGCCACCGGCAGGAGAGGTGTGGGCTCCAAGTGAAGTGCAACCGTTTTGGGGGTGATCACCACTGCACGGCCTGCGCAACACTTAAGGAGGCGCCGGTGTGCGCCAACTGCGCGGGGGGGGGGCAGGCACCCGGCCTCCCACCGCAGTTGCCCAGTCTACCGGGCCATGGTGCGGGCAGAGAGGAAGGAGGACCGGCGTCATGTCCCACCCCTTTCCAGGACGCCCTGCCTCGGCGGGCTTGGCTCATTCTCCGGGATCGGAGACTGGTTACGAGGGACCCCAAGGAGGTGGTGCTGTGCGGCGGGCCTTAGTGGTACTCGACGCATGGCTCCGCAGATGGCAAGGCCCGCGCTAGTCACGGCAGTGCCCAGACGGACTGATCCCCTGGCAGATGGAACGGCAAGACTATGGTTCATGGCTAGCTGGTGCATGAAATCTCTTCTCAACTAACACTACCACTGGACTTTTGTCCAGCCCATATCCTTGCATGTGCTATCACAAGATGTCAGGTTTTACATGTAGGCTATTTCTCTTTCTGCCTATGTGGTTTTCCCCTAACCCTTCAACACCACACCTTAACACTACCTAACCAATACAAACTCTCGCCGTGGTAGCGAGTCTAACTCGGAAACCGGCAGATACTCCTTGTATCACTTCCCACTCTTCCCTGCTATCTCTTTCTTCTTAGAAATTAATAGCATGTCGGAGGCCATGTAGATTGAGTCGATGGTCACGGCGGGGGAGCGGGCTACAGGGCCCCCCCGTGTAAAAAAAGAGATCACTGTCAGTCTTCCAGCAAGGGAAGATGACCATGCCTGGCTAAGAACTGGGCAATATTTTTGGTCGAAGCCCGGGAGGCGCTCCTCTGGGAGAGAGAGAGAAAGAGAGAGAGAGAGAGAGAGAGAGAGAGAGAGAGAAAGCACTCTCCCTCTCACCTGTCCCCTATTTTGGTAGCATCTGGGAGGTAGCACCCCGAAAAACCAAAACCTCGGTACCTAAATAACCTAATGTGGTTAGATTAGCGTCTTTAGTTGCAGGTTAGCTAAGACGTCATTGTGACCTCATAACCTTACCTGCGTGAGGTTAGGCCTGCTCACGTAGATAAGGTTTGACATCACAATGTCCCCATTGACCTTACGTCATTGGCTAGAGGTCAATGACCTTGCCTGCACCAAAACCTGTTGCTAACCCAGCAAAAATTCAAATTTCCCGCCAAATGCTTGGGAAAATACTGACACAGCACCCGTTGTTTCAGAACATAATTTGCCCATACTACTGAAAACCAGCATCATGTATGCAGCATGGCACCACATACAAAAATAAGGAGTAAGTCGCTAATACGAATTCTGATATGCATGAACAATTTGTGGAGCGTTTCTGGAATAGGGTAACGCAGTTTTATTAAGTCCTCTGTCAGGTCCTTTAATCAACATATATTCCTCTCTTTAAGCTCAACAACTCATAAACTTCAGTCACAAATACACCAATGAACATATTCCAGATGAAAGCAATTTACAAAATACATGTGGGTAAGTATTGCCGAAACAACGGACACTGAAGGTCGTTTGGTATCGAATATACTAGTTGGAGCCCATTGTAAATAATAGCAACTACCCTTAACAACAAAACAGTATCTCAGTTTGTCATTGATTGAAATTGTCATTGAAATAGTTGTGTCCTGATTGTATTAAATACAACAATGTACTCCTCATGGTAACATACATAGCCAATGTCATGATTAAATCTAGGACGAGGTTAAAAGGTATTTCCCCTAATGTGATTCACTTAACTTACCTCGCACATAGGCTCCATCACATATCAGGGACTATTTGATCATGCTAGCCATCAGTGGACAAGTTAGTATCGTCCGTTACGAAAGTATTTCTAAAGGCTCCATCAAGAGTTCAGATATTCAGAACAATAGCAGCCGATACTCCATTATCACCGCAACCGATTTTAACGTGCTAGAGGTCATGTCTTGTGGCTGCACTAAAATTACACTGAACATTTTCCGGAAATTAGAGGAGTTCTACAAGCATTACATGATACTGAAGCAGCATATATTGGACTGGCTCAGCAAATATTGTCAAGCAAAGAATTAGAAATTAACATTGTGTATATAACAGATCATTTTCATTCTGTGCCGAAAGCTAATAAGTCGTGGGAAGCAGTTGTCATTTCTCTGCAGCAGTCATATGCAAAATTTGACAAAACCGTGTTGACTTTGAAAATATGTCGACGAGTTGTAGGCGAAACAGTGAAACAATAAGTAATAAAAGTTCTCTAAAAAATCCTGGGTGTAATGTACGGATTGAAATAGCAGATGATCTAGAAGACAAAGCACCCGCAACATTAACATAACAATCACTAATATTTACCGAACTGATAGCAGCATTTGTGAATGTCCCTGTCACTTCGTGCGATGTACAAGTGAGTTCTTCGCACTACAAAATCTTTGCTGAGGGGCAACAGGCGAAGATTGAACATTGAAAGCATCCGTCACTCCCTAGATGTTTACTGCAGTAGTGGAGATTTCAACTATGATGAGCTGTATGCCTTCAAAATTCATAGAATAACGACGTAAGTTAACGATAATGATTTTATTTTATGGAAATAAGTACAAATTGTTGATGTCTATTGTTGCATATTTAGGTACCTTTTAACGAATAAACGAATACATATTTATAACGCATTTAGAGTATGAATTTCCGATCCCGAATGATTGAACATTGTAAGTCATCTAAAACTTGCACCAAAATTCTTTCTAAAATGGCTAGTGCTATTGATGTGCTATTTTGCATAGAGATATCAGCACATACTATAACAGCGAATGAAATCATACACTGGAACTAACATACTAAGCCTATATCGCTAAGTTTCTCCTTTACCGCAGTACCTGCAATCACCTAGAATATCCCTTTTTTGCTAGTTGCTTTACGTCGCACCGACACTGATAGGTGTTATGGCGACGATGGGACAGGAAAGGCATAGGAATGGGAAGGAAGCGGCCGTGGTCTTAATTAAGATACAGCCCCAGCATTTGCCTGGTGTGAAAATGGGAACCACGGAAAACCATCTTCAGGGCTGCCGACAGTGGGGTTCGAACCCACTATCTCCGGATGCGAGCTGACATCTGCACGCTCCTAACAACACGGCCAACTCACCCGGTACCCAGAATATCTATTATTTTCTACTCCCTTACGAAAACGAGGTTGGTGACAAAATTTTACACGCGAATATATAATAAGTATGTCTTTGAAAATCTGAATGCTCCTGGCATGCATTTCGTTCATACGTGCATGAAAAAAAAAGATATCAATATCCTTTTGGCAATGGGTTGTAGTATAGTTATAGACAATAGTTATAGTATAGTTATAGACAATGGAATATACTGTAGTACCTTATCTGAAGTACTTATTTGATTATTGTTTGCGTGAAGGAGCTATACCAAATGGATGGTGAGTTGCTGTAGTAGACCCTGTATATAATGGAAAGGGTGATAGACATAAAGCTGAAATTTACAGGCCATTCAGCTTGACATGCGTTGCATGTAAGTTTGGAAAATCATTCTTGCTGATTATATTTGACATGTTTGCGAAATCAGTAACTAGTTCAACAGAAGGCATTTCGGGTTTAGGAAAGGTTATACCACTGAAGCTCAACTTGTAGGATTCCAACAAGATATAACAGATATCTTGAATCCAGGAGGTCAAATGGAATGTATCGGGATTGACCTGCCTGAGGCAATTTGATATGGTAGATAATGAGAGGCAACTGGCAAAAATGAGTGCAACTGGACTAGACAGAAGAGTGACTGAATGCGTGGCTATATTTCTAGAAAATAGATCTCAGAGCATTAGAGTAGGCGAAGCTTTATCGGAACCTGTATTAAAAAGGGGAATTCCTCAAGGCAGTATTACTGGACCTTTATATTTTCTTATATATATATATATATATATATATATATATATAAATGATATGAGTAAAGAAGTGGAATCAGAGATAAGGCTTTTTGCAGATGATGTCATTCTGTGTAGTGTAATAAATAAGTTACAATATTGCGAGGAACTGCAAAATGACCTCGATAATGTTGTGAGATAGACAGCAGGCAATGGTATAATGATAAATGGGGTTAAAAGTCAGGTTGTGAGATTCAAAAATAGGAAAGTCCCTCTCAGTTTTAATTAATACGTTTATCACGTGCTCCCGGGAATCGCAAGAAAATTGCATTCTTCACCTGCCCAAACCTCTCGTACAACCGCCATCTTCGCCTCCCAGCTATCTTCTAAGCATGTTGAGCTTCCATCGGCTTCTCTGAAATGTGACTAGTGACGTCATCGAAATTTCTTGAAGCTCCTCCATGCTTCCACTGTTCGAGGACATTCCATCTGTCTTATAAAAAATGCCAATTGTGCATCGTATGACGCTGGGTGAGCAAAGTGTTATGTTTATCTGAAGCATTGATCATTGGGAGCTTGTCTGCCGTTTTGCCTTTTAAGCTTCAACTTGAACTCTTTTTACCTATCTTTCTGATTATATTTGACATGTTTGCGAAATCAGTAACTAGTTCAACAAAAGGCATTTCGGGTTTAGGAAATGTTATACCACTGAAGCTCAACTTGTAGGATTCCAACAAGATATAACAGATATCTAATATCACGTTCATTCTTCTATAGTGAGAACTTAAACTTCAATCATTTAAAATTTATTTCTGTGGAAGACAGTGCAAAAATATGTGGACAAAGTCTTGTTTTCCATATTACTACATCAAATAGTAAATATTGAACTGTGTTCCACTGCTTCCCTTTTGCTTTAAATTAATAAATACTGATGCAGTATTCGACCACGCACCCCTTTGGGTTTTCGGCACTTTCCTGATATTCTGTTGTGGAATACTGGATCGGCTCTTTGAATGACAGAGCATAGCACGGTCATGGGGTTTCAACTTGAGTGTTTGAAAATATAATCTCAGATGATCTTCTGATGTTATCTTCTAAGGTTAACTTTACTTCCTAAATTTCACCGTACATAATAGTTGTTGGGGTGCAATTTCGTTTTGGGGATCGTTGTAAGTACCTAGGTGTTAATATAAGGAAAGATCTTCATTGGGGTAATCACAAAATTGGGTTTGCAAATAAAGGGTACAGATCTCTGCACATGGTAACGAGGGTATTTGGTGCGGTTGTAGCAAGAATGTAAAGGAGAGGGCATAGTCTCTGATAAGTTACCAACCAGATTATGGTTCCGGTGTAAGGGGACCATCACCAGGATTACTTGATTCAAGAACTGGAAAAAATTCAAAGAAAAGCTGCTCGATTAGTTCAGTGTGATTTCCGATAAAAGAGTAGCGTTACAAAAATTTTGCAGTGTTTGGCCTGGGGAGACTTCGGAGAAAGGAAACGAGCTGCTGGACTAAGTGGTATGTTCCGAGCTGTTAGTAGGGAGATGGCGTGGAATGGTATTTGTAGGATAGGTTTGAGTGGTGTCTTTAAAAGTAGGAATGATCACAATGCGAAGATAATGTTGGAATTCAAGAGGACAAATTGGGGTAAATATTCTTTGATAGGAAGGAGAGTTAGGGATTGGAATAACTTACCGAGGGAGATGATTTCTTAATTTCCAATTTATTTTTCAATAATTTAAGGAAAAGCGAGGAAGACAGGAGATAGGGAATCTGCCACCTAGGTGACTGCACTAAATGCAGATCAGTTGTGACTGATTGATTAATCTGTTGATTGATTTATTGATTGACTGACTGACTTGTATGTCCGTAAGGAAACATAAGCCAGTTTGTGCTGATATCTTCGTATTCAAAGTGAAGTCACTAGGGAGTTGACAACTCTCGTGGGGCAGAGTGGTGAAGGTGGACCGAAAAATTAACACAAGACACTTAGGTGTATCCATATCAATCAAGCGACATTTGACGGTCGATTTATTTTTTTATTATTGCTGTTTTTATATATAGTAATATTGGTACTGTCATCGGGCTGCCTGACCGAAGTAGTAATGATGTGCTTGATGAACCCAATAGGAACGAAACTTCCACATTTGAAGCAGCACGTAGAGGCCTAAAACTGAAATTGGTACCCGGTTAATTCCTAGGTGCCAAAGCTGCTAGGCATAAAGCTAAGCATTATATCTCATACAGTACTTTTCACTCCAGCTGTGACTTCATTACCTGTACGGAGATGGTTTCGTTTCTCAACTCCGATTTACTTGGCTAAAGCAATTATTATTTTAATATTATTTTTATTAATGTTAACAGGTACTGTGATCAAAAAATATCATTAAGTAGCGAAAAACTAAACCCATTCTAAAAGATCAGATTTGCTAACTACTTTACTGTACTTCGTTGGAAATGTTAGGCTTTTTCGTTACTCTCATTACTCTAAGAATGAAAATTGTATTATTTGCAACAGCTCTCTTGCTGAGACAGTAATCTCATTATACCGGATTACTAACGGGCTGCTGTGGCTCTTGTTCTCTTAGTTTTAATCCTCTCCCTTTTAGAAACTTTACGTTCAACACGCAAAGTGAATTTTATAGGATAGCACGTAGGTAGTTTGTGAGACTTGATGTATTAAACAAATCATCCTCTTCACTGGAAAGGACATGAAAGGTATAATCGGATAAGCTTCCATGTGGAGTGCAGTGTTCAGGCGAGGATTACTGCATATTTATAATGTGTGCGTACTTTAATGACTGCGGTAACAGAGGAGTAGAAACGAAAACTCGTGTACTCATCCCGAGATGGTGCAGCTATTTTCAGGCACACCCCAAATGGAGGTGAGCAGCATGTGCCATTTCAACCACATACCAGACCTCGTGCCATTCTTGAATTTCTGGCAGTATCGGGAATCGAACCCGTGCCCCCGGGACGGCAGCTAACAATGCTAACCGTTACAGTACGGAGGCGGACAGCAGAGGAGTGAGACATGAATATTACGCCTTTGAGAGCCACAAAAATATTATACAGTCCATGTGGCTTTGACTACCAATGGATTGCTCGTGAAACAATCATTCAAATTAGACAAAATATGTTCAGAGACGTTCTATGATGGTATAAACGTAGGTAGTATGTTGCATCATTTCAGTCCGAGAATTATGGATGTTAAATTATAAGTGAGATGATGATAGTTGTAAAAATAATCATTAACTTTGAAATGAAAACAAAGCCAGTGTACGTCAAGTAGGTTTCTGGACTACTTGCTTAACGTCGTACTCAAAAATGTTTCTTCGACGCTGGGATAAGGGCGGGCAAACTGCGTAGCAAGTGGTCATGGCATTAATGGGGTGCATATTTGCAATTATCAGGTAATAATAATTAGTGTGGCTATTTCTAGCTGGTGCAGTCCTTGTAAGGCAGACCCTCCGATGAGGGTGGGCGGCATCTGCCATGTGTAGGTTACTGCGTGTTGTTGTGGTGGAGGATAGTGTTATGTGTGGTGTGTGAGTTGCAGGGATGTTGGGGACAGCACAAATACCCAGCCCCCGGGCCATTGGAATTAAACAATGAAGGTTAAAACCCCGACACGGCCGGGAATCGAACCCGGGACCCTATGAACCGAAGGCCAGTACGCTGACCATTCAGCCAACGAGTCGGACAATTATCTGGTGCAAACATTGTATACAATGAAATAATCTTCTAGTCTTACTAAATGCAAGCAGCTAGAGGTTTACTTCACGCAATCCAGTTTCGGGAAATACACTGACTGACAGAGCAAATGCAACACCAAGAAGGAGTGGTTCGAAAGGGATGAAAGTTGGGGAAAAACAGAGACGGCACGGACGAATAATTGATGTTTATTTCAAACCGATATGCAGGTTACACAATGCGCACGGCATCGACTCAGTAGGATGTAGGACCACCGCGAGCGGCGATGCACGCAGAAACACGTCGAGGTACAGAGTCAATAAGAGTGCGGATGGTGTCCTGAGGGATGGTTCTCCATTCTCTGTCAACCATTTGCCACAGTTGGTCGTCCGTACGAGGCTAGGGCAGAGTTCGCAAACGGCGTCCAATGAGATCCCACACGTGTTCGATTGGTGAGAGATCCGGAGAGTACGCTGGCCACGGAAGCACCTGTACACCTCGTAGAGCCTGTTGGGAGATGCGAGCAGTGTGTGGGCGGGCATTATCCTGCTGAAACAGAGCATTGGGCAGCCCCTGAAGGTACGGGAGTGCCACCGGCCGCAGCACATGCTGCACGTAGCGGTGGGCATTTAACGTGCCTTGAATACGCACTAGAGGTGACGTGGAATCATACGCAATAGCGCCCCAAACCATGATGCCGCGTTGTCTAGCGGTAGGGCGCTCCACAGTTACTGCCGGATTTGACCTTTCTCCACGCCGACGCCACACTCGTCTGCGGTGACTATCACTGACAGAACAGAAGCGTGACTCATCGGAGAACACGACGTTCCGCCATTCCCTCATCCAAGTCGCTTTAGCCCGGCACCATGCCAGGCGTGCACGTCTATGCTGTGGAGTCAATGGTAGTCTTCTGAGCGGACGCCGGGAGTGCAGGCCTCCTTCAACCAGTCGACGGGAAATTGTTCTGGTCGATATTGGAACAGCCAGGGTGTCTTGCACATGCTGAAGAATGGCGGTTGACGTGGCGTGCGGGGATGCCACCGCTTGGCGGCGGATGCGCCGATCGTCGCGTGCTGACGTCACTCGGGCTGCGCCTGGACCCCTCGCACGTGCCACATGTCCCTGCGCCAACCACCTTCGCCACAGGCGCTGCACCGTGGACACATCCCTATGGGTATCGGCTGCGATTTGACGAAGCGACCAACCTGCCCTTCTCAGCCCGATCACCATACCCCTCGTAAAGTCGTCTGTCTGCTGGAAATGCCTCCGTTGACGGCGGCCTGGCATTCTTAGCTATACACGTGTCCTGTGGCACACGACAACACGTTCTACAATTACTGTCGGCTGAGAAATCACGGTACGAAGTGGGCCATTCGCCAACGCCGTGTCCCATTTATCGTTCGCTACGTGCGCAGCACAGCGGAGCATTTCACATCATGAGCATACCTCAGTGACGTCAGTCTACCCTGCAATTGGCATAAAGTTCTGACCACTCCTTCTTGGTGTTGCATTTGCTCTGTCAGTCAGTGTACATGAATTTAAATCGTGCCGTCAGAAAGAAAGGATTTTCTAGAAAGTATAGTTTGCATAGAAACGGTTATCGGTTGAGATGGACAATATGGTATCCACTTATTCAAGAGGAATTTATGAATTTTTTCCAGATTCATCAGGGCATCTTCTTCTAGGAAGTGCTTGTGCCGTAGTGCAATTTTTTCTCTACATTTACATTTTCATCCATGTTTACGTAAGATAATAAGCGCTGTTAAATTTATGACATCAGTGCTGCATTGGATTCATCTACGAACCCACATTATACCTTGCCCTCTTTTCTTTTCAACAACCAAAAGTCAGCGATTAGAGACGAGAATTGTAGGCACTAAAACAGTTAAAATAGGCAGGCATATAGGCTCTTAAATTAGCCAAAATATGCATTTAAATAGCCACTAACGTGTAAAACTAGACATCATAATAATCATGAAAAAATTACTTATAATTTAATAACACACTCAATTAATATAACGTTTCAATGTTTTCCGGTAACAATCTTGTTATCCTCTCATGCTAATGTTTTTTTACTGAGAGAAAGATCTCTCATCATCACATGAAGTCACTTCATCTGGTTTAATTTCGCTGACAGCGGCTGCCTTCCCAGAGGTACGGTCAAAACTTCCCCTGACTTCTTCCACAATCCTAAATGACTCCACCAGGGGCATGCCACTCTTCTCCAATTTCGTGATTGCTCCCGGCAGCTTGTTGAAATTTGAAGATGCTCCGGTTTATGCTGGAGCATATTAGCTCCCAACATTGCAGTGCATAGGTCTGAAGAAAATGGTTGTTGGTTGCTGCCCAAAGTGGACTGGTAGAAAGGCTGCGTTGATACAGATTTCTGTGCTCGTATTAGATGAATCGCTGTACTTCTAAGTTGATCTATGTGGTATTTTTCTGACATTTGATCTGAAAAATACTTTTTTTGCTATTTGTTTTACGTCGCACCGGCACAGATAGGTCTTATGGCGACGACGGGACAGGAGAGGCCTAGGAATGGGAAGGAAGCGGCCGTGGCCTTAATTAAGGTACAGCCCCAGCATTTACCTGGTGTGAAAATGGGAAACCACGGAAAACCATCTTGGGGTTCGAACCCACTATCTGCCGGATGTGAGCTCACAGCTGCCCGCTCCTAACCGCACGGCCAACTCGCCGGTTTGAAACATAATAAAATTGACATACATTTCATTGTCCCTATATCTTACATTTCTACAGTTGGGCTAATCGGCAATAGTGCTTAGTATATATCATGCATTCGTTTCATTAAAAATGACCATTAGAGATGATGTTTCTAGAAGTACAAAACTTTAAAGTAGGAACAAGGGAATTAGTAATTTATAGGGAAATATGTCCTCAAGGATTTTGAGTTAACATTTGGCATTATCGTGTCGAGTTTATCGGGTGAAAAATATACTAAAAAACGTGAAGCGATACTGAAGTAGCGTAGAGTAGAGATCCGTTCTATATGCTTGCAAATGACCCACCAGGCTGGCCCTAGCAGTATTCTTAATTATACCGTAAAATGAAAACAGAGGCAGTATAAATCTCAAATTTGTGAACATTTTATTTGTTTCTATTCGCCGGCTTTGGTCAGCCGGGTCAGCTGTCATGAAGAATATTTTCTGTTGCCTGCAATAGGTCCTTCATCATGTGTGCTCACAAGGCCGCCACCCCCGTTGAAAATGAAAAACCACGTAATTTGAAATTGTCGTGATACGCGCCCATAACCTTATTTTTCTCACAATTTAGTAAGAGTACAGGGAGGATGAGAGAGGCTTATTAATCTGGAAGCTTACGCCCCTCAGACTCTCCTTGCATCCCCCTCACCCCTCCGCAGCACAACGATTACTAACCGGAACTCACCAATCCAGACCAATGGTCTTTTCGCTGGCCTGGTCTTGTAAAGATAACCTTGGCAAAGTTGTAAAACACGCCGTGGCGTCGTCCTAGCCGGGCTACATTGGATCTGAAACCTATGCTTCTCGAAGGCTTAGCGGAAGTGTAATAGAAATCACGATTTTTAAAGAGAGTTTTAAAATTTGCATTTCAGTTGTAAATCTCTATTTTCACCGGAAATGAGTCACAGTTCAAAATACCGATTTAATTTTCATCCATTCTGTGACAAGAAACCACCGGCGTTCTAAACACCTCGTTCAGTAATTTAATGATTATATACATTTTAGCAATATAAATTATTGAAAGTTAACGACTAATAATACATTGCAGCAAAACAATTTGACACAATACTTAAATGCTACAATGAAATGCGATCATAGTTCTCAATCAAAAAACAGACAAAAGAAACAAGCGAACTTACCTCCTTACGGTAAGCTTGAAGACTACCCTTCCATTCGTAGTGAAATTGGGATCCCCTGTGATCCACTGCTACAGCCAGTAGTACTTCAACGATTTTTCTTTGGTCATTGCTGAAAACAAACTTCTTCTTCTTCTTCCAATTCACGATAAATCGCAACGTTCTGAGCATAAAGCGTACGCGTACAACAGTTCGAATCGAAAGGGAGGTGAAGGGCATATGGGTTGTGCAACATAGTTCGACGTTGACTGGTTCTCGCATATGTCTTAGTAGGTTTTGAGGGGTTGAAGGCTTCGAGGTCAAATTGTTCCTTGTTTCTCCTGATGGAAATTTCCCTAGAACTATTCCTGGTGACTTCTGAGAATTCCCAATTTTGTTCGTGGGGTAAACAGATATTCAGAAAAGAGAAGACAATTCTGTCGAGCACACTACCTACAATATAACGTACTGGAAGCAAATCGGCTTTTTTATTCCGGTCAAAAGGCATCAAATGGGCAATTATAGTCCAAGTAGGCACAAACCCCTGAAATAGGCATTTATAAGCACAATAAAAACAACGAAATATAGCTAAAAATACCCTAAATCGGATTTATATCTCAAAAGCCTACGTTTCTTAACGCAGGAATAAAATAGGCAAATAGGCAAATTTCCGTATCTAATGATAAGAAACCAAACTTACAATTCTCTTTTCTTAAAATGGTTGAATTATTGAATCAATGACGGGAAATGGAGATCACATCGCAAAAATCACCGTTTTCATTACAGCAATGGTTGTGAATTCACAAGTTATTTAAAGTGAAGAAAGTTATGTAACGGTAAAATTCCTTGAATATTAATCCCATTACCTCCCATTTGCTCGGGATCTCAAGATTTCTTGGTTTGTGGTAAGATAATGTAC
Organism: Anabrus simplex; assembly: GCF_040414725.1. Classification (NCBI taxonomy): domain Eukaryota; kingdom Metazoa; phylum Arthropoda; class Insecta; order Orthoptera; family Tettigoniidae; genus Anabrus; species Anabrus simplex. Next base: position 568,058,750 of record NC_090266.1, read on the forward strand.
CTATACACTGTTATAATTATTTGTATTATTTTACAATTGCCATCATGATAATATTATTTTCGTGAGGGTATTTAACACATCGCATGATTATGTAAGTATTAATTAATAATCTATAGAAATACTTAATAATTAACCATATATTTCTCATGTTCACATATACCTTACCAGTGTGATCCCCAGATCGCTCAATCATTAGTGGATTTCAATTGGTACAAATTCAGCACGATGATACTTGGGAGCCTATGGGATTTTCCCGTGGCTCCCTATTCGACAGTACTCTTGTGCGTGTCAATTCCATGTGTGGTATCATGTCCAGGTAGAATTTTGTGGAGTGTGTTTCCTGTACATACGTCGTTTTTTTCAGGTTTGATCTTTTTATGCATTCTTTATTATATCAGAATTAGTACCTGTACCAAGTCTTGTGACACTGACTGGAGCTTGGTAGGTTAGTGTACATATATCAGCGATAAATCATAGACCCTTAATTAATTCATTACTCCTCAAACTTGCACTCAGTGTGATGTAGATTTACGTAGGTTGGCCTGGATCGATCGTGTGGATTGGAGTATGGGTTTCATTATGCGTTCAAGAAAACTACGAAATATGCAACCGTTTTTACTGGAAACCTAAGTTCCTTTCCAGAACACCATTTCTTTCCATAACTCCTAATCTAAAATAAGCATTTAAATCTGTGCAGGTTTCAAGTTCAGAAAGTTTGAAATTGCTTAGAAGGCCACAGACAGTTTATAAAGGCCAGCCTTAAAACCATGAACCTACGGGTGTCTAACAAAGCGCTAAGTTCACCTTATTTGGTAAAATAAGGTTAAATATGTGTAGGCCTACAGCAGAATCTACAATGACGCAAAATTATTCTGGGACGTCTAAAATAATGGGAATGCTGCTTAGAAGTTCACTGCTCAAAAAGAAAAATTCAACAATTTCTTATGTGTCCATGTCTGCGTGATACAAATAAATATTAACTATGAAAACAGACGCGCTATGAAAACAAGAAATATTAATAAATAGGGCCCGGATGTTTAAGCAGTAATAGGATAGAATGACCGGGCGAGTTGGCCGTGCGCGTAGAGGCGCGCGGCTGTGAGCTTGCATCCGGGAGATAGTAGGTTCGAATCCCACTATCGGCAGCCTTGAAAATGGTTTTCCGTGGTTTCCCATTTTCACACCAGGCAAATGCTGGGGCTGTACCTTAATTAAGGCCACGGCCGCTTCCTTCCAACTCCTAGGCCTTTCCTATCCCATCGTCGCTATAAGACCTATCTGTGTCGGCGCGACGTAAAGCCCCTAGCAAAAAAAAAAAGGATAGAATGCAAACTTACTGACGCGAGTAATAAGTAGAGTCTACCCACACGACGGTGATGCTATGAGGTTTGCATAAACATTAGGGTTTCGGCTCATTAGAACCCGTAGAATTTATGTTACTCCCACTACACTATGTTAGAGTGGGCTAGTCGACATTTCCTACTAAGTAATTTTGTTACTGAATAATTTTCTTAGTAGGAAATGTCGACTAGCCCGCTCTAACCTAATGTAGTGGAGGTAACATAAGTTCTATGGGTTCTAATGGGCCGAACCCCTAATGTTTATGCAAACCTTAGAGCACTACCGTCATGCGGGTACACTCTACTTTTTACTCGCTTCTGTGAGTTTGATTTCTAACCTATTACTGCATTAACATCCGGGCCCTATTAGTAACTGAAATGAAGGAGTTCTTTAGAGACTTAGTATGACGTCATTGCCGAACGTGTCGTAAACAAAGTCGTCCCTGGAATACACCAACGCGTTTGCGTGATAATTTAGCGTCTTGATGAGATGTATCGCCACCCCTCACATGGATAACGGCTCAACAAGGCCTTCTCATGCTTCTGAAAAGACGCCGCAGATTCAATTGCACCTGACGTCTCTATTCTTCCGAAAGGGCATCTGCAAGTGATTTTATTGTTTGAAGTGCTTAGTAAATACCTTGCTACAGTGTTCTAGATGCAACCGATCGTATTTAAGTCGTAATTACTGGATGGCCACTCCATTTTTTTCACGGGATGCTCTTACAGGTATCTCCGAACGACGTTGACATTATGTTCTCTAGCATTATCATGCATAAATACTGCGTCATCTCCAGTTTGCCACTCGTGAGGAATTGCATTTGGCACTACGGCGTCTTCATTGAACCGTTGAGATGTTAAGAATCCAACGCGAATAATTGGGAGATCGGATTACGTGTCAAGACTTATACCTGCCCAAATAACAAATCCACCTACATAAGCAAGAGTAAAATGCTTTCTGGCTACAATGAAGACGTCTTCGTCAGGAACAGATCTTGTGTTAGTGAAGGGTTCCGAAAAGAAGGAATCGTTGCAAGAACATATCTCCCTGCAAAATATAAAGTTATAGATTTGCATGAATTAGGATGTCCAACATTTCAAAATATTATTCAGGAGAATAGTTTGGAAACAACGAAACTGTTTTTACTCTCTGTGTATATGCTCTTTGATTGGTTGAATCACCATGCATAACGGGAAGTGAGTGTTGGGAATGTATCTTCAAACACCATATTTATTAACATTCAACTGTTTGATTATATGTAACAACTTGTGAAAATCTTAACAACAATCGTTCCACCTTGACAATTCCATAATGGTCTTTATTAATAAGACTACATTAAACTATATTGGTGATACATGTTTCGATCCTCTTTCCGGACAGCTTCAGTCACACATAATATCTTTGAAAATAGGATAAGGACGCAATAAAATCAGTGGATAAAAGGTCTATCAAACTTGTGACGGGGCGTATTGGCGTCCTCTCAATTTTGAGTCATGAAATAACATAAATATGAAGACGATGTGAATCACAATGTCCATTTATTGCACGGGTTAAAATATCATTGAAAGCGTGGAATTGCACAAATGTACTACAACATGAGTGGCTATGAAAAACAAATTAATCATGTCGTTATCCCAACGTTGTGAAGATATTGTACATGTTGTTGACATGTGTACAAGAACAGTGCAAAATTCATCTCACATTAAATTACCTTCCTGCGGTAAGTTTAAGAAAGGTGGACGTACGTTGAATGACAAAAATTGATCTTGGCCAACGTTGTTGACAACATGGGCCTTAAAAGGGAAGAAATATAAATTAACTAATGAATAAATGCAATGTGAATTGTAATTTGTGTGCCCATGTGGTCACTCACCACCTCGCCCGTCCCGTGCCCTCAAATACATCTCAAGTGTTGAAGCTAATTGAGCGCAGTTGAGTGAAGGTTGTGGGGAGTTTGATGTGGGGGGAGAGGTGTGGTGAAGTAATGATTTACTTACGCACCTTCTCGTAAAGAATTTAATGATTATCTCCTCGATAATTACTTGATTTACTTGGATATTTCATTCAGATTCTGAGCTGCGTTGCATCTTTAATCAATATTTATAAAAGTATTTTCAAATATACTTAATAGATACTGTTTCTTACTTAATTGGAAAATATGAAGGACTTGCTTTGTCTCTGTGAATGTGTGATTGGTACCCACCATATGAGAACCCATTCCTAAGAATCTGCCGTATTTAGACCAATTGATATGCTCCTTAAATCCGATGGAAAATTTCCGGCCTGTCTGTCCAACGTAACTTGCGGGACATTGCTGGCAATTTAATTTATAATCTCCTGATTCCTGAATGTTATTATTGAGCTTGTTAACAGTCTACTTATTATAAAAAGATGAGCGTTATTGTTAGTTGTCTTGTTCTTAAAATGTTCACAAGCTAATACTTTTTGCCAATCCGGGCTCAAATATGAAATTTGTCACGTGCAGTATATGTACCAACACAAATATTCCCATAAGTAAGTAAAAATTTCCCAAACATACTGATCCCTTATTCAAGTGCTCATTCACATTTGAGAGTACAGATTATATTTCATTTTATTGAGTCTTGGCAACTTGCATGTACCCAATACATTTACAATACATTTCACAATTTCAACAGGAATCTTGAAGCCGAGGGTCTATTTGTTCGAAATCTATATTAAGTAGAAGGGATTTCTACACGACGCACCCGACTTTCACGTGCTTGGTTCATTTGGTATATTTTGGTATATTTTCTCTCAGGCATGTTATTACTTGCATTCCATACAACCAATTCAAACCTAATTTACAAAAACGAAGGTCCATTGGCATAAACATGAGACGGACTTGTGACAAATCTGTACGTGATACGAAGCAACTGGTATTATTTTCTAAATAAGGACACTAAATGTTACGTACATCACATACAATTACTTTTGCCGGAAAATCTTCGCAGGTCGGTGTTATTTGTCGTCAGGGCACGGTTAATGACGCAATTATAAATAATTAATAGCGCTTTTGCTTGTAATGCCTTGTTCTGAATTATGGAGAATATATGTTAATTGAAATTATTAAACGAGCGGTAGATCTACACTAACAGCAATAGTAAATTGACAGATGTGGGCGAGGTAAGGACTACTGTGAAAATTGGTTTTCCGAATCGCTGGATAACACGTGAGATCGGCGACTTTAATTGTTACTTTAGTACATATGTGCTAATTTTCCAAATATTTACTGAAATTCTTTTGAAGGCTGCCTTCTCCACGTCAAACTTTCAAGTTTTACTCGTCAGAATATACCGTAGCTGAAGAAACAATACCGTGTATAAGGCAATTCTCTTCATCTATCAAAATAATTTTCGTTCTGTTCATTTTTCTGTACTTATTTGTACCCCACTTACCGTGCTATAAGTACAGTACGTACGTTTGTAAGATGTTTTTACGGACAACTACAGTTAAATGCTCTGACGTTTCAGGAGTATGTAACTGGCAGGCTTAACCTTTCTTACAGAATACAACGGATAGGAAGAGAGTTTCCAGATTCGTGGTAATTTTCCTACAGCAGCGATATGAATGTGCCCCTTACAGTTATTTCTTCTCTCCTGGTAAATATTACTGAACAAAAAATTGAAATGTGATCCTGTCCTGTCCCATCCTTTATACAACAACTCATTCCTCCACTATGGCAACAGAGCAATGACATACAGTAGATATACTGTACATGTTAATTGGCTACAGTGTATCGAGCGAAATGCTTACCTGGCTCGAGTCTTGTAGAACTTTCCTTGCATTCTGAAGGTTGTGATTTCTAGTCTCACCGTCGGCAGCCCTGACGACGTTTCTCCGTTCTTTCACATTTACACACCAGGCAAATGCTGGTGTAGTATCTTAAGGTTACGGTTGCTTCCTTCCTAATCCTAGTTTTGTCCTATTTCATCTTCGACCTATTACCTCACTGTGCCAGTTTGACGTAAAGTAAATGACAATGAATGACACATTGTTAATCAACGTTGTCCCTAATAAATAATTACTTGTGTAGAGTTCAATATATTTGATGTTCATACTGAGTGTATTATTTATTCAACGATTTCACACATAAATTGCGGTTTAAATACTATGAAAATAGCCATAATTAATACTGTTAATATTAATAACTGGGATGATATCTAGAGTTGAATCAGCTACTACTTATTGAAATAATGTAATGTCCTTGGTGAGGTAACGGGGTTCATTTGCTGTACGTTCAACCAAATATACTGATATCAGAATATGACAATTGAGCACACTCAAATGTGAACTTGCTGTGCCTATGTTTGTTCCGTCGAACTTGAGCAATACGTACAAATCTCTAACATAAACGTAAGTTCATTACCAAGATGTGCGTATTTATTTTTAATATCTGTCGTTCGGTACCAAACACTGAAGCAAGCAAACACGCAAGTATGTAGTTTTATGTGACTGTTGATTTCGTGATTACTGCAAGGGACATGGGCGCCCGCAGGATCTTTTCCGGGGGGGGGGGGGGGCACATTAACAATTTTCTTGAATATAAAAACCAATATAACGTAAGCAGCATTAAATTGTTTACAGAAACTTCCAGTTATAACATATGCTAGATGACTGTCAGTAATTTCCGTTTATGAAATAATCTGGTATGATATTGAACAATTGAACATCAACATCTTTAGAATTCCAGGGGGAGGGCAAGTTTCCCCCTTGCCCCCCCCCTTCCCCCTTGCGGGCGCCCATGGCAAGGGACCTCCAGTTTAATTTAGGTGCAAGGGTTCACATGAAAGTTTGCATATGGCTTGACTAAGATGTGGTAAGAAGCAAAAGCGTAGAATAATTATGAGAAAAGCAAAATCACTCTGCTTTGTACAAAATTGTATGATTTATCAGTTTTCTCTCTGTAATTTAGTGAACAGCAGTGGTTATAACTGTTCTTTTTTTGCTAGTGGCTTTACGTCGCACCGGCACAGATAGGTCTAATGGCGACGATAGGATGGGAAAGGCCTAGGAGTTAAAAGGAAGCGGCCATGGCCTTAATTAAGATACATCCCCAGCATTTGCCTGGTGTGAAAATGGGAAACCACGGAGAAATATCTTGAGGGCTGCCGACAGTGGGATTTGTACCCACTATCTCCCGGATGCAAGCTCACAGCCGCGCGCCTCTAATCGCACGGTCAATTCGCCCAGTGATAATTGTTCTAAGTGGAAGAATAACTAGATAGCCACTCCTTAATAATAATCTCAGAAGAAGTCGTAATTCTTCCGAACCCTTGCAAAATAATATAGCGTCTAATAAAAGGGCCACCTAAATCTTAACTAGCGGGATCGGAAGAGAACATTTTTACTTAGACAGATGAGATAGAAGAAATGACTAAAAGGAGCCAGGTGCTTGTTCATGGACGGAATGCGTGACCAATCTACGTGTCCCTTTGTAAAATTTCCTGGCTTCCCAGTTTAGAGACCCTGGCAGAATTCGAAGTATGGATTTCCGTTATTGGCTCTATGAAAATAACAGCGATGGAAACGAATATTTGATTTTACATTTCTAAATTTATTCATTGGATGCTCTAACTAAACGTTTCCGTTATGCTGATCTGAAGGGAACCGAATTTAACAGTGAATATTACACGATTCATTACAAACATATTTTAAAGTATGCCACAATTATATACTTCTCATGAAAAAATCTTTTTCAATAACGGCGCAAACCTCATGTTCGATTTCCCATAGTGGATTAGTTCTGACGGAACCTTATTTGAGTCAGGTACAACGAATCAATTTCTATGTAATACGCTCGTAGAATCTGAAATTTCATTCAATTAAAATACCGTTAATTTCATTGCCACTCATTACTGCAAAGCTTTAGTCAGTCCAGAGCCCATTATTTGGTAGAAATCTGGCATTCACAAGCTACATAGTTGTGCGGGAGTCACTTGAATTGCTGTTTCAATTATCCACTCATAGGGGGAAGAACACGCCTTCGCGTGATTATTGCTACTATAATGAGCCAATTCAACGTTATGAGCATATTCGCATGAACAGGGAGGCGACGTAGTATGACGAGAAGGGATGCTCGGCACTGCAGTGCGAATACGGTTGCGTGGTACAGACAGTTTCAACTTCAACAACTTTCATCGTAGTTTAAATGTTGTTTCATTGTATCCTGATGTCCTAGAGAACAACTTAGTAAGTATAAGTGTAGAAATACTCTGAGCGGTGACGGTATATAATTTCATAAAGAAGTTTTGTGTAATTTTTTCGACTTGTGGTGACATTAACTAAGTGTAGCAGAAAGGAATTAATTTTTCGTGTACCGCCGGCTGAGTGGTTCAGACGTTTGGGGCGGTGGCCTTCTTACCCCCAACTTTTTTTTTGCTTTACGTCGCACCGACACAGATAGGTCTTATGGCGACGATGGGACAAGGAAGGGCTGGGAGTGGGAAGGAAGCGGCCGTGGCCTTAATTAAGGTACAGCCCCAGCATTTGCCTGGTGTAAAAATGGGAAACCACGGAAAACCATTTTCAGGGCTGTCGACAGTGGGGTTCGAACCTACTATCTCCCGAATACTGGATACTGACCGCACTTAAGCGACTGCAGCTATCGAGCTCGGTACCCTCCACTTGACAGGTTCGACCCTTTACTGGTACGTAAAAGAACTCCTTTGGGAATAAATTCCGGCACCTCGGCGTCTACGAAAACCGTAAAAGTAGTTAGTGGGAGAAAAAGTCAATAACTTTATTATTTTATTTTTCCTATACCAACTGTAATTAAAATATGTTGTACCATTAAACTAATTATGAAAGGGATCATTCTTAATAAATGTTTTAATCACCATTCTACTAAAGAGTGTAATCAAAGTTCGCTATACGTTTCAGGGGTGTTCACCGTGACCGAAAAGAACGTATGCAATCCTTTCCTCATTAGCGTGAAATCAATGCAGTTGAAACTTGGCACACGTAGTTGTTCAAAACAAGTAACCTCCTCAAAGCTCGCTATGAATATATGTTATAGTATAGCAATGATGGTTGAAAAAGTGGGGTTGGAAATGAAAGTCTACAATGTTTGCGAAAGGTGGCAAAACCTTTTGTTGTTCTATATAGACAGCAAACCATGCAAGGGTCATTCAGCCCAACTGCGAGTGAGCGTAAGGAAATTACGAGAGAGTTTAGGTTAAAAGAGGCAGGGTGGGTTGTGCTGACAATGATATGTTTAGGGAATGGGGCTTCGCTGTGAACGAGTTCGAAGTGCCAGGGGGCTGTGTTCATGAGTACAACCTGATTGAAGAGGAAACTTCGAATGTGTGTGATATTTTCAGTAACTGAAAATGAGAGTTTTATGAGGTTAGTCGATATTAAATTACGCCTCCTCTCTGAATATCCCTTTTAATTTTAATGGGGTACGGAGCCGCCTATCTTACCAAGGTTAAATTTGTTTAATTCATGTTCCTTTTTCTCAGGATACCAACGGTCGTAGCCGTGTTGAAACAGCGGATCCCGTGAGATCCCCGAAGTTGAGCAACATTTGGCGTGGTCAGGAGTTGGATGGGTTGCCACGCGCTGTTGGTGGGGGTAAGGGAATGGAGGAACGGACAGGAACTGGCCACCCTACCGCACGTAAACTCCGGCTCAGGAACACCTCTGCGGAGGTTCGGACCTTCCTTCGGGCAGAATAACCCTTACCTACCTTACCTCTCTCAGGATCTAATAAAGTTATCAAAATGACATTTATGTCACATTGTATTCAAAACTTACTTGACATACTGACGGAGCGTTTTTGTAATTAGACCTAAGGGGACCCAGATACATATTTTTTTATACAGTCAATAAATATAATTTTTTTATCTGAAAAGCAGCCAAACCTCAAACAGTTTTATATAAATCAGGAAATACTCCCTTAAAATGTTAACCAATATGAGACAAATCCATGATAAAAATTGCACAGCTCTGTGACAAATAGTCACCTAGAAAAAGGAACATACATTAAAAAAAAATTGGAAACTGAGAAAACTGCAGTTAAAACTTTCCACACATGTTTTCATATTTCAGTACATCCCTGCACGATATTAAGTAGAATCTGGATCTTTCTGTGATTCATACAGGTCTTGTAGCTTCCCTTTAGCCTTGTCCCTGGATTGCCTAGCTTTTTTCTGCACTTCCTGAACCACTATTTCTGCTTTCCGTAGTCTTTCTCGGTCCAAATCCTTCATGGCATTCACAAAAATCCTTCCTATTTTCAGGCCTAACTCCTGTAATACCAGACATTTAACAATGTTTCCTTTATTATAACTGGTTACTGTAAATCCAAATCGTAGTGTTTTTATTCCCACAAAAGTGCCTGTAGGGATGCGAGACCATATAACGTTGTTTACCGTTTCATTATAATTTTGACTTTTCCCATGAAGACACTTCTCCAACAGCTGAGGGCTGACAGATCTCTAATCTTTCAGTAGCAGATGAAAATAAATTGCCCATATAGCTCGTCTCATTCCTTGCAAATTCCCTTGGTTTCTTCTTATTGCCAAGCCATATAAAGTCTGAATATCACCAATGTTTTCCAAAGTTAACCGATTCACACCAGAAAACTTCTTCCCTTCACTTAATTCTGTCCCTCCAAGTTTATTTCTCAAGTTTCTTAGCCTTGTCCCCATTAGTTTGTGAATATGCCCCAAGCATTCCAGCTTTTCTATCCCAGTATTGCCATAAGGAGCCTCATCCACAACAGATTTTTACACCTTCGAATCCCCATCACCTAATTACTGCACGTATCTCACATCGTATCTATCAAATGACCTTCTGAAAATGTCTTTAGCCCCCTGAATTTCCATCCCTCCACTCACACCTTGATAGTTGGCAGTAAAGTGATCACCATGTTTTCCACTGTTTCTTTTCTGACATCTACAATGTTTAGAAGGTATTTCTACATCAAAAACGTTCCCCGTGCCTCCACTGGTTGCTGTCATTACACCAGAGAGGGAGGTATGCCCTCGTTTCTGCCAAGTTCCATCCAGAGCATCTGTTAGATCACGCTTCCCATCGTTCAAATCTACACTTTCCTGTACCGCCTCATGCACAGATTTATGGCATACATTCTCAATAGACGAGCCTAGCACATCCACATATCTGTCAAATTTTGCAGGCGGTTTGGGAAGATCCATTATACCGTACAATGTAGCACCTGCTGAGCGCCCTTTACCAATTGCTCGCAGGCCGTAGACAAATCTGAAATTTATATAATGGTACACCATACGCGTATTATTCATGTGGTAAGTCATAGTCTCAGTATTTGTAAATTCGTGCATTTGTTTACACACTTGGCACTCAAAAACAAGTTCACTTGCAAGACAAAAATGTTTCTTCACATGAAGCTGAACATCACCCCCACAAAATTTGCATACATGAAATTCACTCATGGCATCTTGTAGAAGTGTAATATTCATAAGTTCATAAACCATCTTTTCATCACACACTTCTTCATAAATATCACTGCTTGAGGCTAACTTCTTCTTTGAAGCACTGTCAGAAGTTCCACTAACCTCAATGTCTTAATTTACATTCGAGTCTCCACTTGGTTTCTCCTGAGTTGTGGTAAAACACTTACTTACAGCATTTTTGCTCTTTGGAATATCAATACTCCTTCTTTTCTTAAATACACGATTACTTCTAGGCATTTTGAACTTCAGTTACTGCATATTCACAGCTAATTAGCTCAAATCACATCAAAAATAAACAACTCTACGTAGTAACCATGGAAATTCATGTCATGGAATACACAAGGAATACACAAAAGGCAATCAAAAGTAGTGCAGTCTAGACACCACAGAATTAAAAGGTAAAGAAGGTACTTCATGATCGCGGAGTTATGGCAATACAATTCAACTAGTTTTCGCAGCAATTACTGATAATTTTCTCATTGTTAGCGCAAGTTTAAATTAAAATTGTGGCAACTTTTAATGGTTAAACTATAATGTATTATACATAATTTTAAAGAGCAGACTTCAGAAATTCATAAAATATAAAGAAATATAAAAATGATATTTTTGGCCATTTTAACCGTTCCGTATCCCCTTAAGCTCATTCGTCTACTAATACCAATCCATCCCTTCACTGATAGCTCGGCATAAACACTTAGTGGAGCACCTCATCTACTCAAGCACTAGTCTTCCTACACTAAAGTATGCAACATTTTCATAACCCTGCTCTTTTGTCGGAAACCACCCAGAAGAAATCGTACTGCTTTCATTTTGATATTTAAATTTCAAGTATCAAGTTATCCCTGTGTGAGTCCCATACATTGGAACCATACTCTAATTTGGGTATTACCAGAGACTTACACACTCTCTCCTTTACAACTTTACCAAACCCCTTCATACCCTGATAACTTCATGAAGAGATCTGTAACTTTCATTTACGATTTCGTTAATGTGATTACCACTATGAATTGGCCACGCTGTGTAGGGGTAGCGTGCCAGCAACTTACCCAGAGGCCCCGAGTTCGATTACCAGCCAGGTCAGGGATTTATACCTGCATCTGAGGGCTGGTTCGAGGTCCACTCAGCCTACATGATTACAAATGAGGAGCTATCTGACGATGAGATGGCGACCTCGGTCTAGAAAGCCAAGAATAAAGTCCGAGAGGATCGTTATCTGCGGGCCATCGGGCTGAACAGCGGTCGCTTGGTAGACAATGGGCCTTCGGGGCTGTTTCCTTATGGGGGATTACCACTATGAAGATGTATCCTTGTATTAAATCCTAAGTATTTGCAGTAAACCACATGAGGTACTATCGTCCCATGCACATAGTATTTAAAACTGAGAGGTTTAATTCTCAATTGTATAACTTAAAACTGCTAATAATTTCACAAACGTTTCTAATATAATGAGAAATAATGTTCCCCCAGAGCTATAAAGCAACAAATGTTATGCTGACTGACCTGTAATTATCCGCGTTTTGATCACTACCATTTACTTTCTATTCTGGGGCTTCAATTTGAACTATACTTTAATTCGGCATTGTTCCTCCATGCAAAAGAATCAAGTATATTTTGTAGATACGGCACTCTATCCTTGCCTTTCGCATATCCCAAGAAATCTTATCTATCTCATCTGTTCTCTGGCTGTGGGAATCACCTCAGTAGTACGCCGTGAAGGTAGAACAGCTGACCCATATTGCGTAATGTAGCCTCCCGCCCGGACATATGCATTGAGATTCCGCTAGATCTTCATCGACGAGCCTCGCGATAGCGGAGACCCACCAACATTTGGTGCTCCTTGGGATGCAGTGCCTGAATGCGTCACTCACAATGGCCTGTGAGTACAAAATCGGTGAAGACAACTGCGTATTCTACGTCTTCGGCGAATTTTTGTGTTATCATGTGTGCGAAGAGCCGAGAACGTTCTCGTCTGTTACGGAGCGACGGTGGTCGCCGTCGAGACGCGAGACTCTAATGGAATCATCTACTGGCAAAACGGCTTGCGCGGCCGTATGTGGTAACATGGCAGTAAGTGACAGCCCCCACTCAGGGTAACAATATGGCCCGGCAAGAAGAGTGCTTCGTAGGCACCGTCATTACCTCTGCCTCAGCTCACACTGCAGGTAATCACCGGGAGCAGTGATGACACCCTAACTGAGGGCGGGTCGCTCGGGGACAGGCCGTGCCACACCGCAATAGATATCAGGGCGGTACTTATCGTAGCTAGCCAGGACAAAAGCAAGAGGCTGGGGACAGGAAAAAGCGTCAACCTTGAATGCTTGAGGAGGCACCATGGCTTTCCTTAAGACCACGTCCACCTCCATCCCACTCCTATGCCTTTCAAATCCCATTGTCGCCATAAGAGCTACCTGTGTATGTGCGACATAAGGCAAAAATGAATCGAATTCTTCTTACTCCACTACCATAATAATTCATTATTCTTCCATTATAGTTAAATCGCTATCAATTATGTTTCTGAAAACTGCAACAATTGTTATGTGCCCAACACACAAACAAAATTAAATAACCATCAGTAGTTGTAGTTGTTAAGATTAAGCGGTAGCGCACGTTATCGTACGAGGAATTCTGCTCCGCTTTTATGCACCTTTCAAATAAATGAACAAATACTCCCAAACCCTTTGGAATAATCGAATATTATGTGACCCCTTTGAAACAGCTGAATTATTTAGGTGACCTGAAAGTAAGGTTATCACGTGTGTTTACTTAACCTAACCCCAGACAGGCTCTTTACCGTTTGCTCTTAGCAAAAGCGTAATGAGTTTAATAACATGTAGTTGAGGTTGGAATGTTAATATGACATCATTACCTAACTTTGTTACTAGAAACTCTAACTTACCCTCACACACGATCATTATTGACTCCCCTTCAATTAGTTGAACACGTAAAGTTTCTTGTAGGTGAGGTTAACTCCCCATGCCTCAATTACCGACTCTTCTTAGAAGAGTAAAAATGGTGGGGTTCATTCATAAAAATAAACATGTTGATGTTCTTCCTCTGTTCAGAACACAAGAGATTGTATGCTAACTGCTCAGTCTTTTCTATCCATTACAGAATATATGTATATTTAAAATTTATGAACAAGGTAATATAACGACAGACAATGTATTTTCTAAACACAAATAAAAGGTTTATGCATTCAAAATAATCAGGCGGGCCACCATCTTGCTCACTTCCGCTACTTGGTAGAGGATGCATGCTGTCCGTTCCCCTCCACGCACAATGCATTTCCCTACACGATACACGTTGCTTCTCTTGTGAACAGGGTAACATAACATCATGGAATGTGTCTGTTTAAACTCATACAAATTTGAACACAAAATTATTTATACTTAACAAGCTAAACAAATTGAATTTTTGTATCATACAAATATATTTCGAAAAATTATGTTGCTGATATATTGTATAAGACAGAAATGTATACAAGGCAAGTGTAAATGTAATATAATTCAAACAATACTATTTTATTCTCCTCAACTTTCTCCTAATCATAAACCTTGTAGCGTATGACAACATTTTCCTCCTCACAGTCTTCCTCCCCTTTTCCCTTATTGACTTAGTTATGTAAGGAGAGAGGAAAACCTCCTCCTCCTCCTCCACCGGAGTCCCCTCCCCTCCGACCTCCCACAAAGCTCTGTCAGGGCAAGGCATGCGCGTTCGGTTGTGTAAAGATAATTATAAATTTTTAAATCGCCGGCATTTATTACGACAGAGCTCCTTCACTACTCCAAGGGCGGAGACGACAAAGAGCCTGTATGAGGTTAGGTTACCGTTCGTGACCAAGGTTAGGTTAACACATATGTTAACCACACAAACAAATCTCCTCACTAGTTAGGCTCCTCCAAGGGGAACGCCCCTGAGGTTAGGTAAGGGTCCCTCGTATCGAGGTTAGGTTAACACGTCATAACCGAATGGAATCCTCCAAGGGGAGCTAGGTTATCGTTCGTGTGCAAGGTTAGGTTAACACTTCGTAATTACGTCTGAACCTCACCTGCAGCTCACCTAACCGAATTGTGGCTCCTCCATGGGCGCCCAATCGATTCGGCTCCTCCAAAGGTGTCCGTGACCTCCCGACTTGGCTCCCCCACTGGTTTCCCGTCCGATTCGGCTCCTCCAAAGTGGCCCGTGAGGTTATCATTGCCATCGTACGTAAGGGTATGACGTTATGAGCTCACCTACCGTTCAAGAACTCCCGGTTGGCCAGTGAGGCCCTTCCGACTCGGCTCCTCCAAGGGAACCCGTTCAATACGGCTCATCCAAGGTGGTCCGTGGGGTTAGCATTTCCCTCGTACGTAAGTGTATGACGTTATAACCTCACCTAGCGCTTAGGAACACTCCAGCTTGGCCAGTGAGTTTAGCATTGCCCTCGTACACATGCGTATCACGTCATAACGTCATCTAGGAGTGTCTAAAGCACACCAGATCATTCCCTGACCAATTAGGCCCCTCCAATGGAGTCTGTGAGGTTAGTCATTTTCTCGTACGCAAAGTAATGACGTTACTCCACGGCCAGTGGTTTAGAACCTACATAGTCTTTGTCTCAAGTAAGTTTCAATGACCTCGAGTCAGAATCAGCATAGCTTTACTACTCAGCTAGGGGTCAATGTCCTCGCGGGAAAATGCTGACTCAGCGCCAATTGTTTTTGAACATACTTTGCTCTTCTACTGTTTTGCTGTCGGAGCTGTGGACTGTACACAAGAAGCAACATGTTCATTGGGTAAGTGCATTAACAGGAAAGGTGTCCCTAGTATATATACAGGCCACTTTTAATGGAAAGGAATAGCTCGCCAATGTAGATGTATCATGACTTGGTTCTATGACTGCCGAATTTGAAGAACCTCCAATGTTTGCACAGTTATAACCAGACATCGTGGAAATTCACTCCTGCTTGGTGACGTGGTTTATGGAATATCTCCGTGTCAAGACGCTGTCACTCCTAAACAGAGGGCTTATGCTACTATCACAAGATTACAAGTCGTGTTATCAAGATGGTTTGGGAAACAGCGCTTTCCTAGCTTGCGAAGCAAATTTAGATCAGCTACAGAGAAGATTCCATCAGCCTATTTATGGTGTTTTATTCTTCACAACGTTTCAAAGCATATTGAATATGAAGATTACGAAATCAGAGACTATAATAAAAGAGAATGTGGCAACGTGGCGGTTGAACGTGATGGTGTTCGTATTAGAGACCGGTGACAACGGAGGGGAAATGAAGTACATACATACATACATACATTATCATTATAGACCGTTATGCCTTTCAGCGTTCAGTCTGCAAGCCTCTGAGAATTTACTAAACGTCGCCACAATCCTCGATTTGCAACTAGTGTTGTGGCCTCATTTAGTTCTATACCTCTTATCTTTAAATCGTTAGAAACCGTGTCTAACCATCGTCGTCTTGGTCTACCTCTACTTCTCTTACCCTCCATAACAGAGCCCATTATCCTCCTAGGTAACACATCCTCCTCCATTCGCCTCACATGACCCCACCACCGAAACCGGTTTAAGCGTACAGCTTCATCCATCGTGTTCATTCCTATATTAGCCTTTATCTCCTCATTCCGAGTGCCCTCCTGCCATTGTTCAAACCTGTTCGTACCAACAATCATTCTTGCTACTTTCATGTCTGTTACTTCTAACTTATGAATACGATATCCTGAGTCCACCCAGCTTTCGCTCCCGTAAAGCAAAGTTGGTCTGAAAGCAGACCGATGTAAAGATAGTTTCGTCTGGGAGCTGACTTCCTTCTTACAGAATACTGCTGATCGCAACTGCGAGCTCACTGCATTAGCTTTACTACACCTTGATTCAATCTCACTTACGATATTACCATCCTGAGAGAACACACAACCTAAATACTTGAAATTATCGACCTGTTCTAGCTTTGTATCACCAATCTGACATTCAATTCTGTTGAATTTCTTACCTACTGACATCAATTTAGTCTTCGAGAGGCTAATTTTCATACCATACTCATTGCACCTATTTTCAAGTTCCAAGATATTAGACTGCAGGCTTTCGGCACAGTCTGTCATTAAAACCAAGTCGTCAGCAAGGCCAAACTGCTTACTACATTTTCACCTAACTGAATCCCTCCCTGCCATTTTATACTTTTCAGCAGATAATCCATGTAACAGCAAATTGTGACATCCAATATAATGTGAGTAAATTAAAGTTGGAAATTCTATCAATCGACCTAATACCTATTGTTCATCAATCAGGAGATTTTCGAGTGTTTAGTGTATTCACAAAACAGTCTATTGTGCAATATATTCTATAAAGTACATTTATTCGTGAGTTGACTGTTACAGAATAATGTTCCTATTATTCCATGGAGAGGAAGGAATAATATCAACCTTTGGTTTTCCCTATGTAATATACAGATATTAGTTCTCAATTTCAATAATAATACATGCATTAGTAACAAAGAGCATTCATCAAAGGAATTGCCCTTATCTTCGTGTGAATGAAAATGAGCAGATGCTCTGCAGAAGGAGGATACTTCAGCAGTTTCTACAGTTTACCACACGATTGTTATTGACGGTCATGCAGTGGCAGCAAATTAACGCAGATTACCTCCCGACAGATTTCAAGCTGCAAACATTTACTTTCCGGAAAGTTCACACCTTTTGTACTAAAGTGAACTGGCCTGTGGGGACCATGTGGAGAATATCACGATCTTAAAAATATCAAAGCACTGGAGAGATATCCTTTTCATAATCTTGAAGACTTCAACACGCACTTACATGTCAAACAGATTTTCTCAAAAATAGGCCTAATCTGAGCCTACCACCATATCCCGATCCGAAAAATATCCGTTATCACACCATTCGTACTATACGACTTGCTTCAGTTTCCATTTGCACTTAGAAACGCAGCCCAAACCTTTCATCTAATTATGGATTTGGTTCTTTGGGAATTCGCCTTTACGACAGTTACATTGATGAACTTCTTGTGACATCGGAAAATACAGGAGAGCACAAAAATCATCTTAGGCTGACACTAAAACGATTTAATGGTGATCGTAATGTTAATTTGGGCGTCATATAATTTCAATTTGGAGTGACTGAATTGCCATATTTGGGATACCCCATTGGTGAAGACGGTATACGAACACTTTCAGATAGTGTTCAACCAGTCATTGACCATTCTTTGCTTTCAAAAATCAAATATTTACCCCGCTTGCTTATAATCTTAATTTCTAAACTGCGGATCACTCCCACATTTCGCAAACAAACTGCTCTACCTCAAGTGACTAAGTGTAAAAAAAGAACGAAGAAAGAGAAATTGATTGGGCCAAAGACCTTCGCCAAGCTTTCAATATTAAACAAAAACAGTCTAGGAAAATCATGACTTTTGGCTCATCTATCATTAGAATTACCTGTGGTCCTATTGGTTGACGTTTCTGATTTCGCAATTAGGAAAATTGTACTCCAACACTGAGAATTCTTCCCGAGGGAACTAATAAGGCACAGCAAAGCTACTCAACTTATTCTGCCAGCAAGGATTTTACTTATATTTTGGAAGATTCAGAATTCACCTTTTATTATTTATACCTTTTAAATTATGTATTCAGACAACGACTGAAATAGGCTTCTTAAAGCCAAGTGCACTACATACGCTAAGCCGATGCCAAACAGAATGCGGAAGAATGTGATTGCTCGCGTATTTCTTCGATTATGACACTCTGACCTTATGCAATCATGGACGAGGTAGCAGCAGTTCAAACAACTGTTGAAGAACTGTCGCAATTAAAGGAATCTTCTTTTTACTTTTCAACAGATAATGCAACCAAACGGCTCTAAATTTACCTATAATGTATTTTTCCGCACTCGTCGCACCATATATACATTCACAATACCGGCGAGGGATATTAGACTTAGTGATCAACTAGTTTCATCGAGATATAGAAGATACATTAAATCTACTTCAATAATGATATACATAGCCGTCAATGAAGAAAGACATTCAGTTCCGGGCATCCACGTGCATTGCATGCTAGATATGTGATGTTTTAAAACATACCAACAGTGCAATTGGACAATACACAGAAATAAATTCTATATTTACCACCTACACATGGATATCGATACCCCTGAAGAATGATCAGAGGCTGTTCTCTTAGTAGATATCAAAGCGGAGAACATCCTGTATGCAATATTATCCACATGGATACCTCATTTCAAAGTACCCGAAATCATCCCCACCGGCCGAGGAAGGCAAAATGAATGCCAGGTTTTTATTGGACTCGCCATAAATCTACCTATTACCCACATCAAGACTACAGCGTATCATGTTGCAGCCAACCAAAATATCGAAAGATGGCACTGCCAACAGAAATAGACTTTGAAACAACAGCTAACCGCCGACCAATGTCATTTCAGTCACACTGAGGCCAAGTCTGTGGGAAAGAATGAGCGAAGTATATTTTTCAAATACTGAGGATCCAATTTCTTTTCGGGTCATAGAGTGATACATCTTGAGTTCCTGAAATGTACAAAGATATTCGCGTTAATACCCGAAAAACGCACACATAACACAGAGTTCGCTTGTCTAATAATTACACCGGCCTGCGAAAGAAAATTCTCTCTGACGAAATGCTGAAGAGGGGATTTACCATAATTTAGGTTTGCTGATTTCAAATATGTAAACCGTTTTTGCCTATCACGTACACTTTGTTTGCTATTTGAAATCCAAATTTGACACATTGTTGTAATTTCGATAAAAAACACCATAACAGATAATATATGTAATGTTAATGGGACATGATCGAATTGCAACGAATATACAAAAAAGTAACATGTTCATTGCTAGGATGTATGAATCTCTCTACAAGAGCACTATTGTTTGCTACACTTTGATATGAATGAACGCTGTGTTGAGTTTCGTTTGGGTTCATCATCACTAGACACCAACACAAATCTGACATGTATGGAGACGTCCCATTGCCCCTGATACCTTCGTTCCAATGCCATGTTCCTCGCTGAATGCACCTAAATTTGAAGGAAAATAATCCATATGACTGTGCTGGAAATGTAATTTTAAGCTCATGCGGCAACCTAATTTCTAGAAGTTGTGCAGCATGGTTTGCACAATCTGTTGGTAGTTGACATCTTTAACATTACCCAGGAATTTTGTACAAACATCCATGTATGATTCCCATGCATGAAGCTGTGTTTCATCATCGTCGTACTGAATGTCGGATCCTTCATAAGCTTCCGAATTTTGGGACAGTCAAAAACACCTTCCTTCATTTTGGCATCCGAAAGTCCTGGAAGTTTCTGACAGAGGTACCGAAAGCAGGGACTGCCTCTATCTAAACTCTTCAAGTACTTCATGATTCCCAGTATGATATATAAAGGGTACAATAACACACTTTGGGGATCGATAAATTGACGATTTAAAATGTTCTTACTGCAGACACGAGCTGTTTCCTCTTGGGCCACTGAGACACTAACCAGTGACGATACCGGTCCCGATAGTCCACTCACACAGGAATCATGGGAATTTTTTATATCCTCCTTGATGCCCTAATATGATACCGCACACTTTTAAATCACAGCACAGTAACCATGTGTGTTCATTGTAGTTCAGTTTCTGCAACACCATAGGTAAGTTGTGATAGTTTTCACTAAGAGATGTTGAATGAGCGACTGGCACTGAAGCCAGTTTATTTCCATTATGCAGAAGAACATCCTTGAGACTTCTTTTACTGGTATCAATAAATAGACGCCAGTCCTTTGCTTGGTAAATAGTTCCAAGACGATGAATCAAGCCAGAGAAATCACAGCAAAACATAAGTTCGTCTTCATGAACAAAAAACTTCCCGATATTTGTAACAATATGAATTTGTCCCAGGAATTACAAATTTTCTTCTCCTTTCTTTAGCGAGGCCTAGGTCACGCACAAAATCATTTAAATCACACTCATAATAAAGCCTTGGAGTTTTATCCTCAATGTCCGGTGCAAAGGTATAATCATCACGAATCCTCCGCACTTGAAGATGACGAAGGCACACACTCTGGTAACTGTATTGGTGGTTTCGAGATAGGAATATCGGGTCAATTAGGTACGGCGGTTATATCAGATGGAAGGCAGGGATAAACAATGTGCGTTTTGCTTTTCGTTCTGAAACCAGACACTTTATATACACAAAAATAACGTTCGTCAAAATGGTTTCTTTTTCCCCGCTAAGCCATTGGGAATCCCAATGGCATCCTGTACACATTTTACACACAATATGGGGTGCGAAATTCTTCTCGTGATGACCTAATTTCATGTCAAAATATGCCAAATATGGGATGTTTTCTAATGGCGTAATATTACGCTTCTGGCCTTTAATTGTTTACTGGCCACATGTATAACAGAAAGAGTTGGGACTCTTCACACATTTTCGCATCCGAACATCAGTGCCACTTTCAGGTTTAACACAAACTAACTCACTTATTCACTCAATCGACTTCACGTGCACGTTGTAACTTGTAGACAAATTCGTGACACACGTTCTCAGGTTCTCCTCTCAGACTACGGAGAAAAGCGATCTTGGTGTTTTGAACTTGTCCTCAAGTAGGGGACTGCCTGTAGGGGTGAAATACAGTGGGGACTTCGAGGGCTCTGGGACCGCTACGGTAGCTGTGAAGGCCCTTCAGGAACTCTGAAAAGTGGTGACAAAAGGGGCTCTGGTTAAGACGCAGCAGGTCGTTATGCTACTTAGGTTCCAAAATGGGTAAAATATAAATATGTAAATAAATTCAATGTTAATTTTAATCTTATACCAGTTGTATAGTATTATTAGAAGTAATTTCACATACCGTACTGTATATGAGTTGACTATGTTTGTAAGATACTATAAGTAGAATTTTGTAAACAGTATAAATTTATTAAGGATGATGTGTGTGTTTTATAGAACAAATTATTAGCGTAAATTGTATAATATTGTATTCTAGGAAAATTTTCTTCGTCTCTTGTTAATTTAAAATTTAGTGCTTGACAATAATGTATTTTAGTGTACCATTTGCCACCGAGGTAGACACCTCATTTGCAAATAAAGAGATTTTGATTTGATTTGATTTGACATGGCGCATGTGCAAACTTCAACTATTCTAATTGTTCTTCCGGTGTTCTTGTATGATTACCTACTCCCCTCCAAAACAGAGCACTTACGCCCACAATATATTCTCTCGCACATGTCCATACCTGCATTGGATACAACCAATCCAAACCTCATTAACAACAACGAAGCACCATTAGCATAGGCCTAAACATGAGACGGACTTGTGACAAACCTGTACGTGACACGAAACAACGGGTATTATTTTTACATAAGGACACTAAACATAATGTGTATCACATATAGTTACTTTTACCGGAAAATCTTCGCAGGCCGGTAAAATCACTGCACTGTTCGTCCGTAAAACAATGTAGTTAATGACAAACAAGTATGGCATCGCGAAACGTATGAGCGCGTGCACGTGTGAAATTCACCCTATCGATGTTTATCGCAAACTATGAGCGGAATTAAGAAAGCCGCACAGCTAATTCAAGGTCATTATATTCAGAAGATTTCTCTCTAAATGTACTGGTAGTGGAGGCCTGAATAACTCATTAGAAGTAGCTGAAATATACATTTGAGTTTCAGCTGGGCAATTTTTACCCATATGCGCGCTAAGCATCTGTCAAACGCGCTATCTGGCGTTAACAAGAGCAGGTATACATTTTGAATATTGCATGTGGCATGAATATATTTCAAGCACTTACGTTACCTCAATCACATGTCAGATTTTCCAATATGGTCCTACGGAAGCTGATGTCTATACTTAACTTACAGAACACTTTCAAAATATGTTCTAACAGGAGGAAAGCACGACATATGCACTATTAAGATAAAGGTACTTCAAATACGCCATATTTAAGATGCATAATTATCCGAAGCCTTGTTCTCAGCCAAGGAGTTTTGTAGTAAGGACTATGGGAGTCGTCATTTTCATCAAATTATATCCCAGGACCAAGAATTATCTGGCTGGACATTAATCATTTCGGATGGTCCAAAGCCCTTAATGATATTCATGAGTCGTGAATTGCAGTCAGTTTTGTTACCCCGTACAGAGCTTACAGCAGGAATATTTTGAATTGCACCTTATTTGGTATAGGATGTGAGAAATACATTTTATTTCAAAAGTACAGGGCACAATTTCAAGGCTGGAATCCTCACATATAGAAAAGGAAAAAAGTGTATGAAGTCATGGGTCCAGGAATGAGTATTTTCCGAGATATCGGACTGTCGTGGGTCAGTGCATCACGTAACGTGGGCTAGCTTGCATATACGGATGAACTCCGGTCATTACCTAAGAAGAGATGTTCCAAATGCCTGTCTTATGCCACACTGCAACCACGTGCTTCTTGTCGTGTGGAGTGATAAACACGCACGAATAGGCTGGCTGTTCTGCGTATTCCTTGAAAGGAATTTACTATATTAGAATCATATGTTCTTCCGTCCTCCACAGAGGTGACGTACACCAAAGACTTTGCGTAACCCCATACAAAGTAGTCTAATGGGCATATATAGGGCGATCGTGAAGTTCAAGAAAAATACGCATTTGTGAACCATGTTTATATACACTTCCCGTTATTAATGTGTGTGAGGAATTCTGAAATTATGCAATGTATTTGGAACACGCTGTACGATTACTCATTAGGTGTAGTACAAAATATATTTAGTTTCTGTACGTGCTTATAAATATGCTCATTGACGAAAGGAATCAGGCACCAGGTAGGAGTCGTCTTCTTTCTGATACATTCGGCACGCAAATACAACTCAAGCAGATAATGGAGTGATTAGTTTCGTGACGTAATTATGTGGATGATCTTACCACCAAAGGCCACGAACTTACTGCCACACGTGACTTATTAGGAGCCGAAGACCTAGATGTTAGACCCTTTTAAACAACAAGGATTATAATCACGTGACTTAAGCAAAAGGCTCGTAGAGGCTACTTGTATATAGTGGAACGCTGCTTCGAGTTGTAGAAACCTTGTCAACGTCTAATCCATTTAGCCAATCAAAACTACTTTTAAGGAAGTGTTTGTACACATTAAAACCCTGCGATTTTACCCTCGTTAATTATACTTAAACAAAAAACCAAATTCATCTCCGTTCAAGCCATGAAGGCACTTGAACGGGTGGAATGCAAAGGCTTCCGCTATACTTAATCTCGGTAGTTGATGGGGCAGAGTGAGTAGCCCTACACCCGGTCGTCATTGTCCCCACGAATAAACTTGTTACGCATTTTTGGTGTAGGCTGAGTGAATTTAAGGGCCATGTGCATACCTGGAAGTGGAAATCCCGTTTCATGCATTTTCGTCTCCCTGGTGGGATATCAAACCCACGCCCTTTGGGTGAACCGAACCCACCTTTAACACCTCCTCCAGGGAGACCCTCCCATATTTAATTCTTGCTAGGGGCTTTACGTCGCGCCGACACAGATAGGTCTTATGGCGACGATGGGATAGGAAAGACCTAGGAGTTGGAAGGAAGCGGCCGTGGCCTTAATTAAGGTACAGCCCCAGCATTTGCCTGGTGTGAAAATGGGAAACCACGGAAAACATTTTCTGGGCTGCCGATAGTGGGATTCGAACCTACTATCTCCCGGATGCAAGCTCACAGCCGCGCGCCTCTACGCGCACGGCCAACTCGCCCGGTCCATATTTAATTAACATACTGCAATTTTGTATTACACTTTGTACTTTCAAACGTCTGACTTGTATGCAAAGGAATCAAATAACCGTTATGACGAATGTACGAGTAGCCTACTTAACTTCCCTTTCAGACGAGCGCAATACCTGATACTGAATGATAGATCTCAAGGCTTCCTGGGTAGATGATCCTATCCCGGATATAGTGATATTTTATTTCAATCTAGGCTGAACATATTATTATTAATTTCCAAATCACTAAAGACCTTTCAAGAAGTCAAGTTATCGAAGATCTACGAGAACGTAATAAAACGAAGCTGGTGATTAAATGATTAAAAACATAATATGCACTAAAATTATTATTTTTATCATCATTATCACCTAAATAATTGTATTCGCAGAAGTTATACATCTTTAATAGTCTAAGTACCAAAGTTTCTAGCTTCAAAATTCATCCAGCATCGTAGACATGTGCATTACCGGTATATTCCTTAACTGAGGCTGTCTACAGCTAACGGTCATAATCAATAAAAGAACGATTGATTATGAACGATTACCAGTATGCAATCTCGTCATGTTGCAATGATCTTCTAAGATCTGCACCTACAGCATTTGTATTGCTTCTTCAATACTGACGTACAGTTGCAAAAACTAATACTTATGCTCAACAGAAGGCTTTCGGGATACCAACACTTGATTTCCAATGCCTGTTACATTGTCTTCTCACAGAGGCTGTAAGAAATTTGAAGTACAATGTGTGTACAGCATTGTTGCATTAGAGTATTTTGATGTATCTTTTCGGGATAATGAGGAGAAATTTTGTGTTTGATCTAATGTTTGTATATGCAATACGTGTACTTGCATTAGGTTTGGGTAAACTGATATATTTTCCGTACCTGATTTTCTAACTTAGACCAGTTTGTACAGTGTGGAATAAGGTGAAAAAAGAGCGGTTGGCAATAAGCAAGGTACACAGGTTACACCAGAGCACTCTAGCATGGCATAAAATATTTATTTTCCAACCATTTACTGGACAGGGGAACGAATATCCAGACGTTAAAATAAGCATGGAAATTCTTTACATATCGATCATTGAAACACTCTTCACTTTAGAATTAGGAAGTATCAACACACATACAGACACATAATAAATTTAAAACACTAACTTCGTGAATTATGAGATACAATTCACATCACGTAGGCCTACCTATAGTTATCATTGATGTACCGTTGTTTGGTCATATGTAGCTAGCGTTCTCCGAAGTCGAATGTTTACATTATCAATAGCGACGGAATCTTCACTTTGTGACCATCTATCATCACATATAGATCCTGCATACGCCATTATATTTTGACTCTCATTTTCATTACCTATCAACTTCTACAAGCCCTCAAATCAGATTCTTATATGACACTATGTTAAATAAACCCATTCACCGGTCATCTAGCTCCAGTAATTCATTCATTGTCTTCGCAGCCATATCTTGCATTGACTAACCACGGAAAATAGGAGCATGTCAAATACGCATTCTTAAAATGTAATGGAGGAAACGAGTGTTCAAAAGCGACAAGCCCGTAGTGGAATAGATCGGTATGACTTTTGGTAACAAATTAACTAAGCCTGCATTATGAACTCATTTAAATCAATTGATTGTAAGATCACAATAATATACAATAACTTATTTCTAAGTTTTAATTTACCGAGCTCGATAGCTGCACTCGCTTAAGTGAGGCCAGTATCCAGTATTCGGGAGATAGTAGGTTCGAATCTCACTTTCGGCAGCCCTGAAAATATTTTTCCGTGGTTTCCCATTTTCACACCAGGCACACCCTGCGATTTTACCCTCGTTAATTAAACTTAAACAAAAAACCAAATTCATCTCCGTTCAAGCCATGAAGGCACTTGAACGGGTGGAATGCAACGGAATCTTCACTGCATACGCCATTATATTTTGACTCTCATTTTCATTACCTATCAACTTCTACAAGCCCTCAAATCAGATTCTTATATGACACTATGTTAAATAAACCCATTCACCGGTCATCTAGCTCTAGTAATTCATTCATTGTCTTTGCAGCCATATTTTACATTGACTAACCACGGAAAAAAGAAGACAAAATTACAATATTTTCTGTACTTTAATTAAGGCCACGGCCACCTCCTTCCAACTCCTAGCCCTTTCCTGTCCCATCGTCGCCATAAGATCTATCTGTGTCGGTGCGCCTTAAAGCAACTAGCAAAGAAATGTTTCAATTTTAAGTAAAATAAGTTATCTTGTTTCAAATGCAAAAGAACAATGGCCGATCATAACAACAGGCTTCATAACCTATATCCCGCCGTGTAAAATAAGACATATTTCTCAATAATGATTTTTGCCCCATTATGGACAATCATCATCATCAGCAAGAGCACTTTCCGTACTGCGATTATTACAGTTTAATGGTGCGTGTAAAAATTAATGTGTTATTTCGGTTTTCGGTTTATCAACTTTTATTCAGCTTCTACGCATTCGAGCCCTAAATTTGTATACAAACGTATTATTTGGATTAGTTATTTTTCGATGGAAATTTTCAACTATGCCTTAAACTGAAGATTTAATTATCAAGTAACTTTGTGTTTCATTCTCTCATTCATTTAAATGTATAAATGTGGCTGTATGTCAAATTTTAAGGGACGTTAATTTAAGTGCTACAATCCCATTTCAGCCTATCTTCTTCGTAACACTAAGAAAAAAAAAAGACAAAATTACAATATTTTCTAAGTAAGGAACTTAAAACAAGATGACAAATTCTCATCTTAACGTTGCTTCACATTAAGCTGGTATCGTTTGAATAGCAGATTGCAGCTTTAGATAAGGACTTTGAGACTCGCCTTGTGTTATAGCCTGGTAGAACATGTTACAGGGAAACAACATTGCAGCAGGGCGTGATCCCAATAAAGTCTGGCCCGAGATTTGCTGGCTTTTATTCCGACTCTCGTGGAGCCCTGATAAGCCTTCGACAGAGCACGCTCTCTCCAGGCCATGACATCTTCTTGCTCGTAGCCATTTGCCGTCTAGTTTCCGATCACTACAATATAATTTACTTCACACCAGAGAAACATGTTCATTTAATAACACCTTTAATATCATGTGTAAAATGAGGGCAGTATTCATTCCCTAAAAAGTTATACACTTGTCACTATGAAATTAAATCCATATCCCAGCCCATTTTCATACTCTAGGGTGTTATTCTACACATTACTTCACAATTGAAATATCAGTAAAATAAAATAAATATAATATAACTAGCTCTGTCCTGTGTACCTTTTCGATAAGATGGGTATTCTGGGTCAACATTTATAATACTTATCAGTATAAGTCCTATTGCCCAAGTTTCACAGATTGTTATTAAAGGAAGGTATAGTCCCAAGTCTAGAGATATTAGAACATCACAAAAATACTGTGGAGGTATATGAAAAGGTAATGTACTAAATGCACAGGACCAACGTAAAATCCGTATTTTCTAAACCCTTTGGGATGCGTAACATTCTAGTTAATATTTAAACACTCGTAATATCAAAATGTGTTCACCAGGGTTTCTAACGGTTTACAAGTATTATTATTTCTGTTTAAAACTCAAAAACTATGTCTCTCTCTCATACACACAAACACAATTGCTGTCTCTTACAACCTCCAGTGTGAATCATTTAAGGAAGACATTTTTGAAAATCATAATAACTGAGATTCACTGCGTTCCTTTTCGATAAGATGGGTATTCTGGATCAATATTTACAATACTTATCAGTATACGTCAAATAGCCCAAGTTTCACACATTGTTATTGAAAGAAGGTATAGTCCCAAGTCTAGCGATATTAGAACGAGCTTATGCTGTGTTGTTGATCAGCATAGCATTTGAAAACAACACTTAAATAACGCTTCCATTAATAATTAGAAATAACAGTTAACGTTGATAGCCTGAATGTACCACTGAAATATCCTTCGGTATCATAGTACGGATAAAATGTATATAAAAGTTAATGAAATTTTAAATGCTATATTCAGAGTGAGTCGTTTCACTGTGCTTTCATTACTTCGACACCGGTGGTACCTTCCTACGAAACTTCACACTATATGATCAGTAACTTGAGGTGATAAGTCGTATTATGTACGCGGGCCTTGTGCCTTACAGAGTTCGTAGACATACCTGTGTGTCATTCGTTACTAATTATGAAGACGAATGGAAATTAACAGGAGGAAACAACTATTGGTCTAGGATACGCATCAATGGTGACGTACTGAACGTAACGAGTATACTTTTCGAATAAGGGGTATGTTGCTACGTTTTCAACGTCATGAAATTGTGTGCTCTTCTGAGCAGCGTAGAGATTTAGGTGACCATAATTCATTCGCATTGTTGTTTCTGATTGCAGTCGTTACCTCTTTCAACTTTTAGAAAATGTACACACAATCAAGAATAAGGATGCTGTGATACGTTTGTAATCAGTAAATATTTTAGAGAATAGATAATTATATTAGAAGACAACCCTAGAAACCATTTAACGTAATTTAACATTCGCATCTAACTCTTGATACTACGCTGGGTGTTCCTAATAAGAAAGATAAATAAGCGAACGCCACTAATTAGTAAGCAGTTCAATATAATTCAGAGCGAATTTTTAAAGTTCTCCTTAGTAATTGTCTAGCTGCTTGGCCGATTTGGGGTCAAAATAGTGGTCTTCGGTCCAGAGTGCTCAGCGTCCAATTCTCGGTCGGACCACAGACTTAACCTAGTTTGATTAATTCCTGTAGTTTAGGGGCTGGGTATTTGTGTTTGTCATTTACACACAACACACCACACAACAATAATTCATGACGGAAACTCTCAAGAGCGAATATATCTCTCACACAGTTCATGTTCTTCGCCTGAGCGATACTATTTACAAATATTTACATACATAATATGACCATCGCTAAATTAATTCTGACTTCGGTCCTCAGATTATCCTCCGCCTCCATTCTGATATGGTGGAGCGCGGGGATCGATGTTGCTTGCACGATTGGCAGCATTGTGGGCCTGTACCTCAAGGTTTTCTGCCACTCTGCATTCATCTGACTTGACAAACTGCTTCATTGAGTCTTTCTATACATCATTTCTAGCCTGGGTATCACGCAAATCCTTGACATAACGGCGTGATTCGTTCCTCATATCATTCAAGTCACCCCGGTAGTACTCGCGTGGTCTGATGTTTTGTCGACCTCTGTTTCCCTAGTTCGAATTAGTCGTCCTCTCATACGGTCATTGCCCTCGTGAACCATTTTGTCCCTGGTTGTATCTTCTGGGATGATACCAGTTATTCCTACTCTGGTTATCCCTATAATTCCATCGGTGGTTTTCCCATTTCGGAGGCTGCCAGTCTCTATTAATCCTATTCCGGTTTCCCACTTGAGTACCGGTCTAGGCACTAGTCACTTGGGTATTCCTATTTATCAGCTGATCACCCTCTGGAACATTTATCGTGTTCACGGCTTCGACATTCCTGGCTCGAGCGTGTCCGACAAGCTGTCTCAATACGTGCTCAGCTTCTGCTGCCGTGCGAACGTTCGCCGCAATCAACATGCGCTGAACGTCAACCGGAAATTGTTTTGTAATGGCTGATGTCAACTCACTCTCCGACAGTGGGCTGTCTAGCGCGCGCATATTCACTAATTGTGAAGTGAAGTGATTGCAGAAATTTGTGGGTTCCCCAGAAGCATACCTCCTAGAGTAGAGCTCCAATCTAAGGCCCTGACGTGTACCAGTCCCCAATACTTTTCCAAAAACAGCTTTTTAAACCCTTCGTAACTGTCGAAACAGTGGCGGATGGCTCTGAACTATTCAAGAGCTTGGTCTTCCAAATGGTTTTCCATTTCCCGCAATTTTCGATCTGCTGGTATACGATGATCTGCTATATAGCCATCTACCTTGAGAAGGAAAATTTGTGGTGTGGTCCTAGTGCCTGGTTTGAATTTCTTGGGTTTATCGTCCGTTGAGCGTAATATACTAAACACGGGTATTGATTTTTGACAAAGAATGGCCGACGTCCTCTCGTCCATTCCCGGTAATTTATATTCCTCATTGCCTGGTAATTGTTCCTTGAACATACTGTAGCCTAATTGGTGTGATCTGCTACCTAATTCCACCTTTTGTATCCCATCTGTTTCAATTTTGAAATGTGGTTCTTCCCGAATATCCAGTTTCTTCATTCCCTCTATTTCTTCACGAAGTGCATTGATCTGTTCTTCATCCAACTTCACCTTCGTCTTAGAGCCTTTATTTCAGCTCCATTCATAGAACTGTTTGACCGTTTCGCCTACTACCTGTCCCGAGATTTCCTTCCGTACCTTAGCAAAATTTAATTTAATATGATACTGAATTGCCTGTGATACTGACGTAATTTTGTTATCCAAGGCCTCAATTACCACCAATGCCTTTGCCGTTCTCTCTTCAACGATCCTGATATTCGTCTGATTCTCATTGACCTGTTCCAGTATTTCTTCTATCTTTGCGTCGCGGGTATTTGCTTGGGAATTGACCTGCTCCATTTCGACTTTCACCCGATCGGTTTCGTTTTTATCAATGGAGGTATGGGGTAACAGTCCTGTAGACATCTCTTGTAACTCTGAAACTCCTCACGTAGATTAATTATGTTACTTACCACTCATGAAATTATAAATACTCGATTAACTACAACCTAAATTAAACTATCAATCCCTGAATCTACTGGACTACTGGTCTCCTGACGCATTAACTGACTGCAAGTTTCCCAAAATTAAGTAAATAATTGAATCTTCTCCTGCATACAAATCTCTCAGAATAACAGAATCCCCTATTCAAATTAAAATCACTCAGACATGTTATTAATTAAATAAAATAAGAAATAAAAACTACGTGCTCATTATTGGTACTTCTACATTCAAATAACGTTACATCCCTAACATTGTAGAGTCAGCTTATGTTAAATAACTCCGGTCCCCTCTAGCCATGCCATTTAAATATGAAAATACTCATCTATATCATCTGATGACACCTTGGTCAACTAGGGCATTCCATATCGGGGTTTCCTGCTGACTCATTGGCACCAAGGGGATCACTGGTAGCACCATTTCACCCTTAAGCTGGAAGTCCATGGTCCTTGATCGACGAAGTCAATTGCAGTATTCTAAGCACAGAACACGTCACTATTTTATTTCCACAATACGTTCAACTGCGTTCAGCGTGGGCGTCCGTCCACGATTTCGTATTAGTACTTTGTAATCTGCGGTTCAGTATCGAATTCCTTGTACCCCTGCCACTGTTCACTTATTACTAACCGACACGGTCGTGCTGTATAAATAATAATAATAATAATAATAATAATAATAATAATAATAATAATAATAATAATAATAATGTGTATGTATGTATGTTTAGTCATCAGCCCGAAGGCTGGTTGGATCCTCAACAGTTCCGCCATGAGCTGTCATAGATGGCCTAGGCATCACTGAAGAGGCGTACTAGGGAAATGAGGAGCGAGGTAGTTTCCCGTTGCTTTCCTCACAGAGCCAGAAGTTGCTATTACATATCAGTCTGCCAAGCCCACTGAAATGCATGCACCAACCGACCCTATGAGCAATATTTTCACACCATTCATAGCAGGGACTGGCGGCGTAAGGAATGGCATTACTAGCATTGCTCATACCTCAGTCACTTTCATTTTGTCAAAGCCAAGAATAAGACAGAGACAGATCAATGAAAGTAACAAAATTCCTCTAGCCCATACCAGATGACTTAGTGCACTGTAAACACTAGGTCCCGCCAGCAAAGGCATAATAATAATAATAATAATAATAATAATAATAATAATAATAATAATAATAATAATAATAATAATAATAATAATAATCATAATAATAATAATACAATTCGAACTCAGTGCTCGCAACACTTCACAGTTTTAAATGTTTAAATACTAGCGTCACGTATGTCAACTCTATGCAGTATTCACACGAATTACTCTATTGCAGTTGAATTTTGTGTTTGAGGTCACTAAACAAAGAATTAGTAGGAGCTCTGATAAACATAGCTTCGCCCTTGCTCATCTTAGAGTCCCGACTGAATAGCTGCGCCCTTGGCAGTGCTTTTCACAAGAAGGCAGTTCCCCCACTCAAAATCTGCATATGGCCTATCCACAGCCCACTAGAGGTCAAATAGTACGACCATCAGGTGACCAGTATTCACTGATGTGATTGAGAGACATCCGTACGATTTTTCTTCGTAGGATCTCTTGTAATTAATTAAAGTTTTTCCTGCTTCCCCCTCTACTCTGGCGTAACTCGCCCATCAGGGAGGTGTCTTGACACTATCTAGATGTCCCCTGGTAATTGTCCACGCAGAAATAACGAAGTATTTTTTCTCCAACCGTAAGTTATCAACCAAGAGGACTTTAGACACTCTAAATAAATGCCCCTATTATAGTTATCTCTTCTAAATCCGAAAACGACTCCAGAATTTAGATTTTATTAATTTTCACATCGTAGGCAATCAAGTTGGCTAGGCTGAATTAAAGATGTCTTCCATATTTCGCTTCGAAAAAGTTTGTCTCCCCTCGCCTTCTTGTTCGTGAGGTAGGGATGACTTCTCTCAACTTACGTCACGGTGAACCACCAATTGCAGCCCCACCCAAGACTTCACGGGCTTTACACTCCTGCCGGCTCCCCGCTGGACAAAGAAAGATGTTGTGCTATAGATTGCAGATAATAAATTTCTGTAGAATAAATTTTGTAGAATTATTTTATCGGTCTCAATGATATTGATATTAATTAATTTCGATATTCCTTTCCCCAAATAGCATTGCGACCAGTCTTAACCAAAGGTCCTTGGATCAAGCCCCCTGTCGGGTGCAATATCAAGGTGTCAATCGACGCAGGAGACTCGATTTCATCGGAAAATATACCAACCTATTATCCACTTCTTCATAAACGTAAGGCTATCACCTTTCAAAGTGACAAAATGTTAACTTCTAAACCATTGGAGCTAGGCTACATAACAGAGTGTTAATCGACGCAAGAGGCTTGATTTATCAGAAATATATCATCCCATTGCTCATATGAACCATAACAGTAAGGTTATCAGCCTTCAAATTGGCAAATGTGGACTTCTAAACAATTGCAACCACAAGCGCTATCAGGGTGTTAATCGACGCAGGAGGCTCGATTCCATCGGAAATGTATCAAGCTATTGCCCTTGTGAATCATAACGACAAGGCTATTAGCCTTCAAAGTGTCAAAATGTTAACTTCTAAACCATTGGAGCTAGATTTCATAGCAAGGCGTCAATCGAGATATCAACATATTACCCATATAAATCAGGCCATGGTCTCTTCCTTCCCCTCTTCCTGGACTATCCCTTCTAATCCCACCCTGTGTAAGGTATGTTATACGCTCTTTGTGTTAGTTTACTGTTAACCATGAAGCTGTTTACGTCTTGGTAAGTCGTCTTAGGAAGTACCCAGTAACTGTGGTAGACGCGAAAATTATTATTATTATTATTATTATTATTAATATTATTTTTATTATCAGGTAATTTAGTAGCTGTGTTAGTAAGTTTTCTAGTCAGATACTCCATTGACTACAGCAGTATCCCCCTCATAGTGGTACGCTTTACGAAGGGAGAGTAGACCTCTGAGTCATACTCGTCATCCGAGCTTGCAAATCTCGTTGGTATGTCAACGATGAGAGTTTACGTAAAACATTGTAGTTAATTTTAGTTGTCTTCCACGTACATTTTGTAAGGTATGTGAGATTTGATCGGTCGGTGTTGGAACCATCACAGAGGGTCGTAGAGAAACTAACTACACATCGGTCAGACGGGATTACAAACCCTCGCAATAGTATTAATGGCAGTTTTTCTGCATTCAAATGTCACGATAGACTTACAAAATATTCATCTTTAAAATCACACTGTTGCGAATAGTTAATAAATATGTTAAAATGCTATTCCGTAGGGCTTAATATTCTTGTATATGTGTAACTACTAGCTTAGACATAGTGCATAAAGCGTAATGGAGAAACGTGTTGAAAAACTAAAAAAACGTCATGTATTCAAGATATCCAAGAGTCAGTGCCTGATGGGTAATGTATAAAATATATAAAAAGGTATTGTTGTGTGCATTATAACTAGTCTCATGTTGACTACTTGCGTGTTCACTTCTCCTTTCAGCGTGCTTCGAAACTATTCTACAGTATTCTGTATAATCATTAGATGGCAATCGATGCAGGAGGCTCGATTTCATCAGAAATCTATCAACATATTACCCATATAAACCAAGACTCGACAGGTTCTCTCTTCCTTCACTACCCCTCTAATCTCCCCACCCACCCTATATAACGTAGGTTATACGCTTTTTGTGTTAGTTTACTGTTAACCGTCAAGCTGTTCACATCGTGGTAAGACCTCTCGTCTTAAAGCTATTATAGGCTACTTTTCTAATCGACACAGCTTTGTATTACATTACATAAGTAGAGAGTAGAAAGAGTCTAGTAGATTTGTTTCTTTTAAAGAAGAATCTGTTAGCAGAAGATAAAAGTCCCTCTTGGAACAACCCATTTCTAGCTGTATTTGTAAGGAGGGTGAAAAAATATTTCACCGAGGCTACCACAAGAGACGTCAAGAGATATCTTGTAGAACAATTTTTCAATGCAAACATAGTAGAAGAGTTCTAGAACGCTTACAACTCCCAACGTCAGGAATTTGCGTGTAATTTAGCTTCATCGAGAAGAAAATATAAAGAGCTCAACCGTATGCAACCAAATACTGAACTGATTTATATTTAAAAAGTACACCTCTGCGAGAGATTTTTAATTCTTCCTCGATGTCTAGGTCTACTACAAGTTCTGTTACTAAACACACATTTCGAGATGAAGAGAAGCAAGATGATAATGATGAGGGGAGGACGAGGAGGAGGATGATGAGGATGCTGATGATAACAGTGATAGTAAAGAAAACAGGGGAGAAGAAGAAGAACACGAATATCTCAACGTTTCTTTAACACTACAGTTTTATGAATTTACTTCATTTTCTAAGCCTATAACACGTTCTGTGGCAGTGCAAACAACTCAAGAAGGGATGCAAGATGAAGTAGAAGAAGATATCAACGCTTCTTTGCTAACAAAACAAGTTAAGTTTACGCGTGGAAACGCTATTGCACAATCATGTATTACATCAAAACAAGACTCTACACATTAACTGTCTGCATGCAGGGTCAAAGTTCACAAAAAGCCTCTGTTACCCCATATGGACGTAAGATACTGTAAAGACCCAACCTACTCGTAGAACGTTTGCAACTGCTGATAGCCTACCAAGATGCTGGTTACATGGAGTATAAAGCAGATAATTTGAAACCG
This sequence comes from Anabrus simplex, assembly GCF_040414725.1. Classification (NCBI taxonomy): domain Eukaryota; kingdom Metazoa; phylum Arthropoda; class Insecta; order Orthoptera; family Tettigoniidae; genus Anabrus; species Anabrus simplex. The sequence goes on from NC_090266.1 coordinate 568,094,699, forward strand.
AGCAAGAATTACTTCATGCAGGTATTATTGAGTAATAGCTCTTCAAAATAAAGACATTACCTGTAAGCTCTCTCTGGACAGTACAACAGCCTAAACACCTTCCTACATTCCCAGCCCTCATATTCACCCTCACCTAAATCATCATTCTGTAGCATATAGTGGATCGAGCAGCTGTATTGGTAAAGACCCTTTTCCAACATTCTCCCTTCCTTAGGGTGTTAACTCCTCCTCTAGCTGTAGAACAGATCTCAAGCCCGGATAAGGAGAGGAGAGGCACTCAAAATACTACAAAATGTAAGCCCTTTTGCCTTTTTACCGTTTAGCACATTAGCCCTTTAGTCCATTAGCCCATTAGCCCTTTAGCCCATTAACGCTTTAGCCCTTTAGCCGATTAGCCCTTCATACTATTAGCCCTTTATCCCTAGGAGGTAGGTAAGGTAAGGGTTATTCTGCCCGAAGGCAGGTCCGAACCTCCGCAGAGGTGTTCCTGAGCCGGCGTTTACGTGCGGTAGGGTGGCCAGTTCCTTTCCGCTCCTCCATTCCCTTACCCCGACCAACAGCGCGTGGCAACCCATCCAACTCCTGACCACGCCCAATGTTGCTTAACATAGGAGATCTCCGGGATCCTGTGTTTCAAATCCCTAGGAAGAGGAAGACGATAACAATGATGCTGATGATAATGGTAATAATAAAGAAAACGAAGGAGAAGGAAAAGAAGTAGAAAAGAAAACGAAGACCTCAACGTTTCTTTACCATTAGAGCTAAACGTACAACACGTTCTGTAGCCGTGCAAACATCTCAAGAAGGGATGAAGGATGAAGTAGTTGATATCAGCGCTTCTTTGCTACCAAAACAAGTTACGTTTGTACCTAGAAACGCTACTGCAGGATCACGTATCACATCAAAAGGAGTCCCTACACATCAACTGTCTGCATGCAGGCCCAAAGTTCACAACAAGCCTCTGTTAGCCAATGTGGACGTAAGATACTGTAAAGAACCCAACCTATTTGTAGAACGTTTGCAACTACTAATTGCCTCCAACGATACTGGTTACACAGAGTATAAAGCAGATATTTTTGAAATAGAGCAAGAATTACGTCGTGCAGGTATTAGTGAGCAATAGCTTTTCAAAATAAAGACCTTACCTGCAAGCTATCTTTCAACAGTACAACAGCCTAAACACCTTCCTACATTCCAAGCCCTCACCCTCACCCTCACCTAAGTCATCCATCTGTATCATATAGTGGATCGAGTAACTATATTGGTCCCAACACTTTTCCAACATTCCCTCTTCCTTAGGGTGTTAACTACGCATCTAGCTGTAGAGCCGGTCTCAAGCCCGGATGAAGAGAGGAGAGGCATCCTAAAATACTACAAATGTATAAGCCCTTTTGACCTTTAGCCCATTAGCCCGTTAACCCATTAGCCCATTCCCCCAATAACCCATTAGCCACTTAGCCCATTAAACCTTCATCCCTAGGAAGTTGAGGAGGAGGGTGCGGTGAGGAGGAGGAGGAGGAGGAGGAGGAAGAGTCCTTTCGTCCTTTTGCCCTTCTGATAAGACGTGACTCCTGGGTTCCATTCCCTATCATGTATGTAGTACGATTTTTTTTTGGTTCAGCATTTTGCAATCATACACTGAATGAACTTTATCACTTCGAACAGATTACAAAGTTAGGTTATTACAACATTCTATGTTTATCTACATCTCATCATTCTGATTATGCTTCTGGCTTTGAGCGACTATCCTTCCCCGAGAGCCCTAGTGCAGCTCTTCCCCCAGCGTTAGTCCCATATGAGCCTATGTATACCCAAGAGCCCCTGCGCTAGACTTATATTAGGAAGGGTATCCGTTTAGGAGGATAAAACCCCAGCATTAGCCCAATAATCGATAAGCCCAGATAAGTGCCATAAAGCTCATTTATGATCACTAGCTCCTGTGTTAGGCTAAAGTTACGAAGGGCAGCTGGTGAGAAGGATGAGCCATAGCCCAGCTCCTTAAACTTAGTCTAATATAACCAGAGTACAGCGGCTATATTGCCTAGTAGCCCCTGCCTCAGTTCCCAAAAGTTAGGTAATAAAACTAATGCGTCATAAGTTACAACATGTGAGCCCCTGAATTAGCTCTACGGTGTTCGGTCCATGATAATACAGTATAGCAGCCATGTTGCATAAAAGATCTTGCCTCATTTCCCGAAAGTTAAGCTAGTAAAACAAATAGGTCATAAGTTACAAGTTGTGAGCCCCTGAAACAGTTCTGTAGAGTTAGGTCTATAAGAACAATATATCGTCATGAGCTCCTTGTCCATCTCCTTAAATGAACAGCAACAATTAGCGGTGGAGGCCCTAGCACTAGGAAGTTGTTCGCTACCGCCATCTTGCGCAATCGCTTCTAAGACGCCTCCTTAAGTGGTATGTCTCCCTTGAGCCGGCTTTCTCCATACGAGCTTATGTATAGCCGCCATTTTGCGCAGTAGCTCCTGGGCTAGCTTTCTCCACAAGAGCCCGTGTGCAGCCGCCATCATTCTCAATTGACGTAGGGAAAGGCAGCCTACTGAGGAGGAGGAGGCTCCAGAACTGTCACAAAACAACTACATTTGTCTATCATCTATTCTCTCTCTAAATACCAAACGTTGATATATATCAATCTCAGGCAGAATTCTTCATTGTTGTACTACTACGGTACACCTTAGCTTAGCATGAAAATGCATGAATGACTCGTGGAGAAAACAAGGAACGGCCGGAGAGTCTTTCAAAGTTTCTCGGGAAATGAGAAATAGAGGGATCAGCAGTTGCAACGTTCATTCGAATTTCAGAAAAATAATAAATAATTCGAATGATTTTGAACATTAGCAATAACTAAGCTTTAAGATCAGAACAGTGTCCACATATCCATGAACCGAAAAAGGGCCGCCGGCTGTGCACAAGAAAATAAATATAAATAAGACTGCTGTCTTATGAAATCGGACGAAAATTCAGAGTATCTGTCTAGTCTAAGCTAGACCGATATTAACTTAAATAGTCATGACTAGATATTAAAGCTATCAAAAATTGTGAAGAAGTGGTCTCCATGACGAATAAATTAACAAAGATTCTAAATTTAAGCAAGATTTTACAGCACCAAATTATCTACCTGAATGTAATAATAAAAATAAATGGTTTCCAAATATGAGACCAGCAATTAAAGAGTCCCGCACTGCAGTGCTATTGGGAATCTTGATAAACAAACCAGCTGCATAAAATAGTCATCTTTGTGAAATAGACATGGCTGGCCGAAAGTAGTACAAAATTCATGAGTTTGGATCATAGTATCGTGCAAAATACAAAGTCCAGGCTATGATAACTATAATTCCACAGAAAATTGAAAGCGCCGGTCATGCCAGCTTCAGTAGTGCAGAAATAGCGCTCGTCTTAACAAGCTGCAGATCGAATAAGCAAGCAAGGCCCGACGTCAACGGCCTTTAGCAAGGTCAACAAGCAACCGGTTTCAATGCGTACGGCGAAGTTCAGCCTGAACGAAAATAGACCATTCAAACTGCCGTGGAGCAGCGATTGAGGTGAAATCTTGTTGAGAGTGAGGGCTGCATTCCTGTAGAACTGGATTGAGGTATCCTTTAAATAGCGCTGTAGAAGTTTTGCAGATAAGACGCAATATAGTGCTGTAAGACAAACGGAAATAATTACAAACCAGTACATGAAAATCTAAACAAGAATACAAATTAGTGAGGTAAATTGAGTCCAGAAAGAATATATTGCACACTTCCAATTAATTAATATAACAAAGGCTAAAAACAAATAACAGAAATGACCAATGAAAAAACAGAAAAGCCCGGAAGAAAGCACTTTCGGTACCAATTAGAAATTAAGATGCCGATGACGCAAACAGTCATGTCAAGGTGATGCAGCCAATCAACAAGCTATAAAGAATGACGTAAGGCAGCGAGGAAGGGAAAGAAAATAGGCAAGCAGTGATCGTATAACCAGTGACATGATTGTACGTCGAAGGGAACTTAAAATAAATTAACGAAAAGTAACCAGACCGAAACAGTTAAGGTAAGAGCAACATATAGCATAAGTTCAGACAAATAAGAGAGGTACCGAAAATAGTTAAATCACCAACAAATCGTATGTTCATGGACGCATGAACCATACTGGGGAAAGGGCGAAAAGAAAAAATATTCTTTCAGGGCTAACAATAACAAAGATTACAAATTAATCAAGAAATATCAACAGGGAGAGGGCTCACTGACGTAATGGTTTTAATAAAGAATCCACCACTAGTGCGGATCTTTACCACCCGAATCCTCTTATCCTGGTCAGGAAAAATTTGAACAACTCTACCCAATGTCCAAACTAAAGGAAGACTCGATCCCGCAGAAGAACCAAGTCACCTTCTTTGATGTTGGGTTCTTCAAATTTCAATTTACTCCTTACCTGAAGCTGCCCCAGGTATTGCAGGCGCCAACGCTGCCAGAACCTATCACGGACAGCCTCTACCTTCTTCCATAAAATTGGCAAAAATAAATCAACTCTCCGGAGCAGCGCCGGAGGAAAGTAGGCCATAGACTGCCCTATCAGAAAATGAGAAGGAGTAAGGGGAAGAAGATCTTGAGGATCTTGAAACAAAGGGGTAAGTGGCCTAGAATTTATTACACCTTCAATCAAAACAAGGAGTGAATTAAATTCTTCATAAGAAAGGAAAGATGAATTCAAAGTTCTCTTTAAATGACGCTTAAGAAGTTTGACACAGGATTCCCATCGGCCTCCATGGTGGGGCCTATATGGGGGGATAAAATTCCACTTAAATCCTCTTAGATAGGCAAAATTTTGAATTTCCTTCTGAGCTGAGGAAGAAGCAATAGCTCGCTGTAATTCTTCCGAAGCTCCACAAAATGTTTTAGCATTGTCAGAAAAAACTTCTGAGGGCACCCCTCTATGAGAAGAAAATCGGGAGAAGGCAGCAAAAAAATAGTAAGTAGAAGCACTGGTAACAAGTTCAAGGTGAATAGCTCCAGTAACCGTGCAAACGAACAAAACAACATAAGCCTTACCTAAAGTCTTAGAGGCAGGCCTCAGGGGATTAGTTTTATAGGAAAATGGACCAGCATAATCAGTACCGATGAACCCAAAAGGGAGACAAGTTTGACATCTAAAAAGGGTAGATCGCTCATAAACTGAGATAAAGGCATGGGATTGGCACGAAAACATTTTACACATTTACGTATCACAGAACTAACCTTATGAATCCCGTTAATGATCCAATAATGTTCACGAATAAGATATAACAAAGTACGAGCACCGGCATGCAAATGCTGATAATCAAATTGTCTTATAATCAATTTGGTAACGTGATGTTTAGAAGGTAAGGTGATGGGATGCTTCTTATCCTCCGATAAAACAGAAGAAGACAGCCGACCGCCCACTCGTAAAAGATTATCGTGATCAAGGTAAGGGAACAATGACAAAACTTTACTACACTTTTTCAAGGGAATACCTTCACTGATTAATCGAAACTCCTTCAGAAATGTTTCTCATTGCACTAAAAACAAAATTTTATTAGTGGCTGCCTTAATTACAAGGCAGTTAGAAATTATCGAGGCCTTACAGGTTGATCTAGTACAAAAATTGCCATCTGAGAACATAAGACATTACTCGTACGAGTTTGTGGAAATCGGAAAATCTTTGAAGTAATGGATAAGTTGTAATGACAACATGCGCAGAAATTAAAGTTCTGCGAACTTCAATTTGCTCAACAGACTCTAAATTAGGATAGTTAGGCCATTGAGAAATAGATTGAATAAGCCAAGTAGGACCGTGCCAAGTTAAAGCAAAGTTAGCTAAACGCTTAGGACTACAACCTCTCGAAATCACATCAGCAGGGTTCTCGCGAGTAGGAGCGTAACGCCAGGAGTCCACTGAAGTCAGTTCCTCAATTTTAGCAACTGTGTGAGACACAAAAGATTGCCAATGATATGACGGCTTAGCGAGCCAAGACAAGATGATAGTCGAGTCAGGCCAGAAAAAAGTTTGAGAAATACGGACCTTTAAATTTTGAAGTAATTCATTGGACAATTCTACAGCGAGTAGGGCGGCACAGATTTCTAACCGAGGTAGCAAAACAACCTTTAAAGGATCCACCTTGGATTTCGAAGACACAAGATTGGAACAAAATGGTTCGTTTTTTGAGACAAGGTAAGCGCAGTACCCGTATGCTTTTTCAGAACTACCAGAAAAAAATGAAGTTCCAGAATATCAGCAGGGGGGTGCTTAACGAGAAATCTAGGTATGAAAATAGTAAAATCTTCAAGAAGGCTGTCTCTATATTTAATCCATTTTTGAAAAAACTGGAGGACACAATTTCATCCCAAGTAGTTTTCAATGTCCAAAACTCCTGCATGAAAAGTTTAGCCAGGACAATAATGGGAGCTAAATATCGCAAAGGGTCAAAGATTTTTGCAATTTCTGAAAGGATTTGACGTTTAGTGGTAGACGACTCTGCTGAGAGTGTCAATTTGTAAATAAATATATCCTGCTTAGGACTCCAATATATACCAAGAGCCTTGATGGTAGTTTCTTTCTTAAACAATTCTACGCAATCGTTAATCAGACCTCTATCCTTAAAGGCATTTAGAAATTGGTCGTGATTGTAACACCACTTGTGTAAGACGAATCCACCACCTTCAAGTAATTGAACCAAACCCTTAGCAAACTGGGTGGCCTCTGAGACTGAAGAAAAAGAGGACAGGAAATCGTCCACATAAAAGGACGTAGTTAGAGCCTGACTTACTTCAGGAGGAAAGAGATGACCAACCAATTTAGCAAGATGGTGAAGAGTTCTGATCGCCAGAAAAGCAGATTGTTTCAATCCATAAGTTAGAGCTTTTAACCTGAAGACCTTTGGTAGTTTCTTAGGATCATAGCGCCAAAGAATCCTTTGCAGGTGACGTTGAGCAGGATCAGTCAGAATTTGTCGATACATCTGCTGGATGTCGGCCATCACCGCAACAGGAAATAATCTAAAATTTAAGAAGATAATAGATAAATCAACTTGAATAGAAGGACCAGTTAAACGATTAACATTTAAAGAAATTCCTTGATCATCCAGGGCTGAACCATTGTGTACTACTCGAATCTTGTTAGATTTTTCGTTTTCGCTCTTCCAAACGGGGTGGTGATTAAGACAGAATCTGTAAGGCTAGTCTTCAATATTCTTTACTACTTCCATATGATCTAAAGCTTCATACTCTTCCACGAATTGAGTATATTGAAGTGTAAGACAGGGATCATTCTTAAATTTCCATTCAATTGCTATCAGGGCCTTAAGAGCACGAGGCTTAGTATTAATTAAGAGAGGGGGATTGGAGACACGAGGAAGTTGGACCACGAATCTACCATCACGATTAAGAAAAGTAGTTTGTTTATAAGGTTGTTCACAAACTTGCTCCTGCTCAGAGAGTTGAAGGCAATCTGAAGAACATTCTTCCAATTTCCAAAATCTTTCCAGATTTTGTTGATCCTGAGCGGAAATGAAATGACATTGGGGTTTAATAGTCATAGAATCCGTAGGAAGACACCCAGCGAGAATCCAACCCAGCATAGTTTTACGGGCAAACACATTAGGCATAATTTGTGCCTCCTCAGGTAATAATACTTGCCAAAAAATATCAGCACTTAATAAACGTCTATAGGTGCACTCTAAAAAATTCTAGGGTCTGCTAATCTAACCTGAGGGGAAATAGCCCAGTCTTGAATGTCAAAGGAAAGAGGAGGTGTATTATTACAGATAACTTTCATAGGTAAACAATTCAAATTGAAAAATTCATTGCTTTGAATAGAATCCCTAATACAGATCCTCACAAAGCTACTATAAGTTGTCTTGTTGTTATTGATGACTGTGACTTCCACAACGGTGGGAATTTTTTAAATCCTTTTCTTTCTGTCAGATTCTCACTAATAAAGTCGTGAGTGGCGGCATTATCCAACAGACATTGAACCGAGTTCCATTGACCTCCAGAATCCTTTATTTGAACGACGGCTGTGCAAAGCAATACTCGAGAACCTCGCAAAGAGCATGAACCTTGAGTAAGAGTTTGTGCACTAGCAGATGGAATACTGTCTTGAACAGAATCTGTCGATGAAGTATTAACTCATGTTTTGTTGTGGCGATGTATTAAATAATGATGTTTAGAGCCACAATGCTTACAAGTATTAGTAGAGTTGCATTTGTTTAGCAAATGACTGCTGGATGGGCAAATAAAGCAACGCTTATTTGCTTGAAAAAATAGACTTCTGCAATCTATGGACAGCGATTTAAATTTAGGGCACAAATACAACAAATAGCTTTCTGAACCACATCCGCATTTCGAAATTTCGTTCTGAATATTCAACACATGAGGTTTTGAAAAAGATATAAACTTAGAGAATTTCGTTCGTCAATTTTAAAGGCTGGCTATTCATTTTAAAATCGACAGCTGAAAGAAACTGACATCTCTGCTTTAGAAATTGAATTATATTTTTATAAGTAACTGTTTGAGAATTGGAAATCTCAAACTCCCAATTTTTTAAAGTATCGTGATCAAATATGGAAGAAATCAAATATACTAAAAAGTATTCCAGTGTTCAATCGGTTGATTTAAAATCGCCTAAGCCTTAACATGCAGTTCGAGAGTGTCTAATAATGCTCTAAACGTTTGAAACTTATCTACTCTAGGAGCATGCAAATTTAATATGGTTTGCATATGCCGATATATCCTCAATCGGGGGTTAGCATATCGTTCCTTCAAGAACCCTAGAGCAACTTTTTAACTATCACCAGTAAGCGAAAGAGACTCAATGAGTTTCAACGCCGAAGCTTGTACCGAAGAACGAAGGTAATGAAATATTTGAATGTCAGGAAGTGACTCAATCTGGTTGACTAAAGATTCAAACAATTCAAAAAAGGAATCCCATTCGTCTTCATTACCGCGAAACTTAGGAAGCTGAATTTTAGGCAAAGAGACCCGAGTGGAACTATCAGGAGTTTTCAACAATCCTGAGCGGGGAGTAGAATTTGAATGTTCCTCCTGCTTCAAAGAATGAGTAAGACGTCTAATGATTTGAACTGCTTGAGCGTGTCCTTAATAATCAAGGTTCTCAACCTCCTCTCGATCGTCTGACTGCTCCGGGCATTGAATTTCTAAATTCGTTTGGGCTACGCCATACCGACTGTAAACCACATCGTAATTTTTCAACCAATGCACAAGATTGTCAACGTTGCAAGTCTCGCCTTCCCAGCTGGTAAGGAACTTACGAAATAGGCTTAGCTGTCTCTTGTAAGCAGCGCGAGTTCGTATCAGCTTGTCCTCGGGCAGCATGCTTGCATTCGTGTTAACTGGGGCAACTGCAGGCTGCATCAAGAACCGATAGGAAGTAACTGCAAAATGATTTTCTGAATCAATAATAATTTAAGTTACCTGTAGTCAAAAATAGGAAAAAGAAATCTGCTGCCCCGGGTTTCGGCACCATATGGAGAAAACACGGAACGGCCGGAGAGGGTTTCCATGTTTCTCGGGAAAATAGATATAGAGGGATCAGCAGTTACAACATTCATTCGAATTTCAAAAACATAACAATAAATAATTCGAATGATTTTCAACATTAGCAATAACTAAGCTGTACGATTAGAACAGTGTCCACATATCTATGAGCCGAAAAACGGCCACCGGCTTTGCACAAGATAATAAATATAAATAAGACTGCTGTCTTATGAAATCGGACGAAAATTCAGAGTATCTGAAATAATTACATATATTAAGTTTGAAGGCTAGTCCATGCTAGATCGATATTAGTTTAAATAGTCATGACTAGATATAAAAGCTATCAAAATTGTGAAAAAGTGATGTCCAAGACCAATAAATTAACAAAGATTCTAAATTTAAGCAAGATTTTACAGCACCAAATTATCTACCTGAATGTAATAATAAAAATAAATGGTTTCCAAATATGAGACCAGCAATTAAAGAGTCCCGCACTGCAGTGCTATTGGAAATCTGGAAAGGCAAACCAGCTGCATAAAATAGTCATCTTCGAGAAATAGACATGGCTGGCCGAAAGTAGTACAAAATTCATGAGTTTGGATCACAGCTTCGTGCAAAATACAAAGTCCAGGCTATGATAACTATAATTCCATAAAAAATTCAAAGCGCCGGTCATGCCAGCTTTAGTAGTGCAGAAATAGCGCTCGTCTTGACATGTCACAGATCGAATAAGGAAGCAAGGTACGAGTCAACGGCCTTTGGCAAGGTCAACCAGCTGCCGCCTTCAGTGCGTACGGCGAAGTTCAGCCTGAACAAAAATAGACCATTCAAACTGCCGTGGAGAAGCGATTGAGGTGAAGTCTTTTTGAGAGTGAGGGCTGCATTCCTGTAGAACTGGATTGAGGTATCCCTTAAATAGCGCTGTGGAAGTTTCCAGATAGTGCGCAATATAGTGCTGTAAGACAAACGGAAATAATTACAAACCAGTACATGAAATCTTAACAAAAAATACAAAAGAGTGAGGTAAATGGAGTCCAGAAAGAATATATTAAAAATTTCCAATTAATTAATATAACAGAGGCTAAAAACAAATAACCGAAATGACCAATGAAAAAACAGAAAATCGTGGAAGAAAGCACTTTCGTTACCAATTAGAAATTAAGTTGAAGATGGCGAAAACTCTCATGTCAAGGTGATGCAGCCAATCAACAAGCAAGAAAGAATGACGTAAGGCAGCGAAGAAGGGAAAGAAAATAGGCAAGCAGTGATCGTATAACCAGTGACATGATTGTACGTCGAAGGGAACTTAAAATAAATTAACGAAAAGTAACCAGACCGAAACAATTAAGGTAAGAGCAACATATAGCATAAGTTCAGACAAATAATAGAGGTACAGAAAATATTAAAAATTTCCAACAAATCGTACGTTCATGGACGCATGAACCAACCCCCTTAAGCTACCAGTTGTCTATCTCCTATGACAACAATTTGACATTAATCACATATTCTTTGACGGGGTATCCTCCCTTCACCGCCCACCACTGCTTTTCCCGTCTAATGGAAGCTCAAAAGAAACATGCTCTCCTACTCTTTGTCTCAAGTATTCACCAGCGTGTTACGATCAGTAACAACGAAAATCACGCTAACTAAGTACTTAGGAAAGAAGAATGAATGTGGTTTTGTCCGCAAAATTTTGCTCTTATTCCCTTTAAGTTACCATATACAAGAAATTAAGTAAATCAACTACAATATTAGAGTATATATTATTTAAATTGTTTATGTTATTATTAAGGAGAACATCCTACATAATTATCCAGGTGGCTTAGTGCATGCTTAATACACACTGGACATCTACTCAACTAGTTAGTGATCATTTCCCTTCCACGGAGAAGCCATGGCGGAGTTCTACTCGTTCTTCCTATCGGAGCTGCAGACAGAAGAATAAGTCTCCCAATTCCTCCATTTGCAGTTCGTGTTGGATGGGGTCGTCCAGCTACTATCAATCTTGAGGTAATCTAATAAGTCACTGCTCCGGCACTCCCCAAGAGTTCTTTCTGGCTACAACGACACTTACACATAATGTAACGCAGGAGTTTCCCGTGTCTAAACGGGTCACTCTAGACACGATGGTCCACACTAATAATACGAGCAAGGCATTCATAGACCCGTGAAACACTTGCTCGAAATCGCCGAATAGATCTGATAGCCGCGATTCCCGCCGCAGAATTTTCTGCCATGAAATGTTAAACTAGTTGACTGCTAACAGGCCGTACTTTATGCCGGCATTGTTTTACAAGTACCCGCCATTTATTTATTCAATTTTGTCCAGCAGCCCACTTAATTATGCACAAATTCTGAGACTTTATCCTAGGCGCAAGTGGCTATTGTTCAAGTTTCCTAATTTACAGTTTATAATGTTCACTCCCGGGATAGAATTACGACCGCGAGTACTATAACTTAGTCCTTCGTTACCTGTCGCGAAATTGTCTATGATCGGCCAGCTGCTTCCCTTTTATTTCAACTGTCGGACACATGGGGTTGTAGGTGCTGTCACGCTTAATTAAGGAAATTGGCTAGGTTAATAACTGTAGCTCAAAACATTCAAAGGGTGCGTATAATAGATCTTGACCTGTTCTTTCATACGAGCTAAATGCGACAGCAGGTTGATTGGCAGTTTTTATGTAATCAAGCTCACGCCTTTAATTAGAGCACATGCGTGCATCCCTTGGTGGGCGGAGTTAAGTTTATGGCACAATTCTCGGCTTCCAGATGCTATCCATTCATATCTCTTTTCTATTCTTTGTAGCTGGACTGCGCGTGTGACCTCAATCGCCTCGTGAATGAAGTATTCCAAATGTTCAGTCGGGAATACACAGAAAAATCAGCTCTATTCATTGATGTGCTCTACATATTCTTCCTATGTCTGGATCATATAATTTTGCGCACTAAAATTCGACGTTGGCACTCGTGAAACAGGAATGAAAAATGTGAAGTTGCTTCTGTTAGTAAGGAAACCTGTAACCAAGTTCCGCCTCTGGGCATATTATATTTTAGGCGTCGCGTGTTATTCCCGAATCTGTCTGACGAGGAAGAGTGCTTTTTCCGCCGGGATTTGCTTCACCTTCTGCTTTCTATTGTCCGCCGAGACCTCTTACGCGTGTCCGATTCTGGCCACACGCCGACCGAGCCCCGAGGGTGTTCCTCTTACCCAACATGCTACAAATAACTCGATTTCTGAAATTATCTTAATGAGATGTAAAGACGCATGTACTGCCAACTTGCTGTACTGGACACTGTACGATTTCAGTACGTCGCATTATACCGGACGTACTGCTCGTTGCTGTAGTTAGGCTTTTAATTGTTCCACTGTAGTGTGTCATGGTTGTGGAATCAGCCGTCAGACACGACGTTTGCCTCTATCATTAGTCACTCGTGGCAGACCGTAGTTTGATCATCTGCTCGTGGTCTGTCCGTGATTCCTCCACTCCCCGTACACACTCAATACCCTGGTAGGGAAACAGATATCAAGTGTGGATATTATCAAGATATTGGCACCAAACCTCCGGGCTGCAATTACCTGCTCGGGGTCAAAATCACTGACTTGTGTTCTGGTACCGTATGACGTGCAGAAGGGAGGAAAACGCTTGATTTGCAAGCATCTTGTTATGTTGTCACCACCATGACACCGAATATTTGGTCATGAACTCTCACATCACAGGTGTTCCTGATAGTTAAAACGGGACCATCTAAATCGAAAAGCAATAATCCTAGCGTACTCGTAGTTCCTGTTTAAAATTAACTAATGTCAACGAAGTAATTATGTGTTGCAGTGTAGTACCGCTTAGATAGAGAGTGAAATATTTAAACGAGAAAGTCGACTGCTCTGAAAGCTATGACCTTGCATTTGACAGATGGTGGGTTGTCATACCACTTTCGACAGCTGTGGAGGTAGTTTTCAGTGGTTTCCCATGTGCACCGGCCAAAGTTTTTGGCTGTACATTAATGAAGGTCACGACTGCTATGTTCCTAATCCTAGCCCTTTACTATCCTTGCGTCGCCGAATATCTTGGATGTGTTAGTGTGGCATTAAGCTACTAGCAAAAAATGTTATGAGAACTATTCTCTTCCTTCAGATGCTCTTATCGGATTACACCGCAGAGGAAAGCAACAATTATTTTTGTTTATATATCTGCATAACACTATTGAAAGGTGATTATAATAATTTATAACCTCTAAATGAAATGGTGCATTCAATGAATAAATTTCGGGAAATGAATTCCCCATCTGTATGAGCGTACGATTAGTTCGTTTCATCTGGGAATGGAATGGAAACAATGACACTGGGAATGGCGGAATTGCTTAGCAGATCTGATTGATTTAGCGAGAATGAGCATGGAGTTAATAGGCTAAACCTATCAAAGGCCTCCTGGGTCACAATCAGGAACATCAGTGTAGTTGAATTTAATCCAGACAGTTCAGTAAAACTGACCAACAGGATTAAGGGAATAGCATTAGCACACATGGAGGGGGGGTCTGGAAATACCCGGTACATGACGTTTTCTTAAGGAACCATCAGAACTTATCCGTTCTCAGTAAGATTAAAAAACGGAATTTCATTCGTATATTCCTCAAGCATAATGTGGTTTCACGGTTATTTGAATTGCTTAAATTTCTTTAATCACAAAAAATACTCACATTTATGTTTCAGCACGAAGTATGCAGTCCAAATAAATATTCTTTAATGTAAGTAATTATTTGCTTAATTGAACAATTACTTACCGAAATTATATATAATGATTGTTTCCTAGAATTATTGATTAATTTGTAGATTCATTGTAAAAGAATAATTACATTTATGACAAGAAGCCCGATAACGTAGTGACGAGAGACAAAATACCAATCTGCAGCAAGCAGCAACACAGCAAATATTAAGTGGGAAGCGAACTACAAGGATTATCTTCAGATGAGGACGTTATTAGATTAATACCACCACTTTACGTAATATGGATACAACAAACAATCAAAAGTGGCGAAAAATGAGACACGCAATGGAAAAAACGGACGATGGGCCAACAATTGCACTAACAAAAATTGGAAGATGCACCAGAACCAGAAGGTGGAGATTCATACCTCACCAAGATATTTTAAAATAAAAGGCATAATATTAGTTTTAAGAAAAGACGTGATTAATATATTATTAAGTAATAGTGATAGAATAGAATGAATGTGTAATATATTGCAACAATATTGCAGAAGAACATTTACAACTTCGTAAGTAAAATTAAAGGGTAATAATAATCTCTCTATATAAAATAACATGTCCTGACTCACTGACTGACTGACTGATTCATCGTCGCCGAACCTAAACTACTGGACATCAAGGAACGAAATTTTGGGGACACATTTATTTTAAAACTAGCAAGAAACTGTGCTTCGCTACGGTATTATAATGAAATTTGTAATTGAATGCTTAACGTTTTATATACAATCCGACGAAATTTGCGATCTTACTCGTTTCTAAGAGAATCCGCCAAAATTAGTGATCTGACCCTTTTTCTGAGATTTTACGGTAAAATTCCTCACATTTTTCAATCTTTCTTTTCAGCAATCGATTTCGTACTTCGCGGGCTAGGTCCAGGTATTCCTCCCGGCCAGTTGAGTCCCAGAATCTTTGCCATCTTTTCCTATAAGCATTTTAATATGGATCAAATTCTTGAGGAGATCCGGCGAGGTGCCGTCTTCGCTGCCTTGCCGATACTGAAACCGTGGCCGGGCTGAAATCGTAGTCATTACCCGTTTCCAGCGCGGTCAGCACATTTTGACGACGGTCCAGAACATTATTTTTATTATTATTATTATTATTATTATTATTATAATTATTATTATTATTATAATTATTATTATGGTGGGTGATATTAGTTGAATTTTGGTTATTTTTCACTATTATTATTATTATTATTATTATTATTATTATTATTATTATTATTATTATTATTATTATTATTATTATTGTTATTATTATTATTATTATTATTGATGGTCTGGAATCCACAGCATGATGCAAGACCACTACTTGGCGGTAAACTACATCCTCTGCCATTGTCATTGCTGACAATATGACCAGCACAATCGTCGGGCAATTGCGCGAGATTTCTGGGGACACGAATGATATACTTCCGTGAATTATTGACCTTATTATGGAGGTGAACAATTGCACGGTCAATATCATTCATATCGTCTATTTCAAATGTGTTTAAATGTTTATTTATATGCCAGGAGAATCTACTGTAATCTAACTTTATGTACTCCAAATGAAAAGATGGTTCTTGAAAACGAACCCAGGAAAGATTAAAAATGATCAGTTTATGATAATAATAAGTACATTATGAACAGTAAAATCAATTTGTATCAACTCCTTTTTTCCCTCCACTGCCGTTATTTGATTTACCCTCCCACACCCCTAAAAAGAAGGCGTGTTCCCTTATGTTTAAAGGAGATTCCTAATACCAGTATTCACGTCTGTTACCTTCAGTTCCTAGATATAAGTATCCCCATAAAAAGAATTATCATTCTTTCACTTCCTTTCACACCCCCCCATAAGTGAATTTCCCGTTAAAAATACTTGTCTCTTTAATATTGAAAGATCTTTTAAATCCCAGTTATCACGACTCTAAAATCTTCAGTTTTGAGATATGTGTCCACATAAAGGGAATTCAACTCCTTTTCCCTCCCGCCCACCCAAATTGATTTTGCCCAAAAACGCTTTTTCCTTTGTATTTAAAGGAGATCCAAATATCAATTTTTACGCCTGGAACAACTTTACTTTTTGTTAGATGTAAGTATCCTCATACAACTAATTCAATTAATTTTTCAATTCTTCACCTCCCCCCTCCAACTTCATTGGATTTTCCGAGAGTACGTGTCTGTTTAATTTTAAAGCAAATTCCAAATACCAATTTTCACGTCTGAAAAATGTTTCGTTTTTGAGATAATAGTATCCTCATATAAATAATTCAATTAATTTTTCAATTTCTCTCCTCCCTGAAGGTGGATTTTAGAAAACAGAAAATATGTATTCCTTTATTTTTAAAGGAGATTCCAAATACCAAATTTCACGTCTGTAACATCTTCAGCTTTTCATATATCAGCATCCTAATTAAAAGAATTCAACCCCATTTCCAGTCACTTTTACCCTTCCACTCAAGTACTTTATCAGAAAAAAATACATGTTTCTTTATTAGATATAAATATACTATTTTTCACTTCGGTAACATGTTAAGTTTTTGAGATATACTGTAGAAATATTCATTTTTATATTTCACCCCTTTTTAGTTCCCCTTAAGTGGAGTTTCCAAAAACAAATCACCTTTTTCTTTACTTATACAGGAGATTCCAAATAACAATTTTTACGTCTGTAACGTTTTACGTTTCTGAGATAAACTGTAGATATAGTCTTTCTAAAAATTCACCCCAATGTGTCACTCCTGCTTAAACCGCATTAATTCGATTTACCAAAAAAAATACGTGTTTCTTCATTTTAAAGGAGATCCCAAATACCAATTTTCAGGTCCGTAATATCTTGAATTTCTGAGATATAAGTATCTTCATAAAAGGCATTCAACTGCTTTTTCAACCTTTCCCGCTCTTCCTATTGGGATTTTCCGAAAACAAAAAAATCGTGTTTCTTTTTTTAAAGGGGATTCTAAATACCAATTTTTACATCGGTATATTTTAAAAGTTTTGAGATATGTATACACTCACTTTAAATATTCACCCCCCCTTTTCAAACCCCCCACTAATTGGATTTTGCAAAAACAAAAAATACATGTTTCGTTATTTTTGAAGCAGATATCACACACCAATTTATAGGTCTGTAATATGATCAGTTTCTGAGATATCAGTGTCTTCATTAAAGGCATTCAACCCCTTTTGCACCCATTTTCGCCCCTCCTATTGAGATTTTCCGAAAACAAAAAATTCGTGTTCCTTTATTTTTAATGAAGATTCTAAATACCAATTTTTACAGCTGTAAACTTTCAATGTTTTGAGATATTGATACACACATTTTAAAAATTCACTCCTCTCTTCACCCTCCCATTAATTGTATTTTCCAGAAACAATAACACGTGTTCCTTTA
The DNA here is from genome assembly GCF_040414725.1 of Anabrus simplex. Taxonomy (NCBI): domain Eukaryota; kingdom Metazoa; phylum Arthropoda; class Insecta; order Orthoptera; family Tettigoniidae; genus Anabrus; species Anabrus simplex. The sequence continues at coordinate 568,112,351 of NC_090266.1, forward strand.
TTTCTAAGAGAGATCAAAAGCACCAATTTTCAGGTCTGTAATATCTTCAGTTTCTGAGATATAAGTACCGATATCCTGATTAAAGGCATTCAACCACTTTGTCGCCCTTTTACACCCCTCCTATTTGGATTTTCCGAAAACAAAAAAATACGTGTTACCTTATTTGTAAAGAAGATTCAAAATACCAATTTTTACATCTGAAAACTTTTAAAGTTTTATGATATAGATACACTCATTTTAAAATTTCACCCCCCTTTCTACACCGTTAGCGACAGAATATTCAAAAATCCTCTCTTAGCAAGCCCCTACATATTAATATGAATGAACCTCAAAATTTCATTTCTTTATGTCCAGTAGTTTTGGCTCGGCGATGATGAATCAGTCAGTCAGGACAAGTTATTTTATCTATATATAGATGTAGGTGCTCACTAAGGGAGAAATTTTGGACATTCCTTCGCTATGGGGTGAAAGGTGGATGAATTGTTTAAGTGAGCATATCTGTATCTCAAACCTGAAAAGTTTACAGACGTAAAAATACGTATTTAGAATTATTTTCAAAGATAAATATATATATATTTTGTTGTTTTTGTAAAATCCCTTTAAGGGGGGTGGAAAAAATTGCGAAAGTGGTTGAATACCTTTCATGAGGGTACCTATATCTCAAAAACTGAGGATGTTACAGACATGATATTTATTAGCTGGAATCTCTTTTGAAAGTAAATAAAAACTTACTTTTTTTCTTAGAAAATCGAGTTAATGGACGTTGAACAGGACTGAAAAAGGGAGGTGAATTTTAAAAAGGATTATATCTACAATATACCTCAGACACAAACATTCTTTTAGACGTGATAATTGGATTTGGAATCTCCTGTAAAAGTAAAGAAATATAGATTATTTATTTTCGCAAAATCGCTTAAGTGGAACTGAAAGTGGGGGTGAATTGTTAAAATGGGAATACATACAGATCATTTCATAAACTTAACATGTTTCAGGCATCACTTATGAAATCAAAGCAATATTCATTCTTATGTTTTCGGGTTAAGCACTGTATTGGATGGTGGGGGATGCACTGAAATGTGGGTGGAATTTTTTATTAGAGTAGTGATATCTCAAAAACTGAAGATGTTACAGCGATGAAAATTGGTGTTTCGAATCACCTTTTAAAATAGAGAAACACGCATTTTATGAGGGAAATTCAACCTTTGTTGGGGGTTAAAAGGGAGTTGAATTCTTTTTATGAGGATACATATATACATATCTGAAAACTTAAGATGTTCCAGTCTTGATAATTGGTATTTGGAAGCTCCTATATAAATGAAGAAACACGTATTTATTTTGAAAAATTCACTTAAGTTGCAGGGTGTAAAGAAGTGAAATAAAACTTAATTACTATGATGGATACTTATATCTCAAAAACTGAAAGTTACAGACATGAAAATTGGTATTTGGAATCTCCTTTTAAAAGTTTAAAAATTAATTTAAGGAGAAATAAGAAATAAAGACTTTATAGACGTGAAAATTGGCATTTGCTTCTCCTTTAAAGATAAACAAACACGAATTCTTTTGTTTTCGGAAAATTACTTAAGGGAGTGGGGAGGTTGAAAGAATTGAAAAAAGTAGTTTAATTATTTTCATGATGATACTTAGAGTATATCTAGAAAAACTTATGATTTTACAGACGTGAAAATTGGTATGTTGAATCATTAAAGGTAAGGAATCCTGCATTTTTTATTTTCGAAAATTCGACATAAGGCGGAGTGTAAAATAAGTAAGAAAGGATTTGAATTCCCTTTACGAGGATACTTATTTCTCAGAAACAAAGGATATTACAGACGTGAAACACTTGTTTCGGAAAGTACACCTATGGGGAGAGAGTTGTGAAAACGAGTGAAGGAGATGAATTCCTTTTATGACGGTACTTATATTTAAAAAAGGAACTGAATATGTAACAGACGTGAAAACTGGTGTTAGGGATCTACTTTTAAAATAAAGGAATGCGAATTTCCTTGTTTTCGGAAAATCCACTCATGGGGGTGAAACAGTTAAAAAATTGGGGTTGTTTTTAAAATGATTACCGGTATATGTGCAATTACGTCATAAACTTAACATGTTACAGACGTGAAACTTAGTATTTGGAAAGTCTTCCAAAAATAGAGGAACACGTACTTTTTTATTTTGGGATAAGGAACTCGACGGGGGTGAAGGGAATTGGAAAAGCAGTTGAATTAATATTTGTGCGGATACCTATACTGAACCCTTGAACTTACCATTCCATCGTTGGTCGGCCACAGCTGCTTCAATTGAGCAATATCGAACTCTTAAATCTTGGGGTCGTACTGGGGATATTTTGGTTACGATCTTGACCAACCGATGGGGTTCAGAAGAGAACCTGACTACTTGAAATGAGGAGCAAATATGTGCTTCCTAGATTTCATTGACTATCAAAATGCAAAAATTATATTTATAAAATCATTCATCAGAAAAAATTGATTATCTAACATTTAAACGCAGTCACATTGCTTTGCGTGAATACTATCTTTTTGCATTAATCGAAGAACTTTCTTCGGAAGAAAGGAGAAAATATCACAAATTAATGGACAGCGGAAACTAGAGAAACGAAAATAAGACCTGAAATATCGGGCACCTTTTGATTCAAACGATAACTGAGAATTAATCCACACGATCCGTGGAAAATCTGAACTTCAACAAGTAGAATTCCATATTTATATTTAATTAAGGTTATCCACCAGTCTAATTCCCTGTCGGATATGGGAAAGCCCGCCGAATGGACATTTATCGAACCAAATTTACAATCAGTTGCTTAGGATGGGCGAAATGTTACTGGAAAGTACAAGTTAACAGCAGCAGTCATAATTATAAATATAATTCGATCATGTATTGTCATCTCGAGTCACCCGCAAGTTATGGAGTAATCTCGATGCTGAAATGTGCATAACCCAAATAGCTGTTCAGAAGGAACCAACAGCAAATCGATACGAGAGGATTTTACGTTACGTCGTTCTGAAGAAAGAAAACTGCGAAATGCAGGAAACACGTATTCATAACGCAATTAGAAGAAATGCTATACACTGAAGTTAAGGAAAAAGTGGTAAATCACTTGAAAAATATTCTTATAAAACCAACTTTCAGGTTATAAACAGTTACTTACAAGTCCACATGATAAAATAAAATACAAAATACCAAAGGGAAACCTAAGGAAAGCTCTCCATTCGACAAATTTTGACTACCATTACAAATCCGTCTACTTATGTTTGCCTCAATAAACTAAGTAAAAGTTATTGGTAGACCAAAGTCATCAATTATAAAATGAAAGAAGGAAAATTAAGAATAAAATATATTCACAGCTGACGAATCGAAACCGCATTCGTAACTCAAGTCTAACATAAATAAGCTAAGTGTAAACATACACACTATCAAAGCAATCGGAGTCTGAAAAACAAAATAATTAAGTCAAGAAATAAATTAAAAATACTTAAGTTCAATGAACTCGAACGCGCGTGGCAAACAGCAGTAATAATAAATTTCCGTTAGGTCAGTATCCAATGTTGGACAACCCTCACATTTATGCCACCAGTGGTTCCATGCTCTTACATTAACACCTTCTAGCTAGTAAGTATTGTGCCCAAACATGGCCTCAATATTACTTTGCTAACACTCTTCGCATTACATACACCACTGCAGACGCTACCATCGTTCAAGTCACTTCTTGAAAACACCTAACCTAAGACTTGGCTATATACAGACGATACACTAATCCTGTCGTCGAGCCTACATAATGTCTACAAACCATAACAATAACATCTATATACGCACGCAGCACCATAAACCTATCGCTGGGCGTAAACGGAGATGTCTAATCATCAGTATACTCCTATGATACGCATAACATCCTAAATCTATTGTCGAGCGGAAACTGGGATGTCTACTCATCCTCCAAAATGTCAGGCGAAATCGTAACTTCAAACATAATTACTGATATTAAGCTTGAAACCTTGTCGTAACTATAGCACACAATGAAACGAAGCTTGCCACAGAATGAACGCAAGTCTGGTAATGCAACTATGTCCCTTCTCGTCAATATAACGTGAAATTGGAAATTAAATAACGCGCGACTACTCAATCCACGACCCAAACACGATCTCGACACATACAGTGAAGTTTGGAATAGGAATAATGAATTCAGCGCTCGTCTAACTTTACGTGAATATCGCCGAAACAATAATCACCAACATCGCAAAATCCACACTGTAATTCTAGGGTGGGGCCCACAACCCAACTAATACTTCAATAACGTCCAATATATCATCCCACAATGTTTCCGATTTAATGATAATTTCGTCTCGTAAAATTAGAAAAATGTACTGAATGGAAATTTGTTACAACAATTATATAACACCAACCGTGTTTTCAGGATTCCCTCCTGTTCTTGAGGTCGCTTACTATAACATGCACTATGCTGACTTTACATTAATCGTCATTTGGACTTAACTGCCAAGAGCTACAGCCATCTACAGAAATTGTTTACCTTGGGGAAATTCTCGACTTGAAATCATAATTGGCGTTACAACGCACTCCTTTCGAATCTATCATTCAACTGGCCAGCTATTCCGGATTGCTTACGGAGCCTCATATACAGCCTGTCTCAGAAATATCACATTTAATACATAGCCTGTCTCAAAAGTTCTTCGCCTTCGACAAATATAGCCTGTCTCAAAAGTTGTTCTCCATTGCCTATCATCACGGCGACATTACTCATGAAATACAGGCTTCCTATGCCTTCAAAGTCTACACAACTATTCTCTCAACATATCATTCCGACACAATCCATTTCATCCTGTTTCAAAACATTTCAAACCTTGATACTCCCATGACGAACATTTTAATAAGAATCTTTTTATTCATTTCATTACATCCTTCGGGCCTCAAGGACAAAATAACATACCGTGATTTCCTATGTCACCAAAATACATGGTGTCACAAGAATTAACTTCCCACGAATAAATAAATCTTTATCGGACTTCACTGGATTTTGAATCGAACGCAAATCTTACACGACTTTTCTGTTACGTACATGTTTTAACATAGAAACATTTTATCCTGCTGTAAATATTATTATTATTTCGACTAATTTTCTTCTGAACTCAGAGGATATTCGAGATTATTGTATTCACCACGACTACATTATCGTTATCACCTTCTTTAATCAGTTTGAAAAATATCTCAAGGAATTTTACCACATAATTTAAATTTCGCATTTTATATTTTCTCAACGTGATTTTTACTGCCCTGAAGAGTAAAGTACAACGACCAGAAATATAACACTTTCGCCTGATAATTTTTCAATACTAATTCGACACACGCACTGGAAAATGTTATTGGGAAAAACAAATTCTATCTACAACATTAAACAAAATATAGGCAGACCTGTAATGTAGTCATCTCGGAGTTTCTGGCTACATTTTAGCCAACTGACTTCAGATTCAGCCACTCATGACTGTGGAATACATCATCTTCTTATAGATTACTTAAAAATACACAGATTTTACACTCGCTATTAATTAACAACAACAAAATTGACCCACTTTCCTCGCTCTTTAGCATGCGAACGTACTTCCCTCTCTGCTGGCGACGGAGAACTGTCTCCGGGGACTCTGTTCTCGTTCACCCTAATAGGCCAGGTGTTTCAAAAGATAACAAAATCAAACCTGTATCTTACTAGCCTCCAAATCTCCTTTGACAAATTCTAACACAAAATGTAATAAATGAAATCAGCTACGTATTTTAAGTAGATATCTATGCCTTCACGGTTTTCGTCTGCTGAAGCTCAGGAAATTTTCTATCACCTTCAATTAAATACTCTACTTGAACCATCGACATGAATATATAACATAAGTTATTTTTAGGAAACAAATCCCGCACTTTTTTGTAGACGAGCGTAGTGGGTTTCACCGCCAGACCTTCAGATAGAATGTGTAAATGTGGGTGGATTGGATTCCTTTTATACCATCTGAGATACCGCTACCCTTATTATGAAGCTTGGTGGTGCAATCTTCTAATTCCATAACAGCTGGGCCAAACTTCCTGACATTTATTCCAAAAATTCCTCTAAGATTACAATTCACAATGCTGATGTTTATATATTATTCCCATACTTGCAAGGGGCCTAATAAATTTATTTCTGACATGTAACATGGCGCGCATTCTTCAAATATGACCTCCACACGTGTCACAAATCCGCCAGCGCGGACGCCAACTTCTTCCCACGCTTAATTGCATATAAATTCACCTTGTGGTTTCCGTCTTCATGTAATTTTTATTAATAATTTCGATCCTTTATTCCTAGATTAACCATGTCGCCAAAATCTCTCGTTGTGAAGTTTTTTTTGTAAATTGTTAAATTAGTCAGTACTCGAAATGAACCGAAGTGTCCCGGAATTTCACGAGCGGGTGGCTTGCTCGCTACCGTGAGTTCTGTTCCCACGGACTGTGAGAACCTCGAAATAAAACCTGGCTACGCTCAAAAAAGTTATTTGTAGCTGAAATAAATATCTGCAATTATTTATCACCGTAGAATTATGGGTTCAATATCCCAAAAACTGAAGATGTTACACACGCGGAAATTGGTATTTGGAATAGCCTTTAAAAACATGTATTTTTTGGGTTTCCAGAAAATCCACTAAGTTGAGGGTGGGGTTTGGGGAATGACTGATAAAAGGGTAGAGTTCTTTTTATCTAGATACTTATATCTCAAAAACTGAAGACATTATAGACGTGGAAATTGGTATTTGTAATCTGTTTTGAAAATAAAGAAACATTTTTATTTTATTTGTATTTATTTTCTACTTAAGAAAAGACTGATTCTCATATGCCACATGATCATTTCAGCCCCAAAAGGAAATACTAAAACCGTGGCTTACAAAAAGTTTCTGGGGTAAATGAAACTCAACTTTTTGATGAATTTTTATACTTTAGGCATTTCCTGATAATGGTATGAATTTCAGTCCCCTTTGGAACGGGTCTAAACTATTAAATACTCTATATATTTTCATGGCTCACATTGGTTGATTTATTGCTTGATTAGTTGAATGATTGGCTGTTAAGTATTTACTTATGTATTTATTCATTCTTCCAATAATTCACTTTTATTTTCTTCACTTCAATCATTGAAATTCGGAATAAAGATTGTACCAAATTAAAAAGCAATGCCCTTGCTTCTTACTTAATCAGTAACATTATTAGTTGCGAAATCAAGTAATTTAAATAATTTTACTACATGTTACATAATACTTTTGAAAATATTCCCATTTCCTGATACGAAGTCGATGATGAGGTGAGGTAGAGTTATATGTAATATGTTTATGGCCCGATGTCCTTCCCGACGACAACCTCATTTGAGGAGATAATGTAAATGAAATGAACAATGATGAATGAATGCCGGCAATGCGGTAGAAGGAATTGGCCGTGGTCAATGAATAGGACCTGTCTCGGCAATTGCCTTGAAATGGATATTGGAAACGGCAGATAACCCTCATCAGGACAGTCCACGGTGTGGTTTGAGCCCACTCGTCTACGAGATGCATAGCTTGTCTCCCTAGCCGTAACGTGTTAATATGCGCTGCCACTCCGTAACGTGATACTTCTCAATCTTCAGTCGTGAATTTTGACAGAAGATGTACTTATTTACGTCCACATAACTCCTATTGACCAGAGAAAATTTTGCAGTCATTGCAATAACGGGCACTGGAAGAAGGCTGGTGGACATATTCTGAGGCATTTGAAATCCTTAGCGATGATCGACCCTCTTCGAAACAGATAAGAATAAAAATGATGCATTTTTCCTCACATGTGCTATTCAGCAATTATTATATAGAATTCATAAGGTATCTTATGAAAGGTGTTTGAAGTATCTACTCACTATTTGCCTTTCATGCTTGTTATATAACTCATGTTTAATATGAAATATATCTTTGGCTATTAGTTCTTAAAATATACTTCAATGTCTGCCACTACATGCACACCCACACAAATCTGAAATTATTTCTTAAAAGCCAACAAAAATATTTATAATTATTGGTACAATAAAAGTAATATTTCAGAGCAGTATCGAATATTCCAAACATTTTGATAAACTCTGAAGTTACATTGCACATACCATTTGAAATTTAATTTATACCATATTCAGACATTTAAGAGGAATATTTCAAGTATTCGTACATATGAAAGTTTGCCATAACTCTTTTAGATGATCATTCGTACCTAACTGAAACGTCCCTCCGGACTAATTAAAATAAAGTTCAATGTAGCGAAATGCAATTATTCTAAGTTGATACCGTACGTGAAAATAATTTAGTTTACATGTTTGTACTTTATAATCTAAATCTGTTCTGTGTGTTCGGTGCTATAGTTAATTACATTTTCAACGCAATTGTAAGCATATAGTGGACAATAAGCATGATAATCTTAAAGTGACAATGATTAAATGTATGAGAAATACTTCCTTTGAAGTATGAATTTTCAGAGGAGTTATAGTGGTTTAAGTTCTTTAAATGTCCACCTCACGATTGCACTCGCAACATTTATGTTTAGCCGCATCGCCTGCGGTTAAAATGTGAACTAACCATTTCCTGCTTCCTGTGCTTTCACACCAGACCCCCACAATGGGACGCGCTTGTTGTTTCCATTAAAAGTACGATTAAATGGGACAGCACCAACTGATGTGAACTTAACAATGCCCAAAATGCATTTGTTCTCCATTTTATATCACTGAAACATTAATCATTTTTACTCAGTAAAATCTAGCGCATTTTCAAAAGGGTATCCCCTAAATGGTAGTAACAATTTGAAGGATAATCATTGATACTTGAACCTCGGAATTGACGTCACGTGTTATGACTAAAACCGCTGCAGGGATTTGTATAATACAAACAATATCGGGAACAGTGTTATTCAAAGGAAAATAATTTATTTTAAAATCTTTGTGATAGTTCAAGATATACCTTTTCAGTTTCGACTCAGCAAATTTGACTCTTAGGATCTTCAGTCTGACGAAACTAGCGAATAAATCATAGCATTTAGAAACTGTCTGAAAAATAATACATGTGATAACAGAATTATACCTGAAAATGTTGTTTACTTTCCAGTTTATCATATCTTTTCAGGTAGTTTCTAAATGTGCTTATTTTTAAATTAGTTTTGAAAGAGTGAAAAACCTGTTACAAAAATGCTCTGCTTTCTCAATTACGTTTGACACGATAAGGAATATTAAAATCTGTTTCCACGCAACTTTGAACAGAGATCTGCAACAAAACTCAACATTGTACACATAATGCATAGAAGCATTAAGCTTTGAACATTGTGCACTGCGTTTGCACTCATGATCATTAGAATAACGGATGAGAAGGGAATCAGGCCATGTTTGGGCTTAGATTGAATCCAACATTGAGAATGGAAAGGAGACAATTTGGGCAATGTCGGAAGTGCTCGTTTCCCAGGAGGTGTGGTTTGTGGCCTCATTCGCTCAGAAGTTACTCTTACTCGACTGATATTTTCTCGGGAACTGTTTATGACGCTTCTGTGATTCAATAATTTGGATATACTGGCTTTTCATAACCAAGGAAAACAAATAATTGACTGTAATTTCATTGTGAATAAATATGCACGGTGTAGTCCCGTACCAATAAGCATAGTATATAGGTGCTCGTTCGGCAATGAAAATAACACCATATGAAATGTTTTTCATACACGCATGCATCTGTGGTGACCATAAGTATTTTATGCCAGGTAATTTTTAATATGGTCCTAGATGATAAATAATAACATCAATGCGCTCTTTGGGAAATACGCCCAAGAGTTTTTAATTTCAATTAAACGCTGCATTTATTTTACTTTTGTTGAATTGTGTGTTATCAATCTCGGCACGTTTTGGGTATGTTTTAATTGAATATATCATAGCCCATGTTGAAACGTAAGTCTGTCGAGACCATTTACTCCTGTACGCCGCTACCATGCGTTTTACAATAGAAGACCGATATCATCGATGAAAGAATGGCACTTAAGGGTAGCGAATGTGTTTCCGTTTGATTTTAACTGACCTACTAATACGGCTATATTTTGTAAAACAGTATAAAATGAATCTTCTTAAGTATTATTTTATTCTTGCTATACTTCCATGGGCTTATTCAAGCATATTTCCTTACCTGACTGTAATGCACTGCAAAATCCTAAAATTTTAAATATACGTTCAGGAAGAATTAATTTAGGTTGCTGCATGTTATTTGTACAAGTCCAAAGTGAGGGTGAGGAAACGCAGAGACAGAACTGAGATAACCGAAAGAATTTGGAAAGCAGTATATACTGTAAAGTCCAGTCGACAGAAGCCTTCAGAAGTATCGATGTCCTACGGTATTCCACGGACTACTCGACGTTGACAATGTACTGTGTCCTCTGCCTTGTACACCAAGGAGAAAGAATACATGCAGAAGTCTCCTCACGTTGATTTCTGGATAGTGATTCTCCAGAAGATATTAAGTTACAAGAAGAAGAAGAAAGCAAAATTGAACCCCCATCCGAAAACAGAAACTTACATTGTTGCATTGTGATTTTGTGTATGCAAAGTGTTCATAACCAACAATTTGTATTGATGCCGTATTACAAGACTGTCCCTTAAAATTTCTACTATGTCCAGTTACACAAGAATTACAAAGAAACAAATTTGTCCCTCAATGATTTGACATACTCTGCTTGAAAAATAATTGATGCACCCAAGATGAGAGGAGGAAACGAAACAGAACTTCACGTGTTGAGAGGGCATATGATGTTATTTCCATGGTTACAAAACTGAGTCAAATTTACAGATCACTTTACAGCACGAGCCCACTCATCAGTATAACGTTTCACCCCTTCTGGCCTGGATACGTGTTCTGATTCAGTTGCGAATGATATCATAAAAACGTTGGCCCAGAACTGTTGTAACTGGTCCGTGATATTTTGGATACTGGCACTGGAACGGGGTTGACGTCCGAGATAGTCCTAAGCGTGTTCTATCGTGGACAGATCTGGTTATCTTCCTGGCGACGGTAGTACCTCAACATCGCTCAGCAGTCCATTGAGACACGTGCCATTTGTGGACGCCCATTGTCCTGTTGAAAAACGGCACCACGATACTTACTGTCACATGAGAGGGAACACATGAGGATGTACGATATACGTGTCGTAAAGTTTTCCCTTCACAGTCCCTCAATAACTACCAGCCATGGCCTGAATTCATACGCGATGGCTTCCCATACTACAATGCTAGGAGTGACATCGCTGATCTTCTTCAAAACACTGGAAGTTTGTGACCTCTCCCCAGGTCGCCGCCATACTCAAATATGATGGCCATATGGGATGGTGCAGAACCGCGGTTCATCTCTCAACACAATGCGACACCATTCATCAGCACTCCATGCTTCCCAGTCACGACACCACTCCAAACGCCGCCATTTCGGTTGTGGTGTTACTGGCAGCCTACGCATGGGACGGTAATTCGCAAACACTGACAAGGAGTTTGTCTGCTATTACGTTCGCATCTAGACCAGCATCCGGCCGCTCTCACATACGAATGCCCCACAAATATGGATATTGCACTATTGAACCAGCCAGTCAAATGGAGACCGAAAATGCGTCCCGTTTCAAACTCTGTTTTGTGCTGATAAATCTTTCTCACACGGCATCTCTGTGTCTTTCACGCCCCTGATGTACTCTAGCAGCCCTGCTAACAACACTAAACGCGAACAATACCAATGCTTCCTTGTAGCCGTTCTACTTATCACAGAGTTTTGCAGCTTTAATCATTTACATACCAGCCGATGTGTGTATGAGGACGTAGTTACATTGGCTTCCGGTCATTTATTCTGGATGCTTCAATTTTTTACCGGCAGTGTATTTTTCTCCACTCTTGACTTGTGAGCATGATTCTGCTCTGACCAGTGAGAGAAAATGAAAGCCAGTACTGGGCGGTTCTGAGTGTTGTACATATTTCCTTGCTTGAAATGAATACTTATTGGCCCACTAGTTATTAATAATCACGAGTTTTAAATAGAATTATCCCTCATATTTGGCAATGCGTTTTTTTCTTCCAACATAGCTGTTACAAGGATCGAACATCAGGGATTATCTGTTATATTTTGTTTCTCTCATGATGCACAAAACCTTAAATAGAGAATGCGTTGAAATAATAGATAGCAGAGCTAAACAAAATTACCTGCAGTTTTCGCCTTCATACCTGTTATTGTGTGTCCGTATATTCCCCTATGGTTTGGCTCCATTGAGTTCGTTACTATCCTACCTACACTATACTACTAATTCACCTCACATGACCTCATGTCTAAACCGATTAGACCCCAGTGGGATTCGTTAAAATATCAATCAGTCACCTATCAATCACCGTTGATCAGCTTTTAAGGCAGTCACTTAGTTGGCAGTCTCACTATCAGGTATAATTTTCAAGCTTTCATTTGTACTTTATGAATGAATACTATCTTATTAACACCTGTTCCTGATGCCAATTTTTCTCATTGCCCTCATGGGTGAGGGGGCGAAATGTTCTATGCTACACAGTTTAATATTATGTATCCGAGTTGGTTCTGCACGATGTTGGAGAACGCTATTATACACTTCCTTATTCATCACACCTATCGCCAAGGAAAACACATAACATCACGGAATCACTTCCATGCTTCACTGTAGTGGAAAAGCAACACTGATATTCCGTGTATTCTCCTTTCACACTTCGAACAAACTTATGGTGCTTTTAGCTGAACACCTTGAATTTCCATTTATCCATAAATGATACATTCCACAACGTCATGAATTACTGCAGTCAGCTTGGTCGTTGTTCTAAGGCGATCACCTTTACAAGTTACCACCAAAAATGTGTTTTCACTTTTTGATGCCACATTAAGTCTTTATTTGCTACCTTTATACTCCGAGTAGATGCATGGCTCTAGATATTATTGCCTGGCTTATATTTTGGTCCATTGTTGGAGAAGAAATTGTTGCAGTATTGAAAGATGCCTGTGATCCAGGAAGGAACATCCCTGGTTATCCGTGTGTGCACCTATCTCCGAAGAGATAGGTGGTATATGAAGTACTCACACCGGGGTATCCATTGGTGCTCCTCACTCGGTCTTGTTGGGTGGGTGTGGGTGTGTATCAGTGTAACCTTGTAGAGGAGTTTAAGGTTGTAGTTTTGTTGGCGTTACTTTTTATGTGTTGTTCTATGTTAGGGCGTGAATTTATTGTGTGTATGTGTTACAAGGCGCGTGGCCATTTTAAATCATGGTGTGGCTGACACTGTAAGTGTTAGAGTGTGGTAGTCCTTAGAACTTATGAGATTCTGTAGGAATGATTTTACTTTCTTGGAGACGATAAGAAAGTAATCGCAGAAGATGGTATAAGTTTTAACTATGTATAGTACACATGTGCCTATGTTGATGCATAATTGAATTAATCGTATGTTTTTCAAATATTGCATTCTGAATGCCTTGTTCAGCTTCAAAATAGTGGCAAAAAGTTTATAGCTAATAGAAGCTTCATTTCTCGAGGAGTATTTTCATTGTGTGAATTTTACACCACTTCGAAATTACATATAAAGTACGGATCGTCTGAAATCAGCGAGTACGACGTAACGCCCCCGACTAAGGAGCTCAGAAGTGTAGTACAACAAGCGCTGTTTGGCTGTTGCCGGTCACGTGACTGATGACGTCACAAGGCATGGGCGATTGAAAAGTGGGCGCGAGTGTGAGTGACAGCTGCTTCGCTGGAGGAGGGGTAGGCATATGCTGCACTGTGGCGAGCGTTTTTAAAACTAAGTGGGTAGGTGTGCAGACTTGGCAACTTGCTACTTGGAGTGCCGACTTTACAGAACCAAGTTCTATGCCTATAAGATACCAAGCGCAACTGTGTTACTAGGTAAGATTTCTGCTACACATTGGGAAAAACGTTGACAGTTCGCAGATTCTTCTTCTCATTAACCTGCTGCCCTTCCCTACACTAGCTCGTAGGCTTGTAACGCAAGAGATACTATGCATGATGGCTGCTATGTGTTACCTGTATGGAAGGTTTCACGCTCTCTCTTAAATGAATCGTTCTTTTAAGTTGTTTTTGTTTATTGTATTAGGAGTTTTGCAATATCGTGATCATCAGCCCTGCTTACTTAAATGTACGTGGAATTTGTTTAATAACCTGTGTTAATATAGGAATTGTAGCAGTGTGTATCAAACCGTCATATACATCAGCATTCCTTATATAGGAACAACGTTGGTGGGGGACGTCAAGGCTTCGGATCTGACCTAAGAATTTAAAACAATATGGCGACTCTACATGGTTCGGTGGGATGTGTACAGCAGTTAACAGTAAGTTGACACGTTCGTTAAAGAGCGATTAACTTTATAGGGGTTTGAGTTCAATAAATAAGCTGCGCAAGGCTTATGAGTGTTGACGCACATATTAAATTTAAGGTGAGAATCCCAGCTGTTGTGCACTGTTGAATTTCAACAAGTGAAGAGTGATCTGATGGTTAATTAGATATACTGCTATAATTCTGTGTGTTGCAGAGTTATTTTGAGTTGTTGAGCCCTGTGGCTAGCTTCTGAAAGACGATTATTCCACGTGTAATAGGTCGATTTTTATGATTCATTCGCCTCAGAATGCGAGAACGTTATATTGAGCCTAGTGGGACGAAGAAGTCTCCCGAATTTAGAAATGATTTGAAGAAAAGGAAAAAATGTGAGACAGAATATTGGCTCTCCAGTGGATCTCTATTTCAAATAAATTTTAATGCCAAAATATGCTGTAAATTTCAGCTGTGAGTTACAAAGAATTGTTCAACCTATCATTTATTATCTATCGCTCGAATTTACATGGGGACCATGCTATAATGGTCTAGATGCTGATTTCAAATAAAAGGAGAATTTCATATAAATATTCAGATATTGTTCTCAGTAATTAATTCACTTGTAGAATTAGTGTGAATTTTTTATTAAAGATTTACTTAATCCATGACTTACCATTGAATCAACATGCGACATTGCACATCCTTTCTAAGACAAATATATCATTAAGGCGCTGGAATTTATTTTGTGATCTAATATTTTATTTTTTATTAAATGGCAAATTTAAGTTCATTCCTATGTGTTAACAATGGATGACAAGGAAATTCAACTGACCATTGTAAGGGTCTTTCTAGACATGGTCCAAATACGCTCCAGCGAAAATGTCCTTTTTCGCTAAAGCATATGATTAGACTAAATTGCATAACCGCTTAAATAAGATTAATATAAATAAATGATAACCAAATTTACATTCTTTAGGCCAGAAGCAAGTAAGATAAATCATAACATGGAATCGTGATATCTGTGCACGATAGTCAGATAAGTATATCTTGTGTATTCACATCCAAGTGAAAATATGAAGGTCTGCACTCACTCAATAATTCAGTAACATTTATTGTCATCATAAGGTCAATGTGGTTGTGCTTAGTGGTGCATGTGGTGCATTTAATGGAACTTCCAGGGTTTCATTTGTTTGATAACAGTTAACTTGTGATGCTCCCAAAAGGGTTATTCCTTAAGTAACGGTCAGCCAGGAGATTGAAGGCGATTACTGTTTAGGAAATTTCCTGTCTTTGGTGATCACGAAAATTTTGCCATGTTTAATAAACGAATATTTTAGTCACTATTGCAATTTCTGTGCATGGTAGTAGGAGATTAACACTCAAGATGGGTTAAGGACACCAGTTGATCATTTTGAGTGTAATTTAGCACTGGGTTTTGTCATTATTTAAGTTGTAATACGTGAGGATAATTTTATTAATCAGAATTCAATCAAGTAAATCACATTACATCAGATTAATTGATTTTTAGGATAATTAACTATTACGAGTCAATTACTGTATTCCAATTATTTTCAATTACTTGATACTGGTGTATTTCAGTTAACTCAATTGATTAGCAAACGTCAATTCTGAACTTGTACTTTAAGATCTCTTCTTCATTCTTTCCAATTAGTATTTCCATTCCTGTCAATCTACTTTTTAACGTAGTTGTGTTTCATTCAGCTTCAGTAATTAACGTAAATTATATGTTAATTTTTAATGTGGCATCCAATTTTCAGTCAGATTTCAGCTTCTTTCTGTTCATGTTTATTTCATAAATTCCTCTTTTAAGTGATAAGCAGTATGCTCATTCCGTAGCCTGCTTTTAGAGTAGTGATCCTTGTGGATCCCGAAGATTACGAAGTGGTTAACCGTCTGCGCCCTGAGACGAAAGACACGTAAGTAGGCGTATATCTGAGCAACCCCGAAGGCAGAAGTCGAAGATATGAAGAAATTATGCTCCAATCAGGATATAAAGGGTACAGTAATCTCTGCACATTATGCTCTGGTAACGAAGAACGACGATTAAGCAAAGCGATAACGCAACGCGAAACGTTTCGTTGCGTATATAATATTTATTTATGTATTTATTGTATGTACGATCTCAGGTAGCATGCTTGAACTTTTTTAATAATTGTGCTTTTTATTCCTTGGACACTAATGACAAGTTTACTTTTCATCGCGTCTACGACAAATAACGCAGCCATTCTTTCCGTTAGCGGTGTCCTCAACGAGGCTGCGAACTTTGTTGCTTTATCAAGTAGAACTCGATCTACTTTGCGTTTTAATTCACAATGTTTACACGCTTAATATTATAGATCGTGCTATTTAAAAGCTGCATCAAGGTCGTTGATACCCACATCAAATCGTGCCAGTTTTTTTGTCCAGTTTGGTTCCGGTTTTGCAGTAGTGATATCCAGGAAAATGGACTTCAAAGGGAACGCCATATATGACTTCGTTAATTAATCCACATGCCCTTTTCTTTTCAATATGGCTATGCTTCTTCTCCGCTATTCGATGATGTCGTCGCTTCATCACCATGGTATATGCTATTTGTGTAAGTACTACTATGTACATACTTGCATGTAAGAAAATTGCGTTGCATAAAATTGAAGGTATCTTTTATGTCGCCCTCTAATAACTACCATAAAACTTGTTCTGTAGGCCACCCACTGACCCGGGTGTGAAACTTCTAAATCTTTTGTTAAGAAGGCATCAGATTACACTATGCAACACATTTTAAAGTCACAAAAACTTTTTTCGAAAATGTAGGCACTCTTTATGTATTTCGACCTCCTGAATTCGAAAATGATACTGAAAACATCGTACCACCCACAGTTTTTGCACAAATCGCATACATTTTTAATTAAAAGTAGTGTAATTTAATGGTATTATAATAATATTCTGATTGATATTCTGAGCTTCACATGGGTTTTAGTGTTTATTATAATAGACATGAAAACACCATATGAAGCTCAGAAGCAGAACATCGCTTTCAACTGTTCAACACTTGCGCTCTTAGTGGCACGTAGCGAACTGTCACGTTGCAAATGACGCTGCATTTCCATCAGTGTGTTGTGTTTGTGGAAGGAAGTACGTGTTAGTCTTAGTGCAGAATGTCTACCCGAGGTTGTATAAACTCTCCTAACAGTTTTTGTTATATATGTGGTGAACTTGTGGTGAAAAAGGACAGATGAAACATTACTACTTTCGTGAAAAATGTCTACCATGCCTATTTCGGAGGGAAACTCGGCGACATCGATAAACCATGGGCTCCACAGATTGTGTGCATTTTGTGTGTAGAAGATTTACGACGGTGGGTGGCAGGAAAGAAGAAGTCATTACGATTTAGCATCCCTATAATCTGCCGAGAGCAACAGGATCATACCGACGACTGCTACTACTGCTCTTGTAAGTTAACTGGTTTCAACAAGAAAAACAAGAAGACTATTGAGTATCCGAACAACATTCGCTCAGCTATTCGTCCTATTACATATGGCCCGGATTTACGTACACCACAGCCTCCGCAGACATTAGATTTTGATGACAGTGATGACATGGATGCCGTGCAGGAGACGAATGATACTGACTTCGAAGTAGGCACAGATGAGACCCTTCTTCTGTTCGCTCAGCCAGATCTAAATGATTTAATCCTAGATCTGGGACTGTCAAAGAATAAAGCAGAGCTCCTAGGGTCAAGATTGCGTGGAAGACAAATTCTTAGAACCCGGAACGTCCTTTACATTTTATATAAAAACGGACTTTACATTCACGCAATATTTTTCTCATATTGACGTGTTAGTGTACTGCAGTGATGTAGAAGGTTTGATGGTTCAGTTCAACATTCCGTAAGCACCCGGTGACTGTAGAGTGTTCATTGATTCATCTAAAATGAGCCTGAAGTCAGTTCTGCTGCACAATGTTAACATGCATGCCTCAATGCCTGTCGCCCATTCTGTGCACCTGAAGGAAACATACGACAACATGAAGGTGCTTCTTACAACCATTCATTATGAGAATCACAACTGGATGGTGTGCAACGGTTTGAGAGTGTTGGGTATACTTCTAGGACAACAGACCGGATATACCAAGTTTCCTTGTTTCATCTGTGAATGGGGCAGTAATGCTCGTGACAAACATTGGGAGCAAGAGCAGTGGTCCCGAAGGTTGGAATTGGTTCCAGGGGACAAAAATATCAAGTGTGACGCTCTAGTGGAAAGGGACAGATTACTCTTGCCACCTCTTCCCCTCAAACTGGGCATAATGAAGCAGTTCGTCAAAGCATTACCTAGGTGTGGCAACTGTTTCAAATATCTATGTAACAAGTTCCCCTACCTGTCAGATGCTAAGCTGAAGGAGGGTGGGTTCAATGGTCCCGATATTCGGAAAGTACTGTAATGCTAGATGCAGATTTCCTTAATTCAATGAATGCCATGGAGCGAGAAGCCTGGACTTCCTTTAAGTGTGTGTTCCAAAACTTCCTGGGAAACAATCGCAGTCAAGAGTATGTCGACATAATGGAGAACATGCTGACGAAATTGAAAATGCTGGGATGATCAATGAGTTTGAAGTTGCACTTTTTACATTCTCACTTTGAATTTTTTCTCCAAACCTAGGTGCTGTAGGTGAGGAACAGGGTAAAAGGTTCCATCAGGGTATAAAGGACATGGAACGACGCTATCAGGAAACTTGGGATGATCGGATGATCGGCGACTACTGCTGGATGCTTCACCGTGAACACACAGAAATGCCACATAAGGCGAAAAACATGAGCCGCGCCATGACAACTAAGAACGCATGGAATGAATTACGTTAGTGCATGTTTTACCACATTCTCTGTATGCATCTTTTCACTGTGTGCATATTTCAATATGTTGTTGTTTTAAACATGTATTCTACTTCAGCATGATTCGTGTGCCATATATGTATGTACTATTTCAATATGTGATATCATTATTAACAATGTATACGTTTTGTGCCAAAACTGTGGGTGATACGATATTTTCAGTGTCGTTTTTGAATTCAGGAGGCAGAAATACACAAAGTAGACTTAATTTTGTGAAAAAATGATTTTTCCTCTTGCACAGTGTTATTAGTCCACCTAGTGATCAGCCTGTAAAATTGCTAAGTCTTTTGAACTGAATTATATTTTCGAACCCCCACCCCTATATAACACGAAAAAACTTGGTTAGTTGGGTGAATTTAGTTTTCCACGTCTTTTGAAATGAATGCGTACTTTTAGTCTCCCTGTATAACACGAACGAAGTTGAAGAGCTGTGGTTTTTTTTACAATATCACACGAAAACTGTGTACTTGTGCTTACAAAATGCATTAAATTAAAACTGAACTATCTGAAATTATAATCACAATATCGCATAAAACTGGTCATAATCATGGCATTACAAGGAAACAGAACTATCCGCAATGTCAAGTACGATATCACATAAAACTAGTGGTGATCAAGGCAGTACATGCAAACTGAACTATCTGCAATTTTAACAAGAATATTGCATAAATGCGTCTATGCGGTTATAATAATGACACTCCATGAAAACTGAAATAGGTTTCTGTAAATTTAAGCACAATATCGTATGAAACTAGTTACGATCATGACTAGATGAAAATTGAATTATCTGAAATTTTAATCACAATATCGCATAAAACTGGTCTTGTTGTGGTTATAATCATGGTAATGTATGAACAGTGAACTCTCTGTGGTTATATGCTAGAATTGTTTTTAATATTGAACATTTTGCTGAATTTGTAACATCCAGGTCGGTACAGACCTTTGCCAGATTTTGCAGAGCGTATAATTTAAATTGTTATTTGATAAAATTTAATATAAATGTATAAGTGTATATATAAAGAGTGACCCAAACTAAACTGACAATTCTTAGTATGTTGTGTGGGAAGGCAAACAGATCAGTTTTCAGGAAGGAACTCATGTCCAGAAACGGAAGGCTTGGACACTGTAGCGCATCGAAGTTTGAAATGTGTGTGCGTTCCGCATGTCGTCAATAAACCCAATATGTGTAGCACATCGGACTCATTACAAACGTGGTTCAAACTGTATATATCCTACGTCATTGCATCGACGGTGCTGAGCCTCAAGCACATGACCCAATACGTGCGGTTGTCTTTGAAAAATTTCAATCGCTCCGTGGACTCGAGCGATAAGGTCCTCCGCAGATGTTACAGGAGTGTCATACACCATACTCTTCATACCACTTACTTGGAAATGTCCGGATTCTCTAAGTCGTCTCCCAGTGGCCTCGAACGTAGAAAGTTTTGGGGTACGTCTGTTTGGAAAACGTTCCGCATACAATCTTGCAGCAGCTCTACCATTGTACCATTGTACCATTGTACATTGTAATCCGCTTTGCCGTATGCAAGTACCATGTCGGTCATTTCCGCAGCTGTGTACTGGTGCATGTCTCACTGCTGTTAACAACGTCACTGCACTGGCAGACTACAGTACACAACTGACGGAGTAGTTAGTTTGAATTTGAATACGGCAACACCCCGTGAGTCTGTTAGCGTGGGACGCTATGTAGGAACTGGGAAAGCTCGACCTATTAAGAAGAAGCTACTGGAATGGTTTTGATGGAAGACTTGATTGATGTAGCATAGGGAAAGGCAACTTCTGTATGATTGGAAAACGGAATATGCCAACTGAGGAGTGCAGTAAGTTGATAAATACTTGAGACTTAGGGCCCTGGCTCACAGCTGGTATTAGTATTTCGAGTCTCTCACTTGGTATTATAAGTTAGGGATATCCACATCATATACGGTAGTAAGATCAGTGCATAGACTTCCTTCTAAATTGCAGTAGCAGTGACTTATTGCAGTACAGCGGCAGAGCTGTTATACTTCGATTTCTTATACTTTGTGTATTAATTCACGGGGAGTTATTTCATTCGACTACTTGTAGTCATATATTCCAGTCCGCAACGGACAAGGGACCTACTGCGTCTCAACCAGCCATAGATACATGTTTATATCTAGAGGATGCATTATTTTAATGTTCGAGTCTACAGTCTGTGAGCGTTTTATTAAATTGCAGCAAGCATTCACGGAGTCCAGTAAAGTGAATTTGTCACTTTCTATCACTACTTTTTTAGTTCTTGGTACATTATCAGCATTTTATTTTCACTTATATACCTTTCTCTTTTGGATTAATTCAGATATATTAATTATCCTTGTTCCACAAGATAGTACTTACTGGTTTGCGTCCTATCACCCTACCCCTGAGAATACCTTGTGTATATCCCTTTAAATATAAAATTTGACGCAGAGTTTTCAGGTCTGGTCTGGCGCTCAATAACCTTAAGAGAGAGAAATAACGTTAATATTGGATGGGTAGCCACGGAAGTATTTTAATTAAAAGTAATAATTTGAAGTATCACAATCTGTGTCTTATAGTGTGGCGATTTATTGGCACGTTAGAGTTAGAGTAATCAGATCATTCAAGTTAGTAATTCGTAACATACATATTGTTGCCCGTCCGTTGTGCAAGATCGTGTCCACAACAATATGAACAGTTAAAATGTTAACTTACGTTTTCGAAGGAAATATCGAAGTATCCCTTCAAGAAAAATTTCTCAACGTCGTGGTCACAACCAACTGCCTTGGAATAATCGTCATGAATATTAACAAACATGATTTTTTTAAAGTGTAAGTAAAAGGAGACCTTAAATTATAATGCAGAACTCATTGTCCAGTCCGTATGGCTATTAACGCTGTAGCCTTGGTATATTTTCTTCTTCTTCAAGTCATACTAACAAGGCTCCATTTACTATGCCTAGATATTTCGACGATGTTTCGACTGTTTATAGATGCTAATGCTGCGGTTGATATTTCTGCAAATCGACTACGTAGAAGAATGAAAAAATCCTTGAACATACAGAAAACGTGCATTCCATATTGCCGCAGTTTTCCTTGACTAAATCAGAGGGCAACACGGAAGATCACGAGGTGAATCGTTCAAATGCGGGCTGTTTACGTTTAGAGTTATTTACTTGCACAACGCAAAAAAACACATATTTAAACAAGATTAGAAATTACATGAATAAGACATTACTAAACAAGAAGAATTACAACTGAAAATCGTCTCTTGCAATTACGTTATTTTATCAACAACTCACGTTCTTACGAAAGGAAACATTTTTCAATTATATGACTCTTAAATTGCATCCACTGAGCAATAACTCGTAATTGTTAAATAGTCACCAAGTTGATTCCTCGTATTTGGCCTTTATCTTGTATTTAACATTGATTATCCTTATATAATTAATTTCCTCGAACTTAACCTGTTTCTTACACGAGCTTCGTTCATTAGTTCCCTTGCTCTTACATGCTCCTATCGAGGATAGATTACAACCATATTCATTTGAGAAATGAATAAATTTACTTTAACTATCAATAAGTTTTGACCTACTTCAATAATCCCGCAAATTATCAGCAACAACAGCAAATCTCTTGCAATGCTGGAGTAACCTGACCAACTATGGTGAAAATGAGGTCTGATTAATAAACCACATTTCAATAACATCACATGAAAGAATACTTCAAACTACGCTTACATTCATTCCCACACACACAAGGGTCACAAAATGTATTTACACTGGTTTATTGGACTCCAAAACTTTATGTTTAATCATGATTTTTGCCCTTGGATGACTAACAAACTTTTCATCACAGATGACTTTCTATTAATTAAAATTTGCCATCAACTACACGATAATATGTGATAGAAAGTGTAAATCATAACTTATATAAAAATATTTGTCATTAAATGATGGCAGGGCCCAGAAATATTTGTAATTGAGAAGACTCTCCTAAAATTATAAATACGCACATAATCTGGGTTAACATATATCTCAGGAGAATACGTTGAGGTAATCCACATTTCAATTCACCATAAGTACAATAAAAATAGATTTTTCGACCATATTACAATGAACATGTTGAAAAAGGACTAAATGAAAAGGCTTAAAGAAACACAGTAGAGGAAGAGTGGATAGTCATGAAAAATGATGTCAGCAGGGCTGCTGAAGAAATGTAAGGAAGGAAGAAAAGATCAACTAAGAATCAGTGGATAACTCAGGAGATACTAGACCTGATTGATGAACGACGAAAATACAAGAATGCTAGAAATGAAGAGGGCAGAAAAGAATACAGGCGATTGAAGAATGAAGTGGATAGAAAGCGCAAGGTAACTAAGGAAGACTGGCTGAAGGAGCAGTGCAAGGATGTTGAAGGTTGTATAGTTCTAGGAAAGGTAGATGCTGAATACAGGAGAATCAAGGAAAACTTTGGAGAAAGGAAATATAGGTGTGTGATATTAAGAGCCCAGATGGAAAGCCACTTCTAGGGTAAGAAGACAAAGCAGAAAGATGGCAGGAACATATCGAACAGTTGCATCAAGGTGAAGATGTAGATAATTTGGTTCTGGAACTAGAAGAGGCTGTTGATGCTGATGAAATGGGAGACCCAATTTGGAGGTCAGAGTTTGACAGAGCTGTGAGCGACCTAAACAGGAACAAGGCACCTGGAATTTATGACATTCCCTCTGAATTGCTGACTGCCTTAGGAGAAACCAGCATGGCAATGCTATTCCTTTTAGTGTGTAAGATGTATGAGACACGAGAAGTCCCATCCGATTTTCGGCAGAATGTTGTTATACTTATTCCTAAGAAATCCGGTGTTGACAGGTGTGAAAATTATCGCACCATTAATTTAGTATCTCATGCCTGCAAAAGTGTAACACGTATTATTTAAAGAAGAATGGAAAAACAAGTTGAAGCTGAGTTGGGAGAAGATCAATTTGGCTTGAGAAGAAATGTAGGAACACTTGAAGCAATTCTGACTTTACGTCTGATCATAGAGGAACGAATCAAGAAGGACAAGCCCACGTACATGGCATTCGTAGATCTAGAAGAGGAATTTGATAATGTTGATTGGATCCAGCTATTTAAGATTCAGAAGGTGACTGGGATCAGACGCCGAGAACGAAGAATTATCTACAATCTGTATAAAAATCAGTCTGCAGTGATAAGAATAGAGGGCTTTGAAAAAGAAGCGGCAATCTACAAAGGAGTGAGGCAAGGCTGCAGCTTGTCTACCCTCCTTTACAAAATTTACATAGAACATACAGTAAAGGAAATCAAAGAGAATTTGGAAAGGGAATCACAATCCAAGGAGAGGAAATCAAAACCATGAGATTTGCCGATGATGTTGTTATTTTATTTGAGACTGCAGAAGATCTTGAGAAGCTGCTGAATGGTATGGACGAAGTCTTTGGTAGGGAGTTAAAGATGAAAGCAAATAAGTCCAAAACAAAAGTAATAGTGCAGTCGAACGAAGGCAGGTGATGCAAGAAATATTAAATTAGGAAATGAAGTCTTAAAGGAAGTAGATGAATATTGTTACTCGGGTAGTAAAATAACTAACGATGGCAGAAGTATGGAGGACATAAAATGCAGATTAGCACACGCAAGGGAGAGATGTCTTATGAAAAGGAATTTGCTCACTTCAAACATTGATATAGGAATTAGAAAGATATTTTTGAAGATTTTCGTGTGGAGCTTGGCATTGTATGGAAGTGAAACATGGACGATAACTAGCTCAAAACAAAAGAGAATAGAAGTTTTTGAAATGTGGTGTTACAGAAGAATGCTGAAGGTGAGATGGATAGGTCGAATCACGAATTAAGGGGTACTGAATCGAATTGGTGAGAGGAGATCGATTTGGCTAAATTTGACGAGAAGAAGGGATAGAATGACAGGACACATCTTAAGACACCCAGGACTTGTTCAGTTGGTTTTGGAAGGTAGTGTAGTTTGTAAGAACTGTATGGGTAGATCAAGGTGTGAATATGACAAGCAGATTAGAGCAGATGTAGGATGTAGTAGTTATGTAGAAATGAAAAGGTTAGCATAGGATAGGGTGGCATGGAAGGCTGCATCAAACCAGTCTATGGACTGATGACTCAAACAACAACATTACAATATATATTATAAAAGGTGGTCATTGAGCGTCTCTTTAATTTTATTTCCTAATATTTCGTGTACTGTTCTCCTCAAAAATATTGATCTCGTGGCGTACCTCAGAAATCAGAAAGGCTAGTACTGGTTTGTCCAAAGTCGATGTTATATTTTCAATGGTATCTGCTTTGTCGTGCTAATGTTCTACATGTTGTAGTGCAGATTCCTGCTTATGTTGCATTTCTTTTAAAGATAGGTAATTTCGGAATTAAAAGTTACGTGAAGGCTTTTCCATGTATGGTTTGCGTTATTGCTTGTGTTACATTACGTGTCATTTCGTTCAAATGTAAATTTCACCGTTTATTTCTGTGTCATGAAGTGCCGAAGATATTATTAAATTGTCGGCACAACTGCATTAGAATGTGTACTATGGCCAGTGTTGCCAAATATACCGTCGTTGTCGTATCCCAGAAATGTAAATAGTCATCAGTATAAAATTGACGTTATATTAATGTTGGAGAATGTAGAGTGGTCATTATTGTTAATATGGGTACAAGGATAAGTCGAAATGAATACTATCTGCCACTAAATTACATGTATAACTTATTTCGTAAAAAAAGCATACTTTGGAAGTAAATGGTCTTGTGACGAATTTTTAAGATCAGAAGTGAGAAGTGATTGAGCAAGGTTTTGATCTATGTATCTTTACACCCAAGTATTAATAAGATTGAAAGCATTGTCTTCATTTCTGGAGTAATATTTCATTCCGAAGTGTAAGATTTTGTACAAGCGGAAGTTTTGTGACGTTGAAAATACACGCTCTTTGAAATTTTATCCTTGTGTGCAAATGAATAATGTAAATCACTCCGTGCAGCGAATCTACGAATGACTGGATGGATAACACCGATGGGATATTTACAGGTTCTTGGACATGATCGTTGTGATACATGCACTGTTGTGCATTTTCATTATTTACCAAAACGATCATGTCAAATATCGGCACAAGTGGAACAACTTAAATTTAATGATCTTCAATCACTAAAAATAATTTAATGTTGTATATTGCCGTAAGTACTATTATTTTCTGAAAATGTCAATAAATTGCATTAAGGATCCAGAATAAACGTGAAGGTTCCTGCGTTTCAATTAAGTGCCCCGGTCACGGATTTCATGGTACCGTAAGTGGGTATTAAGGGAGTGGAGGATTAATTTTAACGAAAGTCTAGAGCTTGGTTACCGAGAATTAAACTTTCATGAATCATGTGCACTAACACTCGGTTAATAATGGATGCGGAATTTGAGGACTTAGAGGTTTTTATTTCAGTATTATGATTTAGTAATTAAGATCTTCGATTCATGCAGACACTCCGGCATTAAATACGGATTTGTTTCACATGCCATACGACCGCCATGTGAATATTAAATTAATAGTGGGCTCAGTTGATGGTTTGTTCCGCTCCTTTCTTCGTTCTTCATTTTCGTCCTATTGGTAAACAAATTTCAGTTTAAATTTAGTAAGCTCCTTTTACTCGGTAGAGTAGCCCGTAGTAAGAATCCTTATGTACGCCATCAAGATTTGGCGAACAATGAAAACATGGGAGGTGTGGAAAATAGCATGAGCAATGTATGTTCTAAAACAATGGCTGCTGGGTCAGCATTTTTGCACGAGGTCATTGACACCTACTTGAGCAGTAAGGCTATGTCGATTCAGGAATGAGGTCATTGACCCCTAGTTAACTAGTATGGCTATGTAGGTTCCAGACCATTGAAAGCAGAATAACGACATGACGTTGCGTACGAGAGCAAGCCTAACCGCACAGACACTATTGGAGGGGCCTAAGTGGTCAGGAAATGATCTGGAGTGCTGCTGAACCCCAGGCAAGGTTATTACATCATATACATGTGCACGAGGGCAATGCTAACCTCACTGGCCAAAGCGGAGTGTTTTGACCGCTGGGTGAAATTATGAAGTCATACTCTTACATGCGAGTGGAATGCTAACCTCACGGGCCATATTGGAGGGGCCGAATCGGAAGGGCACCCCGTGGAAGACCCGAGTCGGTATGGTCGCGGACCCCTTTGGAGGCGCTGAATCGATCGGGCGCCCATGGAGGAGCCACAAAACGTTAGGTGACCTGCAGATGAGGTTAAGACGTCATTATGATGTGTTAACCTAACCTTGCGGGCGATCGCTAACCAAACCTCACACACACAGGCTCCCCTTGGAAGAGTCCGATCGGTTAGGTGACTGGTAGTTGAGGTTATGTCGTACTAAACTAACCTCGCTACTTTTAACGCCATTCTAACATTAGACAGGTTCCCCTTGGAGAATCCGAACTAATGAGGTGATTTGTAGGTGTGGTTAACACGTGTGTTAAACTAACCTTGGCCACGAACTATAATCTGACCTCAAACACGCTCTTTGTCGTCTCCCCCTTGGAGAAGTGACAGAGCTGTGACTTAATAAGCGAGGGCAATCTAAAAATGCATGCTTATCTTTACATAACCGAACGCGCAGGCATACTCCTGTCAGAGCTGAGACGTCACAGCTAGAGAAATATAAGTGCGCCCTCACGGCGACTTCGTGAGTTACTGTGATCGAAAGGCTATCAGATCCCGCTAGAGAGATAAAGAGGGGGAGTAGCTAGTGCACATCTGCGGGTTTGTAAGTTAATCTAAAACGGATTACTCACCCACTCATAGGCTCTTTGCCTGCCACCCCTGGTGTGGTGACGGAGCTGTGACGTAATAAACGCGGGCAATTTAAAATGCATGCTTATCTTTACACATCCGAAAACACAGGCCTTCAACCGACAGAGCTGTGACGTCACAGCGTGGGTGATTTTGAAATGCGGACTGCTGGCTAAGGGTGCATGACGTTATAACCTAATGCGAGCTCATTCGTTGTCCCGTTTCTCTGCGATGTCGGATTTATGATGAGATGAACCTTTTAAGGTGGATTTTTTATAACTGGATACTCTTCCTGACGTCAGCCTCCTCGGGGAAGATAATAAGAAAAAATGAATGACATGATATATGATTGTAAGAAGAGAGAGGGTAAAAGCCGGTAGTGACACATAGCCTTCTCCTGTCGAATAGTATCGAGATGTCAGCTCAAAGCTTTTCGTCTCCATCCAACGGACACATAACCATCAACGGCGTTATATGCCCCCACTCCATATGGGCACTGCGGGGAGGATTGGAACTAAATCAAGTCTTTGCTGGGCACACACTATCTAGTAATTAAGAATAGTATACCACCACCTACCTTAACCTGTCAGACTGAATGTCTCAGGTGGTTGAGACGCTGGCCGTCCGTCGCAAACTTTGCAGGGTCGATCACATTTACATAATGCTGACTTAATACAACAGCCTCTATAAATTCTCAGAACTAGATATTCTACAGCCAAATTTTCATAAAAATAAAATAGTGACAATTAGGGAAACATTTGATATGTTTGAGGAGGGGAAGCGAATACAATAAGAAGAACATTTTAAATTGAATTAAAATTGAGATATAATGAAATATTTAAAAACTTAAACGTACTAACGGTTATACTACAATCTTGGTTATGCTGCCGACAAGGTTGCTGTACTACTAATATCTTACCGTGAAGCGGTAACATGCATCCAGAATTGTAATTCCCCTGCAACATTCAAATTAAGAAACATTTATTATTTATGAATTTAAGTTTTCAAAACATATTATACTATTCATGTTATGTTTCGCGAGGAATTTGATGCAGTTCTTGCCTTAATCTCATCTACGAAAGGAGTAGCGTACTTAGATAAAAGTCATGGTGGTAAACACTGAATCAGATGTTCCTTGTGAAATATTATCAGGTACAGGAAAGAAGGGGAAATTTTCCTCCATACAATGTCTACAGTTTACAATCATCGGATTAGGTCCATCGCAATTGTATTCAACGTGATGTTCACTTCGAAGCTTGTAATGTCGTCGACAGCGTCTGCATGAAGCTACATCGATTGACATTTCCCTGTGGGAAGTTAGGATGTCCCGAAAAGCATCTACGAAAGGAGTGGCGAACTTAGATAAAAAAATGGTGGTAAACACTGAATCAGATGTTTTGGCATATGATATAAGGTTCTATGTTTATAGAACATCTTAATAGCCTCACTTACTTGAGGTAGGTAAATGAGGCTTAGCATATTAGTTTCGCTGGTAGGCGAACAGCTTCCACATTCACAGTTTTGTTTGTTATCAAGACGATTTTTTCTAACCGTGTAGCCTTTTTCTTCTTTGCGTACCATAGTGCACGGTGTAGAAGCACACACTAATGATTATGATGATGGGCTATTCTTATTTATAGTCTTATAAATATTCGTTACTGGATGGTAAGTAATATCACTCATATGATCAATAAGACGATAGAGTGTTGTGTTACCAGGAATATTTTCAGATGTTTCAAATTCTAAACTAATATGGACAGGAGATTATTGTATTGATTTTTCATGATAAGAACAGTCTATAACTACAATCGTTGCTTTATTTTTAAATTCTTCAGGCGAAATAGCGGACAATCTTCTTTCTTATAATACGATAATTTGAATTTACAAAACATGTCATAGAGCAACCCAACTTTATTTTTCTCATAATTTATGTCCATGTTTTCGTAGGGATACGTAATTCCGTTGATATATAATCTAATATTTCTTAATTTACAGTGATTTATCGGTGTGCTATATTTTTCATGTTCGAATTTACGATGGGTTTGAAGTCCACAAATAATATACAAAGGCTTTTGAATAAAACGTGACGATTTAAGAGCCCAGCTTTGCATGTTTGTAGGTGATAACAAAGGATACATATGCAGGTCCCAACTTCGAAAACGTATAGGTAGTGGTGTATCTTTTCTACAACCTTGAGCAATCGAAGTTTTTCTCGACAAGATAATGTTGCATATGGACTACTCCACAATATACGATGAAGAGAAATTTTCGAGTCTACTGGTGATTCTGCTGGTTCAAGAGAATTGTAATCACTTTGATCACGGATCAGAATTAGCTCTTGTTTTGCGTTGATTGCAATACGTCCAAAATCAACAGCGAAGCCGAGAATATATTTTAATGGTAACATACCAGATAAAGTACCGCCTGATTAATCGTCAAGTTGTTATTAGCTTTTGGACACCATCCTGCCATCCATAAAGTATTGCTTTCTTCATCACTGTAAGAAGAGTAGAGTTTCATTGCACATGTAATACCAAAATTCTTCGATCAATCATTTTCCACATTATTTACTTCATAACGCGCTTCAGAAAAGAGAAAAGCTAGACCATGATTGTTTATTTGAGATGTGCTTGGTTCTTTTCCATCTGGCTTATCCAAACGTCCTTCAATATAGAGGTAGCTTTCGTGTGGTAGTGTGTATACAACTTGCTGGTTAATGATAAAACGAATGTCATCATTGTCATTGAGTCCAAACGTAAAAGGCTGATCAGAATGAAACTCAATTCTTACAACACCATCATCAGTTTCTACTGTGTTCATAACGTCTAGCATTTCTTCCAATTTGTTGCTTTATTTTTAACTGCTTCAGGCGAAATTAACGGGCGATCTTCGTTCTGATAATACGATGATTGTAAGGATACATACAATCTTGTAACAATACTCGTTAGTGGATTGTAAGTGGCATTACTCATATAAATAATAAGAACTAGACTGTTGTGTTAGCAGGAATACGTTCAGATGTTACAAATTCTAAACTAATATCGACAGGAGATTCTTTTGTTGATTCTTCATGATAAGAGCAGTTTATAACTACAATCGGTGCTTTATTTTTAAATTCTTCAGGCGAGAATTCCCTGACAGTAGCGATATCACATACTAATCGTAATAGAACTTGCTTACGCCTTCGCGCACATTATAGATATTATTGTAGATTTCCAACGACACAAGTCCAAGATATGTAGCTGATGGCCGAGTTCGATCGGTGGATTAAAGTATGTGTGATGTTTCTCACTGTAATTGAGAACTTGTAATTATTATTACTGAAATTCTCGTCGCTAACTGTTCAGTTAAAGTACTTTCAATGTAGTCATTAATATCGTCTACTGAATAACTGCCTGACAGTACCGGTACAATATATACTTTTTAGTATCTTTCCATCGACACAATTTTTAGATGATCAAGATGATAAAGAAGTACTAATGGTTTCTCACGAATAGTATGACCACTTTCCTCTGCAATAATAAAGTCGTGCAAGACGTGTGAAGGTCTTTCATTACTATACCAGTCTGTAATAATATTACAAGTGACGTTTACATGATAATCATCGAAGAGTGTTATAGGTTGATTGGGCTCATAACGTACGTTGGGTATGAGTAATGTGAAGGTTTTGCACCGTTGGTCATCACGTGCACACTGATGCCCTGTGTCTACTCTCTGAATTTGATATAAGAGCAAAAGCCATGATCGTCTCGCTCTTGCTGCGCGTAGTGCCTAAGTGATTGCTTCTTGCGGATTGTATTCCCCTCGATTAGCTTTTCGTGCAGCCTCTACAAATTCTTTCCGTCCAACCGTTTTAATCCTCTTATAGGATAATCTGCTTGTTGTCATCTGTTAACTCCTTGGTCTTCGCAAACCTGTAGTATATCTTCTGAATGTACATCGCGTTTAATACACCATTTCATAATGGTTTAAGATGAACTTTGTATGCTACGTACGTGTGTCGATCTAAATTAATGTGTATATTATGTTTATTAACAATTCTAAGACTCATGTTACTAATGTGATTTATAGGCACAAGACGTAAAGAAGTGCAGACGGTTTCCCACGAATAGTATAACCACTTTCCTCTGTAAAAATAAAGTCGTGCAGGACCTGTGAAGGTTTTTGATTATTATACGTGTCTGTAATAATATTACAACTGATGTTTACATGATAATCATAGAAGAGGGTTATACGTTGATCGTTATGTGTGTTATTGCTCACAGTAATTTAACACTTGTAATTAGTATTACTAATACTCTCGTCACTAAACTGTTCAATTAAACTACTTTCAATGTAGTCATGAATATCGCCTACTGAATAACTGCCTGAGAGTAGCGGTATCAGATACTCATCTTAATAGAACTTGTTTACGCCATCACGCATATTATACATTTTACTGAGCTTTCAACGACACAAGTCCAAGACTATGTGGCTGATGGCCCAGTTTGATCAGTGGATTAAAATAGACGGTTGTTTCAGGTACTTCTCCGCGTACAGTGAACATTCTTGCACAGTTGGTCATCACGTGCACACTGATGCTCTTTGTCTACTGTCTGGCATTGATATAAGAACATAAGACACAATCGTTCGCACATGCGTGTATTGAATTTTTTCACGCGGTTTTTACTGTAAGGAATGTCTGCACTGCTTCCGAAATAACATATGAGCTCAAATGCAGGCTCTAAGTCTCCATAGCTATCGAAATACTATACATTAGATTTACGTTTACGTAGGCAACGTAATGAGTTCCAGGTCCGCGACTGTTTTCTAAGTTAATTAGAGAATTCTAACGTTCACGTGGGCATGCTGGTAGTTGATCGCGCACAAAATCACCGCGAAAATAATGAATTCCTAGTTGTTTAGCAAACGTATCATCGTGGGTTGCGGTAGTGCTTTCAGTAGACATTGTTTAGTGATATGTAGATGCTAAACACCTTCTCTATGGCGCTGGCTTCATGGACCCTCTTCCTCGTAATGGAATTGCCTCCACTGTCTTGTTATGACCTTCATTCTCTTTCAACTGCTGCTTCACTATAATTGAGAACGTGTAATTATTAATATTAAAACTCGCATCGTTAAACATTTGCTACAGCACTTGAATCACCCAGCAAAGACCCTAAAGCTGCTAGCCCAGCAAACAGTGCAGGAAGAAATCCTCCTCATTTTTGGAAGAGGAATAATTAGTGCATGTTTGCAAAACAATGCTCTGCACTTTGGAGTATTTCTCGCTCTTGCTGCGCGTAGTGCCTTGCTAATGGCTATTCGCGGATTGTATTCCCCTCGAGCAGATCCTCGTGCAGCGTTTACAACTTATTTCCGTCCAACAGTTTTAGTCTTCTTCTTTATAACCTTTTGATATCGTTGTTTCACCATATTGTACACGAGCTTACACGTCAAGAGCGATTTGTGAACTGATAATTGCTTCTGGATTCGTTTGATGTAAATGTATATTACCATGGGCTACTTCATTATTCAGTTACCACGACGATTATAAAGCAGCAAGACACGCTACCTGTTAGTGACGTAGTGCCACATCTGTTACCTTGTTCTGGTACAACTACACAACGGCGTCATAGAACGTTGTTTCCTTTTACCATTCGAAGTGTTATATCTGTCCCATCGGGAAGCGAGAAGACCAATATTTTACTCACACTCATCACCTCATTAAATGGCATACGCTTCGAGAATGTTTAAGTTTTAGCAAAGGCACTCTATCAACCACTATATACTATTCTACAATTTGTAAAGCAGGATCTGGATAAAAATTGTTTCAAATATTTTCAATATAATGCGCAAGAGCAAGTACCACCATGGGATGATGTGCTTCCCAATTCTCTTATGATCTTTGACGATGTCGCTACAGAACGGCAAAACGATATTCGTACATACATTGACTGACAGTGACAATGCAACACCAAGGAGGAGTGGTTCGAAAGGGATGAAAGTTGGGGAAAAAACAGAGACGGCACGGACGAATAATTGAGGTTTATTTCAAACCGATATGCAGGTTACACAATGCGCACGGCATCGACTCAGTAGGATGTAGGACCACCGCGAGCGGCGATGCACGCAGAAACACGTCGAGGTACAGAGTCAATAAGAGTGCGGATGGTGTCCTGAGGGATGGTTCTCCATTCTCTGTCAACCATTTGCCACAGTTGGTCGTCCGTACGAGGCTGGGGCAGAGTTTGCAAACGGCGTCCAATGAGATCCCACACGTGTTCGATTGGTGAGAGATCCGGAGAGTACGCTGGCCACGGAAGCATCTGTACACCTCGTAGAGCCTGTTGGGAGATGCAAGCAGTGTGTGGGCAGGCATTATCCTGCTGAAACAGAGCATTGGGCACCCCTGAAGGTACGGGAGTGCCACCGGCCGCAGCACATGCTGCACGTAGCGGTGGGCATTTAACGTGCCTTGAATACGCACTAGAGGTGACGTGGAATCATACGCAATAGCGCCCCAAACCATGATGCCGCGTTGTCTAGCGGTAGGGCGCTCCACAGTTACTGCCGGATTTGACCTTTCTCCACGCCGACGCCACACTCGTCTGCGGTGACTATCACTGACAGAACAGAAGCGTGACTCATCGGAGAACACGACGTTCCGCCATTCCCTCATCCAAGTCGCTCTAGCCCGGCACCATGCCAGGCGTGCACGTCTATGCTGTGGAGTCAATGGTAGTCTTCTGAGCGTACGCCGGGAGTGCAGGCCTCCTTCAACCAATCCACGGGAAATTGTTCTGGTCGATATTGGAACGGCCAGGGTGTCTTGCACATGCTGACGAATGGCGGTTGACGTGGCGTGCGGGGCTGCCACCGCTTGGTGGCGGATGCGCCGATCCTCGCGTGCTGACGTCACTCGGGCTGCGCCTGGACCCCTCGCACGTGCCACATGTCCCTGCGCCAACCATCGTCGCCACAGGCGCTGCACCGTGGACACATCCCTATGGGTATCGGCTGCGATTTGACGAAGCGACCAACCTGCCCTTCTCAGCCCGATCACCATACCCCTCGTAAAGTCGTCTGTCTGCTGGAAATGCCTCCGTTGACGGCGGCCTGGCATTCTTAGCTATACACGTGTCCTGTGGCACACGACAACACGTTCTACAATGACTGTCGGCTGAGAAATCACGGTACGAAGTGGGCCATTCGCCAACGCCGGGTCCCATTTATCGTTCGCTACGTTACGCAGCACAGCGGCGCATTTCACATCATGAGCATACCTCAGTGACGTCAGTCCACCCTGCAATTGGCATAAAGTTCTGACCACTCCTTCTTGGTGTTGCATTTGCTCTGTCAGTCTGTGTACTTTAGTATGGGACGACATAAATACGTAGATTGCATCTATTTATGTCAAACCTATTCTGGTATGCCTGAGGAGTTGATGCGCGACAACGTAAATATTATTGTGCTTTTTCGGGAAGATGAACGCAACAAGCGACATGTGTTTGATGATCACGTTAACGCTGATATGACATTCAATGACTTTAATGTTATGTGTGCTACATGCTGGTTTTCATATTGTTACGGCCTTTTAGTTACTGATAAAGAAAGTGATATTCATTTTGAACGGTAGTGTATGGATTTTGATCATTATATATGCATCAGCGCAGAGTTACAGGCTCCACTTCATCGAAAACGGCGATCATGACAACATGCAGCAAAGAGATTACAAAACATAAAATCCGTGCTCGAACGAATACTCCACGAAAATTTCAAGAGTTAAACGTATTCAAGCAGACACTCATATAATTTTGAAAACGCAACTAGGTACACCACTGAAGGATATTTTAATTCTAATTGATTGCCAAAGTCTGTTCCAGTGCAAACATCTCATATTAAAGAGAAGCAAGAACGAGAAAAGCCTGAAGGAGAAGAAGAAGATAAGCAGGATGAGGAAGAGGAGAAACAGAATATGGATGAAGAATAGGATGAGGAAGAAGAACTTAACAATATTTCACAATCTAAGCGAGTTAAGATTTTAACTACAGATGTTATTGCTAAACATCCACTACATAAAGACAAGATCTACATCATTAGTCTGCGGATATGATCACACCACAATATCTTAATCAGTTTAAGATTTTATTCAAAATACCTATGAATCTCACTTTGCTCCTAATATAGAAAAACTCTTTACAGGACAAACTGACATAACATACTGTACCAGGAAGGCCTAGGTCCTGGCACATATAAATTAAAAACTTTATTTCCAGCATACAATTCCATTCCAATACGTGAGCAGCAGTGTGAAAGAATGTTATAGTACCTACCACACTTCACGAGCAAGTCAAGCAAGGTCAAGTGACGTCACCGCCGCTTACTGCTTACTTCCGCTACAGATATTTCTAGACGTTCTTTCATTAACTTTTTAACGCCTGGACCGATTAAAATTAGACCAACGCTAAACTATACCTAATATTATAGAAGTAATACCCTGCAAATTTCAAGTCAATCCATCCAGTAGTTTTCGAAATGTAACGATTTAAGGTTTGTTGAAGAATGAACACCCCTCCGTCAGCTGATTCATAGCGCCTCCCACCTGGCGTGTATATATATGCCACTGGGCCAAGGCCAGGGAGAGAGCAGTCTGACCTGTGTGGCGAGTACAGTCTGTCAGTGCAGTCTCGTCAGTGAAGAAAGTATGCTCCGTCACGATTGGCGAGGACGTGGTTATGGCCATGATGGAACGCCGTTGAACTAGTACCGTACGTGATGTTCCAATACGCCACGATGACGGTAAAATTGTAGACGTTTCCGTAATATAACATTTGTGAAATTATTGCCTGAAAATGACCATAATTAGGAGTGAGAATTCAAGTTACTGATATTTAACGGATTGGTACACTTTACTAATTTCGTGTAATTGTGGACTATGACGATATCTTAAATCATTGTGTGTGGCAAAACGGAAATCATAATTAACGACAATTTTAATCATTCTAGGACACACTCCTTTAAGACAATATAACAATGAACTGTGTGTAACCTTATTTTCTTAATATTTGTTCCATAACAGGACAAGACTTCGCTATTTTTCCCAGTGAACTTTCTCGACCTTTCGATCAACACTATAATAAACACAGAGAATATTAAGAACATTTTATGGTCATATTAAATAATTCAGACTAGTGTTATATAAACACCACTATAAAATCACCCTAATCTGCCAGCAACAATTGTTCAGAGACTGTGATAAAACTATTGCAAATTACATTTTCAAGTGTTTGGACTGTGTTTATTACTTCGCCATCAGAATTTCAGACGTAATCAGTGACGATTATTAACTGTGTTTTGTGCCACAAGGACACTAAATATTAATTTAATATCGTAAAATTACAGTTAAAACAGAACTGTGTATCACGACAGTGAGTGGTAATAATTTCCGTGATTACTGAATTGCTCAGTGCCAATTAAAATTTCCGTGTGCTAATATCACCTTCAAGAGTGACGGAAATCTTGGCGAAACACTACATCCTGCTACATCGACATCATTCCTTCATCTATGGTACCCATCGAGGGACGTCAACGTGGTCTCTTCACGGAACATCGCCGAGTTCGAGTCTTCTTCCGCACTCCGCGGAATGTTCTAGACACCGAGTCTCCGACTTCAACATTCGTAAGCAGGTATTTCTATTCTGAGTGAGTAATTACAAACTGACAGACTTTTACCAAACAGTTAATCCAATACAGTGATATTATCAGTGCTTCATGTGAATAGTATTCCATAATTTTCTCGTCGTATCCAAGAAGTTCACATTCTGTGATAAATGTATTTCAAAGTTAATAAATAATTCAAATTCACGTTACCTAGATAGACTTTAGGGTTTTCAGGTGCTTTATTATCATTTCTTACAATCCAAACTGAGAGACACTCCACAAGAGTTTAAATATTTTACTCATTTTTTATAAATGTCTGTGTGTTCATTTTTTTGTGATTTAAAACTTAGAAAGGCTCTAGGTGCAAAATTGGTATCTTATGTTCTCACGAGATTTAAAAAGACTGTAGGATATTAATGTCCCATGAAGGAGTGATATTTATTTTCAAACTGACTTCAAGAAGGTCACGATATAAATCTTCGATTTTGACAAATATTGATGATAGATTTGAGTTCTACAGTAAGATTGCAGGGTGATCTATCTACTGATATTATTAATAAATTATATAGAAAAAGATATAACCATCTAGTATTCGCCCTGCGATTCTATCCTTCTCTGTATCGTCTCCAAAAGCACAGTACACTACCTGAGATCCTTCTCTTGCCCAAAACCCACTATCATTACGTGGTACAATACGGTATTTGCTATGAAGACTCCTGTATCTGGAAATGTTATTCTAATATTATGATTAATGCTAATAGTCTCTTCGTAAAGGTGTTACCTTACTATCTCACGAATACCTGTAAATGATGTAATTTTACAACATGATCTTCACAAATATTAAGCAAAGTTTGCTAGTGACGCAACACGATGTAATTGCAAGAGGACGGCAGCTGTAAATGCAAATTACACTCGCAAGGATCGCGAGTCTTTTCTAAGCTGTTTCTTTCACATCAACCAACTGAACGTGGTCTTCATTTTACCTACAAGCCTTTGTTGCCGTATGTACACGTAAGAGACTCCAATGACCGTAACATACTCGTAGACCATTTACAACTTCAAAGAGCTTCGCAAGATGCCGGTCACAGAGGTCACGAAGCAGAATTTCTAGAAATAGAGAGATAATTACCTCATACGGGAATTATTCAGTAATTGCTCGTTAAGATAGGACGTCACCCGTACGATAAGCATCGCACAAGTGTTACATAAAGCAGCTCGTCGCACCTACTATCGCAGACGCGTTATTACACGCGGGAAAGATGATCTCTGGCAAGCAGACTTAGAAGAAATTATTCCACATGCCTCTAGGAATAAGGGGTATAAGTATCTACTTACTGTCATCGATGTGTACTCTAAGTTTGCTTTTGAACACCTGTGCGTTCTAAGTCAGCAGCTCAAGTCAAAGGCACATTTAAAGTTATTGTTGAAAAATAAAAAACGCTGCCCAAGGCTTCTTCAAACCAATCAAGGTAAAGAGTTTTATAACAAGGAATTTTCTTCCTTCCTCAAGTTAATTTGTATTCACCACTATTATACGTACAGAAATCCCAAGGCAAGTGTTGTAAAACGCTTTAATCGTACACTCCAGACAATGATATGGCGATAATTTACAGCTCACGGTTCTTATGGTTGGGTTGAACTGCTACGTAGACTTGTGTCTACCTCCAACGATACACATCATCGCAATATCTTCACAAAGCCACGACTTGTTACTAAGAATACATCACGCTTAGATGCTATTCATGTTGTAATCAAAATGGCAGATCCAAACCTCCATCTCTTTAAGAAGGGTATTTCGTTCGCATCAGCAAGCACAAGTATATCTTTGTAAAGGGGTACACACCTATCTGGGGCACAGACATTTTTCAAATCAGGAGTATTAAGCATACTAATCTGGTTACGTATTTACATCGCGAACTTTCAGGACAGCCTATCGAAGGAGGATTATGCATCGAAGAACTGCAGAAAACAGGATGTTCTAATCACTATTTAATCGAACGTGCTATTGTTCCTTGTGAAAATAGAATGCATGTCAAATGGCTTTGTTTAATAACAACTTCCATTCATGGATTAATATAGAGAATGAACTTTAAAACTTGATTTAAATTCTGGAACATCTACTACTCTTTCTTCTACTTCATCATACACGTTTAAACTTGCAAGTCAACATTATTACTAGTAGTTAATTTAGGACATGTTGTAGGGTAGGAATAATATTTAAAAAATCTCTAACACTTGCATTATGTTTCATAAAACGTATTTATTTTAGTATATATACATTTTTCTTTCTTCAAGTATATCTGTTCTATCCTTTCTTACATAGAATACTTCTACTGTCTTCGCTGTTTAAAGTCACTACCCAATGAAAGTTATCCTTTCATTGCACCGGCAAAGACAAGTAATGCTATCTTCTCAGCAACTGTAGCATTAGGTGACGTCACACGATGCATAGCCTTACGAAGCAGATTTTCAGCGGTTACACGTATTAGTTCAGGTCTGTTTTGACGATACGCAACGTCCTTCTCTTTGCAGGCAGCATGTAACATATTAATACAGGATCACCACGTACCAAGCGGACGGCAAGTCGTGTTCCAAGGCCGTAGTATCTGTAACTAGGAAGGTGAAGCTCAAAAGGAAGGAGGTCAATCATCTTATTGATCAGTCCATGCACAGCATGCTTCCTCACCTTCCTCCCAGCACGTTTCTTCACCATTTTCTGCGACAGCTGGCTTACTAATTTCGCAGCCATGGTAAGTCTTTACAAGCGAAGACAACTTGTTAGCTTTAAGTCGTGATACAGTTTAATGAGTTGACATGTACGGCACTGCCTCACTGACGCTCTCTTAGCTATACTCACTTGTTCATGATGTAAACTACACGTTTGAAGCTCTGACAAAATAGGATCGTGAGCTACTCACGAGGCATCTTTTCCCAGATCTTCTTAACTGCATTCGCAGCTACATTGGCCAAACATGCCTTGGTGTAATGCATTCAACTCTTCTTCAGTAAAAGCGTTTAGTTCTTTTTGCATGCATAAAACTTTATGATTGCCTTTTCGACCGCATTACAGTTAGTTTCAGATAGAAATGGCATGTTTCTTTCACCCTATTGTCATTTGGACACTGCAATTTACATATGTTGTTCACTTCGCGGCATCCAGTGCGACACAACCAATCAAAGAGCATGCACACATGGCCTGAAGACTGTTTAATTGTTTCTCAAATATGCTCCTGGAGAAGAGTTTTAATTGATGGACATCCTAATTCATGCATGACGGTAATTCCGCACATCGACGGTAGATACACAACCATTCCTTCTTTTCATAACCCATTATAAAAACAATATCTGCTCTTGATAAATGAGCGTTCATGATCGTAGCTATAATGTGGTAAGGTATTCCGTTTTCTTCCCACTGCAGACCTAAATTTTTCTATCCTTTGTGTCTAATTTTTGTATTCATCTGTTTGCAAACAGTAAGGAAAGGTGGTCTAAATAACAAACTGACGTGTTTTTGCGCCCACAACCCAGTGCAAGCAAACGCAGCCACCTCTTTGAACACAAAATTTTTGCCGTTCACTTTAAGCCTATGTACATCAATTATTAATGTTCTTGTCATAATGGAATAAAACGCTCTACTCTTTAACAATATCTTAGAGACTAAAGAATATATTCTCACTTATAGCATATATAAAGGCTTGAGTTCACTAGAGAGTGACCTTGATAACGAACAAGTCTGAACATGCCTAACCATGTCGGCGTAATCACTGCGTGTTAAAACAATGTGACCTTAGTATGGCATGAGCTCAGTCCCACTATTATAGAATTACACATAAAGTATGTATAATGTGCTTGATTCACAGCTCTGTTACGAAATTTTAAAATTGGTTCCAGGCCAGAAACCGAGTCAACTCCGTCACAGTTGTTCAACTAAGTAGAGGTGCGTTTTAGTAGGAAGAAGAGTAGAAGGATGAGGAGAAGGAGAAGGAGTGTTGATGGTATTTTGCCCGTCGGATTGAGACGTAAAACCTTCAGTTCTTGATGCTATTCGACAGGAGAAGTCTATGTGCCTTTATCGGCTTTTCCCATCCCTCTTCCTACTATAATTTTCTCCTTTGTCATCCCTGATGAGGTTGACGTAAAGAAGAACATCTGGTTATAACAATCCATCTTGAAATATTCATCTAACCACAAACACGAAACCGTACAGAACGGGACAACGAATGGACACACGTTAGGTTATAGCGTCATGCACACTTAGCCGGCAGTCCGCATATCAAAATCACCCACACTGTGACGTTACAAATCCGTGAAGGGAAGGCCTGCGCTTTCGATTATATAAAAATAAGCATGCATTTTAAAAACGGCCGTGCTTATCACGTCACAACTCCGCCACGACACCAAGGAGAAGACGGGCAAAAGTCTGTGAATGTGTGAGTAATTTGTTTTACAGTAACTTGCAAACTCGCCGTCAGAGTTTACCTCAAGTTGATGTACATGCGAACATGCACACTAGGTATTCCCCACACTTTATGTCTCTAGAGGGATCTGATAATCTTTTGATTACAGTATCTCACGAAGTCATTTTTCACGCTGTGACGTCCCGCACGTACGGTTATGTAAAGATAAGCATGTATTTTTATATAGCGCGCGCTTATTACGTTACAGCTCTGTCACTACTCCTAGAGGGAGACGGCAAAGAGCGTGTGTGCGGTCAGGTTACCGTTCGAGGCCAAGGTTAGCTTAACACACGTGTTAACCACACCTACAAGACACCTCACTAGTTCGGCTCCTCCAAGAGGAACCCGTGTGAGTTTAGGTTCACATTCCTCGTAGCGAGGTTAGTTTAACACATCATAACCTCAACTACCAGTCACCGAACCAATCGGACTCCTCCAAGGGTAGCTTCCGTGTTTGAGGTTAGGTTAGCGATCGTGCGCAAGGTTAGGTTAACACGTCATAATGATTTCTCGACCTCAGCTGCAAGTCACCTAACCAATTTGTGCGTCCTTCAATGGCGACCTATCGGTTCAACTCCCACAAGGAAGTCCGTGACCTTTCCTACTCGCCTCCTCCAAGCGGGGCCCGTCCGACTCGGCTCCTCCAAAGTAGCCCGTGAGTTCAGCATTGCCCTCTTATAGAAGGGTATGACGTCATAACCACACCTATCGGTCAAAAACACTCAACGTTGGCCAGTCAGGTCACCATTGTCATCATACGTATGTGTGTGACGTCATAACTGCACCTAGGATTCAAAAGCACACCAGATCATTCCAAGACCAATCAGGACCCTCCAAAGGAGTCTTTGAGGTTAGGCTCTCTCTCGTACGCTAGGTTATGGCGTTATTCCGCGTTCAATGGTCTGGAATCTACATAGCCTTACTACTCAAGTCGGGGTCAATGACCTCATTCCATAATCGACTTATCCTGACTATTCAACTAGTGGTCATTGACATCGTGGGAAATTGCTGAATCTGCGCACAATGTTTTAGAACATACATTGCTCATCCTCCTCTGCGAACTATGGGACCTTGCCGCGGTGGGGAGGCTTGCGTGTCCCAATGATGCAGATAGCCGAGCCGCAGGTGCAACCATATCGGATGGGTATCTGTTGAGAGACCAGACTAACGAATAGTTCATCGAAAGGGGAGTAGCAGCATTTCAGTAGTTGCAAGGGCGCAGTCTCGATGAATGACTGATACGGCCTTGTAATAATACTCAACATGGCTTAGCAGTTTTGATACTGCTACACGGATAAAAGCAACGGGAAACTACAGCCGTAACTACCTCCCGAGGACATGCAGCGCTCTCTGTATGAGTGGTGTACTGATGATGGCTTCCTCCC
Source organism: Anabrus simplex (assembly GCF_040414725.1). NCBI lineage: Eukaryota > Metazoa > Arthropoda > Insecta > Orthoptera > Tettigoniidae > Anabrus > Anabrus simplex. The sequence continues at coordinate 568,155,945 of NC_090266.1, forward strand.
GGGTAAAATATTCCGGAGGTGAACTAGTCCCCCATTCGGATCTCCGGGTGGGGACTACACGAGAGGGGGCGATCATCAGGAAGATGGATACTAACATTCTGCGAGTCGGAGCGTGGAATGTTAGAAGTTTGAATCGTTGTGGTAGGTTAGAGAATCTGAAAATGGAGATGGATAGGCTAAAGTTAGATGTAGTTGTATAAGTGAAGTACGTTGGCAGGAAGAACAAGATTTTTGGTCAGGCGACTACCGAATTATCAACACAAAATCAAACAGGGGAAATGCAGGATTTGGTTTAATAATGAATAAGAAAATAGTGCAGCGGGTAAGCTACTACGACCAGCATAGTGAAATAATTATTGTCGTCAAGATAGACACCAAACCAATGCCCACCACAATAGTGCAGGTCTATGTGCCTACTAGTTCAGCGGATGATGAAGAAATCGAAAGAATATATGAGGAAATAGCAGATTTAATACAATATATAAAAAGGTGACTAGAATCTAATTGTGATGGGAGACTGGAATGCAGTGGTAGGGCAAGGAATAGAAGGTAGAACAGTAGCAGAATTTGGATTGGAACAAAGGAAAGAAAGAGGAAGTCGGCTGGTTTAATTCTGCACTGATCATTATTTAGTCCTTGCCAACACTTGGTTCAAACACCACAAACGACGGCCGTATACGTGGACGAGACCTGGAGACACTGAAAGGTATCAAATAGACTTCATTATGATTAGGCAGAGATTCAGAAACCAGGTGTTGAATTGCGAAACTTTCCCAGGAGTAGACATGGACTCTGACCACAACTTGTTGGTCATGAATTGCCATCTGAAGTTGAAGAAATTGAAGAAAGGAAAGAATGGAAAAAGATGGGATCTAGACAAGTTGAAAGAAAAGAGTGTGAGGGATAGTTTCAAGGAGCATGTTGCACAAGGACTAAATGAAAAGGCTGAAGGAAACACTATAGAGGAAGAGTGGAGAGTCATGTAAAATTAAGTCAGTAGGGTTGCTGAGGAAATATTAGGAAGGAAGAAAAGATCAACTAAGAATCAGTGGATAACTCAGGAGATACTAGACCTGATTGATGAACGACGAAAATACAAGAATGCTAGAAATGAAGAGAGAAGAAAGGAATACAGGGGATTAAAGAATCAAGTGGATAGAAAGTGCAAGGTAGCTAAGGAAGAATGGATGAAGGAGAAGTGCAAGGATGTCGAAGGCTGTATGGTCCTGGGAAAGGTAGATGCTCCATACAGGAAAATCAAAGAAACCTTTGGAGAAAGGAAATCTAGGTGTATGAATATTAAGAGCTCAAATGGAAAGCCACTTCTAGGGAAAGAAGACAAAGCGGAAAGATGGCAGGAGCATATCCAACAGTTGTATCAAGGTAAAGATGTAGATAATTTGGTTCCGGAACAGGAAGAGGCTGTTGAAGCTGATGAAATGGAAGACCCAATTTTGAGGTCAGAGTTTGACAGAGCTGTGAGTGACCTAAATAGGAACAAGGCACCTGAAATTGTTGACATTCCCTCTGAATTACTGACTGCCTTAGGAGAAACCAGCATGGAAAGGTTATTTCATTTAGTGTGCAATATCTATGAGACAGGAGAAGTCCCATCCAATTTTCGGCAGAATGTGGTTATACTTATTCCCAAGAAATCCGGTGCTGACAGGTGTGAAAACTACCGCACCATTAGTTTAGTATCTCATGCCTGCAAAATTTTAACACGCATTATTCACAGAAGAATGGAAAAACAAGTTGAAGCTGAGTTGGGAGAAGATCAGTTTGGCTTCAGAAGAAATGTAGGAACACGTGAAGCAATCCTTACTTTACGTCTGATCTTAGAGGATCGAATCAAGAAGGACAAGCCCACGTATATGGCATTCGTAGATTTAGAAAGGCATTCGATAATGTTGATTGGACCAAGTTATTTATGATTCTGAAGATGATAGGGATCAGATACCGAGAACGAAGAATAATCTACAATCTGTATAAAAATCAGTCTGCAGTGATAAGGATCGAGGGATTTAAAAAAGAAGCAGCAATCCAGAAAGGAGTGAGGAAAGTTTGCAGTTTGTCACCTCTCTCTTTCAATGTTTACATAGAGCAGGCAGTAAAGGAAATCAAAGAGAAATTTGGAAAGGGAATCTCAGTCCAAGGAGAGGAAATCAAAACCTTGAGATTTGCTGATGATATTGTTTTATCTGAGACTGCAGAAGATCTCGAGAAGTTGCTGAATGGTATGGATGAAGTCTTGGGTAAGGAGTACCAGATGAAAATAAATGAGACCAAAACAAAAGTAATGGAGTGCAGTCGAACGAAGGCAGGTGATGTAGGAAACATTATATTAGGAAATGAAGTCTTAAAGGAAGTAGATGAATATTGTTACTTGAGTGGTAAAATAACTAACGATGGCAGTAGTAAGGAGGACATAAAATGCAGACTAGCACAACCATGGAAGAGCTTTCTTAAGAAAAGAAATGTGCTCACTTCAAACATTGATATCGGAATCAGAATGATATTTTTGAAGACTTTCGTGTGGAGCGTGCATTGTGTGGAAGTGGAACATGGACGATAACTAGGTCAGAAAGAAAGAGAATAGAAGCTTTTTAAATGTGGTGTTACAGAAGAATGCTGAAGGTGAGATGGATAGATCGAATCACGAATGAAGAGATACTGAATCGAATTGGTGAGAGGAGATCGATTTGGCTAAATTTGCCGAGAAGAAGTGATAGAATGATAGGACACATCTTAAGACACCCAGGACTTTTCAGTTGGTTTTTGAAGGAAGTGTAGGTGGTAAGAACGGTGGGGGTAGACCAAGGTATGAATATGACAAGCAGATTAGAGCAGATGTAGGATGCAATAGTTACGTAGAAATGAAAAGGTTAGCACAGGATAGGGTGGCATGGAGAGCTGCATCAATCCATTCTATTGAATGATGACTCAAACACACATTGCTCATACTACTGAGAATGTGAGTGAGTATTTGAGCTGTTCTGGGAAGTTCAATAGCTCATTACCTACTCAAGCGGATTACGGAAAAATTGTAGAGTACATATATACAAATATAATTATACACACACGAATATGCATAGATACATGTATCCAGTCCCCTATGCAGTAAACAAATGTGAACGTCCTGGCGTTTAACTCAGGGCCCACTGAAACCAAGATCGCGACGCTGGCTATTAATCTGAAGAGGAAGACAACTAAATAAAACTTATCATTATAAATTATTATTCCTATTATTTATTTTAAAATTGGTTTTACCTCTCATCGTCACTTCAGGTCTTATGGTGACGCTGCGAAATGAAAGGGCTAGCGGTGGAAAGTTCGTGCAGGTTTTTCAAGTCCCAGCATTTGGCTGGTATGAAGGTGGGACACAACTGAAAACCATCTTCAGGGCTACCAACAGTGGAGTTTGAACCCACTATGGCCCGAATGTAAGCTCACAGCTGCACAGGCATAACCGCATGGCCAAACCACTACGTATTATTATTGTTAGTATTTTTATTATTATTACTGTTGCAACACGTTAAAAGATTTTCATTGGCAGTTGGGTTTAAGATATTGAGAATGAATTTGCTAGAAAGTGCTGTATTCCTCCGTTGAGAGGCGCTCAGCTATCTCAGCATTGACCAGAAGCTGAATTGTGGAAATTGAAATATAAATCAAGCGAGAACCATGCCGACACCTCAGCAGTATTGGCGTTTGAAGCACATCACTCACGTTATTACAGAAAGTGGGCGGAAAGGGAAAACTGATTCACGACAGTTTACACGACGTAACGTTTTACCTTGCTTCTCATGTGTGATATGTGACTTTATTTAGATTAAGAACTGAGATATGTACGCTGGTTCATTCACATCCAAAAATCTCTTCACCTGTTTAAATCGTAGCTAATGAGAACATGCAGCATGTACTTGTGGAGATTTTTTTTTGCTATTTGTTTTAGGTCGCACCGACACAGATAGGTCTTATGGCGACGATAGGACAGGAAAGGCCCAGGAAGGGGAAGGAAGCGTCCGTGGCCTTAGTTAAGGTACAGCACCAGCATTTGCCTGGTGTGAAAGTGGAAAACCACGGAAAACCATCTTCAGGGCTGCCGACAGTGGGGTTCGAACCCACTATCTCCCGAATACTGGATACTGGCCGCACTTAAGCTACTGCAGCTGTCGAGCTCGGTCTTGTGGAGATTAATGATAAACGTGACCACTTACATTAAATTGAGTCCAGTGAATTATGCCTATCCTTATTCACTGTGGTGTGGACAGATTTCTTCTGTCAAAATCACTTACTGGATGCATTCTTTCATATTTACGGTGAAGTGTTCGTAACATTTTTTGTTAAGACTTAGAATTCTCAAAGACGGTTTTCATACATTATGCTACCCATCGGAAGCCTTAAAATGTGTTCCTTTTGGTGTGGTTAGGCATGCTAATTATTGTGTGATGATATCCTACGTGTCACTGTAAGACAGTGTAATAAGATTAAGAAAAAGAAAAAGTATAAGAATAAGAATAAGAATAAGAACAAGAATAAGAATAAGAATAAGAATAAGAATAAGAATAAGAATAAGAACAAGAATAAGAATAAGAATAAGAATAATAGATAAAACTTGCCGTGCGTTTAGGGGCCCGCAGCTGTGAACTTGAATTCGGGAGAAAGTGGGTTCGGACTCCTTTGTCGGCAGCACTCATTAATAAATCACCTTGAGATTGGCGAGCCCATTGTAATAACAGCCTATATATGTTTCATTCATTACATCCCTGACCCGGTCAATGACTGGAAAACAGGTTGTAGGTTATCATTTTCAGTATAGCTTGAGTAGATTGATGAGAAGTTACTTCACTGCACAGTTCACGGTGATACCTGTCTGGAATGTTTATATGAAAGGCCAAGTGGAGCCTTACACTTGAGTTATGCCGTGATATCGTGATGGTAGTGATCATTGCTTTCAGCGATATTACGTAATATTAAAAGGGACTTGAGTTTGTTTCTATTTAGCGAACTTAACTGCATGTGTTGCGAATGTATTGAGGATTAGATTAAACTGTTCGGACTTGTTGTTTAGTTTCGATTTCACGCCTTTTTGTTAGAAATGGTCACAGTTATATTTTTAGGTTGGAGTTCATTTTGTAGCGAATTTCACCTCATATGTCAGAGTTCAACGAAGATCAGGTTTAAATTGTGTGTAAAGTTTCGATTTCGTCTGACAGTATAAATGATGTGTTGATACTATAACGTTGGCTCAACGATAGATTTAGGATGCCGCGCGTATTATGTAACTTAAACATGCATAGACAATCTAACGTTGGCTCAACGAGAGGATTTTTTTGTTATTTGTTTTACGTCAAACCGACACAGATAGGTCTTGAGGCGACTATGGGACAGGAAAGGCCTAGGAATGGGAAGGAAGCGGCCGTGGCCTTAATTAAGGTATAGCTCGAAAGTTTTCGTGGTGTGAAAATGGGAAACCAAAGAGAACCATCTTCAGGGTTGCCGACAGTGTGGTTCGAACCCACTATCTCCCGGATGCGAGCTCACAGCTGTGCGCTCCTTACCGCACGGATAGCTCGCCCAGTCAACGACAGGATCTGTACATAGTCATGTCATAGGTTAGTAATTTTTTCGAAACGACTTGAACAATGTTAGTGTTTGCAGTAGTGGATACGATGTGAAAGGTATTAGCAGGTACAATTTAGGCCATGTTTCGGCATAATTCTTACTAACCAGAAGGTGCTCCCATTATAGCGTTGCATCAGTATTGGCATGAATGTAAGGGTTGCCCCACTTGGAATCGTAGCTAATGGAGACGGATCCTTACTGCTTAGCTGCGCTTTTTCAAGTACAATGGACCTTTGTTTATATTTATTTGCTTTCTTTACTTTAAGCTTTATTGTTCGAGCGTCCGGTATATTATGATAGTGCCGTGTGTTGACTCTTAGTTGATTTATGTAGGATTTACACTACGAATGCGGTTTCGATTCGTCAGCTGTTAATATGTTTTATTTTCATTTATTTTTATTCATGTTGTTTTATGTGGGACGTTTATCTACCGATCACTTGTAATTTAGTTTAATGTGACAAGTGTAGGTAGACAGATTTGTAATGGTAGTCGTAGTTATAGAATATTTGAAAGTTTCCCTTTTATTTGTGTTATATTGTGGACTTGTAATTTTAAAAAATTAACGACGTAAATGATTTTTTGCCTGAAAGCTGGTTTAGTAAGAACATTTTCGAGTGATTTATCACTTTTCTGTAACTTCAGTGTTTGACACTTCTAAAAGGATAATGAATTAATGCTTTCCTGCTTTCCTGCATTTCTAAGTTTTGTTCCTTCAAGATGACGTAACGTAAGATCCCATCGGATAACGTGTTGTTGCTTCCTTCTAAACATCTGCTTGGAGTGATGCACGTTTCAGCATCGGGATTCTTCTGTAACTTAAGGGTGTCATCAAATGACAATACATGGTGGAATAACATTTTCGATTGTGTCATTCGCTGTTAACTTGTAACGGACACCATGCTTTTTAGTAATATTTCGCAACCTATCCAAAGCAAATGATAGTCGATTTGGTTTGATTAAGGGTCCATTCGTGGGATGTTCCAATATCCGATAGGATAGTAGACTGGTGGATAACCTTTTTAAATGTAAATCTGGAATTCTACTTGTTGAAGGTAAGATTTCCCACGGATTGTGTTGATTTACTCTCAGTTAATGTTTGGACCAATGGTGCTCGATTTTCAGACTTAATTCTTGTTTTCTGGTTTTTGCTGTCCACGAATTTTACACTACATTTTCAGTCATTGAAATGTAATGTTAAACAGTAATAAAAAGTTAAGACTCACGTTGTGCATTGTGACTACGTTGAAGTATTTTGTAAAAAAATTTAGTGACTTTTCTGGCTGATGTAATAAATACCTTTATCGTGATTTAAATTGAATGAATATTTTATTAAGCACATTTTTGCTCCTCATTTAAAGTAGTTATGCTCTCCTCTGAACCCCATCGTTTGGTCGATGAAGTGACAAAAAATCTCGCAAGGACACCAAGAACTAAGATTTCGATATTGCTGTACTGAAGCATCTGAGGCAGACGACCAACGATGGAACGGGAAGTACAAAGGGTCCAGTAGCAGTGTCGCATCGATGTGGGGCTTAAGTCACTTGACGAGGAGATTTTGACAAAAATTGTTCGCAGGTGCATGTGGCGCGCCAAATTTGGACTCGATATCACGATAGCGATGAGGAAGACTATGTCATGATTACGCTTACGGAGCATATGTCATGGAAAACTGTAACGATAATACGAAATAATATTGAGGCCTAAGCCACATTATAAATAATACAAGCCAGATGATGTCTAGCGATGAGCCACAGTTAAGAAAATTGTGCCCAGTGAGAATGCAAAAAATGTATTACGTTTTACGAGGAGCATAACTACTTAGTTAATAGTAATAGCAGTCACATTGCATTTGAGGAAGCCGATACTTAAAACATTATTACATTTTAATCCGTGACACAGTTATACATTTTGGAAGTGATACTTTTGAATTACATTCAAGATTTATGTTCTAGCATGTTGAATAATTAATTAATTACATGGAAGGAAAATTTTTGAATATTTATCTTTATTACTTTACCATAACTTAAGAATTTTCTTTCATTAAATTATTTGTGGAACAAGCCACTTAAATTTAAATAAGGCATCTGTTGCAAAGTTGTGAGTTGTATTTTATTAAATTTTAATATCGTTTTTATATGTAAACGCAGTAGTGAAATCTTTCCATAGTGGTGTGGGGTATCTTGGCTGCATTGAACAGCCAGCGTGCTCATTTCTGTATTTGTTGTATTCGTGATGGAAGGTCAGGTGACGATGGATCTGCTGAAGCAGATGATGGGAGATATGAAAGTTCAGATGATAGACGATCTGAAGGAGATCATGAAATCCCAGAATGAGCATTTGGCGAATAAGTTAGAGGTTAGGATTCAGGACACTAGTGATGATTTAAAGAGTAGGATTGATGACACAGAAACTAGTTGTAATGTGTCCAGTGATGATTTGAAGATTGGATTGAAGGACACGGTAAATCAACTAGTTAAAGTCGAAATTAAGGTTCAAGAGACACAGGCTAGTTGTCTAGAACTCAAAGAGGAAGTTAAAGGTGAGATAGGTAAAGTCAGTCAGCGTTTCGATGTTAGCCAGTTTGAAATTAAGAAAGAAATGGACAAACAATTTGCGGATGTACATGTTAAAAACAGACACCGGAAAACGGTTTGATGAAATCTACGACATGTATGGTAAATTATGTGATAGTCAGGAGGAGATAAAGTGGGAACTCGAGCAACATGAAGTTGATAACCTGGTAGCACATAAACACCTAACAGATAGCCACGTATCCACGCGCAATTTAAAGCCGACATTAATCAACAGATTGTAGAGATGCGGAAATCCATAGACCATGAGGAGGAGAAAACTTTAACGATCGTAGAGGAGCAGCGTGAAGATTTTATCAGCTGATATTAAGTTATTGATAGAGCGAATTAGTGGAGAATTGGATAGTACATTAATGCTGAAAACCGAAACAGTGGAGAAGAAACTGATGCAACTTCAAGAGGAAGCAATTTATAAACACCAAGTGTCTAGTGAAGATTTCGAAACCACGATTGAATAAATTCAAGAAGCATTAGTGGAAGTGAGAAATGATTTTGGTGATACTAGGAAGAACATGACCGTACACACCAGTGAGTCTGATGATAGGAACAATAGTTTAGAGCAGGATATAGGAGAAATCGATAAGAAGGTAGGATTCATTAAGAATGAAGTCAACAGTTAGACCTCGACTCGTTCGCTGCACCATCCGTACAGGGTTAAAGATCAATTTGTGCGTACGCACTAGGGTGAGCTTATTACTAAGTTTAACCACTCCAATGAAGAAGAAGATCGTTTATTTGAAAATGTAGTATTAAAAAACAGCTTAGAATACTTTATCAAAGTACTCATGTTCGTTGCATTGCATCCTTGTGGTCGTTGGTCTTCTCTCGGTGGCTTCATTGATGAGGTCAGGAATCCACGAATATCTTAACTTGATACACTGTTTATCGAAATACGGACCTAAATCATCGCCGTGTTATTACTGCATTGGAAGGTCATACTCGCACTCCACTTAAAAGTCTAGTTACGACTATAGCAAATCTGAAAGAGATTCGTCGAAGTAATCTATAAATTTGTAACCACATACCGCTTAATTAACAGGGTGTCATCGAGACTAATTGGCTCACAGGCTGTCGAGAATAGAGTGACCCCATCCCCACGGCATGCCTTAATTACTGCCTGCTACAAATCCGGCGCACTGGGTGCATGCCGTAAATGCATTCCTATTGGCTACACATAAGGTCATTGGTAACCGATTGTTAAATCATTATATAAATTCATTCCCACACTGAAATAAAAGGTTATCTAATATAAAAATGTTCATGTTGAACATTGACCATTAATCAGATGACACAAAGTACCGTTCCGTTATTGAAAGCAGACAGACCTATACACATGCACAGAAATGGTTTTCAATTATAAAAAAAGCATGGCTTCCCCCCACCTCCACCCTTAAAGCACTGCTGCAGGTAGATGACAGCTGGCTACAAGACTTCGTTATGATTGAAATGGGCATATTGGCGCACGTACTAAGTAGATTAATGGGAGGTAAGACGCAAAGAAGTTTCTTAACGGAACATTATTTGATACGGGTTAGGAATATTTTATAGCTGCGTCATTTCGGGTCTTAATTGGTAAACATAGTTACGGATACAGAAGGACGACAAATTCTTTAAATAAAAAATGAATATGATAAAATAAGATTTTGATTTACAAATGATTAATGATCTCAAAATAACTGAAAATACATTTTAATTCTTGAACTATAACAACACCTGAAATATATTGTTATTTTTTCCTGAACCACAGAAAATTTCTACTTCTTAGACCTATTTCTTGGTACGGGATCGGGGACGAAGTGAGATGTATTTATATGTATGGCACTTTGTACGGCGGATGCACTTCCTGACGTCAACCTCTGTTGAGGAACTAATGAAAATGAAATGAATGATAGTGAATGAAATTGGGTAAGATGGTGGAAGGAATCGGCTATGGCCTATGAATCAGAACTGTCCCGACAATTGATTAGAAGTTGAAATGGGAAACGTCAGAAATATCTTACAATCGAAAATGAAACCTATCCCAAATTGCAAGGAAATTTGTAAATACAATCTACGTTAAAATAATATACGTAATGCACTGTCCATAGCTACATAATCAGAATCATATAATTTTAACAAAATAAGCTTGAAAATTAACACAAAAACGATTTCCTCCTCCCTTCCAGAACATTATAATCAGTCAAATCCCCAATGTCCCAAAATCGCTTGCAAATTACTGCGCCCTGGTGGGGATGTGATAAGCGTCATGCAATTGTAATTATTATGGAGGATTATATATTTCATTTTCAGAAGCGAGAAGATCGTATTGTACATACAGTAAGAGCAGGCCAGGCCGAGGTGGTATGGTGAAACACTCACAGACTATTGTCTCCACTGTGATTGACAAACACAATGAACGGCAGAATTAGAATTCTCAGAAATTGTGACGAAGGGGGAAAGAGAAAGGCACGAGTTGTTGAAAAGTTGCGGAAAGTTTTCATAGCCCCGGGCAGAATAGGTAGTGGCAACAGCGCAAAGAGCCGGGTGCAAATTTCTGAGAAATTATGGCAGGGTATCTCCATGTACTAGGGGGAGTTGAACGCGGGGTTGGCACTGGAAGAAAAAAATGTGGACCAATAGAAAATTTCATCGACCAGTCGCAGGTACGCCAACTTCGTATTGTAAGAAGCACTAGCGAGGCTAACTCCGCGGATTAAGTTGATAGAAGGAAGTGAGATATCAATTTAGAATAAGGTGGTATTTAGGAGCCTTACTATATTATAAAACTTATAAAAAGTTAATAATTGCGGGAGATTGCATGGTGTAATTCTGAGAATTAATGAATGCTATCCGATGATTGGCTGGAGGCAAAGGACGCCAGAATATAGCGCGAAATGCCAGGCCGGGATACGGCAGCTAAATTCGCAAATATATCCATTACCAGCGAACGATAATAGTTGAGAATTGGTATAGAGCCTTTGAGAACGTAATTACATCATTGGATATCATATTTAAGCCACGGGCCGAACCGCAAATTGTCGTATGAAGATATCGGGAATGCGCGTCCCAAGATGAACTCCGGTGAACTCGGAAGAGAAGTGATACAAGTATAAATATGAGGTCGTGGACAAGGACTGACAACTACTTTTGACAAACCGCTCGGGCTGATACCACGCCTGGGGTGCGTGACAACTTCTGATATTTTGTTCGAGCAGTGATTACGCCAGGGGTGCGTGTGTGTACTTACTCGTGGAGTAGGGTTCAAAGTATTATATTGTTACATAGTACAGTGATTCATGACGTGATGTAGCTCATATTACAGTTTTGAGCAGTATACTAGTATGAAGTGTTTCAAATAGACAGGACTCAGTAAAGCATAACTTACGGAGTGTGAGATTCTACCAACAGATTAGGAAGTACGTTACGTAAGAACGGTCACGAGTGTTCGGTGTATTTCACCCAGTAATAGTCGATTATAAACTGATACCTGGTCAGCTGTGTGAACGCGTGACGGAAATTCAAGTGCGCGCACGGGCCGTTGTAAAGGGGATCCCGAGGTATCCCATGTTCCTAGTGTCCGGGAAAGGAATGAAGAATGTATATCTACATTAAGTGAGCTAGATACAAGGCCGAGAGTGTAAAATTTGTGAGTAGAATTTAGGGTGGAAATTATTCCAGAATGCAACAGTTATTTTATTTGTTTTTATTCAAAATGTGTAGAGTTGAAAAGGGTCAGGATTAATTCTTCAAGCTGGCATGAATACCAGTGGAATGCAGTGCTAAAAACCGGAGAGGCTAGGCTCCTTGTCCGGTTTTAGCAGACTACAAGGGCAGAGATGAGTAACCTTTTAAAATATTTGTAGATTGCTATCGTTAGGGGGAGGAAATCATATTAATTTATCATGTAACTTAATTGTTAAACGAGCCGTTTCCGGCTTGTATAAATTCAAAGATAGATAGACAAAGGGACAAATTAATATGTACATAATTAGATCAAGCACTCATAATAATTTTGATTATTAAATAGAGTACAGTAGTGTTTATTTGTTCATTCAAGTGCTTGAGTTGTTTGATATGATATGGAGCACGTTTCACGTAAAGATAATGTTAATATACATTTAGAAGTGCTTCCAAAGTGTTTTTACGTTATCGGATGTTTTAGAGATATTAAGTCATGTTGTTAAGATAATCCAGAGGTAGGGTTGCCAAGTGATTTAAATTATTGTGGGACGGAATGAAGTCTATTGATTTGTTTGTAAATATCGCGAAGTTCGCCAGTGGACAAAATAATAATAATCTGTACAAGTGTCGAAGTAGTTACATTAATTTTGGGTAATGTGTAAAGGCGTGTTTAATAATAATCTTTGAGAATAAAGGCACGGGCCTAGTTGGATAGAATGATTGCAAATTAAAGTAATTTAAATGTGGAGATATTATGTGGCATGAATATTTTATTTGGACAGTGAATCCGATTTTAACATTAATTGTTGATTTAACGTTTTTTTGGACTCCATATTAATCATAAATAATTTTGGTAGAAACAAGATAGGCATTTTGATAATATGGTCACGCTATGTTTGAGGCCCAGAGTGATTTGAGCCAAAAGTTGAGATTTGGAGTTTTGTGGGACAGAAATCCGGCCCGAAATGAAAGTGAATTGTACTGATGTTGATGAAGAAATAGATGGATCTTAAGGCCTACATAGAGGATGTATTTCTATACCGGTGTATTGAGTGGCAGAATAGAGTCCACACACCGAGGGTTAATTAGTGAAAATGTTTGAAGAGTTCCGATGGATAAATGGTCTTCAAAATGGAAAAGGAAGGAATAATTTAACACTTGCAGAGATTGGAGGTATTTGCCCAACTGCGAGGTGTTATGGGATTTGATAATTGTCTTAGTAGCATATGGCCTCCATGAATTAACGACAGTATGAAAATAAGTGTGCGGGTTCGAACACTATTATGTCCCGACCGATGTGAATTCGGATCTTGGTGAATTCTGTTTGGGAGAGAACGTATGTGACTAAATTATAAAGATGGGGAATAAACATAAAAATTCTCGAAAGAATAATTATATTAATAATAATAATAATAATAATAATAATAACATTCCAAGTAAATCATGTCTGGATTGATTAGTGCCAAAATAAATCGGAATTGTAAAATGGGTTATGCGTTAAACATTTAAAGAGTGGACTACCGTGTAACAAGCGAAATATTTTTTTAAAAAATTAGTAATAATAATAATAATAATAATAATAATAATAATAATAATAATAATAATAATAATAATAATAAATATTTGAAGAAGAAGAAGAAGAAGAATTTACTTTTTATATTTTGGACATAATGATTATGTTGGGAGTTGAAAAGAAAAATTTGAAATTTTCAAACCACTTTAATAATAATAATAATAATAATAATAATAATAATAATAATAATAATAATAATAATATTTGAAGGATTAGAAGAAGAATTTGTTTATTTTTATTTATGAACACAATAATGATGTTGGGAGTTGAAATGAAAAATTTGAGATTTTTAACTAATAATAATAATAATGAGAATATTAGAAGAAGGAAAAGAAGAATAAAAAGGAAGCTACTTTTTTACTTTTTTTATTTTTTAGATCAGAATAATAAGAGCGAGAAGTTGAAGTATTATAGCGAGGATGATTACGGGTTACGATAATCATGATCTCCACTATTAATAATAATAATAATAATAATAATAATAATAATAATAATAATAATAATAATAATAATAATAATAATATTTTAAAATTTTTATTTTATTTTATTATTTCGGATGCTGATGATGAATGATACTAGAGCAGTCAGCTGGCGAATTAATGTAATAATGTCAAGTTGTTGTGAATAATAAGTTAAGTTAGTAGTTGTAAAATGAAGGCAAATCCCTACATCTGGACCATTAGGTTAGAGTCTCTTTGTAGTTTCCTTCAACTAACGATTAGCATATCTTGGTTAGGAACCCGGGGAGAGTTTGTAGTTTCCCGGGTTGGTCTCATCTCAAATAAAGTGGAGGCGATAACATGGCCCATGTGATCGCGCCTACTTAGCCAACAGGTAATTGGTCCACGACCAAATATGGTCATGGTGTTAACGAAGGTAAATCTGATACCTTCAGATATCAACGGTTCCACCACCCAAATGGAAGGGTGGTCAGAAGTGATAAATATTATGTAATCATTTTCAGAAATAATTTGCCAAATTACCGGCAAATCAAGGGTCAACACATTTTGTTGTGGGTAAAAATTTTGTTTACTTAAATAAAATGCTCCTTTAGCATTTTCAAGGAAACAGTTCCAGGTTCTTGTTCTTGTAGAATAGTAAACCCTTGGTGACCGTTTAAATATCCGTCCCCATCCCTAGGATGGAGCCTTCATAATTTCCCTTTGATCTGAATAGATATATAATTTGTGTGTTTTATGATGAGCCTTAAAGTTAAAGATTAGAGTGTCCCGTTCAACCCTGTAGTACTGACTGGATGGCGCCCTTATATTTAGTTTGAGATCTTATATCTCAAAATATAATTTTTTTATTGTGTATTAGTTGCGATAGATTCGAACCGTAACACTCTCTGAGATAAATGCTGGTTGGGACTCAGGTTTTGAGCGGGTACACTGCTGCAGGTAGATGACAGCTGGCTACAAGACTTCGTTATGTTTGAAATGGGCATATTGGCGCACGTACTAAGTAGATTAATGGTAGGTAAGACGTAAAGAAGTTTCTTAACGGAACACTATTTGATACGGGTTAGGAATATTTTATAGCTGCGTCATTTCGGGTCTTAATTGGTAAACATAGTTACGGATACAGAATGACGACAAATTCTTTGAATAAAAAATGAATATGATAAAATAAGATTTTGATTTACAAATGATTAATGATCTCAAAATAACTGAAAATACATTTTAATTCTTGAACTATAAGAACATCTGAAATGTATTGTTATTTTATCCTGAACCACAGAAAATTTCTACTTCTTAGACCCATTTCTTGATACGGGATCGGGGACGAAGTGAGATGTATTTATATGTATGGCACTTTGTACGGCGGATGCACTTCCTGACGTCAACCTCTGTTGAGGAACTAATGAAAATGAAATGAATGATAGTGAATGAAATTGGGTAAGATGGTGGAAGGAATCGGCTATGGCCTATGAATCAGAACTGTCCCGACAATTGATTAGAAGTTGAAATGGGAAACGTCAGAAATGTCTTACAATCGAAAATGAAACCTATCCCAAATTGCAAGGAAATTTGTAAATAAAATCTACGTTAAAATAATATACATAATGCACTGTCCATAGCTACATAATCAGAATCATATAATTTTAACAAAATAAGCTTGAAAATTAACACAAAAACGATTTCCTCCTCCCTTCCAGAACATTAATAATCAGTCAAATCCCCAATGTCCCAAAATCGCTTGCAACTTACATTCTTCTCTTAAGGCACGTTTGTCTTGGAGTAAACATTATGTCGGAACATTTCCGACATACGAACACAATAGAACATCGCGATGTCGCAACATACATATAAGCTCAAAGGGATAGGTCACAGAATAAACCACAACTTACGGGAGACTGCTGCGTATGAATGCCCTGCCAGGGGCTGGTTTGCGAGGTTCAAGTCAGGTGATTCTGACTTCTGTGATGACCCCCGCAGTGGTCATCCCGAGGTGTTGAATGACGAGGCCTTGCAGGAGGCCACAGGAGAAGACAGCAGCTAAACCTGTGGTTAGCTTGCTACACAATTCTAAGTGACTGATGAAATGCTCAAACATCACCTGAACCGAATAAGCGTACAATTTTAGCAAGCGGGTACTGCACACACTGTCGAGCGTCAGCAAGGAAAAGTGAGTGAATGGCCGTTTGTCGGTGCTTTTGCTACATCACAACGCACCTATATTTGATCGAGTGTTCACAGGTGATGGACTGTGTGTCCTGTATGACAAACCAAACTGTGCCAGACATTGGTTGTCACCACAGGACTTGGTGCCGCACAGCGCCCGACAATCTCCACACAAATGCAAGATCCCGCTCTGCCTTTAGTGGACAGGTCGCCAGATGGTGCAATACGTGCTCCTATGACCAGTTCAAATCATCACCGCAGACCTGTACTCGGAGCAGCTGGGACGTGTGCAACGGGTACTGAAGCAGAAGCAGCTAACACTGGTACAAGAGCGAACTGCTCCTGCACAACAACACTCGGCTATAGGCGCCGTGGGTGGGCAGGGTGACCATGCAGGGACTGGATCGTGAGACCTTGCCCCCCACCCCCCACCCGTCTAATCCCAGACCTCACGAGCTTATTGTCAACTTTTCCATTCACTGGATAGCCGTCTTCGTGAGAAATCATTCCCCAATGAGGTGAGTGTACGGGACACACTTGCGGACTCCTTTTCATACAAGACCTCCAACTTTTATCGTCAGGGCATTGCAGAGATTGAGGCTAACTTCGAGGACTGAAAGTGCGTAACATTTGCTGTACACCGTCCTGTGTCTGCCAATTGGAACATGACAGATCGTTTTGTTCACATTGTAGTATTGATGACCTCGAAAACAACTTTCAACTATCCTAACCTGTTTTTCTTATACTGCATTCTAAAATAAACGATCATTTCCTGTACAGGGTTAAAGATCTATATATGCACTTCATTTCTTCGATTCATTTATCATAAATGTCCGCATCCGTAAAGTAATGCTTAGTGATATTCGCTGCCGTCCTCGTAGGACCGGGTTAGATACCAGTTACTGCCAAGGGATATAAAAATAGCAGGATGTCTGGCATGAAGTTAGAATTGTTCATACAGCTCAATTCCATTGGGGTCTGTATGAAAAGAGCAGCATTACCTCAAGGAATATTACGATAAGATTTACTTATTTACCATAAACATTTAATTTCTCTAGAAATGGATATAGGGGAATAAAATTTATTTTAACATTGTTTTCGTAAATACTAATTCTCTGATGATGTAAATTAAAAAAATTCTTGGCTGTCACAGAAAAGTTTACTGCTACATTTGGAAAGTAACTTCAGATAGTTATTATTGTTGAGCAAATAATATGGATTTCTGTTCTAGAATCTATATCATTGGATTTCGAAACGTCCTCTGGAAATATTCCCGTAATATTCCATTGCAAACTGTAAATACCGGCCCTCGAGAAACATTTAATGATGTATCCCACTCGATTGGTTCATCTCTTTTTCAATCTTTCTGCAACGACCAGCGAAGTGGTCACTCCGCTCACTTCCTCGCCTGAAATCTGCTTCCGGGCTATGTTAACATGATCTACTCGATGGAAATTAATTGAAAATATGAACTTATCGATATGTTTCAGTTGCCTAGGGCCATACAGATACGGCTTGAGTATTTAATTTTCATGTTCGTTCTGCAAGCTATCGATATGAGTTGCATTCAATTAGTAACATAATTGTGTATGTGTGAAGGCGTTGCACGGAAACAACGTTGTAACTCCAATGCCAGATTTAAAAGTCGTTTAGAGATAACATTTTACCTTCACTGCCGAAAGTACTAAGAAGGAAGCAAAAAAAAAAGCTGGAACCTAAACCCAGGAAATAAAATCACGCCTTACCCTAGTCCCTTATTCGAAATTCAGGCTAAAATGATTATAAGTAGTTCCTAGAGCACATTAACCGTACCTCTGATGTCACAACAACTTTAGGTAACCCATTAGCTAACAAACACTTGCACATACACATACACATATACCTGATACAAAGTTGATAGTAAACTGAAGTTGTTGCAAATTTTAAATGACAAAATGGAATTAGCTAGCTAGCTAAATTGTTTCCATTCCCCTCCTGTAGTGTGAGGCTTGCCTATTAGACGCTGGTGCCGACTCTCAGGCAAGAAGATTTGTGGTGGTTGTGGAGATGTTTGGCGAAGGTGAGGAGAATGGCGTCCCTGGCCTATACTACGAACTGCTCCGGTATTCTCCCTGGTACAGGATAATGGAAAAGCATGGAAAAACATTATCAGGATAGCCGACGGTGGAGACACCCTCTCCGTCTCACAAATGCAGAGGTTTAGAGTCGTGGCCACAAATCCTCTGCACGGTTGGTCGGTCGGAGTGCAGAGCTGTCGCACCACGAACCACCGTGGCCACTTTTAGGCTGATGACTACTTTCCAACCGCCGACGAACATTAAAACGGGAACGAAAATGATAATCACAATATTGGAAAAATTATTCATGTTAGGGAGACACATCTGCGATGTATGGCAATTTCATGAGAAAAAGGTTTCGATGAAGGAGATAAAATTCTTATTGTGAGAGGTTCAGTCCAATTTATTCCATGATGTGAAAAGTCTCCCCATTCATAAATTGTCACACGTTGTCTTCAACTCATAAAAGGAAGTTCGGTGTAAAATATACGGTAGCGTTAATAGCTGTTTTGACATAGTGTGTTAGAACTTTGAACGGCGGCAGCACATAAATCGAAGATCCAACTACAGTGTGTAAGAGTGGAGGGGAGTTGTTGTGTTTGCTTCAACGAAGCCGAGTCAAGAAATCTAAGTACAGTAAGTGTTTTCTTTCTTTCTTTCTTAATCTGCTTACCCTCCAGGATTGGTTTTTCCCTCGGACTCAGCGAGGGATCCCACCTCCAACGCCTGAAGGGCAGTGTCCTGGAGCGTGAGACATTGGGTAGTGGAATACAACTGGGATGACGACCAGTACCTCGCCCTGGCGGCCTCACCTGCTATGCTGAAAAGGGACCTTGGTGGGGGATGGGAAGATTGGAAGGGAT
The DNA here is from genome assembly GCF_040414725.1 of Anabrus simplex. NCBI lineage: Eukaryota > Metazoa > Arthropoda > Insecta > Orthoptera > Tettigoniidae > Anabrus > Anabrus simplex. The sequence goes on from NC_090266.1 coordinate 568,174,942, forward strand.
AGACAAGAAAGAGGGAAGGAAGCGGTGGTTTCCATAAGTTAGGCACCATTCCGGCATTTGCCTGGAGGAGAAGTGGGAAACCACGGGAAACCACTTCTAGGGTGGCTGAGGTGGGAATCGAACCTTCCTCTACTCAGATGACCTCCCGAGGCTGAGTGTACCCTGTTCGAGCCCTCGTACCACTTTCTAAATTTCGTGGCAGAGCCGGGAATCGAACCCGGACCTCCGGAGGTGGCAGCTAATCACACCAAGCACTACACCACAGAGGCGGACAAGTGAACTCTTGTCCTCATCCTCAATGGAGTTGAGCTGCATGTACCATTTCAACCACATACCAGCCCTCCTGCCATTCTTACAATTTCTGGCAGTGCCGGGAATCGAACCCGGCCACCGAGGACGGCAATAGACAACACTAACCTTTACGCTACGGTGGCGGACAAGTGTTTTCTAATGGGCATTAATAGAGCAGTAAATGTTCAAATATATTTTGACAAGAGCTGTATAGATATTTCATTCTCAATTGTGAATTTTTGTGTGTTGTGGGGTAATTCAACATCATTATCTAGTCTAATACCACCTACTATGCGCGAAGAGTACTCCATGGAGTTTAAAGTGGCAGTATTATATACCTTGCAGATAGGGACACCTCACTCACAGGTTGCTCGTACATTTAACACATGAAGATTATTTGAATCTATCTGGAAAAACCGTACACAGTGCGTGGTCATGTGCACAATGAACGACGACAAAGTCGACCTCTAAAAACTACCAAAAAATAGATAGCCTAATTATAAGACAATCAGTAGCAGACTCCAGGAAGATAGCTTGATTTATCACTGCTGATCTGACTCAGAATTACGGACTGTTGTCCATGTATCTTCTGAGAAACGTAAATTAACAGAACATGAGTTGACTTTTCACCGCCATTGTAAGAAAACCTTCATAAGTGCACGGAACAGGAAGAAGAGACTTGCCTTTGCAAAACAGCAAAGTAACAGGACAGAGCAGGAGTGGTCTATGCTATCATAGACTGACGACAAATAATTTAATATATGTCCTGTGATGGCATTCCTTACGTTCGTCACCCTAGAAAGAAAGATATCATCCACGCTAAGAAGCTCCTACTTTAAAACAATGAGGTACGAACGTCATTGTCAGGAGATGTTCTCCACCAAGTACACAGACTGACAGAGCAAATGCAACACCAAGAAGGAGTGGTCAGAACTTTATGCCAATTGCAGGGTAGACTGACGTCACTGAGGTATGCTCATGATGTGAAATGCGCCGCTGTGCTGCGCACGTAGCGAACGATAAATGGGACACGGCGTTGGCGAATGGCCCACTTCGTACCGTGATTTCTCAGCCGACAGTCATTGTAGAACGTGTTGTCGTGTGTCACAGGACACGTGTATAGCTAAGAATGCCAGACCGCCGTCAACGGAGGCATTTCCAGCAGACAGACGACTTTACGAGGGGTATGGTGATCGGGCTGAGAAGGGCAGGTTGGTCTCTTCGTCAAATCGCAGCCGATACCCATAGGGATGTGTCCACGGTGCAGCGCCTGTGGCGAAGATGATTGGCGCAGGGACAAGTGGCACGTGCGAGGGGTCCAGGCGCAGCCCGAGCGACGTCAGCACGCGAGGATTGGCGCATCCGCCGCCAAGCGGTGGCAGCCCCGCACGCCACGTCAACCGCCATTCTTCAGCATGTGCAAGACACCCTGGCTGTTCCAATATCGACCAGAACAATTTCCCGTCGATTGGTTGAAGGAGGCCTGCACTCCCGGCCCCGGCGTCCGCTCAGAAGACTACCATTGACTCCACAGCATAGACGTGCACGCCTGGCATGGTGCCGGGCTAGAGCGACTTGGATGAGTGAATGGCGGAACGTCGTGTTCTCCGATGAGTCACGCTTCTGTTCTGTCAGTGATAGTCACCGCAGACGAGTGTGGCGTCGGCGTGGAGAAAGGTCAAATCCGGCAGTAACTGTGGAGCGCCCTACCGCTAGACAACGCGGCATCATGGTTTGGGGCGCTATTGCGTATGATTCCACGTCACCTCTAGTGCGTATTCAAGGCACGTTAAATGCCCACCGCTACGTGCAGCATGTGCTGCGGCCGGTGGCACTCCCGTACCATCAGGGGCTGCCCAATGCTCTGTTTGAGCAGGATAATGCCCGCCCACACACTGCTCGCATCTCCCAACAGGCTCTACGAGGTGTACAGATGCTTCCGTGGCCAGCGTACTCTCCGGATCTCTCACCAATCGAACACGTGTGGGATCTCATTGGACGCCGTTTGGAAACGCTGCCCCAGCCTCGTACGGACGACCAACTGTGGCAAATGGTTGACAGAGAATGGAGAACCATCCCTCAGGACACCATCCGTACTCTTATTGACTCTGTACCTCGACGTGTTTCTGCGTACATCGCCGCTCGCGGTGGTCCTACATCCTACTGAGTCGATGCCGTGCACATTGTGTAACCTGCATATCGGTTTGAAATAAACATCAATTATTCGTCCGTGCCGTCTCTGTTTTCTCCCCAACTTTCATCCCTTTCGAACTACTCCTTCTTGGTGTTGCATTTGCTCTGTCAGTCAGTGTACGTAGGTACATTACTGCACGTCGATGATCTAATGAAGGGTCCTGACTTTTGAACTAGCCAATGCTAATATATGCTAGAAAAATAAGCCCAGACAATGATGTTTTAACATGATATAGATCCCAAACATCGAAGTAAATGTGTAACGGGTTATGTACAAGAAATAAGATAGAAGTTTTGCATTGCCAAGTCAAAGTCTGGATTTCAATACAAGAGAAAACATATGGGAGCAGTTGACACACGTTTAAGATCAGGATAATATATAAATATAGCGAAGTTTTTTAACGGTTTTTAAATCTGAATTGGGGAAACCACCAAAGTCTAGACTAGATTCTACATTGCTTCAAGGCCTACGAGATGTGATGCTGTAACACAAGGCAAAAGATCATGCAAGGGTCAAAAAATTAGGATTTGTTTGATTCATCTGTCGAAAGGATCTTTGTCAAAACATTTATGGGCTTTGAATTTCAAATATAATTTGATTACAAGCAATATTCTACCCACAAGAATAGAATGTTTTGATGGGTGTCTTTCGTTGTTCATATTTTATGTTGTAGAAGAGGCAAAACAATGCTGTGAATAAAACTATTGCGACTAACTATGTTATATATATGCAACTCAAACGCTGACATTGGGCAAGAGAGCATGCGTACAATTGGAGACGGAGTAAAGAAGAATCATGAGACATATATGGGGCACCAAAAAGCAAGGTGAAATCTGGGTATACAGATCAAGGCAGGAATTATATGCGAGCGTAGAACCAATCTCGAGTGTGATAAGAAAGAGAAGGTTAGCATTTTTTGGACATCTCATGAGGATGGATGACAGTAGGCTGACGAAGAAGATATGGAATGCAACCTGCTTAACTGGAAATGAGTGGACGAAGGAAGTCAGGGAAGATTGGGAGACTATTGGCATAACGGAAAAAAACTCCACTGATGACAGTACAGGATCGGTCCAAATACAAAAAGCTCGTGGAAAGTCACAGATGGACAGACACCAGGATCCAGATTCAGAACACGGAAGCAGAGAGAGAGAGAGAGGAGGAATGAGAGAATGAAGAGGTATTAGGAAGAAAGAAGACGTGCCGAAAAGTCACTCGTGATCCTATGGGGTCGTAACGAACCAAATAGCATTAAAATACGCTCCTGTGAAAGAGAGTAATTTGCTGTATGTGATAATCGAAAGCACCCTAGGAAGGGATTCAAGTCGAATTAGACTTTGAACTGACCACTGATAGGCTGCTGGGTGTGACGTTACAGAGTGGACGATTTGAAAAGTGGCTGTGTGCGTGGGAGTGAGCAGCTGCACCATATGGGCGGCATGTGCCGCGCTCTGGTGGTCAATGTGGAAGCAGTGGACATGGGTGTCAACTGTAGACACCCTCATGTGATGCTGAGAAGTGTGTAAAGAGGCTCGAGTCTTAGTGTAACGTAACAGATCATGAATTCGATACTGTAGACAGGGTGGTGGCTTACAGGATGACTGCTAAACTTACCTACGGAACACTTCCTCTTCTCCTTATTATTATTATTAAAATCAGGAGAAAATACATACCTTAGATGAATTCTTATCCGTATCTTACTAGAAAAATACAGTGGTTCTTCCTTAACAAACCACGTGCGTTTTTTGTATGCAAATGCACGTGCTTTATATACGCATGGCGGCTGCATCTTCGGTGATGATTTACAGTGTTCATTCCACTTATTTACGTTACAGAGCACGTGGCATAACCTATTAATTCAATGATATTACGGGTACCTGCGTTATTTCGAGACGCAGTGAATTGCATTTTTGTAGAAAGGCCCTTATTACTTGGCGCGGAATTTTGCTTTGTTCCATGGATCAATTTACAGTGACGATACACAGGTAGGGAAGAGCCTTGTTGACCATAAGGAGAAATTTCATGCCATTTGGTGTTCATAATAGTAAATTATAAGGATCTTTAGGTTATACGGGGTATTTGGGTTGCCTATCTACGAAAATATAAGGGGCTGTTGAGCCACCCGGTATAGAGTGGATGTTTGTTAGAAGAAAGGAATGAAAAATATACAGAAACAGTAAATTGTTCATTTAAGGTTTTACAATTCGGAGCACGTGGCACATATATTTATTCGACCATACTTTTCCCATAAATTAGCAACAATTCAACGTACTTTTCATAGGAATATATCGTGAGGAAATTAATAAATGCTATGATGTGATCTGGTAGGTGTAGATTACTATTTGCGTGCGTTGGACTCGGAAGGTCGTGGATTCGAATCCTAGGCTGCCCGTCCTGAATATGGTTTTCCTTGGTCTTATGGCGACGATGGGATAAGAAAGGGCTAGGACTTTGAAGGAAGCGGCTGTCGCCTTAATTAAGGTACAGCCTGGTGTGAAAATGGAGAATCACGGAAAACCAAGTTCGGTGCGTCGTAAATCAAATAGCAAAAAGAAATAAAGAACTGTATATGTCGGTGCGACCTAAAGGAACGAGTAAAGTAATATTAATAATAATTAAAATAATAATAAGAACAATAATAATAAGTCAGTAAGGGTAGGGTTTGTCCACCATGTTACGTATGATGTTAGATGAGAAGGATGGGAGGTGTGAGGGGAATGATTGCCTTATCTGGCTGAGGAGAAGACGTGAAAACTGTCTATCATCACGTTTCGATTGCAGGATACTAGTAGGTAGGTTGGTTATGCGTATTAAAAAATACATGGCGTAGTTTACAAACAAGTGCACGTGTTGTGATTGCATGAGAGCACAGCAACTAAACAGGGCTGCCAACGTGCAGACTTACTTTACTCGGCCACTTATAGTTACAAGTCTCTTAATAAATTGTCAATAAGTAAAACAACAGCAACAGCATCGAGCAAAAATGTATGCCCTTGAAACTAGTGCGATTATGTTAACAAGGCAATAAGAATCAAGAAATTGGCAGCCCAGACTGGGAGGGATTATCATGACTGTCTTAAATTTTTGGAGATAGACAAACCATACATCACGTATAACAAAGATCCTTTACAATTTAGTTTTATGAACGCCAAATTCTAGGGCCCATTCTGAAAACATGCGATTCATTGCGCCTCGAATTAACACAGATGCACGTAATACCATTCAATTAATATGTTATACCTCGTGCTCTGTAATATAAAGAAGTTAAATGAACACTGTAAATCATCACTGAAGACTTTGACACGGATATTAACTGTCGAGGCGGAAGGGCCATGCTTAAGTACTAAATCTCTAGTACTCATGATGTTTGTTGACTTCGTGGCCGGTACGGAAGGTTTGTGAGTATGGGTAGCGTAGTGGTTCGAATCCAGAATGAGTCACATTTTTGGAACGATAGAGGTGCTCCATTTTTCATGTATACCATAATAATCAATACTTTCTTGCTGTTGGCTCTGCTTTGCTTTGGTGTCTTTCTCCTAAGGGTGCGTGAGGGAAGGAATGGGAAAGAAATCAGCCTTGGTCTTTCATTAGGGTACCGTCCCGGCATTTGTCTGGTGGTGAAAATCGGAAACCACCGGGTGAGTTTGCCGTGCAATTAGGTGCGCGCAGCTGTGGGCTTGCGTCCGGGAGATAGTGGGTTCGAACAACACTGTCGGCAGTCCTGAAGTTGGTTTTCCGTGATTTTCCATTTTCACACCAGGAAAATGCTTGGGCTGTAGCTTAATTAAGGCCACGGCCGCTTCTTTCCCAGTCCTAGCCCTTCCCTATGGTGACGGTAGGACAGGAAAGGCCTAGGAATGGAAGGGAAATGGCCGTGGCATTAAGGTAAAGCCCCAGCATTTGCCTGGTGTGAAAATGCGAAACAAATTCAAACCATCTATTCTATTCTATTCCTGTGATTGTAAGATCTGCGGCCGTGAAAGCCATTTTCGATATTATCTTCAGGGTTGCCGACGGTGGGGTTCGAAAAACTCTCTCCCGAATGCAAGCTCACAGCTGTGTGTCCCTAACCACATGGCCAACTCGCTCGGTAAAATTATTACACTCAGCAAATGCACCAATATGTTCAGAGATGTTCCTCCCTTACAATATTATGTTTTAACGTGCTACTGCAGGAACTACAGCAGCGCAGGTTTTCAAACAAATTCTACATACACGTACTCGAAACTTATGACCCTAATGTTACAACAACAACAGCAACTTAAAAGAATGCTCGGTTAATGAGAGCAAAAAATTCGTTTGTCGTATAGGACACACCAAACTTCAAGGAAATAATAACAACAATAATAATAATAATAATAATAATAATAATAATAATAATAATAATAATAATAATAATAATAATAATAATAATAATAATAATAATAATAATAACCCGGCGAGATTTCGATGTGCGGTTAGGGGTGCGCAGCTGTGAGCTTGCATCTTTGGGATAGTGGTTTCGAAACCCAATGACGGCAGCCATGAATATGGTTTTCCGTGGTTTCCCATTTTCACACTAGATAAATACTGGGGCTATACCTGGACCTTTTTTAACCCATCGTCCTCATAAGACCTACCTGTGTCGGTGCGACGTAAAGCAAGTTGTAACAAATAATAATAATAATAATAATAATAATAATAATAATAATAATAATAATAATAATAATAATAAGGCAGTAAAGACAATATCCTGGTATGTTGAAGCCTAGAGTTGCGGAAGCTTAAGCTTTCACTCTTAGGCTGGCACCCATCTACGGTTGGTACACCCACATTTCAAAACTCCCAAACTCTCATATAGATTACCGGACATTTCTCTCATCCATGCACCATTCGTTCGCAGGGTAACACCTTTGTATAATTAAGCCATTATTATTATTATTATTATTATTATTATTATTATTATTATTATTATTATTATTATTATTATTATTATTATTATTATTATTATTATTATTTACTGGCTTATTCTTATTATGATTTCTTTCAAGCTTGTTAAAAGGCAACAAGAGGCGTTTTTGCTGTTTATCCCATTAAATGAGTATACCTTTAATTTGTTGTTGTTGTTGATTTATTAAGACTGATGTAACATCGGAGTCATCCGTCTCGTGTACACTTATGTAGTACTAGCTGATGTACCCGTGCTTCGCTACGGGATTCTCAGAAAGACTGTCTTTGTGGTTTTCCTACCGGAAGTCATCAGAAGGAATGTAGTGATTAAAAGCAATGTTATATAAAATACTCGATCAAATTAAATTTCTCACTTCTAACGAACAGTACTACGGTGCCGATCTAACAGTCCTAAGTCCCAGTGCTGCAATGACCAGACCGCAGACAGCCGTGAACACTTCTCTGCCATTATTCCGTTAAATATGCACACTGCTCATTCCAATCAGTGCCTCAGAGTAGGAATTGAATAGCTCTAATGCTATGATAAACCAGTTTGTTACGTATCAGTAGTATCAGAAATTTATCTAACTCCCCAGATACTTCCCGCCAATTTTCAGGCAGGCTGTTATACTCGGTGCGACCGGGTGAGTTGGCTGTGCGGTTAGGGGCGCATAGCTGTGAGCTTGGATCCGGAAGGTAGTGGGTTCGAACTCCAGTGTCGACAGCTCTGAAGATGGTTTTCCGTGGTCTCCAATTTTCACACCAGGAAAGTGCTGGGGCTGTAACGTAATTAACGTAGGGGCTGCTTTCTTCTCATTCCTAGCCCTTTCGTATCCCATCGTCGCCATGAGTCCTATGTGTGTCGGCGCGACGTAAAGCAAATTAAAGAAATTCGGTATACAACAGTAATCCCATCTATCGGAGATGAATGGCAACAGAGACACAAAGCAAATCACAACAAACAATGATCAATGTAATATTATTGTTGATAAATGTTATAAGTTTTCTGTATTGTAGGCCTTCACATTCAATTTTCTTTCGACTCTGTAATATAAGGCCGTCTTATACAATTAATTATAGCGTAGCCTGTAGTTCCTTATTCCCCGACTTTACATACCGATTTTCATTACAATTCTGTTTACCTATTTTCTCGTGACGGCGCTGATATGATCTTAGCAACAAAAATCCATATTCATGAATATCTCCGTTATCATAGCCGGTACAGTCAAAATGTATAAGACATAAATGATCGGAAATTTAATACTATGTAATTTTATTTATATAGTAATTGCCATTAAGACCACTAATAAACAAATATTCGAGAATTAAATTTTGGGCCTTCCCCTAAACTACCATTTCTCTCAGCGTGAATAAAGTTATTGATGGCCTAGATTGTAGCGACTTATTCCCCGACTTCGCATACCAATTTACGATGGGACAACTAATAACAAATATTTGAGAATTAAATTTTAGGCCTTCCCCTAAACTACCATTTTTCTCAGCGTGAATAAGATTATTTATGGCGTAGATTGTAGAGACTTATTTGCTGACTTTGCATACCTATTTTAATTAAGATAGGACCACTAATAATAAATATCTGCGAACAAAATTTTAGGCCTTCCCCTAAACTACTATTTCTTTCAGAGTGAATAAGATTATTTATAGTTTATATTGTAGCAACTTTATTTAGAACTTTACATACCGGTTTTCATTAAGATAGGACCACTAATAATATAAATATTTGAGAATTACATTTTAGGCCTTCCCCTAAACTACCATTTCTCTTAGCGTGAAAAAAAATATTTATGGCCTAGATTATAGCGACTTATTCCCGGACTTTACATACCGATTTTCATTACATTCTCTTCAGCGGTTTTCTCGTGATGCGTGTGCAGACAGACAGACAGACAGACAGACAGACAGACAGACAGACAGACAGACAGACAGACAGACAGACAGACAGACAGACAGACAGACAGACAGACAGACAGACAGACAGATAGACAGACAGACAGACAGACAAACAGACAGACAGACAGAGATTACGGAAAATTAAAAATGCATTTCCTTGTTACTATAGACATGACTGATACAGAAATACCATCCTTTTCAAATTTTGAGCAATGTACAGACAAAACTCTTATTTTATATATATAGATTTGTTTGATAACCTGAATTAAAGCACACTAGTATAAGGCAGGTGGTAAAACATACCTCTCAACTTATTAACGACATGCTATTACTGTCGCATTTTTCGTGGTAACATAATAATCGCACAGAGTTTACTTTAGTTAACGTATGTGCGTTTGTTAAAGGCTACGTTTCTTGACAGCTTGCTGCGAAACGGATAGCATGTACGAAAACTGTTAATTGAGGAACCCTTGTAACATTTCAAGTTTAACGAAATATTTCTTGTTTAATTATTCAGTGGTGATGCCCCCTCGTGTGTGCTTCTACAATTGTAGGGGGCTAACCTTGGTTACCCTCTTCAATTGAAGATCCTCTTCGTGGTGAGGGGGACTAGTAGCTCCTTTCTTGCGATGCCGAATGGAGCCCTATTGGGTAACCGTTCGGCATACAAGGAGGAGGAAGCTAAAGCACCGCCCAACCCTAAGGTGTAACGCGACCCGTGCCGATGGGGTGCATGGCACATGGGAGATGTGTCTTAGACGGAGCCTTCGAGATACTTGGCGCCCTCTCGAAGTAAGTAGCCTTACCCAGGTATGCGGGGCTCTGCCTGGGCGGACATATATTTCCCTAGCTACTCGTGGGATTTGTATGAATATGGTAGCCATCCATAAACCGGAGAGCCCTTCTGGGGCCTCCGAGAGAAACACTACAACAACGACCGAAGGGGACTCTTCGGAGATACCCTCGGATAGTTCATCTTCGACAGTTAGAGGGCTCACTCAAGAGGTGGGCAATCTACAGGTCCAGAAGAAGAAGAAGAAGAAACAGCGCTCTGGCGCTGAAAAAAGGAGATATAAGAAGGCCTTAAAGGCCCGGGAGCAGGCCAGAGAGGGCCTGACTCCTGGGGCTGAGGGGACTTCTGCTATCACAACAGCGTCAATAGTGGAGGGATCCAATGGGCACAAGAGGCGGGACCCTGAAAAGGGCTCTGCTTCTAGGGCACAGAGGACCCCACCCACTATGATGCCAGCGAGGAAACGACTTCTGTCGGGGGCAACCCCAGAAGAAGATCGGCAGACCCTCAAGAGACCAAAGGTGGAGTACGCTAGGATAGCCAGAGGTGGGATCAGGATGGCCATAGTACCTGTGGGATATCCTGACCAGCAGCTATCCGAGAAACAGGTGGAAGCTGTGGAAGAGGCTATCACCAATCTGATAGATGGGCTTCCGGAGCAGGGGCCTATTAAGCCTCAGTTCCTGGACTGCTATCTGTCGAGGGGTGCGGCCGTCATCATAGCAGAGAACAACGAAACTGTAGCATGGCTTTCTAGTCTTGTTGCAGGTATACAACCGTGGGAAGGAGCCAGGCTCACAATTGTGGGCATGGACAAACTCCTTTCCTGCAAGAGAGTCATGGTCTGGATACCAGGACAACCAAAGGACAATAATGTCCTTTTGGGAAGAATGGCACGCCAGAACCATGGCTTAAATCCCACCAGCTGGAGGGTCTACGACCGCAAGGAGGAGAAGAGAGGTGTCCGCCTTGTGGTCAGCATGGACTCCAGGGATGTGGAGAAAGTGGTGGTGAAGAAGATCTTCTGCGGGGTGCACGTGGCTACCTTCACCTTGGTGGAGGGCAAGCGTGACAAGCAGAGGACCAACCCCACCACAGATAAAACCGAGACCAGGAGGGGCGAAGAGCTGGAGCCCGGACAGGAACCAAGGCCAGCCAAGCCCCAGGATCCCTCGCGGGAGACGGAGCTGCAAGTTCCGGAGACCGCATAAGGTAAAGTATTCTATGAAAGTAAAGAATGATTACTTTCATACAAGCAAATATACAACATTGTATAGCGGCCTCTAGGGTACTTAATAGAAGTATCCAGAGAGGTGGGTTTTCGGTCGCCCTGATACAAGAACCCTGGCTTCGACAGGGACATATCATGGGACTAAAATGTGCAGGTTTCACTCTATTCAGTGGAATAGCAGAGGAGAAGCCTAGAGCTTGTATACTAGTTAAGGATCATAACGCTTGGGCTATACCGGGTTTCATTAGTAGAGACCTGGTAGCAGTCCTAATGAGATATGAAGAGGGCGGAGAGCCAAGAGACTTAGTTGTCTGTTCTGCATATTTCCCAGGAGACTCTGAATCTCCACCCCCGCCGGAGGAGTTCAAGAGACTGGTGATATACTGTAGGAAACAAGGATTAAACCTCATAGTAGGATGCGATGCCAATGCTCATCATAGCATTTGGGGAAGCAAAAATACAAACCGAAGGGGAGAGCACTTCATAGAATTTCTATGTACAACTGATCTTGAGATCATGAATATTGGTGATACCCCTACCTTCATTAATAATAGGAGCGAAGGGATCATAGATCTTACCCTGGGTTCCATGGGAATCATGTAGGAATTTAAAGACTGGAAGGTCTCTTTGGAGCCTTCCTTGTCAGATCATAGACACATTGTGTTCTATATAGAGGGATCCATCGAGATCCCGTCTTACAGAAACCCTAGAAGAACCGATTGGATACCTTTTAGGGAGGACGTGAGAAGGGGACTGGAGGGAGGACCCTCAAACATAATTAAAAACAAAGAGGAGCTGGAGCTCAGTGTGAGTTTTCTCACACGGACACTGGTTACCTCTTATGAATTAAACTGCCCTATTGTTAAGGCAAAGAGAGTAACAGGAAGCTTCAAGTGGAATAGTTATCTTGAACACCTGAGGAGAAATACACGAAGGCTCTGGAATAAATACAGGGAACTTCAGGATCAAGAAAGCCTAGATTCTTACAAAGAATCACAAAGAAGGTACAAGTCAGAAGTCAAAAAGGCTTCTAGGAAATCTTGGAGACAATTTTGTGACTCCATTGAAAGTCAACATGAAGCGGCAAGGCTTCATAAAATTTTAACCTTGGATAAAAAGGCAAGGCTGGGCTCACTGGAGACTCCTTCTGGTGGATACACATCCACAGAGGGGGAGACCCTGAGCTTATTGCTTGATGCCCACTTTCCAGGTTCGGTAATCACGAATTGTGAGGTAGAATCGAGCGGATCCTTCAGACCCGATAAAAGTGGCTGGAGGGAAGCCGCAGAGATTGTCACCCCAAGAAGGGTTAAGTGGGCATTAGAATCCTTTGCCCCTTATAAAAGCCCAGGTGTGGATGGAATCTTCCCGGCGCTTCTTCAGGAGGCGGGAGAGGTCCTTATACCATACCTGGTTAGAATTTTTAGAGCCTGTCTCACTATGGGGTACGTGTACTCCTTCTGGCGTCAGGCGAAGGTGGTATTTATACCTAAACCCGGAAGGTCTTCATATACTAGACCTAAGGATTATAGACCCATTAGTCTAACGTCTTTGGAAAGACTGGTGGATAGACATATCAGGGAGAAAGTATTAAGAGACTTTCCCCTGCATTCCCACCAACATGCATATCAACCAGGGAAGTCGGTTGAGACGGCACTGCACCAGCTGGTTTCTAGGCTGGAGAGTGCCTTGGATCAACAACAACTTGCCATGGTTGTATTCCTAGATATAGAAGGGGCCTTCAACTATACATCTTTGGGCTCCATAGAACGTAGTCCAGAGAGAAGAGGAGTGAGCAGCATGCTCATAAAATGGATTATGGCCTCACTGCAGGGCCGTCAAGTTCTGTTTACCCTCAACGCTGTAATGTTGAGAGCTAATATAGACAGGGGGTGTCCACAGGGAGGAGTATTATCACCAACATTATGGTGTCTGGTAGTGGATGAACTACTTACCAGGTTAAATGTTGGAGGAATCTACGCCCAAGGCTATGCAGACGACATAAGCCTGATGGCGGTAGGAAATTTCCCCAGTACGGTTTCTGAACTCGTACAGGGCTCTCTACGAAGGGTGGAAAGATGGTGCCACGAGACAGACTTGTCGGTTAATCCCGATAAGACGGAGCTTGTGGTATTTACCAAGAGGAGGAGGCTAGACGGACTGTCAGAGCCTTTCCTATTTGGGAAAAAATTAGTTAAGACAACTTCGGTTAAGTACCTAGGGGTAATCCTTGAGGCAAGACTGAGTTGGAAGAAACACATAGATCATAAGGTGGATAAGGCTCGCAAAATTATGTGGGCCTGTCGCAGGGCCGTCGGGAAGACTTGGGGCCTAAGACCTAAGGTGGTCCAGTGGCTCTATATCTCCATTGTACGGCCCACGATCACCTATGCATCTATAGTTTGGTGGCCAGGCTCAGAGAGCAAAACTGTGAGTACCAAGTTAAACAGTGTCCAAAGACTTGCGTGTCTAGGAATAACAGGGGCACTGGATACTACACCATTATGTGCAATGGAGGCCATCCTAGGCTTTCCCCCATTACATTTATATGTTAAAGTAATAGCGGGAATGAGTGCCTATCACCTTTGGTCACTCGGAGGATGGTCCTTCAAAAACCCGAATAGAGGTCATGCCTCTATTCTTACCAGGCTTCACCAGACTTGCCCTATGACAATGATGATCGGGGATCTGATGAAGCCTAGCTTTAATTTGAATTATAAATTTACAGTGGTGATACCCACAAGGGAGGAGTGGGCCGCGGACGCTGGGGCCCGTCTTAAGTCTGGGGGCTGTACGTGGTACACGGATGGCTCGCGGACGGAGACGGGCACAGGCGCCGGGGTCTGGGGGCCTAAGACAAGGCTCTCCCTTCCTATGGGTAAATATGCTACTGTTTTCCAGGCTGAAGTATACGCAATACTAGCCTGTGCTGTAAATATATGGAATATGCCTGGACATAGAAGACATATCACTATTTGTAGTGATAGCCAGGCAGCGCTAAAAGCACTATGTGCAGTTAAAACAACATCAAAACTGGTATGGGAATGCCAAAGGATGTTAGATCAGCTGTGTGAGCTTAGCTCAGTTACCCTATTATGGGTTCCTGGGCACACAGGTATCAGTGGAAATGAAGAAGCTGACAAACTAGCGAAACAGGGCTCAATGGGTTCCTTCATAGGACCAGAGCCTTTCCTGGGAGTGTCACTCCGAAGTGTGAGACTGGCAATATCCCAATGGATAAACCAGTCTCACCTAGATATTTGGAAGAGGTTAACCATAGCAAGACAGGCACGTGAACTTATCAAAGGGCCTAGTCAAAGCTATAAAAAGGTCCTAATGAATTTGAATAGGACCAGAATGAGAATGGTAGTTGGACTGTTAACAGGCCACAATACCTTACAGAGACACCTACACATCATGAAAATCACCCAGGATCCGATGTGTAGAAGATGCGGTAAGGAGGAGGAGGAGACCTCCGCGCATGTGTTATGTCAGTGCGAGGCTTTTGCAAGCACTAGACATCGATTCCTTGGCTCACATTTTGTGAGCCTGGAGGACATCAGGAACGCCAAAATCCGGACACTGGTATCCTTTATAGGAGCACTAGGGCTGGACTAGGCAAACCCGTTTAAGGGGCACAAAGGGTCTTCATAGACCTACGTGTGGAGCTCTGCGAAAACAGGGCTCACCCATTTCTTATCTATCTATCTATCTATCAGTGGTGATGAAGACGACGAGAAAGTACGTAACAAGAGGAGAGCGAATGAAATAAAAACAACGTCATAAATTTGAACAAAGTATTTATTGTTAAATGATTTACCAACTATGTAAATTATTACTGTTTCTACTAAAATCGTTGTAATATCTTTAAGAAGGTTGGCATACTCATACATCTCATAATATCTTACTGCCAACGGGTAGCCTCGTCAGCATTGAAATTTAACAAAATATATGTTGTTCAACATTTTACAAAATGATATCTTATACTATGCATGTTATGCTTAGCAAAGGAGCTGTGGCAGTTCTTACCATGCATCCTACTTATGGTGAGATCCACATGTCTTGTTTCCTTTGCATTAAGAGAGTCATCAAGTACAGTAAATTAGAGTGCAAGTTCACGCATACACTCTCTATAGCCTTTTATCATAGGATATTGTCCCAATCTGTATTACCATTTTCACCTCGGTGCTAGTAATGTTGTCGACAGAGTCTTCATGCAGCTATGTTTCTCGTCATTACACTGTGGATGGGTAGCAGTCCCAAAATGCATCTGCCTCAGGAACAGCGTACATAGACAGAAAGCCTGGCGGTAAACACTGAATCAGATGTTTTTGAATCCGATGTAAGGTTCCTTGTTTATAGAACATCTTTGCAGCCTCATTTACTTGAGAGAGGAAAATAAAATATAGCGTATCAGTGTCGCTGCTAGGCGAAAAAATTTCAAATTTTTAGTTTTGTTTGCTATCAAGACGATTTTTCTAACTGCGAAGTCTCTTTTTTTTCACTCTATAATCCTCCATAATCTTCGAGTTACAAACACACACTCATGATAATGATCTAGAAATATACTTATTTATAATCTTATAACGATATTCGAGAGTGGTCGGTATGTTACATCAGTCATGTTAATAATATGACGTTGAATAATGTAATCATTTCTCCTAAGTCACCTTGCCACATTTCATCCTTTTTACGTGTGATGAAATGTTACATACGTTTACATGACATTTACGCATCGAGAACGTCCTTGAACTGTCTTCTAAAGTGTCTCCATTGAGAACCTGTCCTACACGACATCTCATGACGTCTCTTGTGATATCCCCGGAGAAATGTTTTATTTTTCAAAATACAACTACATCACAACAGGCTTTAAATTGAGGAAATTTATTTGTAATGCACGGATATTCCGGTCATTTCTCGATGATTCAGACTGCTATCTGATATGGAGTGAATTAAGTATAACCAATTGTAGAATGAAGGAAGTGAAGCCTGTCTCCGTATGGAAGAGTGTATACAATTTCCAGGACGAGGAAAATAGTGTCATAATAAAAATATTATTGGCTTCACGTCCCACTAACTACTTTTACGACTTTCAGAGGCATCAGGGTGGCGGAATTTTGTACTACAGTATTTAATTTTCGTGCCAGTAAATCTACCGACATGAAGCTGACGTATCTGAGCACCTTCATATAACGCTGGACTGAGCCGAGATAGAATTTCTCAACTTGGGGTCAGATAGCCAGCGCTTCAAACTTCTGAGCCAATAGCAGGGCAAAATTAGACTGATGTACGAGGATATGATTAGACATAATTTCCAAAGAATAGACAATCAAAAGGATCAGTTTGTAGAAAGAAAATGGGTGGCATCCAGGGATACTGAATTTGAAATAGTAAGGGGATTCTTAAGTAAAACTGAGTATAAAGGCGAGGAAAAGTAAAAATCTTGTTGGCATGATGAAGTCGAGGCTGCTTGTAAACATAAGAAGTTGTATAAAAAATGTTTCCAAACAAGAAATTATGTGGAAAACGGAAGGAAACGGAGAGAAGTCATTGTAGAGTCCAAGACGGAATCACGGGGATTATTGGGTGATGTCCAGAACAAGCTTGGTGAAGTGGGAGAGATAAATCTCAATAAAGCACTTGATAATTGAAGGTAAAATGTAAATATATAGTGTATTGTGTAAAGATGGTAGACTCTCTGAAGACCACTATATACTGAAAAAACATTGCAGCACTCCACAGGTCGTCAGATGTGCGTAGTTAAAAAGAAGAATGTCACCGACAGTAACACAATGAATTTCACCAACATGAGCCCCGTACAATAATTTAGCAAGTCCTCACTTTCTTAAACCCCTGTTTTCCCAGAACAGAAGCTTGTATTTGGCTTTTACCAGCCCCTGTACCTGCGAGGCCGAGAGTTAATCTAGCTTATTTCCAAAAGCACCAAACTCATTTACTGTTTCGGTAAACAGGTTAGGGGAGTTCTCAAGTACTCCAAAGCTGTGGTTCAATAACTGTTATTGAATGCCAGGAAAACTACGCACTGGGTAATGTTATATGGAATATCGTAGTTATTTAATCAGAATATTCGTGGAATTCATAATAAATCCAATGAAGTCCCTTAGAAGAGCGTTCAAGTTTGTTGGAACGTACGAAATTCATTATGAAAACATGCATAGTAGGATCATTCTGTTCCAAATATTATCTACATTTAAAACACATTAACATCCAAAATGAACCTGGGAAGATACATGTCATAACAAAATGTAGAAAACATATTTCTAAGTACACGAGGTAATATTCCTTATAAACGCCATTCTCTTAAAGGAAGTTGAATGCATAGGCAAGTGCCATCTGCCACAGCGTAGCTGTTACTAACTTCTAGACGATTTGATTTGTGACTGCCAATGGCTCACCACTGTGTTTATATTATGTATAGGGGCTTGGGTTTCATATGGACGCCGAGTAGTAAATGAGAATGAATGGTCATTCCCTGCCTGTTCAGGTACGCTAGCGACGTCATAAATCACGGCCAATTAAAAGCAGCCAACACACCCGATAAACCGAAACTAACAAAATACTGGTGACAACTGAGCCATTTTGCAACCAAGGCAAGGAGGAGGGTGAGACTGGGCATCAGTAGCAGAAAGGGAGCAGTCATGCAACTTTATAGGCGGAAGTCTACATTCAATGTTAGGTCCTACTGAAGGATTGCAATAAATTTATTCAACTGCAATTGTTATTAGGGACTTACGAGTGACCAACCTGAGTGCGATGTTGCAAGGGGAATGTCCAGTTAGTATCATTCAAAAGTGTCAGTGTTAACAATAGTGACAGTAATGACTCACAATGTGCAAAGGAAACGGAGTTAAAATTAATTTGTAGCGGGTGCAGAAAGCAAATATCTATGGCAAGTGTTTCTTAAACTTCAAAAGATGAACATCGTAGGTGTTCACAAAGTACTAAAAGCTGACCTTTAACTTACATCTTGAGTAGGGAATGGAGACTAATATGCCACAGTGTTCATGGAAGTTTTCGCGCGAACAAGGTCAAGGACGAACTCCTTTGGTATTATGAAGCGTTTAGGAAGATCGGCTAGGTACCCACTCAAACAATGTACAAAGATAATCATATGCTGACTTGGCCCATAGCATGTATCCATAGTTTTCTTTAGCTTGACTCCCAGTCTGTGTATAAAATAATACCGTTTTAGAGTGAAATATCCCTCCTTGAAACTGTGGTTGATAAAATTCAAACAACTGCAATCACTGGTTGAAACATATTACCGCACCATCTGCAACTATAGGCATAGAGGATAGGCAGTCTTAACGTTAAACTACACAACTTACATATTCACATTCAATTGCAAACCAACAGTTCGCGTAACAATATTATGCCAATATGATTATAAACACATTCCTTAAAATACCAAACTGCTTTTCCCGAACGATTTACACGCCTCAAGGAGTTTTCCATTCAATTCTTCCCGTGAGTCATCGTGTTCACTTGGCACGTCATTGGTCATTCGCTGCTCGTGGGATAAATAATTAAGGTTTGAATATTTTGTGGAGATGTAAGAAGATCGTTTTGCGAACTGTACCAAATAAAATGCGTAGATGTTTACTCTGTGTACCTTCAGTACCTTAAATTTCTGTCGTTCTCTTGTGGAAATGGTGAGTCATTAGCAGCTAATACGTAGGTGGATCAACAGGTTAGTTGCACTAACGCGCCGCAGCAGCGCGCTGTGTGTCGCAAACGTGGGCACGTCTTTTAGACAGGTCGCTGTGGTACCTCGTCTAGTATTATGTGAATAGTGGCCAAATGCAATGGCGCGTCAACTGGACGTTCACTCCAAATATGAGGTGCGTGAGACAATCCCATTCGTATGGGCCAAAAGGAAGAATTGCACAGACATTCATCGTGAAATTAGTGCTGTGTATGGGGAGCGGGCCATTTCCCGGCAAGGTATCGTAAAATGGTGTCAGCAATTCGAAGCCGGACGCACGGATATCACGGACAACCATCGCTAAGGCAGGCCCGCAGCGTGCTAAGGTTAACAGTGTGAAAGCGATTATTAGACAGAACCGGCGCATTAAACTGACAGAAATTGTGACGCAGCTGAACATATCGTATGGCAGTGTGTTCGCCATTGTTCACGAGGACCTTGGATATCGTAAGCTGTGTCAAAGATGGGTCCCACGTCTTCTCACCGATGAGCACAAGGGACAACGTTTCCAATCCTCCCTGGCATTTTTGCAACGCTATGCTGCAGACGGCAACGGGTTTCTGCGGCAAATCGTCACAGACGACGAAACGTGGGTCCACCACTTCACCCCTGAAACGAAACGAACATCAATGGAATGGGTGCACCCCTCATCACCACAACGAAAGAAGGCCAAGGTTCAACCTTCAGCCGGTAAGGTTATGACGACAGTGTTCTTTGACATGGAGGGTTCGCTGCACGTGGAATTCATGCCGAAAAGAACGATGATCAACGCGGCGTCGTATTGTCAAACGTTGCACCGGTTGCGTAAAGCGATTAAAGAGAAGCGCCGGGCGAAATTGAGCGCCAGTGTGATTTTGTTGCACGATAACGCAACACCTCACAAGGCCCGGCAAGCGTTTCAAGTGGACGGTCTGACAACATCCACCGTACACTCCCGACCTAGCGCCATGTGACTTTCATCTGTTCGGTAAGCTCAAAACGGAGCTCGGTGATCGACGTTTCAAGATCGATGGGGAGGTGAAGGCCGTTGTCTCCGGGTGGTTGCAGAACGCTGGAGGAAATTTCTATGCATCCGGCATCGACATGTTGGTTGTGCGTTCACAGAAATGTTTGGAGTCTCTTGACAACTATGTGGAAAAGTGACGTTACAGTGTATGTCGTTATAGTCGTGTTGCTGTTGTATAGGTGGTGTAATAAATGGCCATAACTGGGAAGTGCAACTAATTTTCTGATCTGCCCTCGTTTATGTTTCATCAAGTTACGTATAGGACAGTTACAATTTACTCATAAATTGGAATGTAGTAATAGGTAATGGATTTTGGGGAAAATGCTGCACAAGGAAACCACAATTCCCAGCTATACGGGGAAGAGTAGTCCGTCTCTGCGATCTTCTTCTTACCGTTGAAATAACGTGGCTTCACTTCCGTATATATGAAACTTTCTAGGATCGGCTGCATCTGTGGAGATGTCCCCAAGCAAATGCGGTAGTATTTTGATTGATGTAATAAATCTGTGTACAGAACAACAACATTTGTAGCCATAGCCCATTATATCTCACTACCGTTTTAACATTGTGATCGCACACTATTGCATGAAACTGGTGATTATCCCGCTACAGCCTTAGTACCGATGATATCAGCTGCCACATAGTACCTTGCGAAAAGGTACGGGTACTGAGCCACCTGCTACACTGCACCCAGTGTAGGACGTTGTAACTTTTCGAAGAAAAATTGAATAACATGTCTGGAAATGAACGATCCTTATAACTACAAGTTTTGTTATTTTATACATTAAAATGGTATGTCACTAATGAAGTCATTCCAGGATTTTTCCCACTTTTCCATTTTCTGTGCTTGAAGCTTGTGCTAGACCAACTTACTCCTTCTCCAACCCAGCTGCCAAATGAGATGGGAGCGACCATCTCTTCACCACCTTCACTTCTGATACATTCCCTCCTAGCACATAATTTTAAACACTGAGCCACTGAACAAATATTACCAGAATGTCAAGGTTTTAAAAACAAGATATCTGACATTCATACGCTTGCAATTTAGTTAAATAAGTTCGGTCTGTTAATGTTCACTGACACATATCAATCAATCAATCAATCAATCAATCAATCAATCAATCAATCAATCAATCAATCAATCAATCAATCAATCAATCAATCAATCAATCAATCAATCAATCAATCAATCAATCAATCAGTCAATCAATCAATACTGATCTGCATTTAGGGCAGTCACCCAGATGGCAGATTCCCTATCTGTTGCTTTCCTAGCCTTTTCCTAAATGATTTCAAAGAAATCGGATATTTATTGAACGTCTCCCTTGGTAAGTTATTCCAGTCCCTAACTCCCCTTCCTATAAATGAATATTTGCCCCAGTTTGTCCTCTTGAATTCCAACTTTATCTTCATATTGTGATCTTTCCTACTTTTGCAAACGCCACTCAAACTTATTCGTCTACTAATGTCATTCCACGCCAACTCTCCGCTGACAGCTCGGAACATACCACTTAGTCGAGCAGCTCTTCTTCTTTCTCTCAATTCTTCCCAACCCAAACATTGCAACATTTTTGTAACGCTACTCTTTTGTCGGAAATCACCCAGAACAAATCAAGCTGCTTTTCTTTGGATTTTTTCCAGTTCTTGAATCAGGTAATCCTGGTGAGGGTCCCATACACTGGAACCATACTCTAGTTGGGGTCTTACCAGAGACTTATATGCCCTCTCCTTTACATCCTTACTACAACCCCTAAACACCCTCATAACCATGTGCAGAGATCTGTACCCTTTATTTAAAATCCCATTTATGTGATTACCCCAAAGAAGATCTTTCCTTATATTAACACCTAGATACTTACAATGATCCCCAAAAGGAACTTTCACACCATCAACGCAGTAATTAAAACTGAGAGGACTTTTCCTATTTGTGAAACTCACAACCTGACTTTTAACCCCGTTTATCATCATACCATTGCCTGCTGTCCATCTCACAACATTTTCGAGGTCACGCTGCAGTTGCTCACAATCTTGTAACTTATTTATCACTCTATAGAGAATAACATCATCCGCAAAAAGCCTTACCTCCGATTCCACTCCTTTACTCATATCATTTATATATATAAGAAAACATAAAGGTCCGATAATACTGCCTTGAGGAATTCCCCTCTTAATTATTACAGGGTCAGATAAAGCTTCACCTACCCTAATTCTCTGAGATCTATTTTCTAGAAATATAGCAACCCATTCAGTCACTCTTTTGTCTAGTCCAATTGCACTCATTTTTGCCAGTAGTCTCCCATGTTCCACTCTATCAAATGCTTTAGACAGGTCAATCGCAATACAGTCCATTTGACCTCCAGAATCCAAGATATCTGCTATATCTTGCTGGATTCCTACAAGTTGAGCTTCAGTGGAATAACCTTTCCTAAAACCGAATTGCCTTCTATCGAACCAGTTATTAGTTTCGCAAACATGTCTAATATAATCAGAAAGAATGCCTTCCCAAAGCTTGCATACAATGCATGTCAAACTTACTGGCCTGTAATTTTCAGCTTTATGTCTATCACCCTTTCCTTTATACACAGGGGCAACTATAGCAACTCTCCATTCATCTGGTATAGCTCCTCCGACCAAACAATAATCGAA
This sequence comes from Anabrus simplex, assembly GCF_040414725.1. Lineage (NCBI taxonomy): Eukaryota > Metazoa > Arthropoda > Insecta > Orthoptera > Tettigoniidae > Anabrus > Anabrus simplex. Next base: position 568,197,669 of record NC_090266.1, read on the forward strand.
TAAGTACTTCAGATGTGGTACTATATCCCAACCCAACATAGTTGAACAATACAACATTGAGCCCGGAAATATGTTTCGTTGAAGACTTTCAAATCTTTCGCCGGGACAGACCACAAGATGACAGAGCAAAGCGCAGGAGTGGTATATTAATAAATGCTAAGAACAGATTGAAAGCAAAACATTGGACCAATTTCGAAAGAAACTGTGAGATCATAAGGATATAAACAGCTGCTAGCCTTAGAAATATACTTCTCACTGTTTATACAATCCTCCCTCCATCAATCTCAATATTGCAGAACAATATTTCCCTAGATACTTCCACCCTCATCCACGTCAGTGTAATGGCCGGCTGATACATATTTTCGTGTGACAACGACATCCTAGACCTGTCCACCCCTAAACCCACAGTGCAACACAATAGGACTTTCCCATCAGGTGGTCGAAGAGTTTCAATTTGGGGTAAGTACAATTGCAATGCAATTAAAGAAGACATTCGTTCGCTATCTTGTACCGCTCTGTTAAAATCTGTTAACATCGACAGCTCTGTGAGTACTTACTTACGAAATCTTGTTGGCTGCAATTAAAGACGACGTACCTTTTGCTAAATCCCAGTCAAATCACCTCCCGCCCTGACTTAGAGACTCGTCAATATTAATTCTCCAGAGTAAGCAGCACGCTCGGACTCTTTGGAAACCCAACCCTAATCCTCACACCTGTAAAGTTTTTCGTCACCCTCGCAGTCTCCAAAAACAACATATTCAACATGAATATAGTAGTTATTTAGTAGCACTGACAAGATATTTAAGAACATACACTGAACAATTTTTGAACCTCACATCTTCAACGACGAGAATTCCAGATAACATAAACAAAAATATTGTACAATTCAATACGAAATGAGATCACACCAATTCAATATTAGGGGCCTAATTGCAAACCCGGCAATCCACTCTCGGAGAAAATTGAGCTCACAGAGTGTAATAATAGTGCAAAGCGTTATCTTCCATGTCCTCAAAAGTTCCGTATCATGCATGGCATTCTTCCTGTTTTACGAAGCAGGAAGTTATTGATTAATGGCAAACATGGACCTAGGGGAAGTTTTCATTCCCCTCCCCGACGGGGAGGGGTGAGCCACTTTTCATGTGACGCCTTCTCTCTGGCCAGGAGATTTGGCGGGGTTTTTTGATTTGGCGGAGTTTAGGAGATAGGAGATGGTGGTTTATTCGGTTGGGGATGTGAGGGGGTTTCTACATCTTGGCTAAATACCTTTATTGATTGACATGGCTTTTACATATTCGGTTTACTTTTGTGATATTATTATACAATATGGTGCTACAGAAATTTGTATTGGCTTAAATCTGGGGAACGTGTGTGGAGTAATGTGGAGTGCGAGTATGTGAAATAGTGAGGAGAATTTCATGAGTTAAGTGAGTAGTAAATGGAGAAGTTCGCAGTTAGGTGGTGGGGTTAGTGAGTAACCAGGGGGCGGGTGACTGGGGGAAAGCAGCGAGGTGGACTAGTTGGTTTTGAAGGTGGGGCGAGCCCGGGACGCCGTCTGGATGTGGTAGGGCTGGTCATAGAAGGATAGAAGAACGGGAGTGTTCTACTCACTGGTAGCGGCCTTGCAGGTGTAGTCCGTGGTCAACGAATAATGGACTTCTTCGTAGGTTGGCAGATGGATGCGAACTAACAATGTAGGGCCGTCTGCGTTGCGGATCCTGAAGGCTCGTCGTACAGGAATTCCTGTCCTGCGTAGCTCTTCGGCTATGTCTTCTGGTTAGATGCTGGGGTCTACTCCGCGTATTACGTAGCTATGGATGGTGTTGTCCGATAGCGATGAGGACGATGGTTGTCTTGCTGGGTCAGTTGTAGCAGTAGTAGTTCCCACTCCATGTGGCTGCAGGCTTTCTTGTTGTGGGGTAGGTTGTTGAGGGGTGGGAAGTGCGGGGCGACAGGAAGTCATAAGGGAGGATGGATGGGACTTTACCGTGGTGGTGCTAGGAGCGGGAGAGCGGATATGTATAGTAGAAGTGGTGGTGGTGGTGGTGGTGGTGGTGGTGGTGGTAGTAGTAGTAGTAGTAGTAGTGGTGGTGATAGTAGTGGTTACAGGGGATAAGGGAAGTGAGGACAAAATTTGTAGTTGGCGTGGTTCTCGCGGATGCGCTGTCGCATGTTGAGCTGGTGTGGTGTCCAGCAAATGAGCCAGGATATTCAGTGGTGTGCGTTCGATCCTATGGTGGCGGCCTCGGATATTCACTCCGCTCTTTAGTACGTACTGGCAGTCATCTGGCTGGGAGTTATGTAGCAGTACCTCATTAGATGGTTCTGCGCCGGCGATGAGTCTGGTGGCCCGGTGAACGCTGAAAACGCGAAACTCTCTTTCAATTTCGAATTCATATATTCCAGGATGAATATCACGGAGAATTCAGGTGCACATACTGGTGATAGGGAGGCCGACTTCCTTCGTGGTCGCAGGCCGATATGCTTTATTGTGGCCGGCGGGGTGCGAATTAGAGATGATTCGTCACCCACCCAGCGAAAAAAAAAATGAGGCTCTGATATGAAGAATTGAGTAGTCCACACTGGGAGATGTTACCTGTAAGAGAAGCGGGGAGGAGGTACATGTCAATCTCCACACAATGTTACACGTCAAGGAATGCATTCTCCACCGCAGCCAATACTGGTACAGCACCGTTATCACGTAACAGCCAGCTGCTGTACTCGCAGAGAGTGGAAGAACGAATTTTGATATTCTTCCCAGTTTTATTAATGTGTGTGCGTATCTAATTACGCTATAATAGTAGCATGTTAATATGAATACAGGGGCATTTAAGAATTGACTTACCAGTGTCTCCAGTACCACCATGGAAGGCAAGGAGTACACCGCCACAACCAAGGACGTTGAAAGGAAATGTAGCGAAGAGTTCGAGGTTCGTTGTATTTTCTACTTTGCATTATATTCTCCAAAATTACATAAGGTATTGCAAGGTATGTATATGATTTTAATCATTGTTGTATGCCTCTAAATCGTTGCCAGAATATTCTCAGTGTGCCATGACACAAAAGCATTCCAGTGCTCTAAGTTAACAATGAAAGGCATCCAAACATTCAATGGGGTATCCTAAGATAATAGCAATATTAAGACGAATAACGATGCACTTCTTGTAAAGCATTGTCCTGCAGCTCCAATTTCTAGGCGTCATCCTATGAATGGACAGCATGCAGCGAAGCAACTCAAAATGAAATTCCACAAATTCTTTCTCAAGTTGATAATTAGGGAAAATTCAGAACCACTGTACTACACCGCGACTAATAGTCGCTTAAACGTATGATTAGGAGGACGCTCAATAGAAGAAACAATAATGATGCATGCAAGGCGGAGTATAGAAGTTTGGTGAAGCTTTTGCTAGCAGAAAAGAAAGTGGCTGAAGAGAAATATCTTGAAAATATTCTAAATGAATATCGAAATTATTGGAACCCTTTTTTAAAAATACATACGAGGACTAAGGCGAGAGAACAAGTCAATTCCTTCTCTTTGTAAGGGAGGAATTTATTGGTGACAACTAATAAAGATAAAGCGGAAGCATTAATTAAGCAGTACGGAGAGGTTTTTAATCCGGCAGCACAGTTATTCAGGGACAATTTTCCGAAAACTACTAATGATTTCGAAATTAAAGCTTAATTATTCCTTACAGGACTTTCTAAACTCAGAAAAAAATATTGTGAGCCATATTCTATTACCGAGAGACACTTAAACTCGAGCGTGAAGCGATCCTAGCATACTTAATAAGAATATTTAATATATAACTGGACAATACGAAGGTTCCAGAAGACTGGTAATGGGCATTGTAGTTCCTATTCACAAAGGGGGTGGCAAGAACTACTTGAATAACCACAGAGCGGTAAGTTTGTCGTCAATCGTATGAAAACAAATGGAACCATTAATAGTAGATTATTTGAGGTTAAAACGGGCCTCTTCTCTAATGATATTTAAGGGGCAGCATGGTTTTAGGGAAGGCTTCTCCTGCGAAAGCCAGCTCTGTTCCGTATGACAAGACATATCCGATAAGCTCGACATTGGTTCAAGGATTGATGCAGTAGTTACTGATTTTGCTAAGACATTCGATCTTTGCCGCATGACATCTTCCTTAACAAGTTAGCGCGTACGGACATTGACATCAGAGTTGTGGAATGATACGAGAACTCTTCAATGTAAGAAATCGGAGCGTGTGCGTGGGAAAACGCTACTTTTTTCAATAAACGTTACGTCTGGTGTCGTTCAGGCTAACGTTATTGGACCAAATCCTTTCATAATTTCCTGATTCGATAACATCAGAAGTGCGTCTTTTTACTGATGAATGCGTCACGTACCGGGAGACAGAGGTGGACGAACTTTTCCTTCAGTGGGATTTAGATACGATTGAAAAATAGGTGCGTGAAAATCGAATGAAACTCAAGAGCGGTAAAAGAAAAAAATTGTTTTTGAGCAAAAGAACAATTGACATGAAAGGGGGATTACGAACTTCCAGGGGAATGTGCTTTTGAAGTTGATAGTCGTAAGTACTTAGGTGTTACTATTAGAAAAGAAACTGGCCAGAGCAATAGAAAATGTAGTTAAGGAATCCTGGAGATCGTTGCATTTTATTATGCTAAATCTCACGAAAGCTAATCCTTGTGTCAAAAGTAAAGTTTTAAATGTTTGGTAAGACCGAATCTCAAATATGTATCCGGGTGCTGGAATCCATACAGGGTAGGTTTAACAAATTTCCTAGAATAATTTCAAAGAAGAGATCGATAGCTCGATAGCTGCAGTCCCTTAAGTGTGGCCAGTATCCGGAATTCGGGAGATAGTGGGTTCGAACCCAACTGTCGGCAGCCCTGAAAATGGTTTTCCATGGTTTCCAATTTTCACATCAGGAAAATGCTGGGCCTGTACCTTAATTAAGGCCACGGCCGCTTTCCTTCCCACTCCTAGCTCTTTCTTGTCCCATCGTCGCCATAAGACCTATCTGTGTCGGTGCGACGTAAAGCCAATAGCAAAAAAAAGGACAAGAGCTCGCCTGTGTGGTCTTTTTAAAGAGCTATGCGTGAAAAGCTGCATGATGTAATATTAGGAATATTTTGGGATCTACGTTCCACTTACCGAGAAATGATCACGAGCATAAAACTAGGCCCAGAAACCAGCATACTGCTGTGAGCCAACTTTTCCTTCTTAAACTTAACAATAATAGATTGGAATAAATTACCTGCAGCAGTCTTTGACACATTCCCTTCGGGTATCAAGTCATTTAAGAAGTGTAAAGCGAAAAGTAGATGTAAATTACGGTCACTGCATTTGAGATTTTCTGCTTGATTTAGAATGTAAAAACTAGTAGTTTATATTGTAGTATTCTCTCTTCAGGGTATTGTTTGTTGTACTCATGAAGTAGTAGTAGTAGTAGTAGTAGTAGTAGTAGTAGTAGTAGTAGTAGTAGTAGTAGTAGTAGTTGTTGTTGGGTAGGTAATTATCTATGTTTTTACTTTACTTTATTATCACTTTTAATGTTAAGTTAGTGGTAAGCTCAACCTATAGCATTGTAAGCCGTAGTGTTAAGTACTGGAAATATTTAAGTTAAGTGTGAATTCGTGTATTATGAAGACGGATTTAGAATGTTAAACTAGTAGTTTTTCTTATAATATTTTCTTTCCATTGAATTGCTTGTTGTACTCTTGTTGTTGTTTTGTGGTTATGTTTTAACATTACTTTATTATCACTTGTAATGCTAACTAAGTTTACCGGGCGAGTTGGCCGTGCGGTTTGCGGCGTGCAGCCGTGAGCTTGCATCCGGGACAGTGGGTTTGAGCCCTACTATCGGCAGCCCTGAATATGGTTATCTGTGGTTTCCCAATTTCACAGCAGGCAAATGTTTGTGCTATGCCTTAATTAAGGCTACGACTGCTCCCTTCACCTTCCTAGGCCTTTTTATCCCATCGTCGTCGTAAGACTTATTTGCCAGCGGGATATTTCCTAATTGCGACTTATTTGTTAATAAAAAAATGATAATATGAAACGTCGTCCTGAGGTTATACCCGTGAGCCAGAAAGCTTTAATAGGTATCATTGGAATTAACAAACACAGGATAACCCACATAATGAAAACTTTTTTTTACTAGTAGGGTTTCGGAGGAAAGGAGCTTAGGGAATGAAGTTAACATGCAGATCGCAGAAAAGAAATTGTCTCGAATGGCGTTCATGAGTAGGTTTAAATTTTTGGAAACGCATTGTTGCCAGAGTGAAACATGAGTAAGGAAATATTTACCTGGAACGTTTAACTTTTAAAAAAATGTAGAGGATGTAGAACGAAACTGCGGATGCAGAATTTCGCGTTATTTTCGACTATTTTAGAAAGATATTTAATATATATTTTAATATTGGATTTGGAACTCCTAGAACTGATGCATATTCCAAATTTGTAGAACTTGGAGAACAGATTAAGACATACTGTCATGCTGTCAAAAGTTTTAATTTATGGCCCAGAATAGGGGTCAAATTTGAAAGCTTTTGCCTTTTATCAAATTCTGCTTTAGAACAGAGACGATGTTGTCAGTTTGAGTTTTGACTGCCAGTTAAACCTTAGTCTACAAAAAGTGCCTGACCAGAGTGCATACTACAGCAGGCACTTGTACCTCTACAATGCTACCATAGTTAAAGGATCGTCCAGATCTGAGTTAGGCAAACATATCAATCAATCAATCAATACTGATCTGCATTTAGGGCAGTCGCCCAGGTGGCAGATTCCCTATCTGTTGCTTTCCTAGCCTTTTCCGAAATGATTTCAAAGAAATTGGAAATTTATTGAACATCTCCCTTGGTAAGTTATTCCAATCCCTAACTCCCCTTCCTATAAATGAATATTTGCCCCAGTTTGTCCTCTTGAATTCCAACTTTATCTTCATATTGTGATCTTTCCTACTTTTAAAGACGCCATTCAAACCTATTCGTCTACTAATGTCATTCCACGCCATCTCTCCGCTGACAGCTCGGAACATACCACTTAGTCGAGCAGCTCGTCTTCTTTCTCTCAATTCTTCCCAACCCAAACATTGCAACATTTTTGTAACGCTACTCTTTCGTCGGAAGTCACCCAGAACAAACCGAGCTGCTTTTCTTTGGATTTTTTCCAGTTCTTGAATCAGGTAATCCTGGTGAGGGTCCCATACACTGGAACCATACTCTAGTTGGGGTCTTACCAGAGACTTATATGCACTCTCCTTTACATCCTTACTACAACCCCTAAACACCCTCATAACCATGTGCAGAGATCGGTACCCTTTATTTACAATCCCATTTATGTGATTACCCCAGTGAAGATCTTTCCTTATATTAACACCTAGATACTTACAATGATCCCCGAAAGGAACTTTCACCCCATCAATGCAGTAATTAAAACTGAGAGGACTTTTCCTATGTGTGAAACTCACAACCTGACTTTTAGCCCCGTTTATCAACATACCATTGTCAGCTGTCCATCTCACAATATTTTCGAGGTCACGTTGCAGTTGCTCACAATCTTGTAACTTATTTATCACTCTATAGAGAATAACATCATCCGCAAAAAGCCTTACATCCGATTCCACTCCTTTACTCATATCATTTATATATATAAGAAAACATAAAGGTCCGATAACACTGCCCTGAGGAAATCCCCTCTCAACTATTACAGGGTCAGACAAAGCTTCACCTACTCTAACTCTCTGAGATCTATTTTCTAGAAATATAGCAACCCATTCAGTCACTCTTTTGTCTAGTCCAATTGCACTCATTTTTGCCAGTAGTCTCCCATGATCCACCCTATCAAATGCTTTAGACATGTCAATCGCGATACAGTCCATTTGACCTCCAGAATCCAAGATATCTGCTATATCTTGCTGGAATCCTACAAGTTGAGCTTCAGTGGAATAACCTTTCCTAAAACCGAATTGCCTTCTATCGAACCAGTTATTAATTTCACAAACATGTCTAACATAATCAGAAAGAATGCCTTCCCAAAGCTTACATACAATGCATGTCAAACTTACTGGCCTGTAATTTTCAGCTTTATGTCTATCACCCTTTCCTTTATACACAGGGGCTACTATAGCAACTCTCCATTCATCTGGTATAGCTCCTTCGGCCAAACAATAATCAAATAAGTACTTCAGATATGGTACTATATCCCATCCCATTGTCTTTAGTATATCCCCAGAAATCTGATCAATTCCAGCCGCTTTTCTAGTTTTCAACTTTTGTATCTTATTGTAAATGTCATTGTTATCATATGTAAATTTTATTACTTCTTTGGCCTTAGTCTCTTCCTCTATCTCAACATTATCCTTGTAACCAACAATCTTTACATACTGCTGACTGAATACTTCTGCCTTTTGAAGATCCTGACATACACACTCCCCTTGTTCATTAATTATTCCTGGAATGTCCTTCTTGGAACCTGTTTCTGCCTTAAAATACCTATACATACCCTTCCATTTTTCACTAAAATTTGTATGACTGCCAATTATGCTTGCCATCATGTTATCCTTAGCTGCCTTCTTTGCTAGATTCAATTTTCTAGTAAGTTCCTTCAATTTCTCCTTACTTCCACAGCCATTTCTAACTCTATTTCTTTCCAGTCTGCACCTCCTTCTTAGTCTCTTTATTTCTCTATTATAATAAGGTGGGTCTTTACCATTCCTTACCACCCTTAAAGGTACAAACCTGTTTTCGCATTCCTCAACAATTTCTTTAAACCCATCCCAGAGTCTGTTTACATTTTTATTTACCGTTTTCCACCGATCATAGTTACTTTTTAGAAACTGCCTCATACCTGCTTTATCAGCCATATGGTACTGCCTAACAGTCCTACTTTTAAGACCTTCCTTTCTATCACATTTATTTTTAACTACCACAAAAACAGCTTCATGATCACTAATACCATCTATTACTTCAGTTTCCCTATAGAGCTCATCTGGTTTTATCAGCACCACATCCACATCCATCCATTCTTTTCCTATCGTTGGAGAGAAGATCAATTTGGCAAAATGCAAATGACGTTTCTTCAGCTCTCTATATAGATTAAAACCCTTTCACAGGCTATGGGATGTATACATACCACCCAAGTATTTATGTTACAGGGTCAATGGTATACCTTCTTACCACCACCAGTTTATTTTATTGTGTACACAGTAAGTATCCTTCTCACCTGATATTTCCTGAGCTGGTGTTCAATCATGTCATGCAGCAAAGGCCGTTATCTGAGAAGGAGGAGTGTGCAAGACGGCAGCTATATTTCAGTCCGTACGTTATGGCAACCTAGCGGTATCAAATGGTGTAACCTAGGATTTATTGGTCTTATGAGAATAGCTTCTGCAGAAGGCGTAAAATGGTTACTGTCTGTCTTTCATGCTCCACTAAAGTGTATGATAAAAGATGAAGACATATATAAACTACATGTTATGAGATTCCACTCTGTGTAGATCCATGCCTTCGGATGTTTCATGTAAAGTAAGGCAGGCATTTGCAACTCACAGTAAAGTTTACAGTGTGATAAATTTATTTCTGCTTTGGTAACAGAATATAATATACTTGTTTGCACCATGCACAATCTAAAATATTTGAGTATTCAATATTATTCAATTTATTTTAGAACCCTTTGAATAAAACAAGGTATTCATTGAATGTGACTAAAAATGGTCCATGCGAAGAACACTCTCCATCAGATTATGAGAGTGCTAAAAATAAATCGTGTATGTTTCAAAATATACTCTTTATTTACTTTTCATTCCCCGTCCAGAGGATATCAATAGAAAATCTATTATACTGCACCGAATAAAATGGCGGTGGAGGGGTGAAGTAAATAGACTTCCAAGAGCTGATAAAGTGCCATTATTCGCAGACGGGTGTAGAAGACCAAATAAGAATACCACAACAGTTGCCATGTGTATATGTTGGTTACAACGCCACGATCCATAGATCTCGATGATCAGGGAAGTAATTTTTCCTGTAGTGAGACATTTTTTTTCTAGTTGCTTTACGTCGCACCGACACAGATAGGTCTTATGGCGACGATGGGACAGGAAAGGGCTAGGAGTTGGAAGGAAGCGGCCGTGGCCTTAATTAAGGTACAGCCCCAGCATTTGCCTGGTGTGAAAATGGGAAACCACGGAAAACCATTTTCAGGGCTGCCGACAGTGGGGTTCGAACCTACTATCTCCCGAATACTGGATACTGGCCGCATTTAAGCGACTGCAGCTATCGAGCTCGGTTGTAGTGAGACAAAGCTTCATTCCGCCCGGTAGAGCTTTCGGAAATATTGAAAAAGGCATACGCAAGAATGAAGTGATTGCTAATTCTCATAACTACCTAGACAATATTGGAGAACATTCTATAGTTGTAAAACTATGAAAAATGTTGCAGTGCATGAGAGGGAATTGACGTTCAGGAATATTTAAAGTAGCTGCAACATGGCACTTCCATATTTACAAATTCAAGAAATTCTACATAAAGGGAACTAGATCAGGAATTGTTGCCATCATAAAAGGAAAACCTCACTATTAATTTGATATAAGTACTTTTGACTCATTTAATAAGAAGTAGCCTACAAAGGTCTGTGTGAATTATCTTAGGTAATTCAAGCATGGAAAAGGAAGCAAATAAGAATGACGTCCGAAATTTACTGATTAAGCATTACGGATAAGACAGGCACAACGTCAACGGTCTGTGATACTACAGTGATCTGCTTGCAAGGGATGCAGGGAATGAATCTAAGCCTTGTATTGAAGAACAATAAGAATTAGATGATGTGGTGGTGTGAGGACAGTGGTGGCTATTGGGAATTAAAAGGGGGGCACAAAAGTTATAGACAACAAAACGTATCCAGGTCTGGTTGACATAGCGCAGCTGGGAGGCTTTATCAAGAAAGTAATAGCTACAGAATACTGAGATTTTTATTTATTTATTTACTGCGCACTACAGGATTTCTAATCCCAATTACAGTGGCAAATGTTTACACTTTTTTGTTTCAGTCAGTCTAATATCAAAATATCTAAACTATTCTAATAATATATTTACGTTGAGAAATAAATAATATTACATATCTAATCCTTGCAAGAAACAAGTATATAAAAACATATTTTCATATCTAAACTAGTCTAATAACCTAATACCTAAACTATTCTAATATTATATTTACAATACTTATATTTGTGGGATAGGGCTCAATGTAGAATGTTTATAATACATTTTTTGGTTCAGCATTACAGAGTTTTCACGGAGATGGTGAATTGTTGTAAAAACAGGCCTAGAGGTACACAGAAGTCTAAAGAATTATTTTTCTGAACTGCACTGTTATAGACATTGCATAGCCTGTAGAGTGGGGAATTTTTGTGAGCGGTTGTTCTGACTTTTTTATTATGAAAAGCTACATTTGTCCTCGCATTAAAGCGGGCCACGTGGAAGTTCAATAGGCATAAAAAGTTAGGGTTGTCAATAATAGAGTTAACAGTTTTGTACAGAAACTTCATGTCATCCTTTTGTCTCCTCAGTTCCAAGCTTTCTATTTCAAAATTTAGGAGAAGTTCGTTGTATGCTATGTGTGGATAATTACCGGTTTTTTTGAAATGTAAGTATTTTAAATATCTCTTTTGGATTTTTTCGATCAGTGCAATATATATTTTGTTTGCTGGATTCCATATAACGCTTGCGTATTCTACTTTGGGCCTGACGAGAGAGCTGTAGAGGTGTATACAGGTTTTTAGGAGTTTAAAGGGTTTGACATTACTCATCACAAATCCTAATGTCCTGTATGACTCAGCAACTACCTTCTGTATATGTGGAGTGAAGGTGAGTTCTCGGTCTAATAATATCCAGAGGTCTTTAACCTCATTTACTGGTTTCAGGTCATCGTAACCTAGTTTATAGTTAAAGGAAATACACGTTTTATTTCGAGTGAATGACATGGATACACATTTCTCTACATTTAGATATAGTTGATTTTCAGTCGTCCATTGCAGTAAGTTACTTAAGTCAGCTTGGAGAAGTTCGCAGTCGTTAATGGCGACAATCGATTTGAATACCTTAAATTCATCGGCGAATAAAAGAGAGTCCGAGAATTTTATTCGTTCAGGTAAGTCATTGATTAGCATCAGGAACAACCACGGCCCAAGATCAGAGCCCTGGACTATTCCTGAATTTACAGGGTATTCTCTGGACGAGTTTCTTTTATATGTTACATACTGCTTTCTATCTTTTAGGTAGGAGCTGAAAAGACATAGCAGTGGGTAAGATAATCCAAGCATATTTAATATTTTTAGGAGAATGTCATGGTCAATTTTGTCAAAGGCCTTTTCGAAGTCAGTAAATATTGCATCTATCTGGCCACCTCTATCAGGTTCTGAGGATATTGATTGTGTAAAATTTATGAGATTTGTTACTGTGGATCGTCTTTAAATAAATCCATGTTGCTGTTCTGATATTAAAGGTCTTGTATAGACTGTGAGTCTACGACATTATATAAATTCGAAGACCTTGGCTATAGCTGAAATAATTGATATTGCTCGGTAATTTTTTATTAACATTGGATTACCCGATTTAAACACAGGGCATACTCGGGACAGTTTCCATACTGTACGAAATACAGATGTTTTCAGAATTAAGTTATAAATGAAGAGAGGATATTTCAGTACATCTTTGCAACCTTTTATAACATACGGTGGTATCTCATCTGGTCCCGCGGAAGACTTTGGCTTGAGTTTTTAACGCTAGTTCAACATCCTCTACAGTAATGCTATCAATGTGGATATTGTCAATGGTTCCTGATGAAACGTTTGGAATGTTATACTGAACTCTATCTTGGGAATATACAGACTGAAAGTACATTGCAAACCCTTCCGTAATGTTCCTACCTTTCTCTAATACTTTAGAGTCGTATTCATAGGTATTGCGATTATTGTTGTTTTTTCTTTTATTTTTTACCCACGCCCAAAAGGTTTTGGTGTTATCAGTGATATCCTGCTCTACAGTTTTTACATAACTGTTATATGAGGATTTAATTGCAGACTTAGTTTCGGACCTTAATGTTTTAAATTGCCTATTGTAATATTCTGAATGGTGCTTCCGTTTTCGGTAGTATTCTTTTTCTTTCAGTTTTTGTTTTTTGCTCTCTGTGAACCAAATTGGGAATGTCCTGGCCTTCCACGAGCCGCTTTTAGGAACAGTCTCATTTAACACTGCGTAAATTTTAGAATAAAGGCAGGCTACTGCTTTGTCTACATCAGTGCATTCGTAAAGGTCTTCCCAAGTAAGATCTCTTAGTCCTGTGAACAAGTGTTCAAATTCAGATTTTTTGAAATTATAAGTATTGTGAGCTTCTCTTTTGCAGTTTCCACGGTTTAGAGTGATATGTACTTCTATTTCTAGGGCGGGGTGATGGGAGTCCTCAGGTAGCAGCGGATCAGTGTTCTTTTTACAGGTGACATTCGTTATTGTCTGACTGGCGAATACTGAATCCAAAGTTTCACCGTTACTATTGGGAACGGAATTATAGGAATTCAAGTCGTGTAAACTGAGGAAGTTTTTTAGTTCTTGGGTTTGTCTCGTTAAATTTAAGTCACTGTTTTCATTAATTACTGTTGGCATGTTAAAGTCTCCACTAATGATTACATTACTCTCCATTATTTCATAGTGAGATTCCATCCACCTAAATACCTCACAATGAACCTCTAGTTTTGCGCTTGGAGGTTCGTACACGTTAATTAGATACCAGACCTTTCCCCGGATATTCACCTTCAGAAATAACCCCTCGAAGTGTTCCGTTGTTTGTTCGACCTTGTGGACAGCTAATCCGCTTCTAACTGCTATGACTACCCCACCTCCTCGCCCCGTTGAGCCCCTTACTCTGTCAGCACGGTATACTTTGTACTTATTACAACAGACCTCGCTATCATAGACACTAGCATCTTGCCATGATTCAGTGAGCATTATAACATCGAAATTATTACTAACAATATTTACATTTAAGTCATCTAGTTTAGTCTTAAGACCACGTACATTCTGGTAATAAATGGAAAGCCTACTCTTCTCCATTGCAATTACAATTTAGATAGGTCATCCTGGTTATTGATAACAATGACTCCAGACCCTTGGATCTTGCGTATTTTAATTATACCATTCCTTACCCAAATGTAAGCGTAATTCGTCTCCCTGTGGACTGCACGGGCCTGGGCCAACAACTTCTCCTTCTGAGGGGACAGACTCTCGTTTACATATATGATGTTGTCGCCAGGAAATCCTAGTTGTCTGTTAGAAAGATTTCGCTTCACTCGCCTCCGCTCCATGAAGTGGTCCTTGTCCGTTCTTCTTACAACTTTCACTATGATCCCGCAGTGTTTCTGGTTTGGTGCCTTAGGGAGTCGATGGCAAGCATCCACCATTTCCTCTTTAAGTTCTATGTCCAACGCACGCCCAACTTTCTTTACCGTGTCTAGAAAAAATTCATTCGGTATATCCGGAATCCCATGTATTTCGATGGTATTCCTTCTCGTATACTGTTCAGCTTCCCCCACACGGATTTCTAAGGATTTTACTTTATCCTTCAGAAGATGATTTTCCTGGGTGAGGTTTTCTATATCTTGAAAACACTGTTCCATATCTTTTTGTTGTTTGGAAATCAGAAGTACAGTATCATCTAATTTCTTGTGACACAGTTCAAGGGAATTACCTAAGTTTGTCTCTCGAGTCTTCTGGTCTTCCTTCATTTGCCTCATTTCTTCAGTTAACTCTTTCAATTATTCCTAAATGCTGTCTAAAGAGGGGGCGTTCGTGGTAGTCGATGATGTTGATTTCCTCGCACTGTTTTTTGCTTCATGTCTTGTACACTTATCGCAAGTCCACTCTGTGTATCTGTTTACACTGTTCGTACACTTCTTGTGGTACCACATTTTACATGCCACGCACTGTACCTTGGGAGCCCTGCCGAAGTCAACCGCACATTCTTCGCAGGCGCTCATTTCGCTGAGTTGTTTACGTGCTCCTCATTTCTCAAATTACTCGGGTTTATTGGTTAATCAAAATATTGTCACTTTGGTAGTAGTTGTTGAGCGAAGTTTGACTGAGAAGTGGTTGACAGTTTACCAAATTCAGTGCTGTAATAATAGTTTTCTGAGAGTGTGATTCAACACTATACAATAAAACATTCACCAAAGAAACAAGTACACAAGTATTATAATTAAGTGGAAGTACGATGTGAATATACAATTTAAAAAGTAAATTAATATTTGACTACACACAAACAGAGTAACAAAAACTAGATTAAACTACGCAGACACTGTCACACTGACGAATGCGGACGTCGAACTGGTGAATAATACCTTAATGTATAAATCCATCTATCCAGGTTCATATGAGACTCAGCGTGTGTGCCCCGGAAGAGTCCTACGTCTCACGACGACGGAAAGGAAAATTGCCAAGTTCGATGGTGAGCTATCAATATTAATGGGTCTTATGGAAGAAACAAAGTAGAACTGGGCTGAGTCAGCAAAGAGTATACATCTAGATGTGCTAGGAGTAAGTGATGTTCGGGTAAAGGGAGAAAACTAGGAAGAGATATGAGATTATAAAGTGTACTTGACGGGTGCTAGAAAGGGAAGGGCAGAGCCTGGAGTAGGGCTCTTTATCAGGCATACCATTGCACGTAACATAGTTTCAGTTAGGCACGTAGAAGAGAGAATTATGTGGATAGATTTGGCAGTTGGAAGAATTAGGACCAGAATTGTCACCGTATATTCACCATGTGACGGTGCAGATTAGGATGAAGTTGACAAGTTTTATGAAGGATTGAGTGACATCGTGGTCAGGGTCAACAGCAAGGATAGAATAGTGCTAATAGGCGATTTCAATGCGAGAGTTGGGAATAGAACTGAAGGATTCGAAAGGGTGATTGGTAAATGTGGGGAAGAAATGGAAGCTAATGGGAATGGGAAGCGTTTTCTGGACATCTGTACTAGTATGGGATTAGCAGTTACGAATACATTCTTCAAGCATAAGGCTATTCACCGCTAAACATGGGAAGCTAGAGGTACCAGATCCATAATAGAATATATCTTAACCGACTTGGAATTCAGGAAATATGTTAGGAATGCACGATATTTCCGTGGATTTTTCGGTGATACAGACCACTATCTGATCTGTAATGAACTGAGTATCTCTAGGCCTAGGGTAGAGAAAGTGAAATCTGTCTGCAAACGAATAAGGGTAGAAAATCTCCAGGACGAGGAAATTAGACAGAAGTACATGGATATGATTAGTGAGAAATACAGTAAGCAGGTTCAGATTATAGAAAGTGAATGGTTGGCATACAGGGATGCTGTAGTAGAAACAGCAAGGGAATGCCTAGGAACAACTGTGTGTTGAGATGGTAAAAGACGAACATCTTATTGGAATTATGAAGTGAGAGTAGCTTGTAAACGTAAAAAGAAGGCTTATCAGAAATGACTCCAAACAAGGGCCGAGGCAGACAGGGATTTGTACGTAGATGAAAGAAACAGAGCGAAACAAACAGTTGTTGAACCCATAAAGAAGACGTGGGAAGATTTTGGTAAGGCTAGGTCAAGCAGCAGGGAAACCTTTCTGGACAGTAATAAAGAATCTTAGGAAGGGAGAGAAAAAGGAAACGAACAGTGTTTTGAGTAATTCAGGTGAACTCATAATAAATAGCATGGAATCACTGGTGAGGTGGAGGGAATATTTTGAACATCTTCTCAATGTAAGAGGAGATCATCCTGGTGGTGTTGCGAACAGCCAAGCTCATGGGCAGGAGGAAAACGATGTTGGTGAAATTACGCTTGAGGTAGTGGAAAGGATGGTAAATAAACACCATTTTCATAAAGCAGCAGGAATATATGAAATTAGACATGAAATGGTGAAGCAAAGTGGGAAGGCAGGGATGAAATGTCTTCATAGAGTAGTAAAATTAGCATGGAGTAATGGTAAGGTACCTTCAGATTGGACAAAAGCAGTAATTGCAACTAGCTATAAGCAAGGGAACAGGAAGGATTGCAACAACTATCGAGGTATCTCATTGATTACTATACCAGGTAAAGTATTCAATGGCATATTGGAAGGTAGGTTGCGATCAGTCGTTGAGAGGAAGTTGGATGAAAACCAGTGTGGTTTCAGACCACAGAGGGGCTGTCAGGATCAGATTTTCAGTGTGTGTCAGGTAATTGAAAAATGCTACGAGAGGAATAGGCAGTTGTGTTTATGTTTCGTAGATCTAGCGAAAGCATATGACAGGGTACCGAGGAAAAAGATGTTCGCTATACTGGGCGACTATAGAATTAAAGGTAGATTAATCAAATCAATCAAAAGCATTTATGTTGACAATTGAGATTCAGTGAGAATTGGTGGTAGAATGAGTTCTTGGTTGAGGTTACTTACAGGGGTTAGACAAGGCTGCAATATTTCACCTTTGCTGTTCGTAGTTTACATGGATCATCTGCTGAAAGATATAAACTGGCAGGGAGGGATTCAGTTAGGTGGAAATGTAGTAAGCAATCTAGCTTATGCTGACGACTTGGTCTTAATGGCAGATTGTGCCGAAAGCCTGCAGTCAAATATCTTGGAACTTGAAAATAGGTACAATGAGTATGGTATGAAAATTAGCTTCTCGAAGGCTAAATTGATGTCAGTAGGTAAAAAAATCAACAGAATTGAATACCAGATTGGTGATACAAAACTGGAACAGGTCGATAATTTCAAGTATTTAAATTTTGTGTTCTCCCAGGATGGTAATGTAGTAAGTGAGATTGAATCAAGGTGTCGTAAAGCTATTGCAGTGAGCCCGCAGTTACGATCAACCGTATTCTGTAAGAAGGAAGTCAGTTCCCAGACGAAACTATAGTTTCATTGGTCTGTTTTCAGACCAACTTTGTTTTACGGGAGCGAAATCTGGATGGACTCAGGATATCTTATTCATAAGTTAGAAGTAACAGACATGAAAGTAGCAAGAATGATTGCTGGTACAAACAGGTGGTAACAATAGCAGGAGGGTACTCGGAATGAGGAAGTAAAGGCTAATTTACAGTAGGAATGAACTCGATGGATGAAGCTGTACGCATAAACCGGCTTCGGTGGTGGGGTCATGTGAGGCGAATGAAGGAGTATAGGTTACCTAGGAGAATAACGGCTCTCAGGGGCGTATTCTCCTTGAATGCAAGGCATTCACTGCATGCGTTATGATAACACAAAGGACTGTCTGATGTACGATTTTAGGTTGTTTTAATTCAAATATTAACGATTTCAACTCTCAGAAGTTCAAAAGGTCCGCGCAACTGTACTAGTTCCGTTGCTTGACTACGTGTGGTGCTGGTGTAGTCTCGCCGTCTACTCCTCTCTAGGAAGAAAGAGACAGCATGGCGGAGTTAAGAATGCAAGGCATTCAATCTTAAAATTGCATTCGGTGGCAGGCGTAGTTCTGAAACCCTCCGAACGATGTCGCTGCAATTGAAACTTGGTCAGAATTTGTCACCCCATACCCGTGCTACCCTCTACCATCTGTTAGCAACTTGGAGAAAGTTGACATGTTTACAGCGAACGGTACCCACAGATTATCCCCCAGCGAGAACCCAACGTGACGAAACTGACCAATGCCACTGAGGTGACTTTCCTCCAGTGCTTCAGTTGTGGCTAACTAGTGAGTTAATTCATTGTGTGTTTTGCTGATTAGTGAGTTCATTCTGTGTGTGCTGTTCCTGTGCTATTCGTCGTCTTCGGTCTTTTATTATATTTTGCGCTTATTGTGGTATTAACGATGGATGAGTCTAAAACGGATATAATTGTAAATCAGTTTACTGGCCGTTCGTTTGATGAAAAGATTCAAATAGTTCAAGCCGGGAGACCTCTACCTTCCCTCGTATATTTCTTCTTTACCGGGCGAGTTGGCCGTGCGTGTAGAGGCGCGCGGCTGTGAGCTTGCATCCGGGAGATAGTAGGTTCGAATCCCACTATCGGCAGCCCTGAAGGTGGTTTTCCGTGGTTTCCCATTTTCACACCAGGCAAATGCTGGGGCTGTACCTTAATTAAGGCCACGGCCGCTTCCTTCCAGCTCCTAGGCCTTTCCTCCCATCGTCGCCATAAGACATATCTGTGTCGGTGCGACGTAAAGCCCGTAGCAAAAAAATTCTTCTTCTTCTCTTTCTTCTTAATCTGCTTACCCTCCAGGGTTGGCTTTTCCCTCGGCTGTATCGCCTCAAGGGCAGTGTCCTGGAGCTTCACACTCTGCGTTGGGGACAAAACTGGGGAGGATGACCAGTACCTCGCCCAGGCGGCCTCACCTGCTATGCTGAACAGGGGCCTTGCGGGGGATGGGAATATTGGAAGGGATAGACAAGGAAGAGGGAAGGAAGCGGCCGTGGCCTGAAGTTAGGTACCATCCCGGCATTTGCCTGGAGAAGTGGGAAACCACGGAAAACCACTTCCAGAATGGCTGAGGTAGGAATCGAACCCACCTCTACTCAGTTGACCACCCGAGGCTGAGGGAACCCCGTTCCAGCCCTCGTACCACTTTTCAAATTTCGTGGCAGAGCCGGGAATCGAACCCGGACCTCCGGGGGTGGCAGCTAATCATACTAACCACTACACCACAGAGGCGGACTCTCATAAATTTAAAAATAGAAAACAAGAATTGTGTACGCACGTTCAATCCAGGAACTTACAGTAAAACTGTTTGGCTCGAGTTCACTTACATGTAATTAGGGTGAGTAGAATTGAAATTTACTTAATCATCATCATCATCATCATCATCTGTTTACCCTCCAGGTTCGGTTTTTCCCTCGGACTTAGCGAGGGATCCCACCTCTACCGCCTCAAGGGCAGTGTCCTGGAGCTTCAGACTCTTGGTCGGGGAATACAACTGGGGAGTATGACCAGTACCTCGCCCAGGCGGCCTCACCTGCTATGCTGAACAGGGGCCTTGTGGAGGGATGGGAAGATTGGAAGGGATAGGCAAGGAAGAGGGAAGGAAGCGGCCGTGGCCTTAAGATAGGTACCATCCCGGCATTCGCCTGGAGGAGAAGTGGGAAACCACGGAAAACCACTTCCAGGATGGCTGAGGTGGGAATCGAACCCACCTCTACTCAGTTGACCTCCCGAGGCTGAGTGGACCCCGTTCCAACCCTCGTACCACTTTTCAAATTTCGTGGCAGAGCCGGGAATCGAACCCGGACCTCCGGGGGTGGCAGCTAATCACGCTAACCACTACACCACAGAGGCGGAAATTTACTTAATACATTGTGTTAACTGCATGGTTACTAGTTGCATGCCTCAGTGGAGATTCCAGGATACGCCACTGACGGCTCTGTTATGGAGGGTAAGAGAAGTAGAGGTAGACCAAGACGACGATGTTTAGACTCAGTTTCTGACGATTTAAGGATAAGAGGTATAGAACTAAATGAGGCCACGACACTAGTTGTAAATCGAGGATTGTGGCGACGTTTAGTAAATTCGCAGAGGCTTGCAGACTGAACGCTGAAAGGCATAGCAGTCCATAATGATAATGATAATGATAATGATAATGTATGTATGAATGTCAATTGCTGATAATTTCCCGAGTTAATAACAAAATTATGTAGAACGAAGTTTGTCTCATCTTCTGGTGTTATGTGGGAGGGTAGGAGGTTTAAAATATGATGGAGTGTTCGAAATGTGGTTGTGGAGGGTAATAGATTTACCAGGAAGTAAGTACAAGGCTTTTGAGAGATTGTGTCTACTGAACATGCAGAGGAAGGAACCTGCCGTACGTACTGGCACGCGTATGAAGGCTACAAGGATGCATAGGTTATAGCTGTTTAGGGGCATGTAATATATTAAGGGAAGGGAGAGAGGTGTGGGAGAGGGATATGGGGTTAACAAGAGTTTCTCAGAAGGGAGAGTAGGGACTTTAAGAATTATACAGTAAAGTGAGTTTGGGTGACAATGTTGGTTGCTTTTGTGGGCATGGGTGTGTGTGGAGTGGTGCTCTGTTGAGTTTGATGGTTACAAGAGACGGAGGGGGCTGTGATTTTAGTTGCAGTCATGAGTTAAGCTGCCGTCTGGCGTAATGTACTTTAATAGCCTTCTTGGGGGAGGGGCAGCCAGGGTACGAAGCTGTGTGATTGCCGTGACAATGTGCAAACTTCTCCCGCTCCCGTGGTACCGCACATACAGAGTGGCGATGATGATCTTTTGCATCGGGTGGTGTTCTGACACTCTGAGGCTGAATTGCGCAGCTGAACTAAGTTATAGCACATCATGACCGAGGAATGTTCGGTATGAGGTTTTCTTGGGATGGTTCGGGTTCGAAACTTGGCGGGAGTAGTGGATTGCATTTGGGTGGCGTGTGATTTTGTGGGATTACTGGCTAAGGTTTTGGTTCGAGTGACCTGCTGTTTGGTTCTGGGTGGCGAAATTTTGATACGTTTAGTTTGGGTTTGAGCTTGACAGGTAGGAGGGGATGATGTTTGGTTGACTGAGTCAGTTGTGCGGGGTAGGAGTGAGATATTGGTGCTGTCTGTGGTGAGCACACATAGTGGCAGTGTTTCTCCTCCTTCTTCTTTCAGTTCTTCGTCCGAGACGAATTGGTGACCACGGGGCGGGGGTACGTATCCGTGTATTTACAAAACGTGCTTTGTGTGTAAATTGCTTAGAATTTACGAAAATTACAATAACAAGAAAATGAACTTTCACATTTTCCGTCATGTCTTTCTGTCTATCTGTCTGTCTGTATGTATGTACGCGCACCACGAGAAAATGCCTGAAGAAAATTTAATGAAAATCTGTTTCTAAAATCAGGAAATGAGGCACTATAACCTAGGCTATGAAAAATTTTATTCACGCTGAGTGAAATGGTAGTTCACAGGCACGCCTAAACAGTAATTCTCAATTAGAAGTCCTATCGAAAAATATTACATAACTGAAGTTATACATAATTTCATTTCCGATAATGTAAGCCCTCTAGATTTTTACCGTACCGACAATGATAACAGAGATATTCATGGAATTCGATTTCTTGCTAAAAACAAATCAACGCCGAATCGCGAGAAAATGAGTGAACATTATTTAATAAAATCAGTAGAAAAAGACAGGGAATGAGGCACTAAAGTCTAGGCTTTAAATAATTTTATTCGTGCTAGATGGACTGGTAGTTTAGGTGAAGGCACCTAAAATGTAATTGTTGAATACCTATGTAACTGGTCCTATCCAAAAGTACTACATAACAAATGTTATCGAGATTAAAATATCAGATCGTTGTCTTATACAGTTTTGTCGTACCGACTATGGCTTTTGTTGCTTAGTCCTTATAAACGCAGAGCATTGTTAACATGGAAATATTGTTCATTTGTGTTCATCGGTGATGGTTTGTGCTATGGTTTTCCTAAGGTGTAAAACAGCGTTGTCATCTATATAAATAAAATTGTAGGGGGTCCGCTGTCTGTAATTTCTTTTGTTTTGCCAACTTTTTTGATATTTATCCGTTTTAGGTCAACTCAAGAACGAATCGGTGGTTTTTACTTTTCGTGTCTGTTTGTCTGTTTGTCTGTCTGTTTGTCTGTTCCACCATCACGTCGAAACGGCTGGATAGATCTCAACCAAACTTCATATTTAGAGTATACTCATCCCGGGGAAGGTTTTGATATGCATATCATTTTAAAATCATTGAATACACGGGGGGTTTATAGGAAAACGAGAATGGTTTTTCCACCATCGCGTCGAAACGGCTGGATAGATCTCGACCAAACTTCATATTTAGAGTATACTCATCCCGGGGAAGGTTTCGATATGCATATCATTTTAAAATCTTTGAATACACGGGGGGTTTTCTCTTATACTATTGATTTTCTGTAAACTTAGTTTACCGCACGTGAAACGTCTCTTCATTATAAACAACTTTCGTTATGTTCATAACTTACCTTACTCTTCACATGACGGAGAAATTTACAATTTTCCGCTGGTATCATGCTCTGCATTGAGTGACCGACAGACCGACAACGAACCTACAGGTTACCATGGCAACGTCTCTGACTGCATGCCAGCAGGAAAGTAACGTATTGCCATTTTCCTCATCATGCTTTTAAATTCGTGGTTGTTCCTTGGGTAGAAGGCCCGAGAGGTGTCAATCGGCCCATCTGCGGGATGTTGGCGCAATATCGTTGGATATTATAACCGTCCTCGAATACATTAACACCATTAGTCATCTTATTATCTGTTTACCTAAGAATAACTGGACCTAAGTTTCTCCTCTGTTAGAGCTTTATTATATCCATAACTCACACTAGCATAATTTATTGAGGCGCATTTGATTTTCCAATACATTAACTTGGCATTTACATATTTGTCGTTATCCGGCTGTCCTCAGTTATAATCCATTTTCTATTACTTTCAACTTTCTTAACTGTATTATTTTCTTCCTTAATTACGCAGTATGTACGCGAGTGCTACACACTACTGGATGTATTTCCACCAAGACTCATATTTAGAATACACCTGTCCTTGATAGGTTTTAGGGCAAATATTGTTTCTAAATCCCTGAACTGACTGGGGGTTTATACAAAACCGAAACAGTGATTTTGCACTTCCACAAAATATACACAACCAACGTTAATTTAACTCTACCTGCCTTGGTAGAAATTAATTTCTAAACCTTTTTTCTCATGTGCATCATTTCGATACGAGGATTAATAAGGGAGATATCACTAACGGACCGTTTTTCTGTACAAGTCCCATCGGACTTGACTCACGAGAGGGTGCGTGTAAAGCGTATTCCTTACAACATGAAAACTACTGAAGACATTCGAACCAAAATTTATATTTAGCATCCACCTGTCCAAAGGTAGGTTAAACGTAAATAACATTTCATGTTCCGGAATGGACTGGCGGTTTATAGGGAACCGAAATGGTGATTTTACTCTTCCACAATATATACAGAACAAGACCAACCTGACTGGAAATCGACCAAACGTGATGGAATTCCACCTCTAAACCTTTTTTTCATGTGCATTTTATCGTCAGGAGGATTAATAAAGGAGATATCATGAATGGTCAGTTTTGCAGGTTAAGTCCATCGGACTTAGCCCAAAAGGTGTTTTACATGGAGCAGATTCCTTATCTATACAAATCAAATCGTAACGACTGTGTGCCTCTACACTGACTATTTTGGCGAAATTTTCGTACAGCTTTCCGTTTAAGGGGTAATAATGATCATCTGCATAATTTTTGGTTTAGATTCCTGAAAGTCCTCATGTTTACCCGCCTCGCCCATAATCCAGGTTGCGGCATAATCTGCCAGAAGAAAAAGAAGATAATTGAAATTTGACAAAATTATACGTTTTAGTCTGTAACGAACGGAAAACATCCAAGATCATTAAATTTTTCACTTTTTATCCTCAAAGAATATTGAAATATGCAGGCAATTTTAATTATGGTGCAGACCTTCGGAAATTCCTATCACATAACAGATTGCACAATCTCCGTTCAATTTGGAATGATCTACAACCTTGGTCTTATGACTTTTTGCCGTATCTGTATCGCTTTTACGTTTGATTTTTCTCTATTAATCGATGTTAAGTCAATTTGGAATTTTCACGTGCATAATTCATACTTTCGATTACTTATATGAAATACAGAATCATCAAACGCTTCACGAAAATTGGCCCACCCAGTAGGCATATGTGAGCCAAATGCTATGTATGTAGCTGTCACATAATTCTCGGAAAAGTAATGTAATGTGAATTAATCTTTCAGAAACGTTACCATGTTCCACGTTTCTAAGTCAATCTGACCCAAGAATAGATGACATGTCATAGGACCAGCCATTTAGGCCACTAAATCCGGCGTGTCTTATGGTATAATCCTTTGTCGATATGACGTACGTTTAGGAGCAGTTAATCTGTAAATGAAGATCTTCAATATTGTAAACACGCATATACTTTCGTATGTCCATCTATATATATTCACTGATGTCGATTTGTAGATATTGAAATCAGTACTCCTCACACCGACTTTGACTGGCAGTATGAAAGGGTTCCTTCTCCAACTCCTGTGTAACTGTCATTAGTAAGGAAGGTCTACAATTGTAATGAATAGTTCACTTCTCGATTTGACTTGCAGAAGGCAAGTGAGCATGCAGTTTTGTTTACAACTCCCCTACCCGATTGTGTTTGGCAGTAGGCAAGGGTGCCCGCCATTATAAAGAAATGTCCTCATCTAAAATGTGACTGGCATTAGGCATAGTGGCCTGCCATTTTGATGGAAACTCACCAACTTGGTGTGACTGGCAGTAAGCTGGCTGGAAGTAGGAAAATGGGCCTGGCATTATAATGATAACTGCACAACTCAATTTCGAGTGATAGTAGGGTAATTGCCTGCCATAATAATAAAAACTGTAATCTGTCTGGATGTAGGAAAGGGGGGGGCTGCCATTTTAACGAAAACTCCCCAAATCGATACTGTCCGCGTAGTAGGCAATGGGGCCTGCAATTATAATGTAAACTTCCCAACTCGATTGTGAATGGCAGTAGGCAAGTGAGCCTGCCGTTATATCACAAATCCATAACAAACACTTTACATTGGAAACAACGTACGGGGACCTCCCCATGCTCTTTCTCGGATAACGCTAAGAGACATGCAATTTAAAAACAATCTTATTTACCGCATGCACACTATTTACTTCGATATTCTAATACAATGTAGAATACCGTAGCGAAGCACGGGTACATTCGCTAGTCCGTACGTATTGACAAGGAATATTGTGAAGAGGATTATAAAGAATTGGAAACGTCGTAAAGAATCGATTGCCTAAGGAATAAGATAAGAGAGAGAGTCATGAAAGATGGCATTAATCCCTTCACATCAGGTGACGTAATATCACAGAGTCGGAAGGAAAGCAAATGTGATGTCCTACAATATCAAAAGCTCATAAAACAGCTTAACAGTTACATTATATTGACCATAGCTTGTTGTGAAGTGATTTGCCTCTCCTGCTGCCATTCATCTCTGATGGATGGGATTACTGCTGCACCCCGAGTAAAACAGAGTTCTTGAATAATGGCGTGAAATTGCTACGTAGTTGAATAACGTTGCATACGCTATATATTTGTCCGGTGAACGACGATTATTACAGCTAGTTAACGCAGATAATTTTTCTTTTATGTATCCAATTTTAAGACCACTTCACCTTCACGGATATTTTGGTCTAATTTGAAATTGGGTTACATCTAATGCCGAATAACGTTTTCCTTCTTATTTTGGGCAAATGTTAATTATGGCAGTTCCGTTGTAACGACATAATACCTCCAATAAGAAAATACTAATATTAACGCACTTAGGTAACAATTTTCCTTAATCCATGTTAATATTCTGTTATTTTATGTATCTGTCATCGATCAGACCACACGTACTGACATATAGATTTGCTCTAAGCCATAATAAAAATTAGATATCGTTGCAGATTCCACCTCATATTTTCACTATGGAGTGGTATAACTCAATGGTGCTACTTTAGGAAGAACAACCTCCTCTGAGCTACGTGACATCGGAGTTAAATTAATTCAGTACGAAGAATGGACTACAAAAAGAGCGTTTAGAACACGATGTTCACTCTGGCATCATATCAGAACACTGGCATTGGAATTTTACTCCTTTAATCTTCAGTGCCTCTATCCGTGTTGAAATTATTATACTAACCTTACTTTGGCATTCCTAATATACAACTGAGAGCCTTACACAATTATTTTCTTCATGTACACTTTAATATTCGGTGCTGATGGAAATGAGATCCATTCTCTAAATTTGACACTGACAACAGCAGCAGTAGAAACTACAGAAATATTAT
Source organism: Anabrus simplex (assembly GCF_040414725.1). Taxonomy (NCBI): domain Eukaryota; kingdom Metazoa; phylum Arthropoda; class Insecta; order Orthoptera; family Tettigoniidae; genus Anabrus; species Anabrus simplex. The sequence continues at coordinate 568,224,541 of NC_090266.1, forward strand.
CCGCTTTGAACTTTACAAATGGAAATTATCCCATCCTTACTCCAACCTAAGATCTTCATTAACGAAGTGCAAAATAGGAAGATTCAGTACTTTGCTGAATAAAAGCTGATACCCCTTGTACCCACGTTGTGCGTTAAATTGCTGAACTTTGGTTTCCAATTTCCGCTCTTTAAATTTTTGTTTCAATATTTGTATGGTTGCCTAGAATAACTTTGTAAGTCCCTATTTGACGAAAGCGAGTTTTTTTTGCAGAAAAATATTGAAGCAGATATCTTTCAGCATGTGGTGCTATCTACTTGTCAATATGCCCACTACTTCGAGAGCTATGGTGTTTTCATTTAGCTCTCGAGCTGAACTACGTAGTAACGCAAAAATATCTTGGCATACAACAATGAGTTGAGTGTGTCACGTAGTGTTATAAACAACGTAAAAGCTGTGCGAGTTGGCCGTACGATTAGGGGCGCACAACTGTGAGCTTGCATCCGGCAGATAGTGGGTTCGAATCCCACTGTCGGCAGCCCTGAAGATGGTTTTCCGTTGTTTCCCATTTTCACTCCTGGCAAATGCTGGGGCTGTACCTTAATTAAGGCCACGGCTGCTTCCTTTCCACTCCTAGGCCTTTCCTATCCCATCGTCACCTATCTGTATCTGTGCGACGTAAAGCAAATTGCAAGAAAATGAAATAATGTAAAAAAAGAGAAAACGTAAGATAAATAACACAAAATGGAAAGAAAAAGCACGCAAGGCACTGAAGAATCAGGGGAAAGGATATATTTTGAAGAAAGGTGTTGTTAAACCAGCTGTGAAACATCCTGAACCGGTGAGTAGAATAAGGTTGGAGGTCAGTGCACAGACGGAACGGTACAACAACATATAGGCTATCTTGTAATCTAAAAGGAGAATGTATATGTTTTATTAAATTGCCCAGTTCGTGAATATTATTTGATTCATAAAGCGATTCCGACGAAATTTAACATACCTGCCAGATTTTCATACTTAACCTCCAACAGAAACTTTATATCAAAGTAACGTTCTCCCTAACTTTTATTATTTCATTACAGGATGGAGTATGTAAGTGCTAGTATGAGTGTGGAAAATTAAGTGCAGATATGAGAGAAGTCATATTTGAGTCGTTCAGGAAACTGAATGGGAATGAAAAAAATCATTCTAATCACAATGTAACCTATAGAGGTAACGGTACCAAAGCAGAGACGAACACCTGAAGCAGTATCAAGACGACAGTGCTCAATACACTACACTATAAGATCTCCGTTAACGTGTGAAACGTCAGAAAACGTGATATGATACTACAGGAACAACTGCTCGGACGATACAGTGTTTAGCGGCCAAAGTTAAGCGGGGTGCCAGTGATCTGTACGATTTACGAGGCAAATATTGTAATAGGCCGCTTGCCATCCATAATGAAGTAAAAGGAAAGGTTAGTGAGCACTTCCGAAGCTTCCTAAAGCAAAGAAGCTATTTTAGCTGGAACATTTCATCCAAAGAATGTCTTGCGGCTAATTTGAATCTGACTGTAATGAATCAGATGTTTAAAAGTAAGTACCCTGAAGTCAAGGATTCTGATTGTCTGTACCGCCAAATTTTTCACGACGAGTTCACCTTGCGCTTTGGGACGCCTCGGACCAATAAGTGTGCTACCTGCGATAAATAACTTATTAAACTCTGTGCTGCTAAAACTCAGGGAGAATACGGTAGGATATGTCTTGAAAGCGAAACGCGTTTTAGGAAGCAAGAATAAGCAAAAGACAAGTTACGAGAAGCAAAGATAAATTCCCATGTTAATGTAGTGTGTCTTGATTTACAGCAAGTTTTGTTCTCCCCCGCCCTGACACACTCGAATGTCTTCTACCGAAGGCAACTTTCAACATATGACTGTGTCATCCATAATGTTGGTAATAATGGTTCTATGCATGTCTGGGATGAGACTGTAGCTAAACTTAGAGATAATGAAATTGCATTTGTCATCCTCCACTTTATTACTGAAACGTTATTCCCCTGACTCCTGGCCAGGAGCGCCGTCTCTTTGTTTGGTCTGATAGGTGCATAGGCCAGAAAACAAACTGAAAAATGATTAATCTACCACCCACTCATAGATTCACAATATTTCAGTCAGACAGATCAAAAGTTCGTCGTTAGTGGCCACAGCTTCCTGCCCGTGATAGGGATTTCGCACATGTGGTGAAAAGGAAAGAAAAGCCACAGAACAAGTTTACCTCCCCTTTCGTTGGGTAGAGGTTATTGCTAACGCAAGGCCAAGCAAACAGTTTGAAGTCGTTCATATGAAACAAGAATACGTTAAAGAGTTAGGGACAGTAGAACAGAATCTATGTAAGGATCCAAACCTCAAGATAACAGCAGCTGCTTGGTTTCCGCTCACATCTTATTATCCTATGTAGCTGAAAATGCGAAAGGTTCAAGCCATATTTTCATCATGAACAGTATATTCTCCGAAAAGCAGCAAACGTTCAAAGAAGAGGACAGTAAATCATATTTCACTTGATCGCGTAAATCGTGCGTACCATGATCATATTCCATTCACAAAGGAGAATAAAAACGATCTCATTGCAATGTCTACTTTCCTTCCTCCTGGATAAGGATACTCTGAATTCTAACATGGACTAGCATCACATTGAAGAGAATAATTGGGTTATTTTCTGTGTAATAGTGATATTGTGTGCATAAAGGTATGCTCATTGTTGTGAGATTCAGTTTAAGTACGTCATGCTCTTTATGATTATGATTATTACTGTTATTTTCTTTGCTTATTCTCACTATGCATAAAATATAAGGTAACAACCACAAGGAATTAACAAGCAAAATGGACAGCACTTGTGTTACTTTGTCTTACAACATTTTTCTTCTGAATTGACTAACATCATTTTTCTACCATAAATGTTTAAAAACTTGTTCTTTTTTTGTATGATAAACAACATACATGTATGTAAACGTGATAAATAATACGTAAAGTATGAATATTATTCTAACATTGTCATATTTTGTAATATTTAACAATGTAAGTACGAAATAAACATATTTGCCTTCCCCTACAAACTGCTAAAGCGGACTTACAACGTTAGTTTAGGCAGCCATACATTGATACGCTCGAGTATTTACTCAAACATTCAGTATTGTCCCAATTAACGCCGTTTCTATTTTTAATTTGATGTGCTGTTAATGAGAGTTGAAAGTCATTTTTAATACACGAGTTACATCCGATGAATCATTGTTTGCCACTCGGGAGTAGAACATTTTATTACTGCATCCTCACAAAACGTGCAAGCGGTCAATATATCAAATGTTTCACTTTCAAAGTGCCCAAAAGTATAATTGAAAATTAATTGCACTCCCACTGAGTGTGGGGCAGAGCATTTTCTTTTCTACTTGTTAATTGAAATATTGACGTATGTTTGTATTTCATGAGTTAAGTGACGCATAATATTAGACATGGAAATCTTCACGTTCGAATATCCAGAGCCGGAATTCAAATCTAACCGAGATTTATCCTAACATTGATATTATATTTATATATGATTGTCTCCCATTCTCTATATAAAGGCGGTAACTATTTAAAGTCTTATGGCAGAAAACAAATACTGTGCACTAATTATTATTCCTAGCGCTTTATCCAATTTACAGGCATCGGCACTTGATGTCAATTTGGTTCTGCTTTACGGGCGTATTCCCTTCCTGACGCCGAACCCATGTAAAGGGATGCATTCAGTATTGTGTGCTTCTGTGGTGGTTGTTTGTGTGGTCAATTACGTGTAGACGAAGATAAGTGTACTGAGAGGAATTCTCCAGGCCATAGGAATTAACTACACACAGTCAAATTTCCCTACATGGTCGGTCCCCTCTACAACAAGCCCTGTAAGCTGAAAATTTAGCTCAAGTGCCGAACAAATACTGGACAGAAATCATTTTAGTTAAATGCTCTGTCGTAGATTCCTCTATTACAGATCATTTTTCTGTCACATTTTATTAAGAATGTATCCTTAAATGTATCTTTGGTGTACGGGTTGGCAAAGTCTCATCAATTTCACATCTCAGTAATTCAAGGACTGCCGTGTCCACGGTAAAAATTACTTAGGAAATAAGTTGTCTCTCAAAGTACGTTTAGTGTGGTTTAGTGAGGTTTAGTGAGCCCACCTGGTGGCCATGATGGTAAAGGCGCCGAAGTCTAAAACGGTATGACACCGAGGTTAGCCGGTTCGACACTCGTTGGTCGAAAAAAATTTCACCATCAGAATGTTGGCCGGCAGGGTAGGAGAGGTGGTGGTATACAATCGCTAGTTTGCGTGCCAAAAGCTTGGATTAAATTTCAAACTTCTCTGCAGTGCTCATTTGGAGTGAGTGCATATGACGCTCTTGATGGTGACTCGTCCGTCGGATGGGGACGTTAAGCCTTGAACAGACCCCTTGGTGCTATTCGACAGAAGTAGGCTATGTGCCGGTACAGGGTATCACCCTCTCCCTACTATCATATATCACGCCATTCATTTCACCTCATTAACTCCTCTGATGAGGTTGACGTCAGGAAGGGCATACTGTCATACAAACCCGCCACGACAGATTCATCTCCCCTCATACACGACCCCGTAGGGAAACGGGACAAGGGTTGGACAAACAACAGTGAGGTTTATTGAACTGTTGAGATATGAGCCGTTAAATGTATTTCCATTTATATAATTTGTGGTGATTTATCAACAATCGTTATAAGACCAGTATATGGCTAGTGAGTCTAGATGCTATGAAGGTGCTGGTCGTAGAGTCAGTCGTTCTGCAGCAGCACTTTGGGTCTCAAAGAGTAAAACGATGGCGTGCGAACCCACTGCAAATTTCGCCCACTACGTCTCATTATATTTATGACATAGGCTTTTAAGTTTTTCTTAAACTAGTCACTGTTTTCTTAAAATCGATGTGGTGCCTCTGAGATGATGGATTGACAGACAGACACATATCCCTACGTAACAGATAATAGACACCAGGAGGGAGTGGGCATATAATAAATATGAATTAAAGATATTGGATAGTTGCCTAAGCAATTTAATTATTAACGTCGTTAAAAACCTGGAACAAAATCGAATACAGAACCTTCCACTGTTTTCAATACCTAATTTATTGAATATCGCTTCGATATTCGTAGTATGGAGTATGATGTATTTTCAGGCGCAAAATTAAATCTGTATGCTACTGGTTTGACAAAACATGAAATCGAAGTTAAGGTGGAAAATACGGAGTAAAGCTTAACTGTACTCGGAAAAACATAGTAAGTACTTAATATACCAAAGTTAAGCAAAGATTATTTTCCAGTGATCTATGGTGTACACACTGCACAGAGTCTTCTGGTAAGGTCTATAACCATTTAAATACTTTCATCAACCACCTGGTTCATGGTCGAAGTGCAGGAGATCTACTGTAACAAGAGTTCTAGCTGAGAACTCAATGTGTATCATTCATCGATATTATCTTCAAGTTTTTAGCATTTTATCATTGTTCAGTAGATTCACAAGGTATGATCCCTATTTTCTAAAATATCTGGGAACTTGGTGAGATTCCATTTATGTACTGTTCCTCCTGATGAAAATATATATTCCCTGTTGCGTCCTCAAATCATCTATATTCGGCTTTCAGATCATCAGTTCAAGTTTACACGTATCGGCTAACTCCATAGCTCAGTTCGGCGTTATAAATTTCGTTGCACTTCTTTAATTCCCACGAAGTATCGAGCACGAATGAAGAATTATGGCTATGAATACCAAGCCAATTAAAGAAATAGATCCTCAGTATTTCTTCATTGCTGATTGTCAGTGTAACAAAACACACGCCACTCGCTCTGTCTCGTAAAAATACATCAATCCTTATTACTAATATCGTTATCAAAACCGCAAAGGTGCATATCTGATGTCGTTTATAAATACCGTATATCATGGAACTTTGAAAGCAGCATCAGAATGAAATCCTTAGTTTCCTTACAGAAGAGATATATTGTCTAAGGAATTCTGCATATTTGGCCGTTAATACCAGCAAAGCGGCTACAAATATTTGTGTGTAAATGAAGTCCTTCACAACCCTGGAAATACATCGAGGAGATACATATTTACTCAGAAACTATTTTAACAGTTCTGTTTCGTGTTGATGCCACCACTATAACAATATCACCTACTACTATCTCACTCATATTACTGTATATTTATATGTCGACATTAGTTTCGAACGAGTGAGAAAGAACAAAAAGGTAGTAAATTTGACCATTGTGTGATGTTTCCCGAGGGTATTTCATCCTATAATATGTATTTCAGTACTGATGACGTTTTATCTGAACATACACCAATATTGTTTTAGTACGTCACATCGAACGCGATGATGATGCATGCCTCAACTCACAACCGGATAATATTTGATGAAAAGATAATTCAATGCTCTAACAGGCAGTGAGTAAACCAATTCAAACAATTCTAGCATAACGAAACTGATTTACCAGCCTGGCTTCCATCATTTCAATCAAGTCTTTAGCTGAAGCAAATAATTCCATGTAAAATTATCACAGCCTAGATAAGCTTTTCGTACCATAAACTGCACCCTATCTGCGAATATAAAAGCGGAAGACAGAAGAATCTCAAACACAGCTTGTTGTTGTTGTTAGTGTTGTTCGGGTCATCAGTCCATAGACTGGTTTGATGTAGCTCTCCTGTGGTAAGCTATTCATTTCTACGTAACAACTATATTCTATATCTACTCCAACCTGTTTGGAATATTCATCACTTGGTCTAGCTATACCGTTCCTACCACCTACAAATCCCTAATAAATGTGCTGAACAAGTCCTGCGTGTCTTAAGATGTGTCCTGTCATTCTGTAAATTCTTCTAATAAAAATTTCGTCAGGTCTTTCTCTTGTCACCAGTTCGATTCAGTATTTTATCATTCGAGATTTTTCCTACCCATCACACTTTCAGCAAATTTCTGTATCATCAGATTTCAAAAGCTTATTTTTCTTATTTCTGTGTTCGTTATTGTCCATTTATCAATTCCGTTCAATGGAACTCTCCAGACGAAAGTCTTCAAAAGCATCCTTCTAATTTCTATATCAACGTTCGAAGTGAGCAAATTTATTTTCTTATACAGGCCTTCCTTGCTTGTGCCAGTCTACATTTTACATCCTCCTTAATTGTGACACCGTTAGTTGTTCTATCAGTCAAGCAAAGTTTTCATTTACTAATCTAGTATTTCCTGCATCACATGACTTCGTTCGAGTGTAAACGTTATTTTCGTATGGGATTTACTTATTTCCAACTTGTACTCCTTCCACGAGAATGTGTCCATATAATTTATCAATTTGTCCAAGTCGACACATCGCAAAATTTTGATTTCCTCTCCTTCTAATTTGATTCCCTTTCCACACCCGTCTTTGGTTTCCTCTACCCAGTGTTCTATATACGGTAACTTTAAAAAGGAGAGGAAACAGAAATGCAGCCTTATCATACTCTTTTTGACTGCTGTTTCATCTTTATAGCCCTCGATTCATATCATTAGGGACTGGTGTTTGTATAGATTGTACATAATCCCTCTAACACTGTATCAGATCCCGATCATCTTCATAATTGCAAACAGGTTGGTGCAGTAAATGTTATCGAATACCTTTCCTGGATACACGAATGCTATGGGTTGTCTTTCTTTACAATATGCAGCTCGTAATGTGAACTAAACGTGTAAAGCTTTTATGTATTCACCGTCGGATGCCAGATCTGTGGACGTCGTGGACTGAGGGGTCGGTGGCCTGGAGAATGTTATCCACTGTGCTGAAGTGGACGCCTTGAATTGGTGCTTTTATTTTAAGAATGAGGTCGTAGTCAGAGGGGCTGAGCTCTTGAGAATAAGGGGGCTGGTAAAGCACTTCCCAGCCCCATTGACTGATCAACTCAGTCACAGCTGTTGCTGCATGCGGCCCTGCATTGCCATGCTAATGATGAGTGGGTTATTCATGAAGTTTCCTTGTTTTCTTCTTAGATTTCCTACCAGGCTCGTTTGAAAAATATGCAGCCATACTCCCCATTAACGGTGCGTCCTCGGGGAACGGCATGCTTTATGATAACACCATCCCAGTCGTAGGCAACGATCAGCATGGCCTCCACATGGTCCCTGACGGCAGAACCGTTACTCTTCGCTGTGGCCCGTGATGACGCCACTCATTTGATTGGTGTTTCAGCTGCGGTTTATACTATAAGTTCTGGCCCAGGTCTCGTCAAGAGTAATTATCCGCCGTAAGAAGGCGTCCTTTCGCTTTCATAGCGCTCCAAGTGCGTACGAGGTGTATCATGTCGCAGCCATTACTGATGTTCGCTCAAATCATGTAGAACCAATTTGAAGACGATTTTCTGAATTCCCAGCCGCTTCTTCAGGATTTACACATCACAGTCGAAGGCGCCAGTCCTGCATCGTAGGCCAATTCACAAAATGTGGTGTTCCGATTCGCCAGCTCTAACGCGTTCACATTCTGCACATCGTCATCGCTTACTGCATGATGACCAGGCAGCGACATGTCTGTCACATTTTGTCCTCCGTCTTCGAAGTCCTTAACCTACCGTGCTATAGAACGGTAAGGCAATTCACTTTCTCCGCAAGCATCTGGTAATCCTTTGTAACACCGCCTTGCATTCAACATTCAACCAGCCTCTCTGACCATGCTTCGAAATCATTACTGCTGTACTCCACGAGCGCGCGCTCAAAACTGCGTTCTTGTTGTCGGCGCTGCACACGTTTGCAAGTTCATTTACGCTGAGGGAGGGTGGGTATCTAAGCTACCTCAGGTATACATTATATTGCCTGGTCACTTTTCACGGCATTGTTACAGGACAGTTACCACTATTATAAAATCAACCCATGTAAAATTCTACAACTTTAAACGCATTTGATGCTGCAGTTCTGTGTACGTGGAATTTCTGCAAGTGTCCCACTTAGCTTCAATTTGAAATATCTCAGTCGTTTACTGATTTTAAAATGAGGCCATCTTTGTTTTTTACTTAATTACGTGTTGGAGAAACTACATCATCCTTCAATGTATTATAGTGGTTTCCAGTATCACATTGATTGGTTATATAACATTCTAACAACCTATTCTTTTTCAAACAGAGTGGTGTAACCCCCGGATGTTCAACATTCAAAATGATACGTGGTCGGAAATAGTGAAATTTATCTCTGATCTCTGAATTCGTGACTCAAAAATGGTAGATTAAGTTGAACTCCGTATATTTATCGATTTCGTTTTCTAGAATAATTATTTTTATACAGAGTACAAAATACAGCAGTCCTATTTGACGCAGTAGATGGAGCGAGGTACCATATTCGGTTATTGAAGGTATTTGGTTACAGTTCCTCAAATATTTTAGATAAACTGTGTCTATGCATGTATGTAAGCCAAAGAAAAAGTGTAATTTCAGACAATTCACACTTGTGTTATCTACCTACTGTAGCCCACAACAATCCACATTTTTAAATCGTCTACTGGGAATATGAAAAATTTGTGAAGTCGTCTGCGACTACCCCGAGGTACATTTCGAATACCACAGATTTTTTTGCCAGGGGCTTTACGTCGCACCGGCACAGATAGGGCTAATGGCGACGATGGGATAGGAAAGGCCTAGGAGTTGGACGGAAGCGACCGTGGCCTTTAATTAAGGTACATCCCCAGCATTTGCCTGGTGTGAACATGGGACACCACGGAAAACCAAATCCATAGATTAACAGAAATCACAAATCGAATACTTTGTGAAATTGTTTGTTATACCGTGTCACATTTCGTCAATAATATTGTGTAAATAAGGGTTTGCCTCTCAAAAAGTGGATGGGCAAGACAAAACTGAAACTAAAACAAAATGAATACCTAGGTACGATTAGAAGCAGCAAAGGCAGGTGGTCAGTGCAGACAAAAAAAATAAAAAAGAGAAAAATTAAAAGGGTGAAATAATTAAGAGAATATGCCGACCTTCGGATGTAAAATACAGAAAAAAAAATTAATTCAGTAAGTAAAATATGTTATTGTTGGTGCACAAATATGGGGAGGAAATGATTGAACTGTGGCATCACATGTATTAGTATGCAACCAAAATGATGTGCGAAGTGGTGAGCTTATGGGAAGACAAATGTAGTTGAACGAATAGTTAAATATTCCTGGAGACTCAAACTGCGGCACGAGGTGTAATTCCAAGGATAGCATACAACAGTGATTTTGGGCGGCTACAGAGTTCTCAGCCTCCGCTTGCGACTGGGTGGAAGTCTCCACCACCAGATGACTTCACAGCGAGGGCGACTTGAAAAGTGAGCGTGCTAACCATATTTCCATGATTGACCTGTATTACTAGGCAAATTGGCTGGTATGCATTTGTTGTATAGGACAAATGGTGACAGTTCGGCAACTTCTTTTACTTCTTCCCCTTCTTCTTAACCACCTGCCCTCCTCTACTCTAGATTGTAGGCCTGAACGGTGGCAAGAGCTATTAGGCAAGATGGTGACTATATGCTATTCTTATGGGCTTAAAATTAGGCAGCTACCTCAATAACTCACAGCTTAGGACTTATTAGCTTTATCGGCCTAAATTTGAGAGCTAACGCAAGATCTGTTAGACCAGATGGCCAATATACTACGTACACTAGACCTAAATCCAGTGATTTATCTCAAGGGGACAGAGCTGAACTTAATAATTGATATTATTATTATTAACCCATACAAGGCAAGTGGGAAATATCCCGGTGGCAATGTTCACGTACAGTAGTGTTATAATAAGATAAAGATAATTATCCAACAAGAAAAACAACAACAACAAAGTACAACAAATAATTCAACGGAAAAAAATATTACAAGAAATACTACTTGCTTAATATTCTAAATCCAGCATAATCGTATACAAATTCACACAAAACTTAAATATTTCCGGTGCATAACACTCCGGCTTAAAATACTATAGGTTGAGCGTACTACTACCTTAGCGTTACAAGTGATAGTACAGTAAAGTTAGAGCATAATTACAGAACAACAACAATAACAGCAGGAGTAAAACAAGTAATTCCGTGGAAAGAAATAACTACAAGAAATACTACTAGTTTAACATTCTAAATCCAGTATCGTCTTATAAAATTTCGTACACAACTTAATTATCTTGGACTTCAAAACAAGATTGAATGCTGTTCTTATGGGAGTACGAACATGGCGTAAGAGCTAAACGGATAAAAGGCAATAAAGATCCCGAGGCATAAAGGGCAAAACGATAACATGTTTTAAAGGCTAAAGCGCACTGAGTGCCTGGGGTTAAATGGAGTTAAAGGGCTAAATGCGTAAAGGGCAGTAACAATGTAAGGGGCCTAGGTAAAAGGAGAAAATGCCCAACAGCGCAAAAAGGCTGAATGGCATTAAAGCACTAAAGGGATAAAGGTCACTACAAGGCAAATCGGCCAAGGGGCTATAGGGCAAAAGGATATAGAGATAAAGGACACTAAGGCGGAGGAGGTGTTGGAGTAGGAGGCGTAGAAGGAGGTGGAGGCGAAGACGAAAGACGAGGCGGAGGAGGATTGGGAGAGTGGTGGCCAAGGAGGAGGTGGGGGCCGAGGAGGAGGTGGAGATGCAGGAGGCGGAGTCGAGTAGAAGGAGGCGTAGGATAAAGATAAATAGGGGGAGGAGAATACGGAGGAGGTAGAGGTGGAAGCGGAGGAGGCAGAGGATGATTTGAATTTGGAAGCGTTCGATGAGGATGTTGCGGAGTAGAATCAGCACGTGAAGTAGGAAGTGTAGGAGGAGACGGACGAGCAGTTGAAGGAGGAGGAAGAGGCGAAGGATCTGGAGGAGGAGATCACACTCGAAACGTTAATCTACAGCTATATTTAACATGTTAGTGGGGAAGATCAGGTGGCATACTAAGATCAGACGTGGTGTGATCACGAGGACTTGTTCTCTAACGGGCTCCGTCTCTCTATACTTCCTTGTGCAAGGATTAATAAAATAATCTCACCTTGAGTTCGTGATTTGAACCTTATGCAGCATGCATGATGTCTCTAATTACTGCTACTTGAGACTAGGAGGCAAACAACGGATTGGTGATTCAGAGAGGACTGGAAGTTCATTGGCTTACATTTTAGAAATAAAACAGAATTAGGAGAACATAGACGAGTTAAAATAAGTACAACATTTTTAATATAACGAGGTACGTATTGTTTAATTATTTCCAAAATACGCCTAACTGCTGCCACTTTCAACTCTCTTCTTGCTTTTTGTTATCTTGAGATGTAGCAGAACTTGTAGTAGGCACAGATGATGTCGTATCGTTAAAACACTCTTCTTTATATTACGCTGTCGATTTCGTTTCGCTGGTGGATTACCTGAGCAATTACACTGACTGACAGAGCAAATGCAACACCAAGAAGGAGTGGTTCGAAAGGGATGAAAGTTGGGGAAAAACAGAGACGGCACGGACGAATAATTGATGTTTATTTCAAACCGATATGCAGGTTACACAATGCGCACGGCATCGACTCAGTAGGATGTAGGACAACCGCGAGCGGCGATGCACGCAGAAACACGTCGAGGTACAGAGTCAATAAGAGTGCGGATGGTGTCCTGAGGGATGGTTCTCAATTCTCTGTCAACCATTTGCCACAGTTGGTCGTCCGTACGAGGCTGGGGCAGAGTTTGCAAACGGCGTCCGATGAGATCCCACACGTGTTCGATTGGTGAGAGATCCGGAGAGTACGCTGGCCACGGAAGCATCTGTACACCTCGTAGAGCCTGTTGGGAGATGCGAGCAGTGTGTGGGCGGGCATTATCCTGCTGAAACAGAGCATTGGGCAGCCCCTGAAGGTACGGGAGTGCCACCGGCCGCAGCACATGCTGCACGTAGCGGTGGGCATTTAACGTGCCTTGAATACGCACTAGAGATGACGTGGAATCATACGCAATAGCGCCCCAAACCATGATGCCGCGTTGTCTAGCGATAGGGCGCTCCACAGTTACTGCCGGATTTGACCTTTCTCCACGCCGACGCCACACTCGTCTGCGGTGACTATCACTGACAGAACAGAAGCGTGACTCATCGGAGAACACGACGTTCCGCCATTCCCTCATCCAAGTCGCTCTAGCGCGGCACCATGCCAGGCGTGCGCGTCTATGCTATGGAGTCAATGGTAGTCTTCTGAGCGGACGCCGGGAGTGCAGGCCTCCTTCAACCAATCGACTGGAAAATGTTCTGGTCGATATAGGAACAGCCAGGGTGTCTTGCACATGCTGAAGAATGGCGGTTGACGTGGTGTGCGGGGCTGCCACCGCTTGGCGGCGGATGCGCCGATCCTCGCGTGCTGACGTCACTCGGACTGCGCTTGGACCCCTCGCACGTTCCACATGTCCCTGCGCCAACCATCTTCGCCACAGGCGCTGCACCTTGGATACATCCCTATGGGTATCGGCTGCGATTTGACGAAGAGACCAACCTGCCCTTCTCAGCCTGATCACCATACCCCTCGTAAAGTCGTCTGTCTGCTGGAAATGCCTCCGTTGACGGCGGCCTGGCATTCTTAGCTATACACGTGTCCTGTGGCACACGACAACACGTTCTACAATGACTGTCGGCTGAGAAATCACGGTACGAAGTGGGCCATTCGCCAACGCCGTGTTCCATTTATCGTTCGCTACGTGCGCAGCACAGCGGCGCATTTCACATCTTGAGCATACCTCAGTGACGTCAGTCTACCCTGCAATTGGCATAAAGTTCTGACCACTCCTTCTTGGTGTTGCATTTGCTCTGTCAGTCAGTGTATAATTAGCATTAACATGACATACGAAGACATTGCACCTGTCCAGTGTAGCAGTACAATGATTGAATACAAACATTCGAAATGTATGCCTATTTTGTGAACAATTAAACAAAATATATTTCGAGAAATTTAAAAGTCATACATATTTCACCTCTTATATGTTTCTCTAGTCGTCGCTTCGCTCATTTTATAAACACACTCGTGTCTTAATTATTGCCATTATAGGCTTGTTGCACAACGTACAATTTTGGAATCATTATTGTTATTCACTGTCATCTCATTACATACAGAATTTAGAAAATAAATTTTAATTGTATAGTAATTGCATACTCTTTTCTTTTTTTCTCACTATATATCGTACGTTGAAAGCTTCAGTCCTCCGAGCATCACTATCATGGTATTCCTTTTTAGGTACAAACATCTAAGCTTTAAAAAGTGTGTGGTTAAGTGTAAGGGATGGCCAAGAATCTTAACGTATCCACGTGTAAATAAATAAATAAATAAATAAATAAATAAATAAATAAATAAATAAATAAATAAATGTTTCTAGATTTAATTATTGAGACGATTATTGCCTGTTGCATGTCGCAGGAAAGTAGCACGTGTCGAAACATTCGCTAAGTCATTTGGAGAGACTGAGAGAAGCAGTGAGATGATAGTTGAATTTGTATTCTCTTTCCCGATAAAAGGTCTGATAGCGTCCTCACTGGTAGCTCCATTGGTACTAAGTGTACCGAGCTCGATAGCTGCAGTCGCTTAATTGCGGCCAGTGTCCAGTATTCGGGAGATAGTAGGTTCGAACCCCACTATCGGCAGCCCTGAAAATGGTTTTCCGTGGTTTCCCATTTTCACACCAGGCAAATGCTGGGGCTGTACCTTAATTAAGGCCACGGCCGATTCCTTCCCACTCCTCGCCCTATCCTGTCCCATCGTCGCCATAAGACCTATCTGAGTCGGTGCGACGTAAAGCAACTAGCAAAAAAAAAAAAAAAAGGTACTAAGTGTTTGGAAAATGCTTTCGAATTCTTACATAAAGCGGATAATTACAGGCCAATAAGTTTGCCTTGTGAAGTTCGTAGGTTCTGGGAAAGCGTTCTGTCTCCTTAAACCCTCTTGTGGAATTACTGACTGGTTTGATAGATGACAGTTCGGGTATGGGAAAGGTTACTACATTTAGGCTCAATTTGTAGGTTTACATCAGAATATAGTAGATATTTTAGATTCGGGAGGTCACGCTGGCTCTGTCTCTATTTAAGTATCCAAGGTTTCCGATATGGTAGCTCACGGCAGACTATCAACAAAATACATTTTAGAATTTCCGGAATGTCGATCTACCTGAACTGTTTCCAACAGGAATTCCTTTAAGTAGATTTGTATTTACCGAAATGAATCTAGCGTATTTCATCCCCTTAAAGTACCACCGAACTGAGCCTGGATCGAAGTTGCAAACTTAAGTTCAGAAGGCCAGCACTCTACTATCTAATTAACTCAGCCTAGCTTGAACGTATTAAACAATTAAGAAATATCCTGTTTCAATTAAAATTCGGTGCGTGGTTGAAGTGTGGCGTGTATTTCCCGTTTAGGCCTGATGCACATGTCCGTGAAAAAATGAAATCACATTTTAATATTCAAGTACGTCCTTCAATACGAAGGCTAGTGCTAAGCCTATTTTACTTCCCCTAAAAACACAGTTCTTAATAGAAATTAGTTTACAAATTTGGAAACTGTCTTGTTTCAAAGACGACGTACTAGAATGTTGATAATATCCGGTAATATTTCAAAAAATATAGGAAAATACCGCATGACTTCTTCACCAACTCTGTCCAGACTGGATCCTCCATCGAACTCACTGAGTGAGTTGCGTCTTAAGATAAGAAAAATGTAGCTTTTCTTAACTTATAGAACTGAACATCATTCGATGAGTTGTATTCATCGCATTTCTGAAAGAATATCCATTACATATTCAAAAAAGGACAGCTTATCCTTATATTTGTGCTACGGTTTGTAATTTACTTCAGGCATTAATTGTTTTCCCTCTGGGAAGGTCTGTATGACTATATAGCAATCTTGATGATTTTCTCTATCTCTGTTCTTCAAGCTAGACAACGTATACCAGGAAATGAAGAGGATAATGTCACTATCAACCACTCACAATCGTTCAAAAATCACTAAACGAGGCCACGTAACATTTATGGTCAGTGAGACCAGTGAGTTAACCGGTTTGGAAATTCCAATGGCATGTATAGTCAGAGAATGGAATGTATTCATCTTAACATGTGGTCACTGGACCGAAAGTGGGTATATTATTATCAAATATGAAATATTACATCGTTCTTGAAAGGAATATTTCTTTTAATTTCCGTGATGGAACAAAGGCTACTGGTATAAAACTTTAATAATTTACAATAATAATGAGCCGTAGAAAATGTTACTGCATATTCTGATATACGGTGCAATAAGGGATGTCTAGTAAGAATTATGGGTGCGCATTAAGGCAAGGAAAATACGTATCGTAAACGTCAATGAAATAAAAAATCTCCACTGCTCATGTGCAGAATGAATGAATTAATCGGCATTTTATTGGCATCACTAGAGCATTTATGACAGTGGTTACGTTGACAGTAACAGCAATGCTGGTAAACGTTGGGCTTGTCACGCACTGGAACATTTCACGGTACACAGTACTGTCCAGATAATGCATGTAGCACTTAACTACCGGGTAGAGACCTCACATTCATCATTTAGGGAACTTGTTACCTCTATCTGTCCGGGCTGTACTTAAGTCGTGTACGTGAAGTGGCGATAGCGGTGTACGAGGGAATATATCGGAAATTGACAAGCTATATTATGGAATTCACATTTCCGTCAGACCGTTAGTATTCAGTTATTTGCACTCCCTTTATCTCATCGCGCCGGCCCGGCAGTGAAGGTGTAGCGTGCCTGCCTTTCACCCGAAGGCCCCGGGTTTGATTTCCGGCCAGGTCAGGGATTTTTACCTGTACCTGAGGGCTGGTTCGAGGTCCACTCAGCCTACTTGATTACAATTGAGTAGCTATCTGAGGGTGAGATGGCGGCCCCGGTCTTGAAAGCCAAGAATGATGGTCGAGAGTATTCGTCGTGCTGACCACACGACACCTCGTAATCTGCAGCTATTCAGATTGAACAGCACTCGCCTGGTAGGCCACGGCCCTTCGGAGCTGTTGAGCCATGGCGTTTGGTTTGGTATAACTCATCGCAGAGCGTGTGTAAATAGGTTTAGAAATAAGATGAAAGGTATTAGCTGCTGATACTTCTATAAAGTAAAACTTACAGTATGAATTTGGCTTATATAAGTACATGGCACGTATTTAGGGTGTGAATGATGTGATTTTCATATGTTGAGACTTGCTAGAGCAGAGTGAGAGGAAGTGCACACGTTTTCCGAGACCTGTAATTGCACTGAAGACAGTTCCTTACTTAACTGATAGAGTGGACTTCACTGAGATAGATGGGCGTGCGGACAGTGGCACGCAGCTGTGAATTTTCATTCGGGAGATAGTGGGTTCGAGCCCCACATTCGGAAGCGCTGAACATGGTTATTCCATGGTTTCCCACGTTCACACCAGGCTGTACCTTTATTAAGCCCACGACCGCTACCTTGACACTCTTAGCCATTACCTATTGAACCCGAGTGACTTAGGCCCATAATCAATCATGATTTGATCGGTAAAATAATATGGTACATTTATTGAAATACAGAGGAGTGTATTTGAAAATATTTCGTTTAGGTAATGTCGAAATCAGAGCGAAGGAAGGACGACAGACTGGAGCCTGACGGATTAGCTCAACACGACAACTTTTAGCTACTTCACAGCAGGGAATATCATTAGTTGGCGTACAAGGAAATACAGAGTCCACAAATAAGTCTTGGTCAGAAAGAGGAAGGGGGAGAGTCATACAAAGAAAACCCACCACATGAGTAAGACCTTGGGATATTTTTGGTAGGACGGAAATTCCATGACCTCATGGAAAATTACAGCGGCTACGTGTACGTTCGCTAGCCTAAGTTCGAGCAGGTGGAGATTTAAATCACGTGACCGCTTGCCGGCCAATAGTAAAAATTTGATGGGAGACTCAGTGATACCATCTTAAGGAATGAGGGATGAGATATTTTCGTAACTACAAAAGTATTCAGTAATAAATTAATATGAGTACGCGGATGAATGTAATGAATTTATTAGGGGTCATGCATGGAAAAATAATCAATACTTATTGGCAAATTAATTAAATTGAAGGCTGGATTTCTTGGAAACCGGACAGCTTGAATCTCATTGGCTGAGAGAAGACCACGTTGTCAGAGACGCTTACGAAGGCGCGAAATGTGAGGAGCTAAATCCATCCATATCTCCTAAATCTGTGATCACCTGGAGTTCATATTTTATCCAGCAGATATGCTAGCGGAGTGGATTAATTTGATGTAAATTTTAACTTCCAATTCGGAGTGCAAGTACCGATATTAAAAATCCACCCCCTCCCTCAGGGGTATGACGTCAACAAATCCGCGGGAAAAAGGCTTCATCCATATATACGGGGCGGGGATCCTCGCAGAACACTTGTCTTGAATCATTGGAGCTGAATTGACGGTCGCCAGCACACGTGAATTGAATATCGGGAGTTGAACTGTTGGTCGCCGGTAACTTAGAATTCTACGGACGTACAGTCATTTAATGGCGCGAGCATCCGCCAGTGTTTGTAAAGTGTGATCGCGCTCAAGCAACATGTTAAATCTGGAAATAGTTAACGTAGGATAGTGTTTGTTATTTATGAATAATCAGTGACGTAAAGTAATTACCCTGCAAGAGAGTAGTATAAAATATATCACCATAAGTACGTACATAATAGACTGTGTGACGAACAGTACTTTAAGGAAGTAGTAGCCTGTACTTAGCTATACCGAACCGATGTCATGAACACGTCAAGAATGCCGTATAAATCGGGCGTATCGCGACGGGCGAAATAGTTGACACCTCGTCGTACGTGTCCAGGTCCATTGTGCGGTAGGTGGACGAAGATTAAATAGTGTAAATATATTAAATTCTTGGGTCTAGGATAGAAATTTGTTGTATCCAAATTAAAGTATACAGTGTTAACGTAGTAAATGGTGAAGGTTTGTGGTAATCAAGATATGAGTGTAAAATAATAATAATGTGCCAGGAAATCTTTTGTGAAACTACGCCATCAAGGATGGAGGAGTAAAGCGCAGAGAGGGGCTGGATGAAGCCTCTCGTCTGCAAAGCTGCAATGGAATACCGATAACTAAGATGAGTACTAAACTGTAAAATATATTTGGGAAATGTTATCGTGATGGGAAAAATGGGAATAATTTGATTATATTTGGTTACCTTCTGTAACAAGATGGGTCGCTTAACGACCCCATCCTAAATTTGTAGCACGGACAGTAGTAAATCATAATAATGTAAATAATCGGGTCTTTTATGTATTCAGTTTGTTGGAGATGTAAATTTGTATATATAGTGTAGTACGTTAAGTCATGCATGCATTCATATTTTCTTTGTAGTCGATAATTTTCTTTACATTTGATTTTGATTATGCTAGTTAAATAAGACCCGATATGTGCTTTTATGTTTTGTCAATTTTAACGAGCCATTTAATGACATGGAAGGAAAATCCAGCTTCGCCATACCAAGAGTGTTTTGTTGAAATTAATATGGTCATCTTTTCAAAGTGAAGTTGTTAAATTTGTGAGATGCGATTAATATATATTTCCAAGTAAATCATATCTGGAGTGATTAGTGCCAGAATAAATTGAATTTGTAAAAGGGGTTATGCGTTAAACATAATAAAAGTGGACTACCGTATTACAGGCGAAATTATTATTTTTTTTAAATATTAATAATAATAATAAATAAATAATATAACTATTTTTTTAAGAAGATATTTTTTTTAATACGATTTGGAGATAATAATAATTCATGTAATTCATGTGATCAAGTGTTGAGTTTATTGGGAATCATTTAATGACGGGAGGTCGTTTTTAACTCGGAATTAAAGTGCGTGATAATTTAATTTGATCGATTAATAATATTGAAATGTAGATCGGTGTTAATAATCCGTACATGTTAATGAACGTGTGGTTTAAATTACGGTCCAATATTTTTTTACGTATAAATGTCGCGTTTTGAAGTTGCGATTCATTAGCCGGAACATGTAGTGCTAATATTACGAGACCATGATTGTCAAATTTTGGTAAATATAATTTCAAGATGTTACGATTATTTGTGGAGAATGAACTAAGGCATAGATCCAAATGAGATAGAAAATGTGAAAGAATTTGCAGTCAGATAATAAAAGGTCGTACGATGTCCGAAATGAATAAATAAGTCAGTTGATAATTCTGTGAGGAATAAATAAATGAATCGAGGAATATTGAGATAGAGAGGAAAATAAATTCCGTACGAGAGACACTTAGGATATTGATATGAGTGTAAAATGTACGGGCAGTGTCACAGAGAAATACTGAGTTACGCAGCGGGTAGAATTCGAACCCGTGACAGCATGTACGAAATAAATAGACTGCACAGTTATTCGTTGAGATACAACGGATCTAAGGATAATGAGAGTTCAGATTCCACAGAAATGGTCGTATATTGTATTCATTGTAATAACGAGTGAGGACAATCATGATGTCGTGATAATAATAATAATAAATATTGCAGATAAAGGATTGGACCGCCTTAATTAATTGAGCATTGATAACGATGTTAAACGGGAATCTAATTGAGAATATGCAACCGATAATAATAACAATGTAAGGACGATGTTAAATCACCGCGGTCGGATTAATAATAATGGTCATAATAATAACTGTAATGATGTCGTTGGTTGATCAGTGAATTAATTTGTAATTGCGACCGATATCTTAATATATAATTTGGCGGAAGTGACCGGTCTATTAATAATAATAACCTCTTAAGTGACGTGAATAACAATAATAATATCTTGAGTCACCTATTAATTAATAATAATAATAACCACGAGAGGGATATAATAATAATAATAACAGTAATAACCACTTGGTGTTTGCATCCCGCATAATAATGATGATATTAATCAAACGTGACAGTGCCAGGAACCGTTGAGTAATAATAATAATAATAATAATAATAATAATAATAATAATAATAATAATAATTTCGAGGATGATAATTTCGTGGATTAAATTATTTGGTGACGATATCCCTCTATTCGTATGTTTGAACAATGAGAATGATAATATTAGAGTCTTTTGGTATCTTTTTATTGTACGGTTTCCGTACGGGACGATGTTACAGTCATACTTGCGTGTTTGTTTACTTCGCTCGCGATGCGAGGGGGGTCACTGGCACGGTATTTCCCACCGCTCCTCGTTATCTCATCTGTGTCAGTAGTCTACTGAGGCTAACTGGTGACAATTCAGATCACATGTAAATAAAATATATATGCTAATTCATTGGTATGGCATCAGCTGGATATCGTAAGATAGGAACTGTCCGTGGAATCCAGTTTTCGCACTTCACGAGAAACATTACCCAGTCCGAGTACCGGTCTCGGAAAAATGTATATAGCCGGAGTACATCATCTTAGTTAAATCGGGAAGCCGACCGTAACATGGGTTATGCTCGGGCTCCCGATAGAAGGAAGCTATATCCTTGAGTAACGGTTCGATTCAAATGGAATCGATCCGTAAATTATACCTCCAAAATGTCATTTTATTTCAGAAGCAACGCAGCAAGATATTGATACCACTTGCGGTATGGCAAGTGATTGATATATGTAACATGTGTGTAAATTCAAATATTGTTGCCACGTGTATCAAAGTTTTATACGTCAAATGGCGTAATAAACCGCTCCTTCTGGCAAATTATTTCAAAGGAAACCACTCTCATAATCTTTTTATTGTAGTTAGATGATGCCCTTTTAAAGTAACAGTCACTTCCTAGTCCTATCATGGAGTCCTTAAATTCAAGTTACAATCGAGCCTTCCCCCTTTTAATTTTATGTTGCTCCGTTCATCCCCGTGTTCTATTATGCCGTTATATTTATATTTGATGATTTAAATAATGAACCGACACCCCTGAGATAAATGCTAGTCTGGGACTCGGGAGGTGGACGGGTGCAAAATGGCTGGCCCAAAGTGGGGCTTTAAGAACGGCAAAGTGTTGCTTTAAGAACGGCAGAGAGGCCAATTTTATTGCTAATCAATTTTTATATTTTTATACTTTTTTTCAAAAGTTTATATTTTTAATTTTTGATTTTTATTAATTGATGACCGCATCACGGTCAAGTGTGTGTTCACTTGTAACGTAATATCATGCTAGAGTAAGGTTAGTTTCGAACGGAGCTAGATTTGACTAGTTATTAATATAATCCATTGCTAATCTCTTCAAGTTTGGCAATGATTCAAAATTCAATAAGCTCGAAGATTTGATGTTTCTCTTTTCCCATATGAAATTTAATATTATTTTGGTAATTCAGGACTCCATTTAAATGTCATTGGACATGAGATGAATATTATAAACAGTTGTTTAGGAAGGCTTGAAATGGTAAAAATATTACTGAGCACCAGTTCAAGTTATTAGTTAAAAAGAGGTTGAGATGGTATAAATTAAAATTAACGTATTTCAGGGCAGGA
This sequence comes from Anabrus simplex, assembly GCF_040414725.1. Classification (NCBI taxonomy): domain Eukaryota; kingdom Metazoa; phylum Arthropoda; class Insecta; order Orthoptera; family Tettigoniidae; genus Anabrus; species Anabrus simplex. The sequence continues at coordinate 568,247,024 of NC_090266.1, forward strand.
GATTTCCAACTTCATCGTTGTTTTTTTTTTAAATGTTGTTGTTGTTGTTATATTGGAGCGGTTTATTGTGAAATCTTAGGCGCAAGCCAGCATTCAAGTTGAATGACCGGCAAATGTAAACAAGTTTTAAAGTCAAAATTTTTTTTGTTAAATGAAAGTTAGTGTAGGGGTATAATGTCATATGATAGGGCCTAGACCCAATAGCGTATTCCTTCGTGTGCAGCAAGGTGAGAGGCCGATCGGCCCTTTTGCTTTCTCAAGAAAAGTTATAATGTCTGACGACGGTGGGGAGCAATCCCAGGACGTATTGGTAGGACAGGGAGAGATGAAAGCTCTCACGTTAGAGGACTTAATACGAAATTTAACTCTGAATGTTGAACAAATGCGGGCCGATAGTGTTTCGGATAGACAGGAAATTATTCAACAAATGAAGGTTAATAGTGTTTCATTAGAGAACAAAATAGACCAGGTACAGGCTGCGTGCGAAGTTAATAAAACAGAACTCAAGGCACAAATAGATGCAGTTCAGGCCGCGAGCGTAGCGATGGGACAGGAACTTAGGGACAAATTAACTCAAGTCCAGGAAGCATGTCACTTCGCGAAAGACGAATTAAAAGTGCACATGGATGCGTACATTACCATCGTTAATGAAAAGGTTGACCGCGTTAGAGATGAGGCTCAAATGGAACGCGCAGAAATTAAGGAAAAATTGAACGCTAGTGTCAAGGAACTCGCCGCTCTACGATTAACTGACAGAAAAGACATAGAATCACACATAGAGGAAATTCGGGATGAGTGTAGGAAGGAGAATGACATCGTCCGGGGACAAGTAGAAGAAAAATGCGCGCAGATAGCTGGCACCTTGGACAAGCATGACAAGGGCATGAACGAGTTACGTGGGGAAGCCGCACGTACACTTGTCATCGTAGCAGGACTGAAAAACAAAGTCGAAGAACTAACTATAAATTTAGAAGACCGTAGCCAGAGAATAACTAAGTGCGAAGACGCAAACTTAGCGTTATTCCAGCGGACGGAAGACTTAATTGAACAGGGCCAATCATTTGCCGACACGGAAGTTCGCCTATTAGAACAATGCAAGGCGTATAATGGGCAAAATTCCGGCACAAAAGAAATAGCCAGTTGTAATCCCGACGGAATGGATGACATGCGAAAAGACTTGGAGATGTTGAAGGCTAGGTTGGAACCATCAGCGTCTAGCCAAGATTTTAACCTCCAATATCGCGAATACGAACCCCATGATAACCAGGGGATTCATAAGAAAGGAGGCCTATCCTGATACACACGGTTTCAAGTTTGAAAACAGAGATGGGTCGTCTACGTCATCAAATGCTATCCCGACATCGGTGGTACACGTCATTAAGATGTCTGATGACAAGCCACCAAAGTTCGATGCCCGTGGGCATATCACCCCGAAAGGTTTCATCCGGGAAATCGACGGTTATATAAGTGAGAATAAAATACCAGTAGAGCGACAACTGCGAACAGTCGAGAAATTCCTAGACGGAGCACCAGCTGTATGGTTCAGGGCTTTCTTGTATACTTTTGAAGATTTTGAAGGATTTCGGCGGGCTTTTCTCCAAAAGTTCTGGAGTATTCAGGAACAGCAGGAGTTAAGGCTGGAAGTATACTCCAGACGATATTCAACATCTTCACCCACGAAATTCTCAGATTACTTTGTGGCACAATTTCACAAGCTACGAGAGCTTGATAATCCAATGAGCGAAACAGAATTGATTAGCGCCATTGGAAAACAATTGCCATTCGAGGTCCAACGAATGATGATAGCGTCAAATGTCCAGACAGCTGTCGATGCGGAGGCTTTATTACGTCAATTAGACCTCACAACGCATCATTCGAACCCAAGACAAATTAGGAGCAGGGACCAACAGGTGAATAATATCGAACGGACAATCGAACCGAAGACCACTAGTACGAAGAACCAGGGAACTAGTACTGATCCGGAACCTCGTCGAGCATATAATACGGAGTGGAAGCCGCGACAATGGACGAGACCAAGGAATTTTGCGGAAGGCAACCGGCAAACCAACCAAGGGAACTTTCGAGCTGACAGGGGATACCGTGGATTCCAGAGAAGTAATTATAGGCCGTATCCAGCTAGGAATCAAGGGAACCCGAGATATTACCAGGGAGGATCTCGTCAAGAGAAGGATGACAGATACCAAGAGTCTAGGCGGTACATAGAAGAGCTGAACAAGAGAAAATGGAAGGAGGCGATCCATGATCGAGGCCGTGATGAGGAAGCGACAGGAGCGGAGAGCTTGCAATTCCAAAGAGCAAGGAAAGGGGGCAGCGACCTGAACCCGAATGCACCGACGTTCGAATCTGAAGAACGGCTCGGGGCGAAAAAAAAAAACGCCGAATTTTAACTGAAGAATGGATCATCGCAGAGGTCGATACATGGGTTGTGACCTCTGACGAATTAATTGACGATCCCGAAATCCAAATTTCCAAGGAAATTAAGAGACTACCAGTGATATACACTAGGATCAACCACGTGAGGGTTCGATCACTCATTGATACAGGCGCCAGCGTATCAGTAGTATCCCAAGTTCTGGTAAATGAACTACAATCCAAAGTAAACATCCCGATTATCCCAGTTTCAAATTTGAAAATTCGTGGAATTATCCCGGATAAATCCGTCATATGTAAGAACCAGGCATTATTGGACATCGAAATTGGAAATTCAAAATTTGCTCATACATTTATTATCATGAATAAAATCAACTATAACTTGATCCTAGGGGCCGATTTTATGACTGAATACCAGGCTGTGATTGATATGGGGGATAACTCTGTCAGATTTAAGCACAGAGAAGGTAGTGAGGATACAACCATGAACCCTCAGTCGGAGATAGGAGAGCATGAAGAAATTTGGAACACCGAAGTCGTGAATCCGCTTAGGACGGACGAAAGTGTCATGAGTGAGACGGATGATCATGTGACCTCTGATGATTATAAGCTATTTGCGGCAGAATTGCAGGAAGGTGAAATTAACTGTGGGAAGGTTATAGCAGATAAAGTTAATGCAGCTGTAATAGGTCCCGAGGGGAAGGAAGATTTATTCAAAATTTTAACAAAGCATAGCGACACGTTTGGCTCAAAACCTGGAAAAATTGAAAATTTTGAATACGAATTAAACGTAAATGATTGGTCCCCGTATAAGAAGAAATTATATCCAATTGCCGAGAAATTCTACCCCCAAGTCCGCGAAGCTATTAGAGAAATGGAAGCAAGTGGATTGATTTCGAAGTCACCGACGCCATTTTTGAATCCTTTAGTGATAGTGAGGAAACCGGACGGATCAGTGCGCATTTGCCTTGATGCACGTGCTATCAACGAGAGATTAGTCCCAGAGTATGAGCAGGCCCCGCCTATTAAAGAGATCCTGAAGAGATTTAAAGATATGGAATATTTTACCACTTTTGACCTGACGTCATCGTTTCATCATATACTGTTGGAAGCTAAATCTAAGTTGTTGACGGGATTCTTATTCGATCAACAGACTTATGTGTTTAATCGTCTCCCGTTCGGTATTAAGAATGCGGGTTCGGTTCTCATTCGAGCTCTTGACCGCAATCTAAGTCCAAAGGTCAAAGAGGCGACTATCATGTATGTGGATGATATATTGGTAGCTACAAGAACACTTTCGGAACACTTGGAAAATATTAATGAAGTCCTCACCGATTTAGGAAGGCATAACTTCAAGGTCAACCTATCGAAATCACATTTTTGTCAGAAGGAGGTGTTATTTTTGGGTCACCTTGTAGATGGAGATGGTGTGCGACCAAACCCAGTCAAAATTGAGGCCATTAGGATGTTTCCTAAGCCTACTAAAGTAAAACATGTTCGGCAGTTCCTTGGAATGTGTCAATTCTTCGCTGATCATTGCCCTGATTACACAACCGTAGTAGCACCATTGCAGGACCTGCTTAAGAAAAATAATCGATGGAAGTGGGACCATACTTGTGATGAGGCATTCGCTCAGACCAAGCAACGATTACTGCATAATGTTAAGCTCGGATACCCGGATTTCAGCCTCAAATTCATAATTCAAACAGACGCCTCAACCATAGGTATAGGAGCCGTGTTACTACAGGAAAACCCCAATGATCCAAGCATAAAAACCTATATTGCCTTCATGAGCCGGAAATTGCGGAAGCATGAGATGAAGTATACTATCACGGAATTGGAAATGCTGTCTATCGTGAGCGCTTTGCAATATTGGAAGAAGATCGTGTATGGTTTTCAGATTGTTATCCGTACCGATCACAAAGCGCTGACGTTCATTATGAAGACCAATATGGCAAGCGAGAGGGTTAGCCGTTGGGCATTATTTATCCAGCAATTTGATCTAACAGTCGAACATTGCCCCGGGAAACTCAATATTTTGGCAGACACATTGAGTCGACATCCAAACCCGGAGGAAGTCGTAATCCACCAAATTGAGTTGATAGAAGAGGATCAGGAGGTCTTAAGGAATCTGAAGGACATCGGAGCGATACAGAAGAGAGATGGGTTCACTAACTTGATGATAGAATTTTTTAACAAAACATTGCAGCCAGACAATCCACAGTATGACAGAGCTAGTAAATTATCAGCGAGCTACCATTATTTGAATGGGGTTCTTCATAAGTTTTTGGATGAGGAACACACGAAACTTCGCATAGTCATACCATCTGAAATGCAAATACCGGTAGTCAACCATGTACACCGGGTCATTGGACACGGAGGTATAGGGAAGGTTTTGGCAACTATCCAAGAGACATTCGTGTGGGCCAAGATGAACCAAACAGTCCGAAATGTACTACGATCATGTGACGTCTGCCAAAGGATTAAACCTAATCCGTACTTACTTAAGCAATCTCCGCGCCCACTGTTACCTACTGAACCCCGCGAGATATTCGCAATGGACCTGTACGGACCACTCCCCAAGGCCCGTAGGGGAAACCAATTCATCCTTGTTAGTTTAGATGTATTCTCTAAATTGGTAGCCTTGTATCCGCTACAAAGGGCAAATTCTAAAACTGTACTACGAGGAATTACTTCACATATCATTCCACAGATGGGGAAGCCTAAGAAGATCCTTACTGATCATGGTAGTCAGTTCACATCTGCTGCGTTTGCAAATCAATTACGACAACTAGACATTCAGCATGTACTTAGTTCGATTCGCCATCCCGAATCGAATCCATCAGAGAGGATCATGCGAGAGATTGCAAAATTTTGCAGGATCTATTGTTCCGAGGCACATTGGCGGTGGATTGACGTGGTGCCCATTATAACTAAATGTATTAACACCACGATCCACGAAGCAACGGGCCAGATACCGGAAGTGGTTCACTTTAACAGATATCCGGCCAGGCCATGGCATAATGCAGTAGCATGTCCTGCAGATCCACGCGTATCCAGCGAAATTTGTATCAGAAAGACACGGGAACATTTGGAGGCACAAGCAGAACGACGATTGAGAAGGCTGAGGAATAAGCGATTCCACCGTCCGTTGAGGGTTGGCGAGCTCGTTCTAGTGAAGAAGCCTAGTGTGTCTAACCCAGAGCAGAAGGTGTACCACAAGTTTTGTAAATTGTTCGTGGGTCCTTTCAAGATTATACAAACTTATGACAACAATGCTTACAAAGTTCAGAGCTTGGATGGAAGTTCAGAGAACATCTATAACGCTGCAAATTTAAAGCTTTACCACACGCCAGCAGACCACAGGGAAGCAGAGGATGAACGAGAGGAAGCAGATGACGAGCCGGAAGAAGATGATGTCGAAGAAGAGGATGAAGAAGATGACGGAAGGGAAGAAGAAGTCCAAGTAATCCATACACCAATTGAAGCAAGGCCATGTCCAGAGTGTGGAGAGATAGACAGCGACGTGCAGGAATTTGTCAATACGATCCATGAAATCGAAAGACAGAACGAGGAATTAAGGGTCAGGAACCAGATGTTGAGAGACGAAATCAATAGCCGTCGCAGAACAGAGGATCCAAGGTCAAATCATGATAGTGATGATATGGACACATCATAAAAAAAAAATCTCATGATGCTCACTAGATTTTTTTTTACCTGGGCAAGAGGAAGATGAACCCGAGTGACTTAGGCCCATAATCAATCATGATTTGATCGGTAAAATAATATGGTACATTTATTGAAATACAGAGGAGTGTATTTGAAAATATTTCGTTTAGGTAATGTCGAAATCAGAGCGAAGGAAGGACGACAGACTGGAGCCTGACGGATTAGCTCAACACGACAACTTTTAGCTACTTCACAGCAGGGAATATCATTAGTTGGCGTACAAGGAAATACAGAGTCCACAAATAAGTCTTGGTCAGAAAGAGGAAGGGGGAGAGTCATACAAAGAAAACCCACCACATGAGTAAGACCTTGGGATATTTTTGGTAGGACGGAAATTCCATGACCTCATGGAAAATTACAGCGGCTACGTGTACGTTCGCTAGCCTAAGTTCGAGCAGGTGGAGATTTAAATCACGTGACCTCTTGCCGGCCAATAGTAAAAATTTGATGGGAGACTCAGTGATACCATCTTAAGGAATGAGGGATGAGATATTTTCGTAACTACAAAAGTATTCAGTAATAAATTAATATGAGTACGCGGATGAATGTAATGAATTTATTAGGGGTCATGCATGGAAAAATAATCAATACTTATTGGCAAATTAATTAAATTGAAGGCTGGATTTCTTGGAAACCGGACAGCTTGAATCTCATTGGCTGAGAGAAGACCACGTTGTCAGAGACGCTTACGAAGGCGCGAAATGTGAGGAGCTAAATCCATCCATATCTCCTAAATCTGTGATCACCTGGAGTTCATATTTTATCCAGCAGATATGCTAGCGGAGTGGATTAATTTGATGTAAATTTTAACTTCCAATTCGGAGTGCAAGTACCGATATTAAAAATCCACCCCCTCCCTCAGGGGTATGACGTCAACAAATCCGCGGGAAAAAGGCTTCATCCATATATACGGGGCGGGGATCCTCGCAGAACACTTGTCTTGATTCATTGGAGCTGAATTGACGGTCGCCAGCACACGTGAATTGAATATCGGGAGTTGAACTGTTGGTCGCCGGTAACTTAGAATTCTACGGACGTACAGTCATTTAATGGCGCGAGCATCCGCCAGTGTTTGTAAAGTGTGATCGCGCTCAAGCAACATGTTAAATCTGGAAATAGTTAACGTAGGATAGTGTTTGTTATTTATGAATAATCAGTGACGTAAAGTAATTACCCTGCAAGAGAGTAGTATAAAATATATCACCATAAGTACGTACATAATAGACTGTGTGACGAACAGTACTTTAAGGAAGTAGTAGCCTGTACTTAGCTATACCGAACCGATGTCATGAACACGTCAAGAATGCCGTATAAATCGGGCGTATCGCGACGGGCGAAATAGTTGACACCTCGTCGTACGTGTCCAGGTCCATTGTGCGGTAGGTGGACGAAGATTAAATAGTGTAAATATATTAAATTCTTGGGTCTAGGATAGAAATTTGTTGTATCCAAATTAAAGTATACAGTGTTAACGTAGTAAATGGTGAAGGTTTGTGGTAATCAAGATATGAGTGTAAAATAATAATAATGTGCCAGGAAATCTTTTGTGAAACTACGCCATCAAGGATGGAGGAGTAAAGCGCAGAGAGGGGCTGGATGAAGCCTCTCGTCTGCAAAGCTGCAATGGAATACCGATAACTAAGATGAGTACTAAACTGTAAAATATATTTGGGAAATGTTATCGTGATGGGAAAAATGGGAATAATTTGATTATATTTGGTTACCTTCTGTAACAAGATGGGTCGCTTAACGACCCCATCCTAAATTTGTAGCACGGACAGTAGTAAATCATAATAATGTAAATAATCGGGTCTTTTATGTATTCAGTTTGTTGGAGATGTAAATTTGTATATATAGTGTAGTACGTTAAGTCATGCATGCATTCATATTTTCTTTGTAGTCGATAATTTTCTTTACATTTGATTTTGATTATGCTAGTTAAATAAGACCCGATATGTGCTTTTATGTTTTGTCAATTTTAACGAGCCATTTAATGACATGGAAGGAAAATCCAGCTTCGCCATACCAAGAGTGTTTTGTTGAAATTAATATGGTCATCTTTTCAAAGTGAAGTTGTTAAATTTGTGAGATGCGATTAATATATATTTCCAAGTAAATCATATCTGGAGTGATTAGTGCCAGAATAAATTGAATTTGTAAAAGGGGTTATGCGTTAAACATAATAAGAGTGGACTACCGTATTACAGGCGAAATTATTATTTTTTTTAAATATTAATAATAATAATAAATAAATAATATAACTATTTTTTTTAAGAAGATATTTTTTTTAATACGATTTGGAGATAATAATAATTCATGTAATTCATGTGATCAAGTGTTGAGTTTATTGGGAATCATTTAATGACGGGAGGTCGTTTTTAACTCGGAATTAAAGTGCGTGATAATTTAATTTGATCGATTAATAATATTGAAATGTAGATCGGTGTTAATAATCCGTACATGTTAATGAACGTGTGGTTTAAATTACGGTCCAATATTTTTTTACGTATAAATGTCGCGTTTTGAAGTTGCGATTCATTAGCCGGAACATGTAGTGCTAATATTACGAGACCATGATTGTCAAATTTTGGTAAATATAATTTCAAGATGTTACGATTATTTGTGGAGAATGAACTAAGGCATAGATCCAAATGAGATAGAAAATGTGAAAGAATTTGCAGTCAGATAATAAAAGGTCGTACGATGTCCGAAATGAATAAATAAGTCAGTTGATAATTCTGTGAGGAATAAATAAATGAATCGAGGAATATTGAGATAGAGAGGAAAATAAATTCCGTACGAGAGACACTTAGGATATTGATATGAGTGTAAAATGTACGGGCAGTGTCACAGAGAAATACTGAGTTACGCAGCGGGTAGAATTCGAACCCGTGACAGCATGTACGAAATAAATAGACTGCACAGTTATTCGTTGAGATACAACGGATCTAAGGATAATGAGAGTTCAGATTCCACAGAAATGGTCGTATATTGTATTCATTGTAATAACGAGTGAGGACAATCATGATGTCGTGATAATAATAATAATAAATATTGCAGATAAAGGATTGGACCGCCTTAATTAATTGAGCATTGATAACGATGTTAAACGGGAATCTAATTGAGAATATGCAACCGATAATAATAACAATGTAAGGACGATGTTAAATCACCGCGGTCGGATTAATAATAATGGTCATAATAATAACTGTAATGATGTCGTTGGTTGATCAGTGAATTAATTTGTAATTGCGACCGATATCTTAATATATAATTTGGCGGAAGTGACCGGTCTATTAATAATAATAACCTCTTAAGTGACGTGAATAACAATAATAATATCTTGAGTCACCTATTAATTAATAATAATAATAACCACGAGAGGGATATAATAATAATAATAACAGTAATAACCACTTGGTGTTTGCATCCCGCATAATAATGATGATATTAATCAAACGTGACAGTGCCAGGAACCGTTGAGTAATAATAATAATAATAATAATAATAATAATAATAATAATAGTAATAATTTCGAGGATGATAATTTCGTGGATTAAATTATTTGGTGACGATATCCCTCTATTCGTATGTTTGAACAATGAGAATGATAATATTAGAGTCTTTTGGTATCTTTTTATTGTACGGTTTCCGTACGGGACGATGTTACAGTCATACTTGCGTGTTTGTTTACTTCGCTCGCGATGCGAGGGGGGTCACTGGCACGGTATTTCCCACCGCTCCTCGTTATCTCATCTGTGTCAGTAGTCTACTGAGGCTAACTGGTGACAATTCAGATCACATGTAAATAAAATATATATGCTAATTCATTGGTATGGCATCAGCTGGATATCGTAAGATAGGAACTGTCCGTGGAATCCAGTTTTCGCACTTCACGAGAAACATTACCCAGTCCGAGTACCGGTCTCGGAAAAATGTATATAGCCGGAGTACATCATCTTAGTTAAATCGGGAAGCCGACCGTAACATGGGTTATGCTCGGGCTCCCGATAGAAGGAAGCTATATCCTTGAGTAACGGTTCGATTCAAATGGAATCGATCCGTAAATTATACCTCCAAAATGTCATTTTATTTCAGAAGCAACGCAGCAAGATATTGATACCACTTGCGGTATGGCAAGTGATTGATATATGTAACATGTGTGTAAATTCAAATATTGTTGCCACGTGTATCAAAGTTTTATACGTCAAATGGCGTAATAAACCGCTCCTTCTGGCAAATTATTTCAAAGGAAACCACTCTCATAATCTTTTTATTGTAGTTAGATGATGCCCTTTTAAAGTAACAGTCACTTCCTAGTCCTATCATGGAGTCCTTAAATTCAAGTTACAATCGAGCCTTCCCCCTTTTAATTTTATGTTGCTCCGTTCATCCCCGTGTTCTATTATGCCGTTATATTTATATTTGATGATTTAAATAATGAACCGACACCCCTGAGATAAATGCTAGTCTGGGACTCGGGAGGTGGACGGGTGCACTATCCCATCGTCGCTGCAAGACCTGTCCTTGACGGTAAGAGGTAAAGACAATTGTAAAATTTTTTTTTTAATTACCATGTATGGAAAATTGACTGATACGCATACAGCCCGAGCTAGAGTGACGTTTGTGGACAGGCTGAGACTTGTTAGACCAGTGTATACGGAAGTGCAAATGTTTCTCCAAAGCTCACATCACACAGAGACAGCGATGTTTAAAATGTAAGACAAGATGGCGGGAGTTGCACCAGGAGATACTCACCTAATTATCGTGGTGATCACGATCGCACAGTTATACAAGCTCGCTAGCCAAAGCTGAACTCTCACACATGACCTTCTGTGCAAGTTCGCTCCATTTCATGACTGGAACACTCAATTTCTGATCTAAACACTTGAGCTTATAGATTTGAATTCTAGAGACTGCTAGTAGGCTACAGTATTTTCATAGCTCTCAGGAATCGATCTCCCTTGTTGATGACACGCTTGGATCAAGGACTGTTCACGCTACTACGTCCATAGACGTATGTGGATTCATCCATAGGTCCACGAACAAGTGCCTGCCCAATTTCTGTGAACGATAACATGAAATGTATTTTGGAAAATACAGTGTTCTTGTAGCTTTCCTATGCAAGTGTTGCAAACAGCGAGAATGAACACTAATCGTATTAATACTCTCTCGCAAACAGTTATTATTCAGTCATCGGATCTAATCATAGAACGCAGTCACCTTAACGTAAGGTATCAGCCATTTATAATAAGCAAAGTACAGTTTCTCTATGGTTTTATTCACGTTTTGTTTGACATTACATCACTTGCTCCTTCATTCAGATCTATATTGAGGTGGTATCTAAGGTGATCAAACTTTTAACTCGTAATACTTGTGATATGGAACAAGACTCTCACTGTAGTGATGATCATTTATCAGTCTATAATAATAAAAAGGGAATACCTGTAGCATTCTTAGAATATGTAGAGTACAATAAGGAACGGAAACGACCTCCTTCTTCAGAATTATCTGCCAACTTTGAAAAAATCTATAGATGAAGAAGATACGGAGAAATCACAAAAGGAACCCATTCGAAAGTTTCTTTTTGAGCACTTACCAAATTTGTTGAAGTGTTATGCTTCGAAATGCAAAACACCCGCATGTTATTCCAAAGCCATGTTACTATACACAACATGTGGTACGTACCTTTGCGTTCTAAAAACGACTGCTTCAGGGAAAATCATATCACGTAAAAGAATACGCTGGTCAAACTTTTAATTCACTCTGGCGGCTGTGTCTAACGTGTGGTTGAAGACGATGTTCAGGCTTGTGACATGCTGTGGTCTTGGTGCTTTGACATGCACCGCCCAAACCCGGTCACGCATGTATAGTATTGTTCGCTACAAGTCTCATGAACACAAGTCTTAATGCATTGTTTGAGTGAGAATTTTTTTACATAGTCGAAGCCATACTGCGATAGAGTGCCGTGCTTTTATTTTAAGATGACCTGAACATTTTAGTTGATATTCAAGCTTTAAAATTAAGGAGAACAAATTTGTGTTTAAATAAGTAGCCATGTTGGATTGCACTGGGTTTTGGGCACCGAAAGTCGTTAGTTTAGTATTTAGCCCACCTTCCAGCTACTGCCTGCAAATTGTTGAGGATTAAAAGCAGACTCAATGAATAAAATAGATCTGGAAATGTGGTGGGAACAGAAAGGTCTTCCCTATCGCCTTCAAGGTATGATCGTGAACGCTCGTCTATCAGGAGCAGGTCTATTATTTGTGAAGGGTTGTGAAAAGAAAGAATGGCTACGTGTGTATCTGTCAACAATATGGGTACTTACCGATCTGCATAATTGAGGATGTCTATTATCATTGTGTGCGTATCATGGGATCCCATATGACAGTTTGTACGGGGGGGATACCTGGCAGACGTAGTATTTTTCATATTTTGAAAGATAAAAAGCGACTTGTATTCTGCGGTAGAATAACCCACGGTATCCCCTGCATGTTGGTGTGGGACATTACTACCGCTTCTACGTAATACTGACTTATAAATCATTTTGTTGAAAGGAAAACACCTGACTACGCTAGATTTTTGCCTTTCCCTGAGAGCTAGGGGGGAGGCGTGGCCCCACCTTGCCCCCGGGTATGGGCGGCCTTGGTGCGTATGCTATTTGATGGGTTGTGTAGCAATGTATGCCAAGAGGTGAGCTACGTATGTTAATTGCACTATTTTACCAGTGAGAAGGGTATGTTTGTGCCTTGAAAATACCAGGTCATTTACATCTGATAATCAGTGTAATTTCAACGCTGTTGAAAGAGCTATTATATTGTTTTAGTTATCCAAAAAATTGGACACTCCCCTTCAACAGAAAAAACCTTGAATACACTACCATACGAATTTCCAATTAATGTTGCTGCGAATGCTGTGACAAATATCTGGGAGGTGGTATCTCGCAAGTGGACTCAAGATCCTTTTCTGTAGGAGCTTCAACCTTGCAGTCAATACCATCAACTAGTGAGCAGCTAAGAGACCCTCTTTGAGACAGTTTCGTACATATCAACTTATACTGTATCAGGGAACTAAAAATATCGAGTAGATTTACTTTATACACGTCTATCATAGAAGCGAAAACAGTGGACAAGCAGACGCAGAAAAGGATAACATGACGTGCCGGGCTTAATCTCATGAATAGAGTGAGTGATCTTCCTCCTTTTGAGCTTCATCTGTTTGGCTACAAGAACTGCGCCACTCCAACGCGAATTGATGTTTACTTGGCGCGTGATGATCCTGGTATTCGCATGTCAGATGCTACCAATCAAATTCATCACAACTGATCTGTATTTAGGGCAGTCGCCCAGATGGCGTATTCCCTATCTCTTGTTTACCTGGGCTTTTCTTAAACGATTTCAATGAAACTGGAAATTTATTGAACATATACCTTGGAAAGTTATTCCAATCCCTATCTCCCCTTCCTATAGCCGAATATTTGCCCAGCGTTTCACCTTGAATTCCAACTTTAGTAGTATAATTGGATGGTTCGGGCGCCGCCGCCGCCGCCCGCCTCCTCCTCCGCCGCCTCCTCCGCCGCCGCCGCCGCCGCCCGCGGGAAATTTGAATTTTGGCGGGAAATTTGAATTTTGGCGGGAGATTTGAATTTGTAAACAAAGCCCCGTGCTTTTTGACAGCTGTCATCGACAACAACGCATCGCTAACCTCACTGCTGCCATCTTGACGGGCCTAAACCTCACTAGCGCCAACTTAACCTAACTAGCATGAGGTAAACAAAGCCACGTGTTTTTTGACAGCCACGTGCTTTTTGACAGACAACAACGCATCGCTAACCTCAGTACTGCCATCTTGACGGGCCTAAACCTCAGTAGTGCCAACTTAACCTCACTAGCATGAGGTAAACAAAGCCACGTGTTTTTTGACAGCCACGTGCTTTTTGACAGATTTGTAAACAAAGCCACGTGCTTTTTGACAGACATCAACGCATCGCTAACCTCAGTACTGCCATCTTGACGGGCCTAAACCTTAGTGGTACCAACTTAACCTAACTAGCATGAGGTAAACAAAGCCACGTGCTTTTTTGACAGCTGTCATCCGCCATCTTTGAGCACAGTGCTGCCCTCTAAACAAAGCTACGTGCTTTTTGACAGCTGTCATCCGCCATCTTTAATCCAGAGAGAACAGTGCCGCCCTCTATGTGGTGACGGCAAATTCCACGTGCTCTTGTTTGTAAACAAAGCCACGTGCTTTTTCAACTTAACCTAACTAGCGCGAGGTAAACAAAGCCACGTGCTTTTTTGACAGCTGTCATCCGCCATCTTTAAACTACAAAGCACTGTGCTGCCCTCTATATCGCAGTAGCTGCAAAATTCGTCACCTGTCATCGGCAGTGCTGCCATCTTGACGGGTCTAAACCTTAGTGCTACCAACTTAACCTAACTAGCGCGAGGTAAACAAAGCCACGTGTTTTTTGACAGCTGGCATCCGCCATCTTTAATCTATAGAGCACAGTGCTGCCCTCTTTAGCTACTTACCTTTGAAATGTGGTGGCGGATAATTTGAAAAATGCTTTTTGACAGCAGCCATCTTGCATCGCAAACCTCAGTGCTGCCCTCTTTAGCTAGTTACCTTTGAAATGTGGTGACAGGCAATTCCACATGACAGCAGTCATCTTTAATCAAGAGAGCACCGTGCTGCCCTCTATGTGGTGGCGGCAAATAGAAAAATTCTACATGCTCTTGTTTGGAAACAAACTCACGCGCTTTTTTGACAGCCGTCATCCACCATCTTTAATCCAGAGAGAACAGTGCTGCACTCTATGTGGTGGCGGCAAATTCCACGTGCTTTACAAACCCATGTGCTTTTCTGACAGCTGTCATCCGCCATCTTTAATCCAGAGAGAACAGTGCTGCACTCTATGTGGTAGCGGCAAATTCTACGTGCTTTACAAACCTATGCGCTTTTCTGTCATCCGCCATCTTTAATCTAGAGAGAACAGTGCTGCACTCTATGTGGTGGCGGCAAATTCTACGTGCTCTTATTTGGAAACAAATTCTACTCGCTCTTCAGCTGTCATCCACCATCTTTAATCAAGAGAGCACCGTGCTGCCCTCTTTGTGGTGGCGGATAATTTGAAAAAATTCTTTTCGACAAGTAGCCATCTTTAATCCAGAGAGAACAGTGCTGCCCTCTTTAGCTACTTACCTTTGAGGCGGTTAATTTGAAAAATTCTTTTCGACAAGCAGCCATTTTTAATCCAGAGAGAACAGTGGTGCCCTCTTTAGCTAGTTACCTTTGAGACGGCTAATTTGAAAAATTCAGCAGCCATCTTTAATCCAGAGAGAACAGTGCTGCCCTCTTTAGCTACTTACCTTCGAGGCGGTTAATTTGAAAAATTCTAGCTGCCATCTTTAATGAAAAGGGCATCGTGGTGCTATCTTGCGGGTAATATTTTACGTCACAGCTGTCATCCACCATCAGAGAGAACAGTGCTGCCCTCTTTAGCTACTTACCTTCGAGGCGGTTAATTTGAAAAATTCTAGCTGCCATCTTTAATGAAAAGGGCATCGTGGTGCTATCTTGCGGGTAATATTTTACGTCACAGCTGTCATCCACCATCTTGCATTGCTAACCTTAGTGCTGCCCTCTTTAGCTACTTACCTTTGAAACAAAAAATCTATTTGACAAGCTGTCACCCGCCATCTTGCATCGCAAACCTCAGTGCTGCACTCTATGTGGTGGCGGATAATTTGAAAAAATCTTTTTGACAGGCAGCCATCTTTAATCCAGAGAGAACAGTGCTGCCATCTTTAGCTACTGCCATCTTACATCGCTTACCTCGCTGCTGTACTCTATGTGGTGGCGGTTAATTCGAACGAGTTTAATCACGCATCGGGCAAGCTAGAGTAAGCACGTGCTGTTGTGATGACGTCATTGTGCATGTTTAAACCAGTTCGTTGACTAAAAGCTTTAGTCTTCGAGAAACAGTGATAGAGTGTAGAGTGCAAACATGACGAAAACATTAATAGTTGATGTGCAAGGCTTTAAAGTAAACGGAAACAAATTTGTGTTTAAAGAGGTGGCTGTGTTAGATTGCAGTGTGTTGTGGGCTCCAAAACTTGTTAGTTTAGTATTTAGTCCACCGTTCCCTTACTGTTTGCAAACAGATGAAGATAAAAAGCAGACTCAGTGGCTTGAAAACAATTTAGGTTTGAAGTTTGAAGAAAAAGGAATACCTTATCGTTTTCTACCTTTAATGATGAATGCACATTTGTCAAGAGCAGATCTTGTTCTTTTAAAGGGTTGTGAAAAGAAAGAATGGTTGCGTGATTTTCTACCATCATCATGTGAAGTTATCGACATGCATGAATTGGGGTGCCCATCATTTAAAACTCTTCCGAAAGAGCATAGCAGAGAAACAAGTAAACAGTCTTTACAACATGTAGGTATGCTCTTTGATTGGTTGTGTCGCAGTGCATGCCGGGAAGTTAACAACATATGTAAAGTGCAGTGTCGAAATAACCTTAGTGTAAAAGAAACATTTGTAGAGTAAAGACATCATGTCATTTCTAACAGATACTAAGTGTAACGCAGTTGAAAAGGCGATCGTAAAGTTTTATGCATGCAAAAAGAAACTAAACACTTTTACTGAAGAAGAGTTATATGCATTACCAAAGGCATTTTTGGTTAATGTAGCTGCGAATGCTGTAAAGAAGATTTGGGAAAAGGTGCCTCGTGAGTGGACTCAAGATCCTGCTTTGTCAGAGCTTCAAACGTGTAGTTTACATCATGAACACGTGAGTTTAGCTAGAAGACCTTCTGTGAGACAGTGCCGTACATGTCAACTAATTAAACTGTATCACGGACCTAAAACTAACGAGTTGTCTTCGCTTATAAACACTTATCATGGCTGTGGAGAGAGTAAACAAGGAAAAGGTGAAGAAACGTGCTGGGAGAAAGATGAGGAAGCATGTTGGGCGTGGACTCATCAATAGGGTGATTGATCTTCTTTTCTTCGTGCTTCATCTCCCCTGCGGCCCTAGAACACATTCGCCTGATACGTAGTTACATGCTGCCTGTATGTCGTGTAGCTGTTAAAATCTGCTTCATAAAGTTATGCTGTGTGTTATTACCTAGTGCTTTAGCTGCTCAGAAGAATATAGCAGCACTTGTCGTTGTTGGTGCAATAAAACGAAAACTGAGTGTCAAAGACCGTAACATAAACAAAGGATAAAAATGTATGTATATAGTCTAAAATAAATATGAATTGTCAAAACATATTACAGGTGTTGTTTAATCCTACAGCATGTCCTAGTGACTTAGAAGAAAGGAAACGTAGAGGATTAGAAGAAAACACACATAAGATTTAAAGTACATCCTCTTTATTAATCCATGAATTAAAGCTGTTATTAAAACCAAGCCATTTAACATACAGTTTATTACCACGACGTCGAATAACACGTTCAACTAAATAGTGATCAGGATATTTTGTTTTCTGCAGTTCTTCGATGTAGAATCCTCCTTCAATAGGCTGTCCTCTGAGATCGCGAAGTAAATACGTAACTGGATTAGTAAGCTTAACACTTCTGATTTGAAAAATTTCAGTGCTCCAGTTAGGTGTGTATCCTTTTGCAAAGATAGACTTGTGTTTGCTGATGCGAACGAAATCACCTTCTTTAAAGCGATAGCGACGTGGATCAGCTCTTTTGATTACAAGATGAATAGCATCTAGACGAGGTGTATTCTTTGTAACAAGACGTGGCTTTGTTCCGATAGTGCGATGAGGTGTATCGTTGTAGGTAGATAAAAGTCTAGGTAGGAGATCAATCCAACGATATGAACCTTGCGCTGTAAATTCTCGCCACATCATTGTTTTGAGTGTACGATTAAAGCGTTCTACAACACTTGCCTTGAGATTGCTGAACGTAGAGTAGTGTTGAATGCCAAGTAACTTGAGGTAAGAAGAAAAATCCTTGTTGTAAAACTCTTTACCTTGATCAGTTTGAAGAAGCCTTGGGCAGCGTTTCGATTCTTCAACAATATGTTTAAATGCTTCTTTAACTTGAGCTGCTGTTTTAGAACGCACGGGTTGTGCAAAAGCAAACTTTGAGTACACATCGATAACAGTAAGTAGATACTTATAGCCCTTATTACTAGAAGCATATGGAATCATTTCTACTAAGTCTGCTTGCCAGAGATCATCTTTTCCTCGTGTAATAACGCGTCTGCGACAGTAGGTGCGACGTGCTGGTTTATGTAACTCATGTGCGATGTTTACCTTTACAGGTGAGATCTTCTCTTGACGAGCCATTACAAAATAATACCGGCATAACGTAGTTCTCTTTCTATTTCTAGTATTTCTGATCCGTGACCAGTGTGTCCAGCCTCTTGCGATGCTCTTAAAAGTTGTAATCGTTCAACGAGTAAGTTTGGGTCATTCCAGTATCTTACATCCACATACGGCAACAAAGGCTTGTAGATAACGTCTAGACTACGTGCAGTCGGAAACAGCTTAGAAATAAACTCACGATACTTGTAACTCTTATTCGCATTTACAGCTTCTGTTCTCTTGTAATTACGTCGTGTTGCATCAGTAGCAAAAAGTATTGCTTTATACTTTTTAAGATCATCTTGTAAAATTATATCCTTGTCAGGTATTCGTGAGAAAAGAAGTTCTAAGAGTCCTTTCGTAGGTTTATAGGTAACACCTTTTACAATGAGTTTGTTGCTATTAATCTTAACATTTGAATTTCCTATCCGGAAACAGTCATCTTCGTAGCGAATACCACAGGTAGTGTCAGTTTGTCCTGTAAAAAGTTTTCTATATAAGGTGCAAAGAGAGATCCATAGGTATCTTGAATAAAAGTTCTAAACTGATTGCGATACTCTGGTGTAATCATAACCTCAGACAAAGATGGTAGATTTTGCGTCGATGTAGTAGGTGTTTCTGCAATAACATCTGTAGTTAAAAAACTCAACACGCTTAGATGGTGATGCATCATTAAGTTCTTCTTCTTCTTCTTTCTCCTTATCTTCCTCTTCTTGATCTACATCCTGCTTCTTCTCTTCCGTATCTTCTTCATGCTTTTCTTCTTCATGCTTCTCTTTATGATATGATGTTTGCATAGAAGCAAAACTTGAAGTAGACTGCGGTAATGAAGTAGAATTAAAAATTTCTTTGAGTGGTGTACTTAGTTGTGTTTTTAAAAATAAATCCGTGTCTGCTTGAATACGTTTAAGCTCTTAAAATTTCCGTCGAATATTGTTTCGAGCTTGGATGATATGTTTTGTGATCTCCTTGCTAGATGTTAACATGATGGTGGTTTTTAATCAAGTAGTTACTGTAATTCTGTGTTAATGCATATAAAATGATCGAAACCCATGCGATATCGTCCATGCTGTACATCACTTTCTGTATCAATAACTAAAAAGCTGTAACGGTGTAATGACCAACATTTAGCACACATACGTTTAAAGTCATCGAATGTCATATCAGTGTTAACATGATCGTTATACACATGTCGCATGTTGCGCTCATCTTGCCGAAAAAGCACAATAACATTTGCGTTGTCGCGTATCAACTGCTTAGGCACACGAGAATAGGTTTGGCACAAATAGATGCAATCAACATATTTATGTCGACCCATACTAAAGAATGCACGAATAACGTTTTGCTGTTCTGTTGCGACATCATCAAAGATCATTAGAGAATTAGGAAGCACATCGTCTGGTGATGGTACTTGCTCATGTGAATTAAATTTAAAATATCTTATTCCATCTTTAACTAGATCGTGCATTACAGTTTGTAGAATAGTATATAGCGGCTGATAGAGTGACTTTGCGAAAACGTAAATATTCTCGAAGCGTACACCATTTACAGAAGTAATAAGTGTGAGTAAAAGATTTGTTTTACCGCATCTCGACGGACCTGATATAATACATCGAACAGTAAAAGGAAACAACGTTCCATGACGTTTTCTTGTAGTTGTACTAGAACTAGGTAAGAGATGTGGTACAATGTCGGTAACAGGTAGCGTGTCTTGCTGCTTTATAATCTTCATGATAACTGAATCATAAAGTACGTAATAGTAATATATATATTAAACGAAACAAGAGGAAACGGTTAGTTTATGGTTTGCTCTTGACTAGTAAAGTCGTGTCGAGCATGGTGAAACAACGATATCCAAACGACATGAAGAAGAAGAAGAAAGTAAAAACTGTTGGATGGAAAGATGTTATAAAGGCTGCGCAAAAAGCTATTCGAGGGGAATACAATCCCCGTGTAGCTATTACTAAGGCGTTACGCGCAGCAAGAGCGAGAATTTCTCCAAAGTGCAGAGCAATATTTAGTAAACGTGCGCGAATTATTCCTGTACCAAAACGAGGAGGATTTCTTCCTGCGCTGTTTGCTGGCTTAGCAGCTTTAGGGTCATTGCTAGGTGGTGCTAGTGCTGTAGCGAGAACTGTCAAAGCTGTAGAAGAAGCGAAACAACAATTGAAAGAGAGTGAACGTCATAACAAGACGATGGAGGCAATTGCGTTACGAGGCAAAGGTGTGAACATGAAGCTAGCGCCATACAAGAAAGGGCTTGGTATCTACATTTCTCCAAAAAACGTCTACTGAATGCACTGCCATATCGAGCTCTAACGCATGATGAAGTTTTTACGTTTGCTAAACAACTAGGAATTCATTATTTTCGAGGAGTGTATATGCGCGATCAACCACCAGCACGTCCACGTGAACGTGAAAGTGCCGTAATTAACTTGGACGACAGTCGTGGACCTGGAACTCATTACGTTGCTTATGTAAAACGTAAATCTAAAGTATGGTATTTTGATAGCTATGGAGATTTACCTCCTCCTTTTGAGCTCATACGTTATTTCGGAAGCAGTGCAGACATTGTTTACAATAAAAACCGTGTGCAAAACTTTAATACACGCATGTGCGGACGATTATGTCTTATGTTCTTATATCAAACCCAGACAGTAGAGAAAGTGTATTAGTGTCTACGTGATGACGAACAGTGAAAGAACGTTTGCTGTACGTGGAGAAGGACCTGAAACAACCGTCTATTTTAATCCACCAATCGAACTTGGTTATCAGCCGCATAGTCTTGGACTAGTATCGTTTGAAAGCTACAATAAAATCTATAATGTGCGTGATGGTTTAAACAAGTTCTATTACGATGAGTATGTGCTAACACTACCCTCAGGTAGTTATACAGTAGATGATATTCATGACTATATTGAAAGTACGTTAATTGATCAGTTTGGGGAAGATAGTTTTAGTAATCATAATTACAAGTTCTCAATCACTATAAGCAACATTACGCATAAATGTGTTATTGAATCATCATTTAAGATTGACTTCAAATCACAACCTGATTCGATTGGACCACTGCTTGGATTTTCATCGAGGGAGCTCCTACCGAACGTACGTTACGAGTCTGATCAACCTATAAAACTCTTCGATGATTATAATGTGAACATTACTTGTAATATTATTACAGACTTGAATAGCAATCTACAACCTTCGCACGTCCTGCACGACTTTATTGTTACAGAGGAACGTGGATATACTATTTGTGAGAAACCAGTAGTAGTTCTTTATCATCCTGTGTCTGTAAAACACATTAGCAACATTACTCTTAGACTTGTAAATAAACATAATCAGCTTACTCATTTAGATCAGCACGCGTACGTAGCTTACAAACTACATCTTAAACCAGTATGAAAACCATCTATAAAACACGGTGTACATTCCGAAGACATACTACATGTGTGCAGAGACTCATCGAGTTAACAGATACCCATAAGCAGATACTCCAAGATTTAGGATATACACTACTACAACAGAATGGAAGAAATGCTAGACATTACGAATACAGTAGAAAGTCGTGAAGGTGTAGTACGAAGTGAGCTTCATTCCTATCAACCTTTTACGTTTGGATTAAATAACAATGATGAAATTCATTTTATTATTAATCAACAAGATGTTTACACCTTACCACACGAAAGCTACCTCTATATTGAAGGACGATTAGAAAAGTCTGATGGAAGTGGACCAAGCACTTCACAACTAAACAACCATGCTCTAGCTTTTCTCTTTTCTGAAGCGCGATATGAGGTAAATAATGTTGAAATAGATCGAACGAAGAATGTTGGTATTACAAGTGCAATGAAACTCTACCCTTCTTTCTGTGATGAAGAAAGTAATCTTTTGCGGATGGCTGGATGGTGTCCAAAAGCTACTAACAACTGGATGATTAATGAGGATGGAACTTTTACGGGCATGTTATCACTGAAACATATTTTTGGATTCGCAGAAGACTTTACACGTATTATAATCAACGCAAAACAAGAGCTTATTCTAATCCGTGATCGAAGTGATTACAATTCTCTTAAAGCAGTAGAAACACCTGTAGAATCGAAAATAACACTGCATCGTATACTGTGGCGGATCCCACATGTAACCTTATCTGATCGTGAAAAACTTCGATTGCTCAAGATTGTAGAAAATGATACACCATTACCTATACGTTTTAGAAGTTGGGAGCTGCATGAATATCCTGTATTACCACCTACAAACAAGCATAGCTGGGCTGTTAAAACATCACGTTTTACTGAGAAGCCCTTGTACATTATTTTTGGATTTCAAACTAATCGTAAATTCAATCACGAAAAAGATAGCTCACTGTTTGATCACTGCAAATTAAGACACGTTAGACTATATCTCAATGGAATTACGTATCCCTACGAAAACATCGACATTAACTTTGAGAAAAATAAGTTTGGGATGCTCTATAACATGTTTTGTAAATTTCAATCATCGTATTATCAGAAAGAAGATCGTCCGCTATTTACACCTCAAGAATTTAAAAATAAAGCACCGATTGTAGTTATAGACTGCTCTTATCATGAAGAATCTATAAAAGAATCTCCAGTTGATATTCGTTTAGAATTTGAAACATCTGAAAACATTCCTGCTAACACAGCAGCCTATTGTCTTATTATTCATATGAGTGATGTTACTTACCATCCGCTAACGAATATTGTTACGAGACTATAAATAAGAATAGATCTTTATCATTTTCATTAGTGTGTGCTTCGACATCGTACGCTATGGAACAAAACTGTAAATGTGCATGCTGTTTGCATGCTCATACGCAACATCTTATTTATGTTTCACGAGTGAGTGAGGCTATTAAGATGTTCTATAAACGTAGATCGTCGATGCCGAAACATCTTATTCAATACTTACCACCAGGATTTTTATATACGTACGCTGCCTCTTACGTACATAATTTTTGGGACATCCTTCCTCTACATAGTAAGATGTCAATCGAAGTAGCTTTATGCAGAACTTGTGAACGACATTACAAGCATCGAGGAGAAAATGGTGATGATGATTGGGATGGACCAAATCCGAGGATTGAACACTGTACACAGTGTATGAATGAACTTTCTCTAGCACTTCATGATGATGATGATGATTCCGAAAA
Source organism: Anabrus simplex (assembly GCF_040414725.1). NCBI lineage: Eukaryota > Metazoa > Arthropoda > Insecta > Orthoptera > Tettigoniidae > Anabrus > Anabrus simplex. The sequence goes on from NC_090266.1 coordinate 568,270,645, forward strand.
GGAATAACAGCAAGGTAAGAAGTACATGATCTTCTCTGTAAAGCATAACACACTTAGTATAATATATTTCTAAATGCTTTGTTTAATTTGAATGTTGCAGGAGGCATTTCAGAAGCATACGTTGTTAAGAAGCACACCAACCTTGTCAGCAGCAAAAAAACGAACACTGTTGTAGTACATTTGTAAATAAATATTTGATCGCATTCAAAAATGTTGTACTTATTGCATTGCTTTACTCCGACTTACTCTTAAGAAAAACGATCAGGTCTAAACATGCACAATGACGTCATCACAACAGCACGTGCTTACTCTAGCTTTCCCGATGCATGTTTAAACTTGTTCGAATTTACCGCTACCACATTCCTTTACATCGACTTACTCTTAAGAAAACGGACAAGTCTAAACATGCATGATGATGTCATCACAACAGCACGTGCTTACTCTAGCTTGCCCGATGCGTGATTAAACTCGTTCGAATTAACCGCCACCACATAGAGTACAGCAGCGAGGTAAGCGATGAAAGATGGCAGTAGCTAAAGATGGCAGCACTGTTCTCTCTGGATTAAAGATGGCTGCCTGTCAAAAAGATTTTTTCAAATTATCCGCCACCACATAGAGTGCAGCACTGAAGTTTGCGATGCAAGATGGCGGGTGACAGCTTGTCAAATAGATTTTTTGTTTCAAAGGTAAGTAGCTAAAGAGGGCAGCACTAAGGTTAGCAATGCAAGATGGTGGATGACAGCTGTGACGTAAAATATTACCCGCAAGATAGCACCACGATGCCCTTTTCATTAAAGATGGCAGCTAGAATTTTTCAAATTAACCGCCTCGAAGGTAAGTAGCTAAAGAGGGCAGCACTGTTCTCTCTGATGGTGGATGACAGCTGTGACGTAAAATATTACCCGCAAGATAGCACCACAATGCCCTTTTCATTAAAGATGGCAGCTAGAATTTTTCAAATTAACCGCCTCGAAGGTAAGTAGCTAAAGAGGGCAGCACTGTTCTCTCTGGATTAAAGATGGCTGCTGAATTTTTCAAATTAGTCGTCTCAAAGGTAACTAGCTAAAGAGGGCACCACTGTTCTCTCTGGATTAAAGATGGCTGCTTGTCGAAAAGAATTTTTCAAATTAGCCGCCTCAAAGGTAAGTAGCTAAAGAGGGCAGCACTGTTCTCTCTGGATTAAAGATGGCTGCTTGTCGAAAAGAATTTTTTCAAATTATCCGCCACCACAAAGAGGGCAGCACGGTGCTCTCTTGATTAAAGATGGTGGATGACAGCTGAAGAGCGAGTAGAATTTGTTTCCAAATAAGAGCACGTAGAATTTGCCGCCACCACATAGAGTGCAGCACTGTTCTCTCTAGATTAAAGATGGCGGATGACAGAAAAGCGCATAGGTTTGTAAAGCACGTAGAATTTGCCGCTACCACATAGAGTGCAGCACTGTTCTCTCTGGATTAAAGATGGCGGATGACAGCTGTCAGAAAAGCACATGGGTTTGTAAAGCACGTGGAATTTGCCGCCACCACATAGAGTGCAGCACTGTTCTCTCTGGATTAAAGATGGTGGATGACGGCTGTCAAAAAAGCGCGTGAGTTTGTTTCCAAACAAGAGCATGTAGAATTTTTCTATTTGCCGCCACCACATAGAGGGCAGCACGGTGCTCTCTTGATTAAAGATGACTGCTGTCATGTGGAATTGCCTGTCACCACATTTCAAAGGTAACTAGCTAAAGAGGGCAGCACTGAGGTTTGCGATGCAAGATGGCTGCTGTCAAAAAGCATTTTTCAAATTATCCGCCACAACATTTCAAAGGTAAATAGCTAAAGAGGGCAGCACTGTGCTCTATAGATTAAAGATGGCGGATGCCAGCTGTCAAAAAACACGTGGCTTTGTTTACCTCGCGCTAGTTAGGTTAAGTTGGTAGCACTAAGGTTTAGACCCGTCAAGATGGCAGCACTGCCGATGACAGGTGACGAATTTTGCAGCTACTGCGATATAGAGGGCAGCACAGTGCTTTGTAGTTTAAAGATGGCGGATGACAGCTGTCAAAAAAGCACGTGGCTTTGTTTACCTCGCGCTAGTTAGGTTAAGTTGAAAAAGCACGTGGCTTTGTTTACAAACAAGAGCACGTGGAATTTGCCGTCACCACATAGAGGGCGGCACTGTTCTCTCTGGATTAAAGATGGCGGATGACAGCTGTCAAAAAGCACGTAGCTTTGTTTAGAGGGCAGCACTGTGCTCAAAGATGGCGGATGACAGCTGTCAAAAAAGCACGTGGCTTTGTTTACCTCATGCTAGTTAGGTTAAGTTGGTACCACTAAGGTTTAGGCCCGTCAAGATGGCAGTACTGAGGTTAGCGATGCGTTGTTGTCTGTCAAAAAGCAGGTGGCTTTGTTTACAAATCTGTCAAAAAGCACGTGGCTGTCAAAAAACACGTGGCTTTGTTTACCTCATGCTAGTGAGGTTAAGTTGGCACTACTGAGGTTTAGGCCCGTCAAGATGGCAGTACTGAGGTTAGCGATGCGTTGTTGTCTGTCAAAAAGCACGTGGCTGTCAAAAAACACGTGGCTTTGTTTACCTCATGCTAGTTAGGTTAAGTTGGCACTAGTGAGGTTTAGGCCCGTCAAGATGGCAGCAGTGAGGTTAGCGATGCGTTGTTGTCGATGACAGCTGTCAAAAAGCACGTGGCTTTGTTTACAAATTCAAATCTCCCGCCAAAATTCAAATTTCCCGCCAAAATTCAAATTTCCCGCGGGCGGCGGCGGCGGCGGCGGAGGAGGCTGCGGAGGAGGAGGCGGGCGGCGGCGGCGGCGGCGCCCGAACCATCCAATTATACTACTAACTTTATATTCATATTGTGATCTTTCCTACATTTGAAGACACCACTCAAACTTATTCGTCTGGAAATATCATCCAACGCCATCTCACTACTGACTGCCCGGAGCACACCAATTAGTCGAGCGGAGACTTGTATTCCCTCTCCTCTGCAAACTTACTACAACCCCTAACACCCTCATAAGCATTTTCAGTGATCTCTACCCTTTATTTACAATCCACTTTATAGGATTACCCCAATGAAGATCATTCCTTATATTAACACCTAGGTACTTACAGATATCCTCAAAAGGACCTTTCACCCCGTCAACGAAGTAATTAAAACTAAGAGAACATTTTCTATTAGTGAAACTCACAACCTGACATTTAACCGCGTTTACCATCATACCATTGCCTGCTGTCCACCTCACAACCTTATCGAAGTCATTTTTCTGTTGCTCAAAATCTTGTAACGTATTTATTGCTCTATGCACATTAACATCATGTTCAAAAAGCCTTACCACTGATTTCACTTTTTTACTCTACCATTTGTATTTATAAGAGAGCATATGGATCAAATAATACTGCCTTGAGGAATTCCCCTCTTAATTATGACAGGGTCAGATAAGCTTCGCCTATACTAATTCTATGAGATCTATTATCCAGAAATATAATGACCCATTCAGTCACTCTTTTGTCTAGTCCAATTGCACTCATTTTTCCCAATAGTCTCTCATGATCCACCCTACCAAATGCCTTCGGCAGGTCGATCGCGATACAGTCCATTTTACCTCCTAAATCCAAGATATCTGCTATAACTTGATGGAATCCTAAAAGTCGATCTTCGGTGAAATAAACTTTCTTAAACCCGAACTGCCTTCTATGGAAACAGTTATTAATATAGTCGGAAAATATTTTCCCAATGCTTACACACAATGCATGTCAAACTAACTTGCCTGTAATTTTCAGCTTTATATCTATCATCCTTTCCTTGTCCGGATCCATGTCAAATTAGTTAGAGTGCAGGCCTTTGGTCACAGTGGTCGCGGGTTCGATTCCCGGCAAGGTCAGCAATTTTTACCATAATTCGTTAATTTATCTGGCACGGGGGCTAGGTGTATGTGTCATCTTCATCATAAATTCATCCTCATCACGACGCGCATGTCGCCTATGGCCGCCGAATCAAAAGACCTGCATCTGTAGAGACGAACTTGTCCTCGGACAATTCAGCCACTAAAAGCCATACGCCATTTCATTTCATTTTACACTTTCCTTTATAAATATGGGCTACTATAGAAACTCACCAATCATTTGGTATAGCTCCTTCATGCAAACAATAACTAAATAAGTACTTCAGATATGTTACTATATCCTAACGCATTGTCATTAGTATATCCCAAGAAATCTTATCAATTCCAGCCGCTTTTCCAGTTATCAACTTTGTATCTTATTGTAAATCTCATTGTTTTAATAGGTAAATTTTAATACTTCTTTAGTATTAGTCACCTCTTCTATCTGGACATTATCCTTGTAACCAACAATCTTTACATACTGATGACTGAATACTTCTACCTTTTGAAGATCCTCACATAAAAATCACCTTGTTAATTAATGATTCCTGGATTATCCTTCTTGGAACCTGTTTCTATCTTAAAGTACCTATGCCTGCAAAGATCGTGACGGTTTATGTCGTGGTAGTAAACGCAAAAAAATCCTAAATTGAGACTTGAACCTGATTAAAATATGCTTCGCACAGCTATGTACCTTGTGATGTCATCTAATAGTTCAGTTGCAGGGCAGGTAGCTACTCTTTTCGATGCAGGAACAATGTAAGGCTTTTGGAAGGAGACAAAAGAGAAAAACTACGTTAGAGGGGTCAAAACCAGGCTCAGCTGATGAAAATAATTGTACACGTGCAGAAATAAATAGGCTTATTTACACATAATATTTTTGCTTAATCTTGAACATGTCATATTAACCACACCACACTCCAAGTCATTACCGAAATAGAACCATTAGTGGTCATGCTCTCTGAAAGGAAGAGAAGTTTAATCTTGTTTTCTGGTTACAGAAAATTATACATTGGAGAGGAAGAGGTTCTTGTTTCACTGCGGATTGAAATATGCTAAACTTTCAAAGTACATCTTTCTTATTAATCCGAAATTTCAAAGTATTAATCAACCGGAACCAATTTACACATGGTTTATTAAAACGACAAATACTAACACGTTTTATTAGGTGGTAGTCGGGATACTTTCTTAAGCACTTCGGTGTAGAATCCTCCTTCCACAGGCTGGCCTGAGAGATCATGAAATAAATAGATAACATGTTTGATTTGCTTTACACCGTAGTTTCGAGAAAAATCTATGCTCGTATTTGGAGTATATTATCTTGTGAAGACGAAGAAGTAACATTTTTCAAGGCGATGATATCGTGCCACAATGTTTTTGACATATGATGTACAGCATCTAACCATGGTGAATTCCTGTTGACAGTGTGTGAGTATGTGCAGATGGTGAGATGAGGAGTATCGTTGTAGGCCGACACAAGTCAAGGGGGGAGAACAATCCTGTGATACGAGCTTTCGGAATTATATCACCGTCACATACATGTTTCCAGAGTTCGATTAAAACGTCCTAGAACACTACCTTTGATTGCGATACGTAGAATACACATGAATTTCGAGTGGCTTTGTATCAGAAGGAAACTCTCTGTAGTAAACCTCTCTACCTTGATCAGTATGAAGAAGACTTGGTTGGCGTTCTGATTGTTGAACAATACGTTTGAAATAGTCTTTTTCTTAAACACGTCAGTGAAACAAGGGTTCCCAAATGTTTTGAAGAAGAAACTGAAGTCTGTAGTTTGGAAAGTGGTTGTAAAGGCAGTGTGGCAACCTACTCCAATATAATATAATCCGCGGTAAGGGATCACGAACTCTCGACCCGTAGCAAGAAAAACAATTTCTCCAAGGAATAAATCATTGTTCCGAAACGACATGTATCGCTTCCAGGATGCTTTCTAGACCAGCAGCTTTAGGATCTCTGCTGGTTGGAGTTAGTACTATAGCAAGAACGTTTAAGACTGTGGAAGAGGTAAACAAGAGCTGAAATTGAGTAAACGTCATAAAAAACATTTGAACAATTTCATCGCGTGGTAAAGACGTACACATGAAACTAACGCCATACAAGTAGGGCTCATTATCAATAAGTCACCAAAAACGTATAGTGAATGCAGAGCCACATCCAACAGACGAGGAAGTAGCTACGCTTGCCAAACAACCATGAATACATGAATCTCGTAGTGTGTTTGTGTGATATAAGGTATCAGCAAACCCATATTAAGTTGCTGTAATCAGCTTAGAAGGCAGTTGCGGACAAGGAGCTCATTACCTTACCTACTATATATTTGCGAGGCTTCATCCAGTTTAGACATTTACATTGGCGGATTCTCAATGACCCACGTCAAACGTTACTAGGACAACATGGATAAGGTGCTAGACATCATGATTTAGGTAGAAACTCAAGACTGTATGAGAAGCAGTGAAATTCATTTTATCAGCTTTTACGTGTGGACTCCGTAACTTTGGTGAAATTCGCATCATAATCAACCAGCAAGATGAATACAACGTACCTCATGAAAGCTACCTCTGTATCGAAGATAGGGCAGAATAAAGTGGTGCCAGCACACCTCAAGTAAACAACCACACCTTGCATTTCTCTTCTCTGAGGTATGGTATGAGATAAATAGTACAGAAGTAGACAGGACAGAGAGTGCTGGTATTACAAGTGAATGGCACTCTATCTTTTTTATAGTGCTGAAGTAAGTAACCACTTACGGATAGCCAGATAGTGACCGAAAGCTACTAAAAACAAGATGATTCATAACGGTGGTACTTTTACAGGAATGTTATCAATAACATACATATTCCTAGCTTCTCTTAATGTTTTGCACATATTAAAATCAGCACCAAATAAGAGTTAATTATGGTCCGTGTTTCATGTGATTACAATGCTCCTAAAACACAAGAAACACCTGAAGACTCAAAAATCACGCTTTATCCTATCTTTTGGACTACACCACACGTGAGTCCGGCCCCGAGATGTCGGAGGCATCGCGTCAACCTGTCAGCCGGCGGCCCCGGGTTTGATTCCCGGCCGTGTCAGGGGTTTTTAATTGTAATGATTAATATCCTTGGCCTGAGGGCTGGGTTTTTGAGACGTCCTTAAACTTCCTTTCCTCACACACATCATTCCACACTACTGTGTAGAGATGAGAAGAATGCAAGAGTGAGGAATGTGGCCTGCAAGCACGAACTTCCTGTTCTGCCCAGACAGATCGGCTCTTACCTGCTCTTATCTGCTACACAAAAACATTGACTCACACTTCGCAGTTTGCTGGATTACAACTGACAAGAGCGAAGAGCTGCCAGTAGAAGACAATATAAAGTCGTCTGGGTAGTAGCGGAGTTGCTATAGTAACCATTGCGTCACTGGCTCTGCTGGTGAAAACCCATTCGCCCCGTTCCTCACCGGGCACGTGCATTCTTCTGATCTCCCAACAATACCACTATTCCAATTACACGCAGGTTCATACATTATGTTGCCAGTAGGGGAAAAAGATCCACATGGGTCGACGCCTCGAACAAACAGAAAAAACATCACATATGATATCTGATCGAGAGAACTTCGATTGCTGAAGAATGTAGAAAATCATCAGCCTGTTTAAAGTCATTTGTCCGGGGCAGCAAGTTAAAGAATGAAGACCCCATCTAGTGGTGAAGATAGGAATTGTGCTGGCTGCCAAAGCATGTCGCATTCCTCTGAGGAAATGATTAATGACTGACAAATGGAATGAAATTGGAGAGTGTCTCTTGAATGAAAGATGGCAGAGAACACCAAATTACCCGTATAAAAACCTGTCCCGCCTCCGATTTGTCCAGCACAATGTAGAAAATATTATTAGCTATAAATGTTACCTATTTGATATCGACGTTGGGAGCCGTATGCTTATCCTATGTCACAGAATTCAAACAAGCATATCTCGGGTATAAATACATCACGATTCACTGATATATCTCTGTTAATTACGTCCGGATTTCAAACGAAACTTAAATTCACACCTGGGAAATACAGCTCACAGTTTGATCAATGATAATTAAGAAACATTAGACCATACGTCATCGGAAATACTTATCAATAATGAAACACGGTCAATAATTTTGAGAAAAGTAAATCGCCGGCTTAGGACCAGAACAGATTACAAACAATAACATTACTTTTCAGGAAGCAAGAAAGCTGACCAATTTAGTATTGTTTGTGTATAATTGGTTATATATATTGATTTGAAAATCAATGGTGTTTTTATATCAACATATTCCCAAATAATTTTACGAACTCATATATTACATACAATGTTATATTCTGTGGTACATAATTTTTAATGACCTACAAGAGAGAATTTTCAATTAAAATTATTTTACACTAGCGTATGTAAGGTACGTAATCATAAAGCAATCAAATTTAGTGCAAGTGTACATTTATTATGAATTATTTCGTGGCCACAAACTATCATTTGACATAACCTATTAAAAACGCAAGAGTAACAGGAATCAAATCTACAATGCATCATGAAATTAACTACAATGCTGAGCGCAAATATATTGTTTTATATTATTATCTTCCAAGAATAATCATTAAAACACACATTATTATGCCAGCATGGGTTTTGTTATTCACCAGCATCACTCTGCAGTCAGTTATGGCGCCATGCTGAAGTGATCTGTAGAATGGGTAGTAATGCGCTCTAACCATTCCACTGTTAAACACATCAATAATATAATTGTACTTATCTGTTGGAATAGGAATTAGTCCTCGATACGACGGATTCACATCCTAGTGATTTAAAGGGACATAACGCACTCTCCTACAACTTTTATTTTTTGAACTCCTCGTCAATTAAGGCATGTTTAGGAAATATATTATCTGGGTCAACCTTTGTAAATTTCAGCTATTTAAGTTTTAGTCAATTCATTGGTGTCAATCTTCTTGCTGTTCACCATTAATTTCCTCAACGAGGTGAAATCTATTAATTTTTCTTGGTTCATCTCTATTACTTTAAAGGGGTTATTCTTCCAAACCAATCTGATTAAAGTATAAAATCCTGAAGGATCAATTATGTCAACATCACTCTTCTTCTTCTCACTCTGTGCATGTACACTATCAACCTCCATTTGCGAGTGTCCCGATTCATGAAATATGTGATTAATTACAGGAATGTCAAAACAATGCACACGGTACCCAAAAACAGTGATATTCACAGTCTATTCTGACCACCGCATGTGTCGGCCATCAATGTAATTTCTTTTCAATCGGGTATAATTTGAATTATTTGGAAAAGACATGACCCCACTTCTCTCGAACCTCTCTTTGCTAACTCCTCACGCCAGCAGTAGAAATGTACGTCATTAGAACCGAAATACAACACAGTTAAGTTATACTGAACCAATCGTCGTTTATAAAAGTGCGCCTTTGCTTTAGTTGATGCACAGTAACAAACTGCTTCTAAATCAAATTCAAGAAAATGCTCTTGCACTTCTTGGACCCTCTTCCTTGGGTCATCCTTGTGTTTTCTAGAGAGGTCCTTGTTTTTCAAATGTCCTTCTGCTTCACTCATGTTATCGTAAATGTAACAGGTATCACACATATCCTTCATTCGTGAATGGAAATCTGTGCTGAAATCGGTGTCAACTATTTGTCAGTGAAGACATTTCTTTTCCACGTGCAACATTCCTCATTGCACCACGAAACATACAGGTCATACATTTTTTTCAATGATAGCTCATTATTTATTCTTTTCTCGAGTCTCTTCTGCAAAAGTTTGAAGGGACCCGAGGGAATATATTTGTATGGTCACGAATCAACTGTTTTGCATCCTTTGCGCTCATGTTTGGTGGTTTACGTTTATCATTTTCTTCGTGGGCTACGTTGACCGTATTTTGCTTACTCAGTGCACTTCACAGAAACATTCCACTCACGTTTAAAGTTGCTCTGAAAAATGCTTGGTAAACTTGTATCAAGTCATAAAAGAGTGTACTTTGCCTTCTCTATTTTCCTACCATCTCAGTCGTCCTCTGAGTACATTTTGGTTTCACATAAACTACGTACATGATGTACATACGTTGCTTAGGCACATCCGAAATGACGAGAACACCTTTGTCTACTTTCTTCATCAACGCTACTTGTACAATTTCTAGGGCAACTCGAACATTTTTTGTTTTGAGAACCTATCCGGTTTCAGAATTTTCCAGCCACTTTTATAGGGCCATCCACGTTGCCTGTTCATTCTTCGTTTGTTCATCTTCCACTCAGTAGTTTTAGCGACATTTCTTCTCGTCTTCTTTACAGTAATGCAGCTGTCATGGCTTTCTGGAGTAACAGTCTGTTCCTTAATCTGACATACATTTCCGTGAGTGCTAATTGTATTATTATCGAGTCTATAAATAAATCATGGGAATAATTCGGAATTAACTTAGAAATACTTGGATAGCTAGTACGAAACCCTTTCTAGACTAAACAATTATTACAACGGGAGAGGGAAAATTGAAATTAACAGTGTACTGCATAAATCAGGTTAAATAATTGTAAATCCCATGAAATTACATGACAGACATGAGGAATATTTTGAAAATCTTCTTAAAATTTTTGTGGGAGAACCTAAATGTGGATTTCATGGGGAGACGGACAGCGAAGCCTATGAAATTATGCTCGAGAAACTGAAAGGAAATGAATTACATTGCCGAGAACATAATAAATAAAATTGAATTAAAAATGTTGAACTATACAGGGAAGACATGAAAGAAATGGCTTCATAGTAATATTAATGTGGAAGTGAGTAACGTATTATCTGACAGGAGAAAAACAGTAACTGTACATATTGAGTCCGTAACCAAGGAAAAAGGAAGGATTTAAAAATCTATAGAAGAATATCATTGGGGCAATGTTTTCACAGGGAATTCGGAAACGTGGACGCAATCAATTGTGGAGCCTAAATTGACAGAAAAACATTGATGGTTCAAACCACAAGGGGGACGTCAAGCGAAAAACTGACAGTTATATTTAAGTTTAAGTTCTGCAGATCTGTCGAAGGCGTATGATGGAGTGACAAGGAAAATGGCAATAGTCGGACTAGGGGATTATTATATAATGGGGAGGTCACTTCAGGTGATAAAAGGTATTTCTAAGACCAAAATTATCCCAGCGCTGAAGAAAACTAAGAACATAGAACACTAGTAGAAAATACAAAACTGGAAGATGTGGATCGTTTTATGTACGTAGCATGTGCATTGCCGCAGAAGGGTAATATAGTAGACCTAATGCAATTAGCTCGCATATGTGATAATGATGTGCTGTAACATAAAAGGTAGTTCTCCTTACATAGGCTTGTTTTCAGGCCGACTTTGCCGTACGAATATGATAAGTTGATGGATTTAGGATATGCTATTCATAGGTTAGAGGTATGATAGGTTAATGGAGTGTCAATGAGAGTACGTACAAACATGTGGAAAGAAAGGCAGGAGGGTGCTCGAACTGAGAAGAAAAACGCGCTTAAGAATACATTTTGATGGATGCGTATGTACGTGTAAACGGGCTTCAATCATGAAGATTTTTGGGACTGATGGAGAGTGTTAGGTCATCTAGGAGAATTATGGATTCGGGCATGAAGGGTAAGAGGTGTAGAAGGATATCGAGGTGAGGAGAGTTAGATTCTGACTCTAATAGTTTAATGATAACTGATGTGAAACTAAACGAAGCCAGAGAGTCTTTTGGAAGTAGAAGTTTGTACAGGCGCTTAGATAAATCACATAGGATTGCAGACTGAATAGTGAAAGGGATAATAGTGTATGATGAAGATGCATGTACCTTTTATACGCATGTACAAGTGAGATAGAGAGATCTTAATTTTAATCATCTAACATGTAGAGTAATTCGTGTGAAGGTGTCTTGATGTACAATGTTACTTTGTTACCCGTATTTGTATGATCAATAATATAAAGCGTCGAAAACGGAAACCGCTGTGACGCACACAACACAAACATGTTATCTTACTTCAACAACCATGGAGCGAGGAAGGAAAATACATAATGTTGCACAACGTTGCGGGATTGCTTTCGTTTTCATCTATTTGTGATTTGTGCATCACGTAAGAGTTTGCTTAGTTATGGGGAGTTTGTTTATCAGCTGTTTATAACAATGAACCGAATTTTGGAGATGCATTTTATAGCTGTGGTGACTAGAATAGTGCGACGTGGCTGAAGACGGAATATTCCCGTTGCATCTCCCAGACACTCACAGGTAAACCAGCCGACGAGAACAATACACGGAAAGGTCAGTCCCGTCTTCCAGCTGGGAGATTCCCGGCCGTCTGACACACAAGCCCATTCCGGGAAGTACTGAATTAGGCTGCCACAGGACTGGCACGTATAAGTATTAAGATACAACATGATACTACTGTACGAGACAGTAGTCATCACACCTTAGTTTTCATGTTACTCGAGTATACCATTTTCATTTTCTTGTCGAATAATTTGTGGGAACTATCCGGTATGCAGAGTGATTGCTCTACATCGGTCTGTCTTCAAAATCGGCAAGATCTTAGCAAGCTGACAGAACTCACACGAGACCTCATACTACAACAGCTAGCTCGTAACTAACCCGGAGATAAAGACAATAGCGTACGCTTCGAACTCGAGTCCAAGTTCAATGCAAGGCTGCATGTGCTTCAGACGACTGCCACCAGGTGACAATGCAGTACAATAACTAGAAACATAATACTGGATAACCAATATCCCGGCAAATATGAGCAGGATGATGATACATATTCAAAGTTCATGGGCTATAATAGATATAACAGTTCAGAAATTGATGTTTCGAAAGTGGCTAGGCGCTATACCGAATAAATACGTCTTGATGGGCGATAATGACATCACAGCTCTCCCCGCGTTAAGGACGACCACGTCAGTGGACTTGAGTATATGAGAAAACTGTACTCGTGGGCTAGTCTAAGATGCGGATATTACCTCCACACAGAGATGTAGGAGCATGCATGCCAATACGAACAGGTAGTCTTACTTGGTTAGGAAGTTAGACAATCAACACAGCCGATCAAGCCCATCCTTGTAAGGCACAAGCAGGTACAATGCGAGGAACAATGTGGCCGGTGCGAAGATCACAAGGTCCGCAAGTTTCGCCATGCCTCACCGTAGCGATGATATGAACAGTTGACGACTAGAAGACGTAGAGCGTACACTTTTTGGGAATTGCAGGGACTAATTCTCGCTTAATCGTGACAGCAGTATGATGTTAGAATATGACGCTCGTCGATGCTGTAACTTAAGTGGACAGAAAGAGCAATGAACAAGAACACCTTAACACAAATACTAGCTCACGAAGGGAGTTTATATTCGGACTGTCACATTCGAGAGATTTCTAGCATGTTCTTGATCAGAGTCGCTGGTAACCCAGTTTCAGTGAAGATTTAACGACAGGTCTTATATATATTACAATTTCAAAACAATTACAATTATTTCGAATTTTTCACTAATCGTTTCCAAACCTATTCGTTTAAGACCCAAATTTATTATATCTCATGATCTCAGCAAAACAAAACAATTTTCGTTTAAACATTAAAGGTAGGTATTACGTAAGCATTAAACCTACAATCAATATAGTTACAATTATACTGGTTTGACTCGACTGATGTGGACTCTACTTAATTTCTCACATTCAGGATCACTTAGAACAGTTTATTCTAGAATTTGCTTTACGTCGCACCGACACATGTGATGGCGACGATGGGATAGGAAAGGGCAAGGAATGGGAAGGAAGCGCCCTTGGCGTTAATTAATGTACAGCCCCAGTATTTATCTGGTGCGAAAATGGGAAACCACAGAAAACGATCTTCAAGGCTGCCGGAAGTGGGGTTCAAACCCACTATCTCCCGAATGAAAGCCCACAACTTTGCAATCCTAATCACACTGCCAACCCTCTCGGTTACAAGAACAGTTACAAGGTTCAAAAACTGTACTATGGCACATGGACCACGAAATGGAGGAGCAAGTATCCGCATAAATTTATGAAGGGCTTTACCAGAGCAAAATGGGTTTTGACAAGTATTTTATCACCTACCAGAAAGTAAGTTGGTTGATTATTCCACTACTCAACAAATTTGAAATTTTTCCCATAACATTAATAAAATACGCTGATCTTCACTAATTTGCATGCTCTGAACCTGAAAATGACAGCGAAATGTTCGTAACACGTCACATGCTTGTGTTATAGAATTTACTTGTTACATTCAATTAATCAGGATTTTTTATTTATTGAAAATTACTTCGTTCTCATTTTTGTATGAAAATTTTCAAGGGTAGCTTAGATATGACAGAACTGGTATATTAATAACTGACCACCTATTAAGACTTATAAAATATACTCTTCATGCAGTAAAATGCAGTAATAATAACTTTCTTTTCTTGTGTGAACTGGAATCTTCCCTTTGTAAAAACCAACAATAATGGCCCATCATCGGAGGATCCCATCTTCCTTGACACCGTTGCTCCATTGTAGATATGTCTTGGTTAAGTCGCTCTCCCTGCTCATCCCTTACAGCCCCCAAGTTTTCTGGAATGAAGTCCAAATGAAAATGTAAGAAGTGGATCTTCCGTGACATACGTTAGCATATTTCTTTGTAGTTTCTTAATAACGTCGCCATTAACTGGCGATAATTTTCTTCTTTCTGATACACTAAATATCCTTTGATAACCGATGCAAAAGATTCCCATGCTCCTAATGCCTTAGGGTTAATTTTGGGTCAAAATTGCTGTCCTTCAAACGTTTTCTAATTTGTGGACCGACAAATACGCCTTCGTTTAATTTAGCATAACTGTTTACAGGGAACAGTGTCTTTAAGTATTGAAAGACTTTTCCACTCTTATCTAGAACTTTCACAAAAAAATTTAATTGTCCCTACTTTTATATGCAGAGGCGGAAAAGTACATTTTTACGTTGCACTAGTGGAGGATATTTAATATTAATTTCACCAGGAATATAACCTTTTCTGATAGGCTAGTCCTTCAACACATAATGATGTGCTGTTGCTCGACTGTCCCACAAACGTATCGTCGTTGCCGGGACAAAACCTCCTATGTGATAACATTTTTGGAGTTATACTGACCCGCAGTACATTACAAAGAGCGAGAATGCCTTGACAATATTCATATAATATTGCACCTTAGGAGACAGTACCTTACCAACCAAAGTTCTAAGCTAAAATATTGTACGTAGGAGGTTTCGTCACGGCAGCGACGATATAAAACAACAAAACTTAGTAAATCCATCTTGTAATCCAAACAACAAAGCTATTACTTTCAAATCGCCAAAAATTGCCCAGCGATGTTCATTATAATTTACTGCATTCAAAATTAGTGAAATGTTTTCATAAGTTTCTTTCATAGCGACTGAATGAGCCGCTGGATTAGAAGGTTTTGTATTTCCATTTTGTAATAAAACTGATTTTAAGCTTAGTTTTTATGAATCGATGAACAGTCTCCATTCTTCTGTATTGTTTTCAATATCTAATTCATCCATCAGAACGATCATATTTTTGCACGCACAAACAGAATTTTCAATTGCAAAATAATTAGTCAGCTTATGATTTCGTTATCGGAACGCTGAAATCTTGGTATCTCTTGCTAATAAATTCCATTCTTGTAATCTAGAACCTAATAGTTCAGCATGTTGCATGGAAAGACCTAAATCCCAAACTAGATAACTAAGGTCTGCCTTTTATATCAGAAGAGGCTTTTTATGATGTTCGGGAATGTAGGTAGGACCAGCAGAAGGTGAAGTGTAGTCTCGGGATGCTGATTGTTCGAGTTCCTCTGGAATGACATAATCTTCCCCACTGGGGGGAGGGATAGGGTCCGGAAGCTCTGGACAATGTGGCACAAGTCTTGAGGGAGATGGCAGATTAGGATGCACAATGTTACCTTTAGTTTTCCTTGAAAATCCCTGTTTTGGTAATACAGGAATAACAATTTTCCAGATTACTGGTAGGCTGTCGCCAAATCATTGGAACAACAAAAGACATATTGTTACTTTTCCCCCATCACCACTCTGTTAACTTCACGTAACACGTCACACAACACAAGTGTGGTGACCTAATTTTATCTTAATCACCCACTTTATAGCAAAAATACAAGTAATATACTTTTATATTGTCTGTAATAGATCGACATTGTGATTCCGAAGTTAATTCCCAAAAAACATAGCATAAAGTCTTTGGAGAATTTTCACATGAACGACTATTGCGATTCCTTTAACACTATTGAAGAATAACTAGTACCGCTCACAACACTTCCATAATCATAACTAAACTCTTCTTGTCTAACAAACAACAGCAAGCAACCGTATTTTCAAAATACAACGGCAAGCAATCATTTTTTCTTTCCATTAGTCAGTTATAGCCGGATGTGCCTACCCTCCGTGCAGACGCACGGTAACAAAATAATAAACCACCGCGAAGAGTAACACTCATTCAAGCCACAAAATATAGAGTATGTTTCAAAAGGTACTTTAAAAGAACGGAAATTACACGTATTTGTGTATAAGATATATGTTAAAGAACATAACCTCTTTGAAACTGGGTATGCTTTAACACATTTTTTATACTATTCGCTCAATAAAAATATGAGTTCATAAAAATGTGACGCGTGGGCAATTTTTCAAGTCCATATTCGTAATCAGGACATAGAAATTACCTAATAATATATATTCATGACCAGGTTATGAAAACCTTGTAGAGATTTCTTGTTGTACTGCTTTTGCACTTTAGTATGAGAAACCTGCAGTCCATTTCTGGGCTCCTTCCGCACCTTAAGAAAGTGCTCAGGATTCCTTTGGCCTCCTAACAAAGCATCAATCCTCAATAAAATGAACAGTGGGGAAAATTGGGTAAAATTCAACTTGTGACTCGTGGGTGTCCTCATATGACCCTCATAAACTGCAGATTTGAATTCGAAGGTTAACCGATCGTGGCTAGGATAAATTTTTTTGTGATTATCATGATGATATGCTATCAGAGCAGTTTTTAATTTACGATTGACTCTCTCGGCGTACGATGGCACCGGGTATTACGGCGATGTGTAATATGGGATATCAAGTGTTCAAAACAAAACTTACGGGAAAATTTGAATACAAAATATCTAGCATTGCAAGTGACCACATATTTAGGCAGGCCAAGTGAAGAAATTATGACATTTTGATACCTGATTACCGTGGAAGCGTTGGCCAATCTTGTCCTAAATGTTCAGGAAAAACGAGTGTACCCGTCTGTGCACACTAGCATGAATATGCATTCATTGCTTGTTGGGGGCAAAGGACCATGGAAATCGATGAACATTCTCTCCAACATGAACATAGCGTGACGCTAATAGATCCCTTCGTGTGTGTGTCGCCGGTCTAATTATTGTACAAGTTTGACAGGATTTTTCCTGGATAAAGTGTTTTGAGATGGCGCAGTAACGTTTAATGTGCGATTTAGGTCCACAAATAAAACAATCAGCAGTAGCTTTTCCAAATAACTTACAAGGCTGCTGTTTCCCTCTGCGAAACACATTCCTAACATGATCTCGAAACCATAGGCAAAACAGTTTCTATTTGGTACAAAAGGGGTGGGGGAACAATAGGTTAGCTACGATAATGCACAACGGGAGGGGGGCATCCATGACACGACACGAATCCTGATATCTAACACTTTCTGCTTCAATACTTGAAGCTTCAAGTTCTATTAATTTTGTAGGCCTAGATGTGAAACACAGGTAATGTCGGTAAGGCGGTGAGATCACACGAACCAGATGGCTTACTAACACATCCTCAGCGATAGAACGTAGAATCACATAACAAGAGAACATAACATCCTGTACATACGAGGAATTTTTTGTTGATTGCCTGCCTGTGAAAAAATAGCCATGTAAAAGATACATTTTGGCACTAAGAGGGATGAATTATGGTAAAACAGAATTATGGAAATCCTCAAGCGTGGAGTGTTCCTTAATTACCACTCAAAGTTCACACCTTACCATCTCCTGTAGGCAGGGAAATCAGATACGAATCACACTGCGTGAAGATAAATTAAATACATGAGCTGCCGAAACGTAATTTTTTATATTATTCTCCATGGAATCAATTGAGAAATGGAGCATAGTCTTCAATGAGTCATTTACAACAGATAGCATAAGGACAGTAGGTTCAGAAAGACCATCCTAAAAATGGTTTACGTAGTTACGGCTCTTATTATGTACATTCTTCACCTTCGGCACAGATGAAGGATATATGTCACAAACAAAGGAGGAGGTATCATCAATTGACAGGTTTTGCAATCCAAAGCAATTTCAGTGGAATTAATATCATGAGACAGAGTAGAAACAGCAAGGGAATGCCCAGGAAAAACTGTGTTAAGATGGGGAAAGGCGAACATCTTGGTGGAATGATGATGTGAGAGTAGCTTGTAAACGTAAAAAAAGGCTTATCAGAAAACAAGGGCCGGGGTAGGCAGGGATTTGTACGTAGATGAAAGAAACAGAGCAAAACAAATAGTTGTTGAATCCAAAAAGAAGTCGTGGGAATATTTTGGTAATAATCTGGAAAGGCTAAGCCAATCAGCAGGGAAACCTTTCTGGACAGTGATAAAGAATCTTAGGAAGGAAGGGAAACTGGAAATTAATAGTGTTTTGAGTAATTCAGGTGAACTCATAATAAATCGCATGGAATCACTGGAGAGGTGAAGGGAATATTTTGTACATCTTCTCAACGTAAAAAATTATCTTCCTGGTAGTGTTGCGAACAGCCAAGCTCATGGGGAGGAGGAAAAAGATGTTGGAGAAATTACGCTTGAGGAAGAGGAAAGGATGGTAAAAAATCCATTGTCATAAAGCAGACGGAATAGATGAAATTAGACCTGAAATGGTGAAGTATAGTGGGAAGGCAGGGATGAAATGGCTTCATTGAGTAGTAAAATTAGCGTGGAGTGTTGGTAAGGTAACTTCAGATTGGACAAATGCGGTAATTGCACCTATCTATAAGCAAGGGAACAGGAAGGATTGCAACAACTATCGAGGTATCTCGTTGATGAGTATCCCAGGCAAAGTATTCAATGGCATCTTCGGAGGGAGGGTGCGATCAGTAGTTGAGAGGAAGCTGGATAATATCCAGCGTGGTTTCAGTCCACAGAGGGGCTGTCAGGATCAGATTTTCAGTAATTGGAAAATGCTACGAGGGGAATAGGCAGTTGTGTTTATGTATCGTAGAACTAGAGAAAGCATATGACAGGGTACCGAGGGAATAGATGTTCACTATACTGGGGGACTATGAAATTAAAGGTAGATTATTAAAATCAATCAAAGGCATTTATGTTGACAATTGGGCTTCAGTGAGAATTGATGGTTGAATGAGTTCTTGGTTCAGGGTACTTACAGGGGTTAGACAAGGCTGTAATCTTTCACCTTTGCTGTTCGTAGTTCACATGGATCATCTACTGAAAGGTATAAAATGGCAGGGAGGGATTCAGTTAGGTGGAAATGTAGTAAGCAGTTTTGCCTATGCTGACGACTTGGTCTTAATGGCAGACTGTGCCGAAAGCCTGCAGTCTAATATCTTGGAACTTGAAAATAGGTGCAATGAGTATAGTATGAAAATTAGCTTTTCAAAGACTAAATTGATGTCAGTAGATAAGAAATTGAACAGAATTGAATGTCAGATTGGTGATACAAAACTAGAACTGGTAGATAATTTCAAGTATTTAGGTTGTGTGCTCTACCAGGATGGTAATATAGTAAGTGAGATTGAATCAAGGTGTAGCAAAGCTAATGCAGTGAACTCGCAGTTACGATCAACAGTATGCTGTAAGAAGGAAGTAAGTTCCCAGACGAAACTCCCTTTACATCGGTCTGTTTTCAGACCAACTTTGCTTTACGGGAGCGAAAGCTGGGTGGACTAAGGATATCTTATTCATAAGTTAAAAGTAACAGACATGAAAGTAGTGAGAATTATTGCTAGTACAAACAGCTGGGAACAATGACAGGAAGGTACTCTGAATGAGGATGTAAAAGCTAATTTAGGAATTTAGGAATAAACCGGCTTCGGTGGTGGGATCATGTGAGGCGAATAGAGAAGGATAGGTTACCTAGGAGACTAATGGACTCTGTTTTTCAGGGTAAGAGAAGTAGATGAAGACCAGTAGGACTCTGGTTAGACTCAGTTTCTAACGATTTAAAGATAAGAGGTTTAGAACTAAATGAAGCCACAGCACTAGTTGAAAATAGAGGATTGTGGCGACGCTTAGTAAATTCACAGAGGCTTGCAGACTGAACGTTGAAAGGCATAACAGTCTTTAATGATAATGCATGTATGTTGTATGTAGTACCAAGGCAGGTACCAACAAATCAATACACTCCTTACGCTGTTACTGATCAAGATACAAACAAAGTGATCCGTCATATGATATACGTAATATATGAATGTTGCTTTCCACCTATTTAAATTCGATACAGAAGGCACTGAATTGACGAATCCTATCATTTCATTTAAAATAGATTTAATAAAAGTCATCGCCTAACCAAACTGCTTATTGTCGATGTTAGGAATAGAAACAGGAAGATGGCTACATTCCAAAAGTTGCATAGTGACATCATCACTAGCACCAAGAGTGGATAAGCTCCAAGAGTTCGATTCTTATACCGCCTCAGCTTTCTTTAAATGTCTGTGATTTGGTGTTTCTCGAGCAGCCATGACTAAAGGCATGAAAAACGAGACCGGAACAATTAAAGCAAATACGTAAGGTACCTTTATGTTTGAATAGCCTTAGATTGAGTTAAGTTTTCCACCTAAAATAATTTTTATTTTTTAATAGTTCTTATTCTCATAATATCATACCAGAGATGGTATTACAAAGAAGGTGGAGAAGGGGTACATATATGTAGAATTTACTATACGCTCCATTGCGTTAACAACTACAGAATATTTCCCGATCTTATACAGTAGGGTATCCTCTGAACTCAACAGTGCTGACAACCTGGTAGCGTAAAAACACGCGACTGCTACCATTCTGCAACAACACTGCCCCATACGCAATAACTAATAATGTACGATCGTCTTGTATACGGTATTCCTTGGACGCTTGTGTGGCACCAGTACAGAAACAAGGGGGCGGAGAAAGGAACATAATAAAATCAAAAAACATATTACATAGACAATAATGCTGTATGACACCGAGTGTACTTATCTTTATTACCACTTCACCAAAAATTCCATAGAAGCCTACCAGTAAAAATAAATATTACGAAAGACAGGAGGGCAAGTAACGCCCTTCCACGAGAATAATAATAATTCAATATAGGTAAATAATAGCTAAAATTAACTTTAAAATTACAATTTCATTTAAGTAAAATTGACAAATGGAGAATAAGTACTAGATGAAGTTACTCATGCTCATTAGCATGTAACTGCTAAAGAATAGTGTAACATTTTTCATCAGTGCTAAGGGAATTGATTCTAAACTTTCTACTTCATTCATATACTATTATCATGGTAAAAGGTAAACATTCCAAATTAAAGCAAAAATGTGATGCATACAATATTCTGCTTTACGGGTATGTTATCACAACATGCAAAGTACAGGAATTTTCGTTATTGTGATCACACCTTGTGAGAATTTCCTTTCTACATCTAGAAATGGTAACTGATGTTTTCGAACGATTGGATGGGGA
Organism: Anabrus simplex; assembly: GCF_040414725.1. Classification (NCBI taxonomy): domain Eukaryota; kingdom Metazoa; phylum Arthropoda; class Insecta; order Orthoptera; family Tettigoniidae; genus Anabrus; species Anabrus simplex. Next base: position 568,292,276 of record NC_090266.1, read on the forward strand.
AGTTATTATTTCTTAACTTGAACGTATCCATAAGTCACTTTAGTTAACAAGTTTATGTATTTTTTAATATGTTATATATGACTGAAAAGTAGTATTGCATTATATCCATTACATTTCCACACTTCTAGTGAAGGACAGGCACTAACATGTAAAACGTATTATATTTCATATATGCTTATATTTATTATGATTTTGGTTTCAATTGGTGCACCTGTTGCTGAAGAAGTTTAATAAACCTAAGTATAAGGAGATGAGCTAGTTTTGTTGTAAACTGAGACCTATTTACTTTGATATAAGCAGTAAAGATGGAAGTCAGGCAGGGAGCAGTACCTGTAGAAGACTGTATATAAATCCTATTTTCATTCTTCGCACAGGATACAGTAGCCTGATTTGTTATTCAGAAAGACGGCTCCTCATCAGAAACTCTCCGGGTGTTCCACTGTGTTATTGATAACGTCAGTCGTTCTTCTATACTTACACGTTTTACACAGACTCTACTACACTCAATTCACTCAGCAGACTAATATTTTAAAATTTATAAAATAATACTGCAACTTTGCGACAGGTTTTGGAGAGGAGCTTTCGTTCATCTATTTTCTGTTTCAATAAAGCAGTTGATCTGGGTACGGTTGGAACAGTAATTTATCAAAAGTGATCGTATAGAGATTAATGCTCCTGGAACTGTGTGCTTATAAAGTTCAGGTACACGAAATAAAACTTACATTAAATGTGAACGGAATATTAATACAATCATAATTATTTACAATTCCTGACAAAAGATTTGATGCACCCAGAAGGAAGGGAGGAAACTAATTGAATCTCCACGTTTTGAGGGAGTGTGTGCTATTATTTCAGTGATTACAAAATGGAGCCAAATTTACAAATAACTTGACAGTAAGACCACACTTATCAGTATGATGTTGCACATCTTCTGACCCGGGTGCATTTACTAATTTGGTAGGGAAATGTGTCATAAGGCCTTATATCGTCCCCTGAAGCAAGCTGGCCCACAAGTGTTGAGCGTGGTCCGTGGTATCCTGAATATTTGTACTGGGACGGAATTGACGTCAGAGGTGTTCCCACACATGTCCTATCGGGGAAAGATCTGGGGATCTTTCTGGCCACGGGATTACTTCAACTTCACGCAGGCAGTTTATAGAGACACGAGTCGTGTGGGGACGAGAATTATCCCGTTGAAAAATTACACCACGATACTATCGCATGAAGAGTAACGCATGAGGATGCAGGATAACCGTTAATTACAATTGTGCCCGTAGAGTTCACTCAGTCACTACCAGCCGTGACCTGAAGGCATACCTGATGACTCCCTACACCATAGCGCCATTAGTAAAACCACTGGGCTTCTCCAAAACGTTGTTAGAATGACACCTCGACCTAGGTCACCGCCATACTCGCAGAGGATGGTCATCCGGGGTAATGCAGAGCCGCGATTCCTCGCGTAACACAATTCATCAGCAGTCCATGCTTTCCGGTCACGGCACCACTCCAAACACAGCCGTTTGTTTGTGGTGTTAACGGCAGCCTATGCATAGGACGGAAATTCTCTAGTCCGACTGCTGCTAATCTCCGATCAATAGTGTGGGTTGACACAGAATATTGCGGACGCTGGAAACTGGACAACGAGTATGCCTAACCTCACTTTCCCGTGCAGTCCAACGTCGAGCCACTGTCACATCCGAATATCAGGCAAAACTGCATATGTATGGTTCGACCAGCCGGCCAAATGGAGACTCATAATGAGGCCCCTTTCAAACACTGTCAGGTGCTGATAACGCTGTCTCGCAAGAGTACGCAGAATGACCGTGTCCTTCACGTTAATCGCCCAACATCCGATGCTGTTCAAGTCCCTTATATACATTACAAGGCCTCGTACTATCCGTATACACGAACAGCACTAATGCACTGTAGCAGGAAAAGTTGACTGTTAATGGCATGAGGTCTTTCTAAGGGGTACTGAGTCTTTAGGAGATGGTACAGAGAGAGGATGGCAAGGCGAAATAAGAGATATTACGTCTTGCATTCCTTTATTTCATTCTTTGGAATGCCCTTCTATTGTGTCGCCATATAATGAATATTTAATTGAAAATAAATCCTCATACTCCTTTCTTTTAACAACAGAACATCGAAATTAATTCAAATGAAATTTAACTGAATAATATTTCCCAATTTGATATGTCCATCATATTCTTCATGTCATAAATCAAGAATGTTGTAAATAAATGAGAAATCCTAAAGTCTCTCTCTCTAGGGGTATTTGCGATTTCATATTTACACTTCCTACATAAATTGAGTAAAGCAAATTTCTTCTCTAGAACACGTTAAACTTGAAATCAAATCTAGCCTTTTAAAGTTCTGAGCACACGTTATGAAAAATATGGCAAATTTGGAGTTTATGTTATATTTTCACCACAAATAGTGCACTTAATTGATACCTCAAAGTTCTAATAAATGGGAGTATACTGGAGCACTTTTTTGTTAAAAGTCTTTCTTGACGTGGAAAACGTTAATACTGTTCAAGCAGAATATTAATTAAGTAAACTCTTTAAAGTTCTTTGTCCGTAATGACTTTGTTGATAAAGGTCCTGCTTAAAGTCAGAATTTAATGGAAAAGCACTGACATCACCTGATATACGCCTTCTCGAACAGTGGAAAACCACTCTGCGAACAGCAATCTGGGATTCGGCTGTCAGCAGGCCCCAAGCTGCTCCATGGTACCACGCCCCTGGAACCATTCCCGCGTAGTACCAAATCTCCGTCGACCTCCGCCGTCCTACGTCTATCTCCGTCGTTTTACGTCGATCTCCGTCGTCCTACGTCGAAAACGTTCACTATTTGATTTTGCACAGTTATCACTGGTGACTGTTTCACAATTTATCACCATTCACTTCAATGAGAAATACGTCGGAGCGAGTCTTTTATCGTCTATCACGATCATGAGAAATATCGTTCACGGCACAGTTCATCTAACCATTTAATGCTCACTGTTCGTAGGGTTAAATTAACTTACATTTGGAACACAGTTTATAATTGCTCAACTTCACAGCAAAATAAATAAGCGACTCTCTCTTGTAATACCTCAATTATTCAAGTAAAAGTCCTATACTTCACGATAACACTGGGTACACAGTTAGTCCACATGCATTAATTTTAAATTGCACAGCCTGTTATGATGACGCGCGAACAGTTCTTCCACACTAATGACAGTGTTCTAGGCTCCCAAGACAATCAAAGTGTTATAACCTACACTCATGAAATTCAAAGTTCAAAATAGTCCAAGATCATTACCATGCGAAGTATTTATGTTAACCCCAAGTTGGTTACGGTTATTCACACGTCAACTAAGATATTTACTAAGTGTCAAGTACCACTGTCGCTGAATACTATAAGTCTTTAAGACTTTGAAATTACACACGTTCATTTTCTAAGCCTGAATATCGGACGAATTACAAGTCCCACAATGTACAGGTTACTCACTGGTATCGCAGAGACTAAGTATCAACTAGCCATCGAAACTTTCTAAGTAGTGCGAGGTACGGTCGCAGGAATACTTGGTTCGACGCGCGCAGTGTGATATACTAGCCAGCTGTGAATGAATGTAGACTTGACGCGAACTCGATGCGAAATTGGTGTGAACTTGGTGCGAACTGGACATGAACTGAATTGCTGTGGCCTGGCTCTCTGCTTATATTCAGTACTGCTCAAGGCTGCTTGCTACGTCACAGAGATAAAATTGGCTTATATCTTTAGAATGACTTAACGGGATTTACTGAAATTAATATATGTTTGCATTTGGAACATGAGCTACATGATGATACATGTCTCATGTCCGAAACTTAAGCGGCTGAAAAGTTATGCCTTTTATTTCTAGTACCGTCGATGGGGAGGCATGTAACATGTGATATTGACGTCACCTGCAGACTCGTTGCTCGTGACGTGTCCAGCTCCCTATAAGGAGCTTCGCCTTGCGCTAGCACAAGATGTCGGACGCACGAACAGATATTATTCCCGTCCCTTTTTCATATGTTTCGGCAACATTAAAACAATGTACAGGGCTAGAACAGTTCCCGGTACATATTCCTCCCTCCTTTGAATTAAGAAAATTCGAAGGATTTTCTTAATATGGTTGCTTACTCTTCTTGTGGAACATATATCTTGAGGTTAGAGGCATTATAAATTCCTTCTGGGGTTCCATCCAGTATCGCTACTTGGTATGCTCCATTCCTAACAACAGTCTCTACTTTGTATGGGCCTATAAACAAAGGTCAGTACTTTGCATATATTCTTTGTTCAGGTTGAGAAATAGCAGGCTTGCGAGTTAATACTAGGTCTTCCTATTGAAGGGGTTGTCTAAATCATCGATTGCGCTGGCGACGTTCCCTGATGTTGGCGGCATGCCTTAATCGTCTCAAAGCATTGACAATTTTCTCTTCCTGAGGGAGGACATTATCCGGAGGGATCTGCAGCAAGTTACCCACGGGCGTTCGGGCGTTATCCCACGATGCAGAACCAAGGGAAGGTCACTTGTGGATTCATGGATGGTGGAGTTCAATATTTGCTGCATGACAGGTAGGACTTCAATCCACTTCCAATGCCTGTCACTGCAGTAGATTCTGCAGAAATTGGCTAATTCGCGCATAACGCGTTCCGCTGGATTTGCCTCAGGATGCCCGATGGAATTCATAATGCGACGAATTCCCATGTCTTCCAAGGCTTGCTGAAATTCTGCGGATGTGAATTGCGTGTCATGATCGGTTAGAAGGTACTCAGGACGTCCCATTTCCGGAAAGATATTCTTCCGCAATCGCCTTAAGATACTACCAGCATTGGCCTTCTGTATCGGTGACAGCATCGTATATTTAGAGAACACGTCAATCACTACAATTACGTGTCTGTTTCCTCTGGTCGCCCTGGGGAGGGGACCATATAAGTCCAAAGCCATAATTTCCCCTGGTTTCTCTGCGATCATAGGTCTGGGAAACTCCCTTACCAAAGAATTGTTAGGTTTTATCCTTTGGCATAAATCACAAGATCTTAAAATCCTTCTGACATCCTTTCGAATGTATTCCCATGTAAATTTTCCTTGATGACTGCGGTGACCTTATCGGTACCGGCTTGTCCTGACAATGAATGACAATGCCATACTATAGCACTGCGGAATTTAGGAGGGGCATAAATGCGACACTTGTTTTGTCGGTATCAACATATTTTAAACGTAACCCATTTCTGAAGCAGAAGTCCAGGGACAATCGAGCGGCCCGTAGAAAATCGGCATCAGTTATAGGAATGGATCCCTCGAAATATCGAATATCGTCTCTTCGTTGAATTTGTGGCAGATATCGCATTTTCCTCAAGAATTCCTCATCAGCATCGCTGAGTATCTCTATCGGATGGGCCGAAATTGTTTCTGTCGGGTTTCGACTTAAAACATCGGCCAACAGATTCCTTTTGCCTGGTTTATGCTTTACAGTTAAGTTAAACTGTTGAATAAACAAAGCCCATCTGGTCAACGTTTCATTAGTTATATGCGATGACATAATAAAAGTCAAAGCTTTATGGTCTGAAAACAGGGTTATCGGAAAACCGTAAATGATTTTCTTCCAGTATTGAAGCGAGAAAACTATTGCCAAAGCCTCTAATTCAGTGATGGTGTATGATCGTTCATGCGGTCGCAGCTTCCGGCTTATAAAAGAGATGAAAAGTTTAAGTTCTGGCTGTTCCGGATCAATTTGATATAGGACTGCTCCAATCCCTACGGTGATGGCATCACCCTCGATGAAAAAGGGCCATGAAAAGTTAGGGTAAGCCAACTTTACATAATTCTTCAACATGTCCTTTGTTTGATTATAAGCCACCTCGCACTCATCCGTCCATTTCCAACGGTTGTTTTTACTCAACAATTGTTGCAGAAGTGCCACTGTTTCTGTATATTTTGGACAATGTTGGGCAAAAATTTTGCAAAGACCTAGAAATTGTCGTACTTATTTGACCCGTACAGGCCTTGGAAATTCAAATATACACTGGATTTTAGCGGGATTGGGTTGAATTCCCCTGCCGCTGATGACATGGCCTAAGAAAAGGACAGAAGTTTTAAAAAGCTGACTTTTGTCGGCATTAATCTCAAAATTGTTACTTTCTAAATCTCGCAACACCAAATGTACATCCTTGACGTGTTGCTCTAAAGTGTCGGAGGCTATTAAGGTGTCGTCCACATAAATGGTAGTTATGGCTTTGACTTCTTCGGAAAGCTGGCTCTCCAATGCTCTAATGAGCACAGCTCCCGAGTTCTTAACGCCGAAGGGAAGATACTTGAAAACATAAGTGACATTGTCGAACAGGAATCCAGTAAATAATCGGCTCTCGGCATCTAAATGAATGTGGTAGTTTGAAGAAGTACCATCTAAACAGCTATAGAAATTATTTCCTTTGAAGCGCCGAATAATATCCTTTAGAAGAGGAGGACGGTCATACTCTAACACAAGGCTTTCATTGAGGGCACGTGCGTCCAGGCACAGCCTTATAGTACAATTAGGTTTTCGGACTATTGCCAATGGGTGACTATGGGGTGACACAGGGCGAAATTATGCCATCATTCTTCATCTGATTAATAAGTGTTTTTGCCTCATTTCGATACTTCTCAGGAACTGAATATGCCTTCCGTTTATAGGGAGAACTATCATTAACGTTGAGGTGATACTCAAAACCTTGAATTTCCCCTGGTTTCTCATCAAAGACATTGGGGTATAATATAAAAACTTCTTGTCTAGCCGAATTAAGCTTTGCTTGGAGTTCTGGCTCTTCAATTGCACAGGTTGAGGATCCTAATAAAGAAGCGCCGATAACGGAACATTCGTCAAATACGGACATTTCCTCGTCCGTTCCAGGGTTTCCCATCTTCAATAGCTTTACCGCGGCTAGCGCATCCTCGCATTCAGCGGGTTTATCCAGATCGCTACCGGGTTCTTCAGCAGGGGTTTCCTCTTCACGAATTTCCTCATCATAATGATCCACCGGCTGCAATTCTACAGTCTCAGCGTTGCTTAAACTGACAAGGTTAGATTTGTAATTTATAGTCCCCTTATATTTGATCATGAAGTCAGATCCCAATACAACATTGAAATGGAGGCGTGAGATGACAAGAAAAATATGTTGAAAATGTCTTCCACTGATATAGAATTCTACAAATGCTTGTAGTTTACATTTAATGTTACGATCAGGTACCACACCTCGAACCTTTAGTTGTGCTACAGGCATTAGTAAGACAGTGTCTCTCCCCAAACAATCGATAAGTTTGTCTGAAATAAGCGAAGCTTGTGCGCCAGAGTCAACCAAAGTCATTACTTTAAGGTTCCCGACTCGTATAGATATGACGGGTAAGTATCTCTTATTTATGGGCCTATCCTGATGTTCATCCTCAAATAATAGTTCGGTATCATCAATGTGCCAATACTGTACTTCTGTGAAACAAATAACTTGATGATCGTCCCCTTCTTCGCTTTCAGGCAATCCCCAATTTAGTTGATCGGAGTTTTTTTAATAGCACCAGTTGATTTGAGGTCCTTGTCCTTTTCTTCTTGAATTCGCACATGTTTTTGGTATTCCAGTGATGTGGCTCCTAAGTCCTCATTAGTTCTGTTTCTATCTCGAATGTATTCTCTGGTTTCTTTCCATCTATTTTCAAGATCTTCCCTCCGAGCGCTTCTGGCTTCTTCGGAAGTTATCTCCGGCTTTCTCCATGGTGGTCTCGTCCTGTTCGTAGGCTGTCGCTGATCCGGTTGTCTTTGAAATTTCTTAACCCTAGGAGGAGGAATACGTGAATTATTCACAATGTTCTCCCTCGGTGTTACTTCTTTTTCTATAGTCTGCACCTCGGCTGAATTGCTAGACACCCCTTTCGGTTTAGTACTCCTTGGAGATGACTGAGTATTAGCCGTGTCTAGTCGTCTTAATATAACATCCAAATGTTCAAGTGTTTGAATGTTTGCTGCCACTAACATTTCCTGTACATGAGATGGAAATTGAAGGGTCATTATTTGAATAAGTTCTGGAACCTGTAGTGGCGGATCCAGATACTGCATCTTCTTTAATTGCATCAAACAGTAATCTGAATATCTCGATGTATTCACTGATGTATTATATTTCCGGGAATACAACTGCATTTTTTACAAGATGCTGTGTCTCTGTGTCCCAAAAACGATTTAATAATGCCTTTTTAAAATCATTATATGTCTTGAAATTATTCTTAAAGGCTATAAACCAAGATAATGCTCTGCCTTCCAATAATTTAGATACTGTGCGCAATTGCCTATCTTGTCCTATGCGGTTTTCTTGAAAGAAATCTTCAACATTTTGAAGAAATTTCCTAGCGGTATATTTAGTGGGTTAATCGTCCTGAATTTTAATGAGTGTCGTGGTGTTAACTGACTCCCTAGATGTACCCGGACTGGAAATAAATGATAAATATTCTCTTAACTTAATTGAAGAAACTTCTGCAGTAAGGGTATCTATTTTCATCTGAAATGAGTTGTCAAGAGTTTTGATTTCGGATTGTAAATCAGTTTTCAAAGCTTGAATATCCTTACAAAAATTGGTAAGTTGTGTATGTGTACTATTCATTTAACTCGTGAAACGCTTGTCCATCTCGGCTTGTGTGCATTTCATAAGTCCCATTGCAATATTGAGTTTGTTTACGTCCGATATGTACGAGTCCCTAAGGCTCTCTTGGATTTGTGCCATTTTTATTTGAGCCTGTGAAATATGTCCATGAGACTCTTGGAATTCGGCTCGAAGTTCTTTTAAATCCGTAGAAAGTGATTGAACATTTTTGAACTCTTGACCAAATGATTGAATAACTTGACTTTTAACTTCTTCCTTCAATGTTTCAAGATTTTCTACAAATTGAGTTTTTTATTTCTCCTAACTTAAATTTGACTTTGTCACTGGAATCCTTGAGCCTAAGTTCTAAATTCGTCTTTGCTTACCGAAATCTTTGTTCAAGATTAGCATTTGATTCAGCAAATCGCTTATTAATGGATTTATCTGCCTCCGTAAATCTTTTTTCTAAAGAAGCTTGTGCTTCATCGAACCTTGAGTTGAGGTTGTTAGCTACCTCTTGCATTTTGATATAAGTGGTTTTTATCTGTTGACCTAATTGTTGATTGAGTTGTTTGTTAGCCTGATCAACCTTAGCATTTGATTGATCTATTTTTGCATTCAATTGAGCACTCGATTCCTGAAATTGAGTGCGAAGAGCTTCAAGTACTGCTACTAAATCTTCCATGATGAAAAAAATGTTTATGGGGGACTTGAAAATTAATTATTCTGGGGATTAAAATGGTAATCAAATGTTCGTAATCTGACAATGCCTGCGTTTGTCTAAACAGATTCTCATGTTATTTCGAATATGGTATTTAAAAAATACGTTGTTATGCTAAGTATTTTGTAAAGCCTAACTAGAACTTTGTTCAATATTCCGTTAGTTTTCGTGCTATAGTATCTTGCACAGTTCCTTTCGAAATTCCTAAGTTGGCTTTCATTTACTATTACATGCGGGGTATCGCTACGCATTTGTTGCTAGCGTGGTATATCTCCTTTCGAGGCCCCTTAAGTTGGCCGCCATGAATTATATTCCTCCTCTCTGTACCAGGAAAAGTTGACTGTTAATGGCATGAGGTCTTTCTAAGGGGTACTGAGTCCTTAGGAGAAGGTACAGGGAGAGGATGGCAAGGCGAAATAAGAGATATTACGTCTTGCATTCCTTTATTTCATTCTTTGGAATGCCCTTCTATTGTGTCGCCATATAATGAATATTTAATTGAAAATAAATCCTCATTCTCCTTTTTTTAACAACAGAACATCGAAATTAATTCAAATGAAATTTAACTGAATAATATTTCCCAATTTGATATGTCCATCATATTCTTCATGTCATAAATCAAGAATGCTGTAAATAAATGAGAAATCCTAAAGTCTCTCTCTCTAGGGGTATTTTCGATTTCATATTTACACTTCCTACATAAATTGAGTAAAGCAAATTTCTTCTCGAGAACACGTTAAACTTGAAATCAAATCTAGTCTTTTAAAGTTCTGAGCACACGTTTTGAAAAATATGGCAAATTTGGAGTTTATGTTATATTTTCACAAAAATAGTGCACTTAATTGATACCTCAAAGTTCTAATAAATGGGAGTATACTGGAGCACTTTGTTGTTGAAAGTCTTTCTTGACTTGGAAAACGTTAATACTGTTCAAATAGAATATTAATTAAGTAAACTCTTTAAAGTTCTTTGTCCGTAATGACTTAGTTCATAAAGGTCCTGCTTAAAGTCAGAATTTAATGGAAAAGCACTAACATCACCTGATATACGCCTTCTCGAACAGTGGAAAACCACTCTGCGAACAGCAATCTGGGATTCGGCTGTCAGCAGGCCCCAAGCTGCTCCATGGTACCACGCCCCTGGAACCATTCCCGCGTGGTACCAAATCTCCGTCGACCTCCGCCGTTCTACGTCGATCTCCGTCGTTTTACGTCGACCTCCGTCGTTCTACGTCGATCTCCGTCGTTCTACGTCGAAAACGTTCACTATTTGATTTTGCACAGTTATCACTGGTGACTGTTTCACAATTTATCACCATTCACTTCGATGAGAAATACGTCGGAGCGAGTCTTTTATCGTTTATCACGATCATGAGAAATATCGTTCACGGCACAGTTCATCTAACCACTTAATGCTCACTGTTCGTAGGGTTAAATTAACTTACATTTGGAACACAGTTTGTAATTGCTCAACTTCACAGCAAAATAAATAAGCGACTCTCTCTTGTAATACCTCAATTATTCAAGTAAAAGTCCTATACTTCACGATAACACTGGGTACACAGTTAGTCCACATGCATTAATTTTAAATTGCACAGCCTGTTATGATGACGCGCGAACAGTTCTTCTACACTAATGACAGTGTTCTAGGCCCCAAGACAATCAAAGTGTTATAACCTACACTCATGAAATTCAAAGTTCAAAATAGTGCAAGATCATTACCATGCGAAGTATTTATGTTAACCCCAAGTTGGTTACGGTTATTCACACGTCAACTAAGGTAATTACTAAGTGTCAAGTACCACTGTTGATGAATATTATAAGTCTTTAAGACTTTGAAATTACACACGTTCATTTTCTAAGTCTGAATATCAGACGAATTACAAGTCCCACAATGTACAGGTTACTCACTGGTATCGCAGAGACTAAGTATCAACTAGCCATCGAAACTTTCTAAGTAGTGCGAGGCCCGATCGCAGGAATACTTGGTTCGACGCGCGCAGCGTGATATACTAGCCAGCTGTGAAAGAATGTAGACTTGACGTGAACTCGATGTGAAATTGGTGCGAACTTGGTGCGAAATCGACGTGAACTGAATTGCTGTGGCCTGGCTCTCTGCTTATATTCAGTACGGCTCAAGGCTGCTTGCTACGTCACAGAGATGAAATTGGTTTATATCTTTAGAATGCCTTGACGGAATTTACTGAAATAAATATATGTTTGCATTTGGAACATGAGGTATATGATGATACATGTCTCATGTCCGAAACTTAAGCGGCTGAAAAGTTAGGCCTTTTCTTTCTAGTACCTTCGATGGGAGGCATGTAACATGTGATATTGACGTCACCCACAGACTCGTTGCTCGTGACGTGTCCAGCTCGCTATAAGGAGCTTCGCTTTACGCTAGCACGAGATGTCGGACGCACTAACAGATATTATTCCCGTCCCTTTTTCATTTGTTTCAGCAACTATAAAACAATGTACAGGGCTGGAACAGTTCCCGGTACAGTACACTAGTAATCATTTTAAACGTCACAGAGAATTGCAACAATAATGAGTTACATACCCACTGATGGCATGGACTTGTACCAAGTTACACTATCATTCGACCTTTCATTTGTTTGTTTAATGATTTTTATCAGGCAGTGTATATCAACAAATCAATCAGTGTAAAATTATTACATTATTCACTTTCCTCTTGTCTTTCAGACATATGTAGCTGGTAAATGAGGTGACCATAAAGGATACATGTTATAATTGTGCTGGGTATTTAGGTTCTAGCATAACTGCTTGTAACAAGTAAGAAATGACTCCACTGGTAAACGAAATATTCATGTGATTTTATATTATGTATCGGATGCAAGCTGTAAAATACATTATTGTGACAATGAAGACCGAGAGTGTGGTGTGATTGTGGATTATAGCAATACTTGGGGAGCAGTGAAATTGTGCGCGGGCTGACCAGGAGGAAAGCAAGAGATATAGCAAACTAAACTAGTGAATCTCTCGATAAGGATGCTCCTAGAAGAAGCTGGAAGCTGGTTAACAATAAAGAATGTACGTTGAATAATCTGGAGATGAGAGCTCAGGCTTCTATAAAGCGTGACACAGAATCACTGATGCCGTAGAGAATGGTGTTTTCTATGATGATAATATTTTATTCAGGAGAGAGTTTAATAAAAATATATTCCCTGAACATCTCCTCAAGTTTTAATTTTTATTAAATGCAACGCACTAATATCCCTCAAGTAAAGTAACAGGAATAAATGTAAGAACACATTTATTAGGGTAAGGTCTGGCTAAAAGAAGTTAATCCTTGTATAGATCGTCACACATTTCAATGCATTTTGAATGAGAATCCCGACTGTACTTCAATGCTAAACCAGTAATAATTCAATTTGTTTTTTCTCTCTTGTCGGAGAAGGAGATCCCTCACTCCTAGATGACATAAATCAATGATTCCCATAAATCCAAAATACTATCACGGCTAGGTTTCATGTCATGTGATGGTAAATATGAACTGGAAATTATATTTGAGTTGCTCTGCACTAAGTGCACTCCAGATGCGGCACGTACCTTCAGGGACCACGTATATACCACTTCAGTGAATCAACTGTTAGCCCCAGGATTTGAACCTGACGCCTCTTTTTCTCAGTTATATCAAGGGGTGCATGATTAGACCATTAATTCACTATCTAGATGGTATATTAATTTTAAGTAACTACTCAAACGTTGTGAAGGTTTATTTTATAAGAAGAAAATATTTTATAACTCCTGAACAAATAGTCTGCTAAATAGCTAGGTCATTAAAATTAATAAACCATCTGCCTCACTTGATGCTGGAGTCCTATTTTCCTCGTATTTCTCCAAGACTCACGAGAATCGATGCTTTAGGCAGGAAGCTTGCCAAAAGACTCTGATGATATGCTAACTTCTGAGACCTAGTATTTCCTTCTTCCTTACGATGGGGAGTGTGAGAGAAGAATGGAAATATCGGAGACCAATATTTATGGGAATAAGATGTACCCAAGCCGTGTGTTTGATACTGACTGGCATAGATACCGAATATGTAGTTGACTTCGGGGAGAAATTGAAAAGTGTATTGTTTTTCAGTCTGATCATTGACATATTCTGATTTCTACTCGACATTCTCTATGAACTTCTTCCAACGCATATCGTTCTGTTAACAAGGTTTCCATACAATACCACCGTGGTTACCTCATTCCGGAAATAACACTTAAACCAAATACATACAAATATTACGTAAATCATCATTCCGAATCTAAACAAGGCTTCATTGTCTATAGTTAAGAAAATATACAGTATTTTTACTCCTCCATCTAGTGCTAATGAGAGAAGAGTTCACACAGGCTACATTACATTGAAATTACGTATTACTAGTCGGATGTACAGCTCCTGTCTTGAAGAACATGTAACCTTTAATGCGCGATGTCGTCCAAGAGTTTTGATAACCATAGAACTCTTCTTAGTATTTGCATATGGTGGTGTTTGAAAAATTTACGCTTAGTTATTACAGGCAAATTAACAGTGTTGATTTCGAGGAGTATTTTGACGGATATCAATGCCTGAAGTTACTATTTTGAACAACAAATACCTCTGAAATTCACTTGCTCATCCTTAGCATAAATAGTATGTGGGGTCCCTGATGCGGATTTTCTTCCTACATACCAGTCTCCTTCTCGTCGACAGCACCTACGTCGTACGTATTCCTGGTCCGTTCTCTTGGCATGCCCTGGCGTTTGAATCAATCCTTCCTGGTGTTTTCAGACATTTTCATCTCGCTGAAAACCGCAGAATTATTGTCTAAATTTAGTTTGTCTGCTATTCGTTTCATCGGTCAGATTCCAGATCCGTAAAGCATACCTGTTTCGAGTACTGTTTTGTGGATCTTCCTCTTCAAATTGTCTGGCACCTACCAGTCATACAATACAACTGATAACTTATTCCAGTTCTGTCATGTGGATTCTTCCCGGTTATTTATTTCCTCCTACAACACACTACCTGGTTGTATAAATCAACCAAAGTAGTTGCTTGTATCTATTTCATTCTCTTTAACACTAGTTCCCTTCTATCTCACGCTCAAAACCCCGCCTTCGTTCAGCTGATCTCGTAGATCTCTGGCACCGGCATTCATCGAAACACCTCCGTATTTCTTGTCGTGGCACACTGTCAGTCGCCTTCTCAGAGTTCCTAATATTCATGGAAAATTCCTTATTCCTTTCCATGTGCTAGAGCTGAAATTATTAGTATTTAAAACATATGTAATTGCTGACGTTCAAATCATAATACCAGTGAGGAGAAAAATTCCACTAAGGTGGTATATAGAGAGAACTGTGGGAATATAGATTTATGTTAGCTCACATGATATATTAAGCTGAGGAGAATGATATCAAGATGTCCTTACAATATAACTAAAAGATGTTGGTGACTACAAGTCCATTCTTGCTGTCGCTACGACTCAGACTAAAACCCTCACATTCGACTTGGATATCCGGAAGATATTGAATTGTATCTCAGAATTAAATTATTCATATTCGCGTATAATAAAATGTAAATCGTGCTATCGGGAAATATTGCCCTGTCACTACATACCTCATTTAAATATATCCTGCAGTTTCTCCTATTGTTCTTCCACATCACACTTTTGAATCCCCATTAGCACTGTATGTACTGAATGATAAGAAGTGCACTAGTAACATGTGAAACTACGGTTTCCGCGTCACTTTAAATTTAAAATCATTTTTTTCCTAAAACTGTGAGAAAAGACCATCAGTAAGTGAAGCGTTGTATACATTTACCTAATGCGTTTTTCTTGGTATATCGAAAGTTGGGAAATATTTATTTATTTATTTATTTATTTATTTATTTATTTGTTTATTTATTTATTTATTTATTTATTTATTTATTTATTTATTTATTTATTTATTTATTTATTTATTTATTTATTTATTTATTTATTGCAAATATGACAAAAATAAAAAGTAAATTATTATACTCATATAATACACACGTTTACTAACAGAACAGGTAAACTTAAAATATTATTTTCGATCTTACGCACATTTTAATTTTCAGAAATACTTACATTTTACTTTCGGAATGTTTTAGACAACCAAATTAAATATACACAACTTTTCTTATTTCTAAATTTCCACTAAAATCTGTTATTCCTTACTTGAAAACCAGGAGAGGTTATTGTTCCAATGGGTATGGTTCAATAAGATATAACTCAGGAATCTTCAATTTCCATGAAGAAGAAAACGTAGCTTTTTGCATAAAAGGAATATCGACATATTGGTGAACACAACTATATTCTTTCACAGCTCTGTAACTGGGGATCTCTCATGAATTTCTGGCTCTCTTAGAAATAAAGGAGCTATTTCCAGGTTACATTATTTTCTGTGACATATAGAAAAAGAATAAGTGCAACATGATTTATTCAGCAATTATATAATCAGCTTATGCAGAAAATTCAAATATTTGCAACCTCTTCCAGTCTGAAAGTTATCTTCACCATGTCCCTTGAGCATGTTTAAATAATGAATGAACATTTGGTAATTGTGTATTATTAAATGTCACGAATTTTATAACATTGTTTTGAGCGCGTTGGACACGAGTGATTTGATATCCTCCTAGCTACACATTTCTCTGTATTAATAAGGGAGAAATTCCGTTTGCTTCAGATTAGAAATAATAAAAAACATTTGGAAATTATGTCAAGCCGTTGAAGTATTAACGTATTGTATATTTCATTTCCACGAACAAAAATTATAAATTCAGATGCTACATATGGCCGTTCCTTAATGACAAATAAAGAGAAATAGCGAGGACCATAAACAGCAATGACGTTTAGGATCTGAATAATTCACGAGACAATTTTCAATATATATGACAATTAGACTGAAATTCTGGAATCTGTATTTACAATACGATGATAGTAAATTTTAATTCAATTGGAAAATCATAAGGAAGATAATTTTGTTGCTTTGCGATCACAAAAGATCTTACCAGACATTTTGTTTAAAAATTTGTGCTAATCAAACAATGTCATCATATTCATCTAAACTGATGATCACATAGTGAAGTTACAAGTATTTGTTGATTTGTACCTTCGATACATATATCCAGGTTGTTTTGGTGAGGTATTGGTAGTAATCTGATCACATCTTCGCCCAAGAAAAATACTCTACAAAACATTGTCTGCTGTAGAAAAACAGTAACGAAGTAGTTTTCCAGAGGTCGGGGAAAAATGACAGCTTTTGCAGTAGTATTGAAGTGAATCTTTAAAATATTTGCTGAGATCCCTCCACGACTTTTAAGGATGTATGGAAAAATGTCATCAGGTCCCGTTGTCTTCTTCAGCTTTGGGTGGTAAATTTTAATAAATTCTCTTCCGGCATTATATGCTGGATAGTACGTTAAACTATCCAATTTAATTGCCCATTATTAATTAATTTCAAATTATTGATCGCTTATTCCTTAGAATATTTCGTTTAAAAATTGTGTGCAAATCTATTAGCTGTGCAATCTGGTGCTTACGGCAAGAAAAAGCTAACCTGAACTTGTGCGGTAGACACAAAGCGCCTTCTCTCATTCTCAACTAAGTTCGAAAATTTGTTAAAATCACTACAAACGTCACTTTCAATCTTCTGTGCATATTATTTTAAGAAATATTTGAATCGTTCTTTTCTTACTTCTGAGTGTTTTAAATACCTATATCCACTATTTATAACATTTATCTTTCTAAATACTCCTTTAAAATTATTATATTTTATTTGTAAACTGATTGGGATTATTGTTCCTACGGTTTCCCTGTATGAAGCGCACTCATCCAATGCAGAATACATTTTCACCATAGAACAGCGATGTTACTACATTACATTACATTCTTTTATATTAGTTCAGTCGTTTTCTTTCAATTTATGGCAAAATTTCTTTAAGCCGTACTTTGTGAAATTTTACCTATGATGCTGACACATTCATTTTTCAACTATTATTACATTTCATTTCTAAGGAAAGAGGATAATAATACCATTTCACTGAAATGGTTGAACTAATTTTCCCTGCAATACATACACCTGGTAAATCTGTTAATATAAGGTCAAGTCTTTGATAAATTTCATATTTCGTACAGTTAATTGAGTGCAGTTTCAGAAGAATGTAATATCCTGCTTGATTCATTAGCTACTTAAAACCCCTTCGTCAAATCATACACATTATCGACTCCCTCCCAGATATTAGAAGTACTATTTTAAGTACATTAATGCATGATTCATATTTATTAAAACATTCAATTTAAAGCTCAAAATGTGAATTCGCAGGAAGGAAAACTTTACGGATATAGTATTTGTTATTATTGAAGATAAAATGAACCCATATTGACTCATTCTTCAAGTATAGTTACCGTGCTCGTTCTGGCATAAGTAATATCATAATACCAACCACGACATCACCTCGCTAGTTTTACAACTAGTTAAGGAATTTGTATTCTTACAAAACTTAGTATAATAAACGTGTGACCTACTCACTTTTACCCAAAGATGTGCGACAATATGTGACGTGCCGGGTCACCATAATTTTAGTGCAAATGTATACTTGCTCATAAACTTCTCTATAAGCAATATCCCAAGGGCGCCAGCCTTCGAACGTATGGCTTAAGGAAGATAGTTGATAATTAATAATAATAATAATAGGTTACGAGACTCCAAATACTCCCAGAGGTGGGGTGACGAAACACTAACCATTAAGTACACACTAATTTGGAAATTAAGGATAGTTAATAAGAATTTCTGCAATAATCAATTAAATAACTATTTATTAGAATCAAAAACGTGACGGCGCATATACGAACTCTGAACTTACGGAAGCAAAAGAAAAATTGAATGAAATATAATTTAATATACTGAACTGTGTCGCGGAGACTTGCAGTAATTAATGCCATTTGCAGACTCTGTTATCTGTACACTATCTATGTAGCAGCTGATATTTGATGGACCTCACGTGATGGCGTCGTCAGCTCTCGTTGTAGGTACCAGTCCTATTTCTGGTTTGTGCATAGCTCACTAATTGAACAATGACTTTCCTACAGCACTCCTTACATAAAGGTGTAATGAGTCCTAATTTCAATAGCAAAACAACCTTGGGTTACGTTCATGGAGAGAATACACTTGTGTTCTTCCGTATTACAGAATTGTAGCGTAACTAAATACATTAAAAAAATTCTCCTGTCCTAAACCAATCAAATCCGGTCTCTCGTTGACTTTAACCCTCAACATTCTGATAACCAGGTCTCAATGAGAGTAATTTTGAGTAGTGTTCTACTCAGATACGAAGTGAACTAATTAAGATCTTTGCTGATATCAAGACGTACAACCCCCCTCCGATGTAATGATTGAACAGATTAAAATTGACCGATAGAATTGCCCTCTCCAGCTTTTGTCATGGATGTATATAGGTCCCAAAATCTCCCTCCACGCACCATATTACACGGTCCCTTCTCCTGTCCATCGTTGTATATCCATCATCTTAAACTATAACGTCCATTCACATAGGTTAAACTTTCTCGCGCTCTCAACGCGTCATGTGGCTAAGTTCGAAATGTAGGCGTTAACAACTCCTTAACTGTCTCTTCAGAATATGGGGGGTTAAGGAGACTTGAAAGCTTGATGACGTATATTTCCTGGTAATGGGTTAAAATTAGCATGGTGATTCCGCTCACCTGACCTCGGCTACTGGAAATTTACTGCAAGCTATTAATACGATTGATGTTGTAATATCTTACTCAAAAAGTAGTTCGTTCAGAATACGTTATAACCGGGATACAAAGAAATGAGATGATGATGATGTGACATGGATGACAAAAACCCTATATATAAACATAATAATTTAAAATGACTTACTACTAATTAAATATACTGTAGTAAAATAGCCCGACTTTATGAATTAATATTAAAGTTAGCACGAAGTAGGTCTCAGGGCAATTCTGGGTGGTTTCTAGCTAGGACCTGGTACAGGGGGCAGGGTCCTATCTACAGGAAAATTCTTAAATTGATTGAATAATAGTTTTATTCAGAAAATGCATTTCAAAGTGCACATCACCTTACTGTTGATAGTCGCTGTCTTCAACATCGCCTTTTGATGACCCGTGCTCCCAGTTCACCTGGCTGAACGGAGCTGGAACACGTTCTGGAAGTTTCCAATATTACTTTGAGATAAGGCCGGAACACCCAGACAGGTTTGACACGGGTTTGAGTCTCGAACTTTCGACGTTCTGGACAACCTCTGACGTTCTCTGACGTTCTCCGACGATCTCTGACGATGTTGCAGGGTATTCACTCGTCACATAACTTATACGAGTGTCCAGAATTACACAGTCCCCGACACTTTGATTTAACAGCAGTGTTTCATTTAATATGATTGGGATATGCCGTCGAATTCACTCTTAATCTTGTAGATAGATTTTAAAAGTTCACTAAAGATGTAGGTGCGAGTAGCATCGAGATTGGAAGAAAAAAGAGCACAGTTCATGAATAGAAACAATGAAACTGAAAATTGTTCACGCAATTGGCACAGTTCGTGGTGGTTTTCCACTAAATAAAGTAGGAATTGACATTGAAAGAAATGTATGACTGCTCTAGAGTTTATCAAAGACACTGCTGTCAGTCATGAAACAACACTAAACACTTTGAGGAAGAAATAAGGTTGTAATGAAAAATACAGTTCGTTGTTAGGCGCGCTTGACATTAAATAAAATAGGCTACTGTTCGAGAGTTTGTCTAAGACACTGCTGTCAGTCACACACAGATAATTTACACACTATTCAGAAGAAATAATACACAGTTCTGTTTGAATTGGATAAGAAAACACAGTTTGAATTCACAGTGAAACACTTGTGTCGCAGTACACGATTATACTTTTATCATGGTAATCATTTGCAGTAAAATTCATGGGAAAGTTCGAACACTTTCATAAATACTCGTGTCTATTAAGGATATTATGCTGACTGAGATTTGAAGAAAAAATGTCACAGTTAATAGTATAACGTAGTAGTGTCACATTGAAATTAATTATGTTTATTCAGATGCTATGTTTCACACAGGCAACGTAGTAATAAACTCAGTTCTACAAGAATAAAAGTAAGTTGCATCGAGAAATTTCTACATGCGCACAGAATATAAGTCCAACTTTACTGTTGTCACCTAAGTCCAATACACGACTTGTCATAATCAGAGTTCTAATACGCGCACAGATTATAAGTTCAACTTGATTGATAGACTCAATGTCCATTATAAAGACTTTGTTATACAGGAGTTCATACGCGCACAATTTATAAGTTCAACACGACTATCAATCAATCAATCAATCAATCAATCAATCAATCAATCAATCAATCAATCAATCAATCAATCAATCAATCAATCAATCAATCAATCAATCAATCAATCAATCAATCAATCAATCAATCAATCAATCAATTCTGATCTGCATTTAGGGCAATCGCCCAGGTGGTAGATTCCCTATCTATTGCTTTCCTAGCCTTTTTCTAAATGATTTCAAAGAAATTGGAAATTTATTAAACGTCTGCTTTGGTAAGTTATTCCAATCCCTAATTCCCCTTCCTATAAATGAATATTTGCCCCAGTTTGTCCTCTTGAACTCCAACTTTATCTTCATATTGTGATCTTTCTTACTTTTATAAACGCCATTCAAACGTATTCGTCTACTAATGTCATTCAAAGCCATCTCTCCGCTGACAGCTCGGAACTTACCACTTAGTGGAGCAGCCCTTCTTCTTTCTCTCAATTCTTACCAACCCAAACATTGCAACATTTTTGTAACGCTACTCTTTTGTCGGAAATCACCCAAAACAAATCGAGCTGCTTTTCTTTGGATTTTTAACAGTTCTTGAATCAGGTAATCCTGGTGAGGGTCCCATACACTGGAACCATACTCTAGTTGAGGTCTTACCAGAGACTTATATGCCCTCTCCTTTACATCCTTACTACAACCCCTAAACACCCTCATAACCATGTTCAGAGATCTGTACCCTTTATTTACAATCCCATTTATGTGATTACCCCAATGAAGATCTTTCCTTATACTAACACCTAGATACTTACAATGATCCCCAAAAGGAACTTTCACCCCATCAACGCAGTAATTAAAAGTCAGAGAACTTTTCCTATTTGTGAAACTCACATCCTGACTTTTAACCCCGTTTATCAACATACCATTTCCTGCTGTCCATCTCACAATATTATCGAGGTCACTCTGCAATTGCTCACAATCTTGTAACTTATTTATCACTCTATAGAGAATAACATCACCCGCAAAAAGCCTTACCTCCGATACCACTCCTTTACTCATATCATTTATATACTGTATATAAGTAAACATAAAGGTCCGATAATACTGCCTTGAGGAATTCCCCTCTTAATTATTACAGGGTCAGATAAATCTTCACCCAAAGTTTAAGTCCCACAAGAAGACTTTAAATATTTGAAGAGAGACTCTGTCAGCCCTTCGGCGAACACTGCAGCGTGGAGAGTCAGGCTGAACACCCAGCTATGACCGACTGATCTATGTAGCAGCTGACGTTTGATGGACTTCTCGTGCTGGCGTCGTCATCCCTCGTTGTAGGTACCAGTCCTATTTCTGATTCGTGCATAGCTCACTAATTCAACAATGACTTTCCTACAATTCTCCTTACATAAAAGTGCAATGAGTCCTAATTTCAATAGCAAAACCACCTTAGGTTACGTTCACGGAGAGAATACACGTGTATTCTTCCGTATTACAGAACTGTCGATAACTAAATACTTAACAACAATTCTCCTGTCCTATACCAATCAAAACCGGCCTCTCGTTGATTTTAACTCTCGTCATTGTGATAACCAGGTCTCAATGAGAGCAATTTTGAGTAGTGCTCTACTCAGATGCGGAGTGAAGTAAGATCTTCAGCAGTTAAAATCTTCCCCGATGTCAAGGCGTACAGTCCTCCTCCGATGTAATGATATAATAGATTAGAATTGACCGAGAGAATTGCCCTCTCCAGCGCTTGTCGTGGATGTATATAGGCTCCAAAATCTCCCTCTATGTACCATGTCACGTGGTCCAGTAAGATCTGATGTACTATCCCTTCTCTTATCCATCGTTGTATATCCGCCATCTGGTTCCATAACGTCCATTAACATAGGTTGATCTTTCCCGCACTCTCAACGTGTCATGTAGCGAAGTTCGAAAAGTAGGCATTAACAATGCTTTAACTGTCTCTTCAGAGTATGGAAGGGGTAAGGACTCTTGAAAGCTTCATGACGTATATTTCCTGGTAATGGCTTAAAATTAGCATGTTGAATCCGGTCACCTGACCTCGGCTAGAGGAAATTTACTTTAAGCTATTAATACGATTGATGTATTAATAAAATTATATATACTGTGGATAAACAACAGTTACCTCTATAAACACTGATACTATCTTCTTTACAACAGTCCTTAAACAAGTGCTCTCGTCATATATCTTGTCTCTTTCTGTTCCTTTATCTGCTTGTTAAATCTTTCATATTGTTTAAATAATTCGTTGAACTGTTTGCTGTGTTAGTCGATCCTTTTATTAGCTTCGACATTGTGTTCAAAGGTTGTTATTTTATTTTTATTTTTATTTCATTTTTATGTTTTTATCAGCGAATACTTCATAGCCGTGATACACAGAAATGAGGCGATGATGTAATATGGATGACTAATAACCCTATATACAAGCATAATAATTAAAAATGACTTACAACTAATTAAATATACTAGGTGGCTCTCGAAAGCCGTACTTTCTACTTATAAATGTCCACGTGCACAAATAATCAATGGGATGTCTACCAAGTGATTTTCACAGGGAACTACTGCCAGCGGGCAGGTTACGTCAGAATATGAAGAGACAAGGAAAGGATTGTCGTTCGCAGCAGGTCACTCAGCGCTTCCGGTCTAATGCACCCCTTGAATTGGTAAACATCGTTTTCGACCGCAGAGTTCTAGGCTGGTGTATGGTACAGCCGCACTATATTTGCTGTCTGTATATCAGCAATGGCTATTGTGATCAACAGCGTTGAATACACAGACATTATTCAAATCTGGACAATCTGGTAGGAATGCAACAGAAGCTCGAAACAGACGTATGCCATCTACACACGTACTTCACCGAACAGTATTAGTTTTTGTTTCATACAAACAACTCGTCCATCGAGTGGAATGTCTACATGTATGTAAGTTAATAAGTTATTAGATTTCCTTTTCTGAATCTTTGGCGTGTCTACAAACAGTAGCGGCGATTAGGAGGTGGGGCGAGAAGGGACAGTTCCCCCCCCCAAATTTGTGGAGTAAACATTACTTTTTATTTCACTTTAGCCAGATGGAACTAGGAATTATTTTGAAAAAGCTGTTAGTACAAACCTTGTTATTTTATCTGCGAATTCCTTCGTTCATTTTCTTTAATTATTAACATAATTATTGATGAAAATACGCACAAAATGCTGTTCGTCGTGGCTAACCAATTTGTATAGCACGACGGCTGGTAGTGGAGACTTTGCATGTGCTGTGAGTAAGGGTAGTAGGGGTACATATTCTTTTTGCCGAGGGCGTGGCCACTGAGTTATAATTCACCCACTTGCTAGGTGCATTCATAAGCCTGGCAGTCCCTTTAGTGTCTGTTAATTTCTTAGTGAGCGAGTTGGCCGTGGAGTAACGGGCGCACAGTTCTGAGTTTGCACTCGGGAGATAGTAGTTTCGAATCTCACTGTCAGCAGCCCTGGAGATGGTTTTCCATGGATTCCCATTTTCACACCAGGCAAGTGCTAAGTCTGTACCT
Source organism: Anabrus simplex (assembly GCF_040414725.1). Classification (NCBI taxonomy): domain Eukaryota; kingdom Metazoa; phylum Arthropoda; class Insecta; order Orthoptera; family Tettigoniidae; genus Anabrus; species Anabrus simplex. The sequence goes on from NC_090266.1 coordinate 568,316,481, forward strand.
TAATTAAGGCCACGGTCGCTTATTTCCACACGTATCCCTTTCCTGTCTCATAGTCGCCATAAATCCAATCTATGTCGGTGCGACGTAAAGCCAATTTTAATAAAATATTCAGTTGTAATCGTATTTCAACGGGAGCTATTACCAACGTTCCTAAATTATTTCTTTGTGTATGTTGTGATAGTACATATATCACACCCCCGAATTATACGTAGAAGTTAGAGATATTATTGTCAGTATTCGATTTATTATTATTATTATTATTATCATCAGTATTTCATTTGTATATTTTGCCATTTATATTTGTAAGCTGGAAGATATCCACATATGTAGGTATGAGTAATTTGTTTTGCACGAATGGGAAAACATTGCTTTAACAACTCTGGTAATTTAGATGAGTCATGTAGCAACCCCAGTGTTTGTTGTGATGTACTTGTGTCGGGAAATTCCATGAGTCATGTATATATCCCAGTCTGAGGAAATGAGCTTGTTGTATAAGGGAAGTTCGTTGACTCGTGTAATAAACCCCAGAGTTTGTTTATCTCTTGGGAGGAAGGAGAAGTTCAGGGCATGTCTTGACAAGAGGTTCACTCATGATTGGTTGGCAAGCACCAATCCAGACGTATCATCTGAGAAGAGGGGGATGTTGATGTCTATAAAGGTTGATCATACGGCGGCAACCAGGGACATTGTAAAGAAACGAGAAGGAAGACAACTATAACCAGTGACACTGTATAAGAGAACCACTCGGTATGAAGGAACGACCACTGACACACTGTACGGGAAGGAAGTGGTGCTGATACACGGTACTCGAATGACACGGCTGCAATGGACTGGACTTCAAACGTTCGTGGAGCGTAGTCTTGTTATGTTCGTGGAAAGTAGCTGATCAACAAATTGTGGAGGGCGTATGCATTAAGTGTTATAGTACTTGAGGAGGTCTGGCCTTATATGTTGGTGAAAGATATCTCAGACTTTCCATAATTTATGTTGAGGATCGACAGACGTGTGTAGGCTATATATCTTTACAACAAGTGTTAAAATATGTGAACACAGTATTACAAGGTACAGTATCTGTGTGATGTGATACCTGCCGATTATGAGTATCGGTAAGTCGAATTGATATAGAGACAGTGAAGGGTATTTATCTTCATACATGTACATTGTTTATCGGACTATCTACAAATGGTAGTTAGTTCTCGCTTTCGTTTTCCCACTGTTTTCATTGTTGTTGTTGTTGTTGTTGTTGTAAATATGGAGTCTTCCAGCAATATTGTGTGTGTGTATTATATGTATAATTTTGTGTGTTGATGAGGTGCTCATGCACGGATTTTGTTAAGAATATAGTTAGCTATTTTAGAATCAGTAGAATTATTGATGAACCTAGGTGCAGTTCCTACCTATTTAGTCGTTTTCAGAAGGTTAGGTAAGGCCTGCAGTAGATGTACCAGTACGCAGCATTATGTACACGCCCTGGGATATAAAGAATATCATGCTCTATAAAAATTCGAGGGATCCATCCTGGTGAACTCTGGCGCCCATACTACGGACATTTCGATTAAATATTTTATTAATTTATTTCAAGTATTTTACGAAGTTTTTGAGCAATGTTTTTTATTTACATGATTTATTAATTATGGTAGTCATCAAAATAAGTTACAATGTTATTTATGAAGTAAATGCCCCGTAGTATGTTTATGAGATCTGGTGAAAATTTTATTAAACAGCATTGAATCAAAATCTCAAAAAACTATTATAACGAATAATCCACGGGGCAGATTAATTACATTTACATATAAAATAACATAATACAAACCAAATTATTCGGTCCGGTGAAAGTAAGGTTGGTTTTCTCACGCGTTGAAATAGCAATTACAATTAAATATATATATTTTTTTTACGATTGACTTTACGTCACACCGGCACAGATAGAACTTATGGGAAGGAAGCGGCCGTGGCCTTAATTAAGGCATTGCCTCAGCATTTGCCTGGTATGAAAATGAGAAACCACGAAAAACTATCTTCAGGGCTGTCGACAGTGAGATTCGAAACCACTATCTCCCGAGAGCAAGCTCACAGCTGCGTGCCCGAAACCCCACTACCAGCTCGCCCGGTACAATTACATAGATGTACGGAACGATTATGCAATTAAAATCATTTTGTATTTGAATACACACTAAGAAACTAGCAGACAATAAAGAAACTGCCAGACAGACGAATGCGCGTGGCAAGCGGGTGAATTGTATCTCAGTGGCCACGACCTCGGCACAAAAATATGTACCCCTGCTACCCTTCCTCACAGTACATGCAAAATCTTCACTACTTGCCGTAGCCCCTGACCCAAACTCCATGGCTCTACAGCCCTTGAAGGGCCTTAACCTACCAAGCGACCGCTGCTAAGCCCAAAGCCCTGCTGATTGCGAGGTGTCGTGTGGTCAGCACGACGAATCCTCTCGGCTGTTTCCCTTGGTATTCGAGACCGGGGCCTCTATCTCACCGTCAGATAGCTCCTCAATTCTAATCTCGTAAGCTGAGTGACCTCGAACCAGCCCTCAGGTCCTGGTAAAAATCCCTGACCTGTTCAAGAATCGGACCCGGGGCCTTCGGGTAAAAGCACGCACGCTACCCCTACACCACGGGGCCACTTGCCCTAGCGCTATACAATAAAGGAAAGATTTAGCATATAAGACAACAAGGTTTGTACAAATAGCTTTTTAAAAATAATTCCTATTTCCAACTGGCTAAAGTGGAATAAAGTGTAATATTTACTCTACAAAGTGGGGATGGGAGCGACTGTCCCTCCTCACCTCACTCCCTAACCGACGCTACTGCTTGTAGACACGCCAAAGATGCAGTAAATGAAATTTAATAACTTATTAATTTATACGCGTGTAGACATTCCACTCGATAAAAGAGTTGCTTGTGTGAAACAAAAACTAATACTGATCGGCGAGATATGTGTGTAGAAGGCGTACGTCTGTTTGGAGCTTCTGTTGCACTCCGACCAGGTTGTCCAGCTTAAAATAATGTCTGAGTATTCACCGCTGCTGGTCACACAAGTTATTGCCGATATGCAGACAGCAATTATAGTGCGGCTGTACCATACGTCCACCAGCCTAGAACTATGCGGTCGAAAACGATGTTTACTAATGCAAAGGTTGCATTAGACCAGGAGCGCTGAGTAACACGCTGCGAGCGACACTCCGTTTCTTATCTCTTCATATTATGACGTAACCGGCCCGCTGGCAGTAGTTCCCCCGTGAAAATCAGTTTGTAAGCATCTCATTCATCATTTGTGCATGCGGGGCATTTATAAGTAGAAAGTAGGGCGTTCGAGAGCCACCTGGTATACATCTTTCCAATGATTTACACAGTTCGATAATTTTGTACATACTGTGATGTTTCAAACATCACAAACGTAGAAAATTTCGGAATCATGTAAAGCATTATTCAGCCAAGATCCACTCAGATATATTATACTTGTATCTTAATTATTAGATAATGCACCTGTATATAAATTTTGTGTTTTAGAACATATTCCACGATCGTTCTGTTAATAAGTTGGTAATTCATTACCCGACAAACGTACTATAATACATTAAGGATATTCTTCATGTTACTGGTATCTCCCTCACAGATAATACTAAATGCATATCCCATAACTTCGTGGTGGTTAGCTAATCTCTGAAACCATATTTCTGATAGTACCAATCTATTAAAAAAAATTATCTCTGCTCACACAGAAAAACTCATGATTACGAGAAAAGAAGCTATCGTACATGTTGCAAAAGTCATACTTTGTTATTTACTTTATGTACCGACAAACCTTGTAACTCATAGGTGTTACAGTTGAAAAGTAGCGCGAATTATTAATGTCTCGTGTTTTATTAGAGATTTAATTTTGTGGGCCGTATACATATTGATTATGCTTGAGTAATTATAAAGATTAATGTTTTCACATTGTATCTAATACATCTAAACATACACTAATTTATACTTCTTTTTTGCATTTTGCGGATGAGAAAACTGACAACTTTGGTCTTGACGTTGCCAAAGAAATCGGGGTCATTCTGTCAGAGGATGACATTGATAGGTCTCACAGGATTGGGAAAACGGGAAAGGGCGTCCGCGACCTATAATTGTCAAGTTTGTATCATACCGCAAGAGAAACGCTATGTTCACGTACTATAAGAAACTTAAGGGCTCCAATGAAACCATCCAAAACCAAACCCCGTGACACTACAGCCCTTGAAGGGTCTTGGCCTACCAAGCGACCGAAGGCCTCCAGATTACGAGGTGTCGTGTGGTTAGCACGATGAATCCTCTTGGCCGTTATTCTTGGCTTTTTAGACCGGGGCTGATATCTCACCGTCAGATAGCTCCTCAATTCTAATCACGTAGGCAGAGTGGACCTCGAATCAGCACTAAGTTCCAGGTAAAAATCCCTGACCTGGCCGGGAATTGAACCTGGGACATCCGGGTGATAGGCAGGCAGGCACGCTACCCCCTCACCACGGGTCCGGCAATAAAACCATCCACGAGGACTAAACTCCAGCAAGACTCCGAATTCTTCAGGACTCAGTAGCAAAATTTACCATATATTTGTTATTTAAGGACCGCCAGAGTCATTTTAGTACACTTAAGTTAGTTTTCCATGTAGTTCTTTTTTATTTAGATACTAATCTTTTAGTTGCAGTAGGTACTTCTTACTATCAGTTGTCATAATTTAACTTTCAAGTTGGCAGCAGTAAGCAACCAGGAAACAAATATCTCTAGTTTCCGCCTCCTTTCACCACTGCTTAGGCAGGTCATTATCCCGTCCTGCCAGCCCCCTCTCAAATTACCGCTAACAGTTTCAAGGGCATTATTGCGCCCTACCCTACTTCCCTACAAATAGTCAGTACACAAGCCATTGTACCATTTTCCTCAGAATACTTCGAAATATTTGCAACCGGTCATCTGCATGCTATAATGATTTCAGAGTCATGGATTCTCCAGTCTGTCCCTTCAGCACTGGTTAAACTGTGAGGATACACTTTAGTTATGAAAGATTGAGAGGGAAAGCCTGAAGGCGGAGTCGGTCTATTCATACGTGATAATTTTAAATGAAAGGTAATATTTAAATCGCCAAGTGAATACTCTTACAGACCGGAGTTCTTGTTCGTAGAAATTGAAGTTCGTGGTACGAAGTGTTTACTCGATGTAGCGTATTGCCCACCGAAGACTGGAAACATCACGGATCTAGAGGAAGGGCTACATGATTTAATATCCAGGTATGAACACGTTGCTTTAATGGAAGACTTTAACAATGACCTGACAAATGAAACTACTGAGACTAGGCGGCTAACATGCTTGTTCGAATCCATTAATATGACAATTCTGCCCTTAGAACCCACACACCATGTTACAACCTCGCTCACACTCTTTCACCTAACCGTTGTAAAATATAATGGCCGTATACTATCTCATGGACAGATGCCTGTGCGAGGTCTGTCCCGCCATGATATGATTAACGCTTTGATTTAGTCTTTGAAGTGTCCAAAATACAAGCTTAAGCTAATCATATACAGGGATTTAAAAAACCTGAACGAAGAAGCCCTAATTGAGGACGCTCTGAGTACACCATGGCACACAATTCAGTATTTAAAGGACATTGACGAAAAAATTATCTTATTTTCAGAAACCTCTCTCAACTTTATACGACAGACAGGCCCCATTGAGTACTGCTCGAGTAAAGCGACCTTCTAACCCTGCCCTCAATCAAGAAATTCGAGATCGAATGAAAGACAGAGATGCTGCCTATAGTTACGATGTGAAACACCCAGCAAAGGACAATATTGAGAACTACAAAAGACTCCGAAATGAAACAACGCAGATGACAAGAAACGCTAAAATACCCTACTAATTCGAAATTTTAAATACACATAACTCTGCTGTTGTATGGAGAATTCTCCGCGATATGGGTCTAAATAAAACAAATACAAAATATAGCAACTATAATGTACCTTTGGATGATCTGAATGATTATTTTATCTCAAGAAACGTCAAGAAGACCGGAAATACCAAGAGAGCCATATTGACGGAGTATCTTCAAAGGGAGAGCATGGCGGAGAGACATTCTACTTCTTTCATGTGACTCCAGGTGATGTAAAGAGCGCCCTCAATGACATAAAATCATTGTCTACTGGACATGACGGAATAAACCTGTCCCTTTCAAGAAAAATTCTAGACATCTTTCTTCCTACAATAACGTACATTATTAACACCTCTCTTATGACGCGAAACTTTCCTGAGAACTGGAAAAATGCCATCATCCGACCCTTACCGAAAAATAGTACCCCCGAAGCCCTTGACGATTACTGCCCTGCTAGTATCCTCCCTCTACTAAGAAATGTACTGGAGAAACTATTACACAAGCAAATGACAGACTATATCTTACAACATAGCTTACTCGACAGACATCAGTCAGGGTTTAGATAAAATTACAGTACCAACACAGCATTAGTAAAAGTAACTAACGACATTCAGCTAGCAATGCATAACTGACAAATGGCAATTCTAACTCTTCTCGACCTTAGAAAAGCATTTGACCGCGTAGACAAAGGCATTTTACTAGCCAAATTAGAAATGATGAAATTTTCTAATAATGTATTATTTTCGGTACGTCCCTATCTCAGTGGACGTAAACAATGTGTGTCAATGGGAGGTAATATGTCTAGATGGCTAAATACTGAGATGGGGTAGCACAGGTTGGGATGTTATTACACCTTCTGTCCTCCCTATACATGAATGACCTATCAGAACAACTGACGGACTGTAAATATCGCTTAAACGCTCATGTCATCCAATTGTACATTCATACCAAGCCGAATGACATACAAGAGGCAACCATGTACTTAAACGAAGACTTATGTAACATTAACAAATGGACTGGTAGCCACTGCCTGAAGGTAAACCCATTAAAAGAGCAAGCCATCATAATAAGATACACTGACTGACAGAGCAAATGCAACACCAAGAAGGAGTGGTTCGAAAGGGGTGAAAGTTGGGGAAAAACAGAGACGGCACGGACGAATAATTGATGTTTATTTCAAACCGATATGCAGGTTACACAATGCGCACGGCATCGACTCAGTAGGATGTAGGACCACCGCGAGCGGCGATGCACGCAGAAACACGTCGAGGTACAGAGTCAATAAGAGTGCGGATGGTGTCCTGAGGGATGGTTCTCCATTCTCTGTCAACCATTTGCCACAGTTGGTCGTCCGTACGAGGCTGGGGCAGAGTTTGCAAACGGCGTCCAATGAGATCCCACACGTGTTCGATTGGTGAAAGATCCGGAGAGTACGCTGGCCACGGAAGCATCTGTACACCTCGTAGAGCCTGTTGGGAGATGCGAGCAGTGTGTGGGCGGGCATTATCCTGCTGAAACAGAGCATTGGGCAGCCCCTGAAGGTACGGGAGTGCCACCGGCCGCAGCACATGCTGCACGTAGCGGTGGGCATTTAACGTGCCTTGAATACGCACTAGAGGTGACGTGGAATCATACGCAATAGCGCGCCAAACCATGATGACGCGTTGTCTAGCGGTAGGGCGCTCCACAGTTACTGCCGGATTTGACCTTTCTCCACGCCGACGCCACACTCGTCTGCGGTGACTATCACTGATAGAACAGAAGCGTTGACTCATCGGAGAACACGACGTTCCGCCATTCCCTCATCCAAGTCACTCTAGCCCGGCACCATGCCAGGCGTGCACGTCTATGCTGTGGAGTCAATGGTAGTCTTCTGAGCGGCCGCCGGGAGTGCAGGCCTCCTTCAACAAATCGACGGGAAATTGTTCTGGTCGATATTGGAACAGCCAGGGTGTCTTGCACATGCTGAAGAATAGCGGTTGACGTGGCGTCCGGGGCTGCCACCGCTTGGCGGCGGATGCGCCGATCCTCGCGTGCTGACGTCACTCGGGCTGCGCCTGGACCCCTCGCACGTGCCACATGTCCCTGCGCCAACCATCTTCGCCACAGGCGCTGCACCGTGGACACATCCCTATGGGTATCGGCTGCGATTTGACGAAGCGACCAACCTGCCCTTCTCAGCCCGATCACCATACCCCTCGTAAAGTAGTCTGTCTGCTGGAAATGCCTCCGTTGACGGCGGCCTGGCATTCTTAGCTATACACGTGTCCTGTGGCACACGACAACACGTTCTACAATGACTGTCGGTTGAGAAATCACGGTACGAAGTGGGCCATTCGCCAACGCCGTGTCCCATTTATCGTTCGCTACGTGCGCAGCACAGCGGCGCATTTCACATCATGAGCATACCTCAGTGACGTCAGTCTACCCTGCAATTGGCATAAAGTTCTGACCACTCCTTCTTGGTGTTGCATTTGCTCTGTCAGTCAGTGTATAACAAAGAGCATACCAAAGTAGAAACCATCAGTATACGAATATCAACATCAATGAAACATCTATAACGCTGAAGGACTTCGTTAGGAACTTTGGAATCTTTTTTGATAAGTATTTAAGTTGGTTAGAGCACGTAACAAACATTTGTCAACGTGTATTCGGTTCATTACAGCCACTCTACAGAATGAGGGACTATCTACAAGTCAAAACCAGTAAACTGCTGGTTCAAGGAATAATACTACCAATATTTGGTTATGGTGATATTGTCTATAATGGCATCAGCTGATCACTTGGTTCTAAATTCAACGGGCGCATAATGCCTGCATTCGATTCATTCTAAATATTCCGCTCCATTTCTACAACAGTCCATTCTTTCATCAGCTGTCCTGGTTAACATAAATGATAGACGTAAGTACCATGCTGTTTCTCTTCTGCGCAAAATACTCCGAATTGTTAAACCAGATTACCTCAGAATAGATTTCAACTACCTCTCTCCTTCAGGTAGCACACCCTCAAGGTCATCAGTACTAACCCAGCTGTCCATCCCCACTCACTACAGTAGCACGTATAACAAGCCATTTGTACCGGGAACCATACGTTCCTGGAATTCTCTTCCGGCTGAAATTAGAGACATATGCACCCTAAAGCTATTCAGAAGAATGTGCTGGAAGTGTTACCTTCCTTGAGATTAATGTACACTAAGAAGCACCCCCAAATGTAATATTAGTAAGTTAAATGAATGTAATGTATATGTAAGGTTAGTAACGTTATAGTTTAGATTTTCGAGATGTAGTTTTAATATTAGTAAATACTATAAATTCATTTCAGAATATTACAATTATTGTTATGGTACTTTAAATTTAAGTTAAATTACATTTCATGTTAACCTTAAATTATATTAAATTTATTTTTAATTTTAAGTAATTATAACACTCAATATATTATGTTTGTGCCGGTGCATAATTATATGGTTTGTCATAGTAGCACGCTTCAAAGCCTGAGCCCCGTCAGGTACAAAAAACATTAATAAAGCGCAGTGATGTTTGGAGGAAATGGCATTATTGTTTAGGGATATTTCTCATGGCAAGAAGCAGACCATCTTGTAGGACTCCATGGCACTGTAAATTTAGAATAATATCATATATTTATTATGCTTTCGTACCGAAAATCGATGGGAATCAGTGTTATGAAGACCATTCTTTTATACCAAAATAGTAACACTCCGAGTCAGAAAAGGGAATCGTGGAGTACTACAGACAGGTGATCAATTGGCCGATATTACTCTCTGATACCTGTTTCTGGTGTACAAACTGAATCACTCCTCCTTGTCATTGGCCGTGTTTAAGTTATTGAATTTCTACGCTGTCAAGCGCAGGCTAAAACCAAAAAACATTACAGTTATTTTCTTCGTATTCAGGGCACTTCTAATTTCTCCTCGGACTTTAAGGACTACTATATTTGGGTCTAAAGTTAGACTGAGTAGGGTCTATCGGATTATGCTTGAGCAATCCGTCGAAGTCGTTCAGATAGAACTAACATAATACGGATGGGTAGTGATGGGAGTAGCTACTTAAGAAATGGGGATAATTGCACACTTCTATTGCGGTCGGAATGTGTGAACTGTCATTAAGTAGGAGCAAATGTGAGTTATTACGGGAAGAATGTCGTTGTCGTTAATCAGTGATTGGATTTTATATATAGTGCAATGTTTTGTGCAACATTAACTCACAGTTAGCCAGTAGGCTACAGGTAGTTAATATTTTCTTCATTAGTTTGTCTTTTAGTGTGAAACCCCTCGCCATATCTTAACCATCAGTATCAGCTAGACTTGAAAGTCAGAAGGCAACATCAGGTCCAGTATGCACTGTACAACAAACTAAGTACATCTACACACCAGTACCTAGCCTAAAGGTTTACCAACTCTTGGATAATAGTTAACTGAGCACACACTCTCAAAACAGAGACATCCAACTATGTATATATCAGAAAACTGTACACACACTAATTTGCAATAGGTGCTGCACAGATCCGGAACACCAAACCAGATCAGTTATGGAGCCTGACGTCGGTACATTTCCTGGTCGGTAGTTGTGCGAAATTCTCCATGGTTGTACCTCTGACTACCCGCGTGGCGCTCTGACATTGATGATTCCTCCCTTAATATCTGTCCTATCGTAAAAAGTGAAATGACTCTTTAGTTTTTCCCGTTGCCCAACTTGAAGTGACATGCACGACATGTCCCACGGGACATAGACTAAAAATACAAATTTGGTAATCATCTGCGTTATTATCCGTTTTACGATACATATACATGGAACAAAGGAACGGAAATAACATATTCTTAACGTTTGTTATATAGCGTCTTTTGATAGATGTAATGTTAACGAAAATACTTGAGAATAATCTTCCTATAAATATCAATTCCATGTGATTACCATGATATCATACGCACCTAATAACACAATGCTGAATGAGTAGAATTAAAATACGTAGTTTGGTTGAAATAAGTCCAGAAGTTTTCCAATTTTAGGAACATACAACAGATAGACAACCATACGGACACCAAAAGGAAATGTTCTACCTCAGTTAACTCGGTCTTCAGATACATTAGGTGGGGGTAATTTTAAAGCCGAGAGGAATATGATGCATCCTCTGATTTCCTTCCGTTATGGATCCTTCAAATAACTGTAGGTCTGCGAGTGTGTCCGTCACTGGCTGCAGAGCACGAAGCTCGTAGGATATAGTGATTTTCTCCGCCATTTGATGAGTAAGCGAAATTATGTACATAACAAAAGTTATTTAAAATGAAGGGGCGTTTCGCATGTGGTCTATATATTGTACACACAATGAGTAGTGTAGGAGAAAATTGAAAGACTCTTCTGGTCTTCTTTAAACCCCCAGTCTATTTTGTGATTTTTAAATGATAATCATGTGGAATCCTGCTCCTAGATGAGTAGATGCTAATTATGAAGATTGGTACAGACATAATCAATAGTGTAAGAGAAAGTTGAAAAAAATTCCCTTCTTACTAAAAACCCCCAGTGTATTCAATGATTTCTAAATGATATGCACATCGAAAATCGCTCCTGGATGAGTACACTTTAAATATGAAGTTTGGTCGGGATGTAATGAATAGTGTAAGACAAAGTTGATAAAACTATTCTAGTCTTCCTGCAAACCCACAGTATAGTCAGTGATTTGTAGATGATATGCATATTGAACCCTGCTCCTCGAATAGTAGACTCTAAATATGAAGTCTGGTAGAGATATATTCCATAGTGTAAGATAAAATTTAAAGAAAATCTCTCTTGCTATAAACCCACAATCTATTTAGTGATTTTAAATGATATGCATATCTAAACCTGCTCCTGGATAAGTAGCCTCTAAATATAAAGTTTGGTCGAGATATATTCAGCCGCTTACCCGTGATGGTGGAACAAACAGACAAACAAATATACAAACAAACAGACAAACAGACTCGAAAGCTAAAAACTACTGTTACGATTTTGAATTGACCTGAAACGGAAAAACATACCAAAATTTCTCGAATTAAATGACATTACAGACAACGCACGCCCTAGATTTTTTAATAAGATATTACTGGCACACTGTGTTAGATTGAAATCTGTGTATTAGTCGTGAAATAACAATTTATTCACTCGAGGAAAAGACCGGCAATGGATAAAGAGGCCATTGGAAGAAGACAGTTAAATGTTAATGCAGACTGGAACTGCAAAATTAAAGCTGTGCTTCGTTGACTATGGGCGTGTATGCAACTAACCATTTCAATTTTTTGTTTTAGGTAAACATTGGTACTGTGATATGAGCAATGGAATCACCCCTTTTACACAAAATCCGAACCATGTGGAAGAAATATTTTTCAAATATTATATGTTATTATTATTATTATTATTATTATTATTATTATTATTATTATTATTATTATTATTATTATAGTATGGCATTTACAAGCATAATCTGTAAAAATATACAATTAACATACAAATTAAAATATAGAGGTAATTATACTAGAATGTCCAGCTTCGACAACCAGTCCACTGCACTTGGTGTCAATTCATGCAGAGTCCGTAAACCGTCCTTAAATGCTGACAGTGGACAGCTCTCAACAACATGAAGCAATGTCTGCTTCTCAGCACCACACTCAAACGCAGCACTTTCACAATATCCCCACTTTTACATCATATATCGTTACCTGCCATGGCCTGTTCTGAAACGGTTGAGTTTTGAACACTCATATCGAGGAAGATCGAAACGTGGCACTTTCTTCGTTGGGTCTTTAATCAGAACGGCGTTGGTGGGTGGACATTGTTCCCATCGCTGTCTACATTCTGCTGTTACACTGAATTTTCCATAGGAGTGTAGATCAGTCCAGAGTGGATTCCTGTATTTTAACCTCATCACAGGTGGATCTCGTAAGGCATTGAACAAAAGTGAGTTCCTGTGCGCAAAGGTCTTCTTGAGCAACTGTACTTTTGCTGCTTTTCTCCTCAGATCTGGAGGAGCAATGTTTGCTAAAACAGGCAGCCACTGAGTAGGAGTGGACCTCACTGTACCAGTAACAACTCTCATGGTTTCATTGAGCTGTACGTCAATCTTGCTCGAATGTGCGCTGTTTTCCCACACAGGAGCGCAGTACTCACCAGCCGAGTATACAAGAGAAAGTGAAGCAGTGCGAAGAGTATTTGCATCTGCACCCCAGTTGCTGCCCGCTAGTTTATGCAGTAGATTTACTCTTGTACTCAGCTTCTTTGACAGATTCGAGCAATGCTGTTTGAACGACAAGGACTGATCCAGTGTGACACCCAGATATTTTGGGATGAAGTTGTGAGAGTTCTGTTCCGTTAAAAAGCACATGTAGCTTCCGATTAGCTTCCATGTTATGCAAGTGGAATGCTGTTACTTCCGTTTTACCAGGATTTGGTTGGAGTCTCCATTTGTGAAAATAGTCGTACATGATAGCTAGGTCCTCTGTAAGTACATCCTCACAGTGTGCCAAATCCGTACTCTGACTAATTAAAGCTAGATCATCTGAAAACTGTATCTTCTTTGAAGTTGTTCTTGGCATGTCATGGATGTAAAGATTGAATAGAATGGGAGATAAAACTGACCCTTGGGGTAAACCATTATTTAGAGATCTCCACCTGCTTCTTTCACCATTCAGAATTACGACGGTTGGATAACATGTTGTTTAGTAAGCATGCTGGCTTCTGACAAGGGATGACTTGAACAAACTTGAGCAACAGTCCCTCTCTCCAGACCGTGTCATAGGCTGATGTAAGGTCGACAAAAGCTGCAGCAGTCTTCAGTCTTTTCTGGAATCCTGCTTCAATCTCTGTTGTCAGTGTTAACACCTGATCACAACTACGATTCTTTCTGAAACCCCCTTGCTCAACTGGGATGACTCTTTCTATTGCTTCCTGGATACGGTTAAGTATTATTATTTCAATCATCTTGTATGTTAATTTGTTCACATAAAAATTGCAGAACTGTGGTAGTCCAGCCAAGATGACAGTTTCTATGTCCACTCGATTATAACGCTTATGAATTTGAATGACGGCGTCCAGGTAAATGTATCTTAAAAGTTTTCCAGTCTGTCCAACACACAACTTTCATATAAATACTACACTATAGTATACCTGTAAAAACGCACGGTGTGTTCTTTACGGGTATGTTATAGTGTAATATGTATATTGAAGTTGTGTGTTCAACAGACTGAAATGCTTTTAAGTTACATTTAACTGAGTCATCACTCTAAAGTATGGCTTCCTTTTTTAGATAAGAGAACGTTGTTCGGGTATTCCAGAGAAATCTAAAAATAAGATTTGCTTAACGATAGGGAAGGGGGCCGTGAATACTATAGATCGGTGTCAGATCGTAACAGTGTATAAAGAAGAGAATATTGTACAAAACTGTTTTCAAATTCTCGGTATTAATAACTATTGAGTATCCTGCTGGCGCAACTTAGTATTGGAAATAATAATATTTATTTTGCATGTTACTGATTACTTTTGTTATACATTGAAATAATTTGTAATTTCTCGTTTAGGGACTCATAGAATGGTACGGACAAACCGAAATGAACTGCGCAAGTTACAAGGAGTTTGACTTCAAGTTTTTATTTCTTGGTCAAAATTTGACACGGGGAATTAATAAATAATATGATATTAAAACTACAAAAAATGTTAACATTTAAATATAATTCTGATTTAGAATGTTCTGAACAGACCCACTAATCATTCAGTAAACCATTTCAATATTTCTTGGAACTTGGGGAGTATTAAGAAGACTTTGAAGTCGAGAGTCATCACTCAGCGAGGCTCTCATTTAGATTACTGTGTACCAATGTCCTCCCATACGAGTCAATTAATTCTCATTTGTCCTTTTACAATTACAGTCCAATAATTTACCACATAAAATTCAGTAATTTTTGCGAATAAAATTAGATCAAATATTCCATTTCTCTTCCTCTACTACCATGAATTCAAAAAGCGGTTTATCAATTCCATTCCTGTAACGTCATTCTCAGAAAGAAGAGCTTTCTTTACATGATGCGTTTGGGAATTTATGCACAAAAAATCATCCCTGAATGGAAAAGCCGCAAATTATTCTTCCATATATTTCAGAGCCAGTGAGCATGGGCACCTTAATTTGGAACCTTATATATTCATGAAGATATTGACTCTACCTTGTATAAAATGCTCAGTCACATATTAAATTAAATTCCCGAATAGCCACTTTAAGTGTAACAGAATTCTGTTGATGACATCGGAAGCTGAACGTGGATGTATCTGAGGATAAAAGTAGTGAAAGTACTGAAGCATTGTATAAGAAACACAGAAGTAAATAGAAGTTCCTCGGGAGAGCTTGGTAAGAGCTGCAGTGCCCTGGACGGGAGCCAAATTCCCATGATCTCATCTCTAGGCT